>NC_049234.1:5133814-5815481 GCF_011100685.1 Canis lupus familiaris
AGCTAATACCACATAGGCCTTTAAAAATCTTTGTTTTGTAGTACATTTGCCTAATCATGAACTGGAATGAGTAGGTTTTGGTGGGTTACCAGGTAGGAAACTAGTTATGCTCATAAATGTAAATGTCTGACTAATTTTGATAAATTTAAATCTGACCTCATTTTGAATTTCATTTATTACATAGTTACTGATTCTTGTTATTTTCTGATAAATTAAAAAAGAAAATCAACCTCTGCAGTCATTTATTTATTTATTTTTTGCATCCGTTTTTCAAAGACATAGCTTAGGCATTGCCAAATGTTAATAACTTTGTAGCAGTTGCATCACTAATTTATTGAAATCTCTTGGAAAAAATTTTTTATTAGTACAGAATATGAAAAAAGTAAAAGTTCGCTCCTTGTAGTATTAATGTTAATTTATTTTTCTGTTAAGGCAACATAATTATTTCCACAGCAATGTTGTATACATGAAGTATTAAAGAAACTAGGAAAACATCTAGAGCCGTTAAGAATTATAAAACACTATGGCAGAAAGTAAAATTGATTCTAAATTCTGGCAGTACCAGATAGATAAGGAACATATGTTTATTTACTCAGTCAAGCATTTTAAATAAAAACAGGTCAAATTATTGGTAGGAAAGAAGAAGTAATTAATAGAGCATAATACAGAGACCACATTTTTTAAACTACAGACTTTTAGCTGCGTACAAAGTTCTCGTTCTCTGATAGCCTGAGAACACACATAACAGCACATGCCTTTCTGCTCTCATGCATGATGCAGCCAAATGCCATCAGCCTTTTTTCCTTTCTGGCATCGCACAGTATTTTGTGTTGGCCTTATTTCCTCTTGTGTGCCTGTTTCTACCTTCCCTTCTGGCTCTGGCTTCATTTAGCCTCCTGCCTCAGGTTCTACCTGTTTGCCTGGCTCTGGCTGTGTTTATTTTCCATTCTCTGCTTCCTTTGTCAGCCCAGAAGGTCCCACACCTCCTGCTTCTGCCTACTTAAAGCTCATTTCCTTTTCTCTGCTCAATGCTTATACTTACCTCCTGGCCCCAATAAACCTCCCTCTTCTGACTCGTGCACATAGAATTACAGTGATTTGAAACCTATATAGGGTGACCCAACAACCTGTCACATTTGCATGTATAATAGCTAATTATAAGGGCACCTAATGTTATTTGGCTATTTTTAAGTCTTAACCCTCTCTCCTAAACTTTAGGCATATCCTCAAAGTCATGGGGAACTCAGAAGATCTAGATTTGTCCTGAGGTTATAAGGTGTAATCTATTGCTCATTAACTGTAGAGGAGTGTTTTTCAAACTGAGTCATGAAATCAGTTTTGTGGAAGTATAACTAGCAATTAAAAACAAAGTTGTGAATTGAAAAGATGGTATTATTGTGCATTGTATTTTGTAAGTATTGTTTAATGAAATTTTATTGTATGCATTTATATAAATGTATGTATAAATATACATTATATGTAAAATATATTATTGTGGGCCAACTTAATAAATATTTGAATGTCATTGCATAGAAAATTTACTTTTAGCTTTGGCTGCTTTCAGATGGTACTTATTCAAAGAGATCATTCCAGGGGCACCTGGGTGGCTCAGTCAGTTAAGTGTCCAACTCTTGATCTCAGCTCAGATCTTGATCTCAGGGTCATGAGTTTGAGCTCTACATTGGGGCTTAGAAAAACAAAATAAATCAGAAGAGATCATTCCATATGGTTGTGATCAACTTTAGAAGCATATATAAAAAGGCTTGAGTTAGTGTAAACTACATCAAATTTATTGTAGAAGCCCTTGAATTCTATCACAACCTTTGCATAAGCTCCAGAACAACATTACCCTGAGATGCCTGACTTCACATCATACTTCATCTAGTAAAGCCACTGTGTAAACTGGGATTCCAAAGTGTAATTCAGCAGCATATGGGCATTTGAAGCTCTGTTGCAGTTCTGGTCTTATGCTACTTTGGAAGTGACTAGGCTAAGAGGATTATTGTTCTGAAAGATGTGTATATGTTGAAGTGCTTAGTCATCTTCCTATTGAAATCTTTTTTTTTTTTTTTTAAAGATTTATTTATTTATCTTAGAGTGAGCAAGCAAGCACAGGGTGGGGCAGAAGGAAAAGGAAAGAGAAACTTCAACAAACTGTGCTGAGTGCTGAGCCCAACTTTGGGCTTAATCTCATGACCCTGAAATCATGACCTGAGCCCAAATCGAGCCCAAATCGAGCTTAACCAACTGCGCCACCCAGGGGCTGCCCTATGGAAATCTTATGGGGGGAAAGATGTATATATATAAAGAAATCTTATGGAAATTGAGTTCATTTCTGTTCTTTGAGCAACTCTGTCATTGTGATGAGGGTAGAAAGAATTGTTTAGCAAGTCCCCTCACTAAACGGGTGGTGCTAACTGTAAATCTCTTCCTTGGACCCTTTGAAAATGGATTTTACATTTAAATGTGTAAGATCGCTTGATTTTTTAAACTGCTTATAAGCATACAGTACGCTGGATGGTTCTTTTTTAAACTAGATGATATCTTAAAAATATTATATATATATTTAATTATGAGAAAGTATAATTATATTAGAGAACATTTGGAAAATAGAGGCAGGAAGAATAAAATCACCCACAATCTTGCCACTCTAATAAAAATAGTAATAATATTTTTGATGTATTTCATGCTTATCTTTTTTTAATCTGCTTTTGAAATAAAAGAACTTAGAGCTAGTCTCTTAGATAATATCTTAACACCTCTTCTGGACCCAATGCTATGTGACTTACAGTGATGCTGCTGAGATATTTCACAATGTGTGTATTTGTGTCATTGTGTGTATTCACTTAATCAGATATAGATACTCTTCTAATGTGGACTAATTTGCTGTGCTGTTCACTCTGAGTTATTCTTGTAATCTACTATAGAAAAAAGTTTTTCATTCTTCACAATTTACTTGGTTTCTCAATTGTAAAAGGTAATGCCCCTATTTTTGTAAGCAATTGTGAGATTTTTGAGGATGTATTTTTCTCTACAAATCTCTAGAAATTAATGATAGTTTAAGTGTTTAATGCTGTGACAAATCACCGAATTTTCTGTATTGTCTCCCCATATATAAGTGGATCAGTTATTTTTGACTCCTCTGATAGCACAATTAAGTAGTTGTATTCTATTGTATAATTTAGGTAGCTAGAGAGCCATTTTCAGTCTTATTTTTGCAACCACATAAATATGACCACGTAAATGTAGAGTCCCAATTATGTATCCATTCTGCCTGATGTTTTTCAACATTTACTAGGTGCCCAGCATTGTTCAAAATTCTTGGCTCTCATAGATGAATAAGACATAATTCCTGCTTTCAGGGGGCTCACTTACATGAAATTCTTAGGACTTTACATACTGAATGAATTTGATTAATATTTTTGGTTATAGTAGTTTACTATTTTTATGTAAATTTTATTCACTTACTTTGAATACAAAAGTCACAAAAAATTTGCAATGAAAAGTTTCTTTTCCAAACCTTTCTCCTATTCACCTATTGTCCTCTCCATAAAAGAATATATTTACAGAAATGAAATGAAATATTTTAAAGTCAGGAATAATTATTTTGAATATAGTTTTGAAAGGAAATTCAGTTTTGAAAAAGGGTACTTTCACTTATTGTGTAAGAACTATGTGCACTATTTAATCTTTTAAATATTTTTTATCCAGGATTATCACAATTTTACTAATTACATATAGAGGCTCAATTAAATAAGTTGCTCATGATCACATAAATACCAGGTAACATAGCCAAGAAATAGGATTTGAGTCTAAATTCTCCTGAGGCCATTTTCCTTTCACCAGCTATTTTATATCAAATTAATGCTTTGGAATTTCAGTTGAGTTATGTTAAAAGTTTGTTAATTGGTTTTCCCTCAGAAAATGGAAAATAGATCTATACCTCAAACTGATAATGATAAGCTTGAGTAACTAGTGAAAGAAATTTGGGAAAAGATATATAAAGAAAAGATTACAGTTTTTAAATGATACACTCAAGCATTTAGTTGCTCATGTTAATATAAAAGAAGAATTAAAAATACTTTTGTCTTGAATTACCTTCCATTGTGGATCTCTCTCTTTCTCTCATCCATTTATCTAAACCTAGAAAAAATTAAGCTTGCATTCTCTGAGCAAATACCATCTGGTAGTGAAGGAACATCTTTGGTGTCAGGGGGAAAACAATTTGGCATTGAAGAGTTGCCACATATATAATCGAGATTGATTATGTAACATTTGTGGACTAACTAACTAACTGTATTATGGAAAAGACGTCAGCATTCATTGACAACCTAACGATTTGATGAATGTTCTCTTCCATTATTCATAAGTATTTCAAGTATTTGTGAGTGGCTCTTTCTCATAGGCAAAGGTAATGACAGCTAGAATTTAGGAGCCGTAGTTTTAAAAATATTGATCTATTTGCTGTGAGTAAAACGCCAAAAAAAAAAATTTAGTCCTTTTATGCATGTATACAAATGTTAAAATAAATTGGCATTAGGAATGTGGTTGTTAATGAAAATATTCATATTTCTCCCTGAATATGTCCAGATATTTACATAGGTCTTATGGCAGAAAGGTGCATAGAAGAAGAGAACTAGAGTGACAGATTAGGGGGGGAATTCTGAATAGATGGGGGCAGATGTAGTACTAGCTTTAAGCACCAATGGTAGAGGTCAGTACAGGGAGAAAGTGGCCTCTGGTCTATCTTATTACTTCATTTTACAGTTACAATAGAGAGTAGAAGAACTCTTTCACAATGTAATCTGTTTTCTTTGTCCTCTCTCCCCATTTTTGTAGTTCTGATATTATAAATGTTTGGCAGCTTAGTTTAATCTCAATCTTTTCATAATATCCTCAGCCTCCTTTTTCTTTAGATATGGGTTCCTTAATAAGATCAACAATAACATAGTCTGTGATATAGCCAGGTTGGATTGTTGGGAAACCCCATTCTTTTCTCTTGAGTGAGTTAGATTTCCCAGAGCAGAATCTTCCAGACTTCATCCTAGACGGCGTATGCCTGGCTGCTAGTGCTTGGGGGACCATGTTGGGGAAAAAGCTG
The DNA here is from genome assembly GCF_011100685.1 of Canis lupus familiaris. NCBI lineage: Eukaryota > Metazoa > Chordata > Mammalia > Carnivora > Canidae > Canis > Canis lupus. Next base: position 5,138,916 of record NC_049234.1, read on the forward strand.
GAGTTTTAACATTCATTATATAAGATTTCTTTTAATTTGTCCGTGTCCAGTATACCACCGCTGTTGTCATCTCTGCCTGGTCTCTGCGAGTTTAATCATACTGTTTTACTTTCTCTAGGGAAGATGCTTGTTAAGCTTCTGCTGAGGCTAGGGGGAGGCATGGAGTGAGGGGGGGAATCTGGGTCCTCATGTTGTTAGTCAAGACACTTTCAACTTTTTTTTTATTCTCACTTTTACTCTATTTCTAGAGTTATCTGGTCCTGCCAATTCTTGAGCCTTCTGGGATTTGATGATGTTCATTTACCTCTTTGCTTTCTTCAGTGCACTAGGATTCAGCTTTTCAGGATTGCTGACTCATCAGTTACACTTATTTGCTTGCAATTCAATAAATTTTACTAGCATTGAATCCTAACCCATTCTAACAAACAAACTGGGAAATCCTGTCATTGGGGGAGTTTTGGGGAGAGAGAAGGAAACTAAATGCTTGTAATTATAGTTCCATGTCTGATTAATCTAATTGTTTGAGCACAATAGCTTTAATTTATTAATTCTATAGGCTTTATCTATTTATCATCTGTCACTTATCATTATCATCATCTATCACCTATATCTATAACATGCAACTATATATAACTTCGGACTAATATCTTTTTTTTTTTAAGATTTATTTATTTATTCATGAGAGGCACAGACTGAGAGAGAGAGGCTGACACATAGGCAGAGGGAGAAGCAGGCTCCTCACAGGGAGCCGATATGGGACTCAATCTTGGACCCTGGGATCATGACCTGAGCCGAAGGCAGGTGCCCAACGGATGTTTAGCCATCCCCAGACTAATATCTTTGATTCTAAATCCAGCACTGTAGGCAAGGTTCATTCATTTTAGCCTCCTCTCTGCTTATTTGTAACTTCTTTTTCTAACAGTGAGAAGCCTGGCTCTCATTAGCTACAAGTTATTGTTCAGCTCCTGTATACATGCACAATGGTTTCAGAATTGCTGACCTGTGTAACGTGCAAACAAATTTACCAATTAGACTACAATGTTTAAGTATAGTTCTTTTTTTGTCTTTAGCACTGGAAGCCTTATTTAAAATATCCTTTCCCATTGTTGCTTAGAGCAGCATTTTTTTTTTTTTTTTTGTATCAATGAGCTTTATTATCCATTTCCCAAACAGAGCTGGATTCATTTATCACATTCTGCATTTCATCCTAGGATTCCCCTACCGTTGTATGCAAAATTTAAAAATTTGCATACATTAAATTTAAAATTTGTATACATTTACTCTTTGTGATATATAGCTCTATGGGTTTTTACCAATACTTACAGTCATGTTTACATACCACAAGATCACTTAGAACAGTTCCAATATCCTAAAAATTCCTTTGTTTGATCTCTACGTGTAGTCAATTCCTCCTTGATTTTAAGGGGAAGACTTTTTTTTATCATTAGGTATAATGCTAGCTGTAGCTTTTTATGTTTATCAAATTGAGGAAATATTCTCAATTCATAGTGTGTTTAGAGTTTTTATTATGAATGGTTGTTGGATTTTGTCAAAAATGATATATAATTTTTCTTCTTTAACCTATTGATACAATGGATTATTATACTAACTGGTTGTTGAGTATTGAACCATCATGTCTGGGATAAATCCAACCTGGTCATGGGGTACAATTGTTTTATACATGTTGGATTTGCTTTGCTAATATGTTGTTGAATGTATTTGCATTTGTGTTCATGAAAGATATTGGTCTATAATTTTCATTTCTTTTAATGCCTTTGTTTTTTGTATTATGGTGATGCTGTTCCAAGAGATTGAGTTAGAAAGTGTTCTCTTAAAGAGCCTCCTTTTCTGAAAGAGATTGTAGAAGATTGGTATAATTTCCAACTTAAACGTTTGGTAGAGTTCACGAATGGAACCATTTGGACTTTGGTGATTTCTGTTTTGCAAGGTTGTTAACTTTTGATTCAATTACTTTAATAGATGTTAGACCTGTTCAGATCATCTATTTCTCCTTGTGTGAACTGTCACAGAGATCATCTTTCAAGGAAATGGTTCATTTAATCAAAGTTACTAAATTTCTGAACATAGAGTTATTCTTAATATTTCTTTATTATCTTTTTAAATGTCATGAGATCAGTAGTGATGGACCGTCTTCCATTTCTGATATTAATAATTTGTGTCTTCTCTCTTTTTCTTGACTAGTATAGCTTTAGCTAGGTTTATCATTTAATTGGTCTTTATAAAAAAGCAGCTTTTTGTTTTGTTGATTGTGACTATTGGTTTTCTATTTTAAAATTTCATTGATTTATGCTCTTATTTTTATTATTTTTGTTTTGTTTTAGATTTAATTCATTCTCCTTTTTCTAGTTTCCTAAGATGGAGTCTTAGTTTATGGATTTTAGATCTTTCTTTTGCATCCAGTGTTAAAAGTTTCATCTAAGTACTGTTTTAGCAGCATCTCACAAATTTTGATAGAGTGTTTTTCATTTTCATTTAATTCAAAATACTTCAAAATTTTCTTGAGACTTTTTTTTTTTAAGATTTTATTTATTTATTCATGAGAGACACAGAGAGAGGCAGAGACATAGGCAGAGGGAGAAGCAGGCTCCATGCAGGGAGCCTGATGTGGGACTTGATTCCGGAAACTCAGGATCACCACCTAAGCCAAAGGCAGACATTCAATCTCTGAGCCACCCAGGCGTTCCATTGAGACTTCTTTTTTGATCCAGGTGTTATTTAGAAGTATGTTGTTTAATCTCCAGGTATTTTTGAATTTTTTGCAACAGTTTTTTTATTGTTTTCTAGTTTAATTTCTTTGTGACTCAGAGGATACTTTGTATGATTTGTATTCTTTTAAATTTGTTAAGGAACCTGTTAGGGCCCAGAATGTGGTCTGTCTTGGTAAATGTTCCATTTGAGTTTGAGAGTAATGTGTATTCTGGTATTATTGGATGATGTATTAGAGAATGTCATTTAATAACATTTTATTGATGTTGCTGTTCATTCAGCTATGTCCTTACTGATTTTCTGCTGCTGGATCTGTCAATTACTGATTGAAGTGTAAAGTCTTAACTCTATCAGTGGATTTGTCGGTTTCTTGTGGCTTGTCTATCAATTTTTGTTTCTCATATTTTGACACTCTGTTATTAGGTGCATACCCATTAAGGATTATTATGTGTTCTTTGAGAATTCACCCCTTTGTCATTATGGAATACTCCACCTTATCCCTGCTAATTTCCTTGTTCTGAAGTTGACTTTGTCTGAAATTAATGTAGATACTTCAGCTTTCTTTTTATTAGTGTCAGCATGGTGTATCTTTCTCCATTCCTTTACTTTTAATCTATCAGTGTCTTTATATTTAAAGTGGGTTTCTTGTAGACAACACGTTGTTGGCTTTTTTTTAACTCTACTTTGACCTTTTAATTCGCGTATTTAGATCATTCACATTTAAGAGATTATTGATATAATTGGATTAATAGTTGCTATATTTATAACTATTCCATTCGTTGCCTGTGTTCTTTTAGTTCTCCTTTTCCTTTTGTTTTTCTTCTGCTTTTGCTTTGTTTTCCACTATTTTTCTTCCTTCTCTTGTTTATTTTATTTTTTACTTTTTAAAACTTTATTTATTCATGAGAGACACACAGAGAGAGACAGAGACACAGGCAGAGGGAGAAGCAGGCTCCCTGTGGGGAGCCCAATGGGGAACTCGATCCCAAGACCTCGGGATCACGCCCTGAGCCAAAGGCAAATACTCAACAGCTGAGCCACCCAGGCATCCCCCTTCTCTTGTTTAAATTCAACATTTTATATGATTTGATTCCATACATTCTCCTGTCTTAGCATATGAATTATACTTCATTTATAAAAATGTTTTTTAGTGGTTGCTGAAGAGTTCTCAGTGTACTTTTACAACTAATCTATTTTCAGATAACACTATCACCTTAGGGGTAGTACAAGTACTTTATAACAGAGTATTGCCCATTCTTCCCTCCTGTACTTTAAAAATTGCTGTCATTCATTTCATTTATCCATGAGCTATAATGTTACTATTATTATTGTGAACAAAATTATCTGTTAGATCAATTAAACATAAGAAAAATACAATATTTTATTTTACCCCCATTTATTCCTTTTCTAATCCCCTCCCTATTTTTATGTAGATGTGGGTTTTCAACCTGTATCATTTCCTTCTCCCTTTTAACATTCCTTGCAAGGCAGGTATATTGATGACGGATTCCCTTAAGTTTTGCTTGTCCGAAAAAGTATTTAATTTGCTCCCACTTTGGAAGAATTTCCCTGGATACCGAATTTTAGGTTGGTTTTCTTTCTTTCTTTCTTTCTTTCTTTCTTTCTTTCTTTCTTTCTTTCTTTCTTTCTTTCTTTCTTTCTTTCTTTTCTTTCTTTTTCTTTCTTTTTTCCTTCCTTCTTCCCTTCTTTTATATATATATTTTTAATTAATTTAAAAATATTTTATTTATTTATTCACCAGAGACACAGAGAGGCAGAAATATAGGCAGAAGGAGAAGTAGGCTCCCTGTGGGGAACCTGATGTGGGACTCCCTCCCAGGACTTGATCCCAGGACCCTGGGATCACGACCTGAGCCAAAAGCAGATGCTCAACCACTGAGCCATCCAGGTGCCCCTGTCAGGTCTTTTCCAAGGGCAGTTTCTGTTCATCCTTTTTTCCTTTGAATGGGTAATACTTTCCTGTTTGTATGCCTTAGGGTTTTTTGTTTTTGTTTTTTTTTTTTTTTTTTTTTTTGAAAATTAGATGTTTGAATGTAATGTGGTAACTCTGAAAATAAGATTTTTTTCCCTTCACTGGTTTTGTTGTTTTCTGTTATTGTTTTTGATTTATTTTGTGAGTGTATATATATATATATAAATTAATTGTAGGCTGTCTCTGTCCTGAGGATTATCCTGTGGTGTAAATTTAAGGTCTTTTTTCTTTGCTAAGCTTGGGCCTTTTTCTGGGCATGTGTAGTGACTTTACTTTCTCCCATATATGCAGTTACTTTTGAATGTTTCAATCTTTAATGTCTGGCTCCCAAAGGGAAAAAAAAATTGAAAAACAGAGGGGGGTAAATGTTCTGGCCATTTAAATATCCTGGAAATCACTTTAGTCAGAGAGGGGAAGGGCTTCAACAGTGTAAGGAGTTGCAGCAACAATAGCCATCCATTTTTTTTGTCTGTACTTCTGAGATGGGAAGCAGTAGTCTGTGATCTGAACACAGATCACTGATATTATTTGGAGGACAGAGTCCTTTTCACCTACCCTGACTCTTGGAAGCTGTGTGCAGGTTGCTCCGGGAACAGGTGAACAGCAATGTGCTATGGGTCTGGCAGGTGGGGATTGGATAACTGATATTATGCTAAGAGCCCAAGTTAACCAAAATTAACTGCAGTGTATAGTTCAAGTCTTCTACTGAAGTTGAAAGCCTTCATTGGACTCCACATTTCCAAAATAGTTACATCAGACAGATTTTGCTTTTGCTGTCTAGGTGGGTAGACAGATTCCTATTGCTTTCTACTCCATCATCCTCCCAGAATCTTCGCTGGTGTCTTTATTTGTATCTTACTTTTTTTTTTTCCTTCCTTCCTTGCTCTTGTGTTTCCCTAGAGACTTTCAACTAAATCGTGTCTAAAACTTGCAGTTCTTTTAGTCATCATCTTTGGTCATTATTCAGGAACTCTATTGATTTGGCGGTATAGTGTTGATATTTGAGAAGCATTCAGTAATCTGTCTTTTGGTGAGCCTGAGCTGAGTTAGGAGGAGATTTTTCTTTGATTTTCACACAATGGTAGAGCTCCTGGAGAGAAAATTTATAGAAATGTGGCGCAATAAGATTGGGATCTGTTGGAATTTTAAACTCTCAATCCAGTCCACACTGTGTCTCTAGTAATTAATCAGTTATAGTTAAAAGTATTCCTATAGATAGTAGCTTCAGGTGTGAGCTTCTGCCCCTTGGCTTGTACTCTTGGTAAAATGTGATAGTCTGTATCTATTTGTCTGTTTCTTTAGAGTTCAGCTTAGAGGTGTATCCAATAACCTAAACTCTTTGATGGCTCTAAGAAGAGTTGTTGAATTTCAGTTTGTTCGGCTTTTTGCTTGTTGTAAGGATAGAAGTGATGATTTCCAAGCCTTTTTTTTTGTATCAGACTGGAAACTGGAAGCCCCTTATACACATTTTGGAATACAAGAATGTAGGTGTTCATTGCTAATAATAATAGTGTATTATAAAAGAAATATATGATATCATTACTTTTTCATATTACCAGTTCTTAAATTATCTCAACATGCATTTTAATCATGTTCAGACATTTTGAGGTTTGAATTTATTTAAAATATTGGAAAAAAGAATGATTTTATACTCTTGATTGTATTTAAAGACAGAATAGTTTTTTTTAACATAGTGTTTTATTAGTTTCAGGTGTAAAATATAGTGATTCAACAATTTTGTACATCACCTAGTACTCCTCACAAGTGTACTCCTTAATTCTCATCACCTATTTGACCTATTTCCCCCACCCACCTCCCTCTGGTAACCATATTTATTGTCTATAGTTAAGAGCCTGTTTCTTGGTTTGTCTCTCTCTTTCTCTTTTGCTTATTTGTTTTGTTTATTAAATTCCACATATGAGTGAAATCATATGATATTTGTCTTTCTCTGGTAGACTTATTTTTGTTAGCATCATACTCTCTAGTTCTATTCATGTCATTGCAAATGGCAAGATTTCATTCTTTTTTTATGGCTGAATAATATTCTGTTGTATGTGGTGTATTCTTTATCTATTCATCTTTTTTTTAAATCTATTCATCTATTGATGGATGCTTGGGCAGCTTCCATAATCTGGCTATTGTAGATAATGCTGCTGCAAACATTGGGATGCATGTGTCCCTTTGAATTTAGTGTTTTTGTATTCTTTGGGTAAATACCTAGTAGTGTGACCACTGGATCATAGGGTTGTTCTCTTTTGAACTTTTTGAGGAACTTCCATAACTTTTTCAGGAGTGGCTGCACCAACAGCATGAGTGCTCCTTTTTCTCCACATCCTCATCAACACCTGTTGTTTCTTGTGTTGATTATAGCCATTCTGACAGGTGGAAGGTGATAACTCATTGTAATTTTGATTTGTATTTCCCTGAGAGTAAGTGATGATGAACATCTTTTCATGTGTCTGTTGGCCACCTGACAGGATAAATATTTTGACTGCCTTACTATGATACATGTTTTATTTGGAAAGCTGATGCAAATATTTGTATTATTTCACATATAGTTATTTTACAAAGCCCAGAAATACTTTCTGAATTGGTAAATAACATTTTTATGTGTGTTAATTTTTCAAGTAAAGATTTTGAAATTAGGAACTGACTGGTAGATTAATATTAATTTGTTTATGATGAAAACTTTTGTCACTAATTTCAAAAGCAACATGATTCCTTGCAGAGATCACCCAAGAATTCTTTGACAATATTGTTTCCTCATTTACATATTTATTTCAATATTTATTGTTTTTAACATAAATTTCATTTGGTGAAGGGTAATCTTGCGTTGCTGTCCATTTTGATGAGCTGATATGGTTATCTTTCTTTGACATTATCTGTTTGGGGCCTATTTTGTTCTAAAATGTTAAAAGATTTTTATCTTATTCTCCAGGAAATATATAGTAAGTTTTCAGGATAGAATCCAGTGTCACTCTTTTAAGTTTTTTTGTGTTTGTTTGTTGATAGGATATTTGGTGCTAAATATACTCTTTTATTATTAAATTATTATATGACTATATTTAAATACTAAATAATGTGGCTTTAACTCTAAGATAAAAGTATTACACTTTTTTGAAGTTTATGCAGAGAGCACAGTATATTCCTCTTTGGTTTAATATAGAGATACACAATTACCAATTATATTTATTCATCGGGACACAAAAATATATAAGGGTATATGTTTTCATTTATTGCTTATATTATTATAAATAGGAACACACTGGAGAGGAAAATCAGTTTGATCTAAAAAGAGTTTAATGCACAGTGTTAATATAATTTCCTTATGAAAGTACTAGATTTTGGTGACCAATTTTAGTTACCAATTCTTAGCCTTTCTTTGGGAAAGTAAAAGCTGGTGAACTGATCATTGGTCATAGGTTTGCCTCTCAGGATTGGTCCTAGGTAAAGTGTGAGAAGCCAGATTTCAGAGGAATTCAGTACCCTTGGGTATGATCTTTTTCTGCCCTGTAAATATCCAGTGCTATTTCAGTGAAGCACTGAGTTGATTATAGTTTAAATGCATTTTTAGTCTGTTATCTTATATGAATAATTTACTTTAGCTTATAAATGTTTAGAATTTAATATACATAGTTATTTTAGTAGTTATTTTTTAGGTAGATTGGGTACATACCGCCCAATTATTTTATCTGCTCATTTAAGCAATAAATAAGTTCATCTGTAAGGCTTTTAAAATACATCTATAAAACTTACATTTTATTTAAAATATTTATGCCTTCAATTTATATTAAGGAAGAACTTTAAAAAATAAAGAGGAAATCTGTTTATCTTCAGTAAACCAAATGTAACTGTGTTTAATCTGGTACTTTAAAATAAGTATTTTAAAAGCTTCAATATCAGTATTAATAAAAATATGCAGAGAACTTGAGGACTAAATCAGGGAATCATTAAAGCAGTAGTAGAGTTCTAATATCAATCCTTTATTCAGAACAAGCGATTCAACTTCTCTTTTTTTGTGTCAGCTTGTTTTAAATGTATAATTCCAAGTAGCAAAGCACTAACTGTTTCTATGTAGCAAACCTTATTTCACTTTTATATGACCACAACCTGTAGATAGAAAATTCTTCTTAGTACAGTGCACTCAGTTGTGCAAACTTATCTTTTTAGGGTCAAAGAAGAACACAAACCACAACCGACACAGTAAGTAAATGTATTAAGAGTGCAGTAGGCTTGATTTCTGTACCTTTGCCATATTCTGCTTTCTGCACCTTGTATGGTATTAGCTTACACTAATACTGGATAGGCTGCAGCTAGTGTGTCTTCTGCTTTTCTGACTCTCTGGCTTGTAAGAGAGCTGCCTGCAGCTTCTTACTTCATCCACTTATGGACTGGATGTAGTTTTTTGCTGACTGCTTGTGGACTGGTTAAGTGTTCAAACTTAATTTCCCTACATTCTGACTGCCTGATGATAATTGGCGCTCACATTTCCATTGGCTGTAGCTTTTTGTGCCTGTGTATTTTTATTATTATGGGTAAGAAAACATTTGACCTACATTGTTATTCATTTGGTTATTCAGTCACATTATTTGCTTATTTAAACAGGTGGTTTCCCTTTAGTGGGATCACTGAACTGGTAAATAACGTTCTTCAGCCCCAGCAAAAACAACAAAATGAAAAGGAGCCCCAGACGTAAGTAAGCTGATCTGTATAGACTAAATATTATCTCTAATAGCATGACATACTGAAGAGTATGCATTAAAATGCTGCCCTGGGAATATTATTCCTCAGAAACAAAAATTGTTAGGGTATGAGTTTGATACTTTCATCTTTAATTATAACGGAAATCTAAAAGGAAAACAGGATAATTTATAGGGTAGTAAAAATGAAGAGAGGTCATTCTCCCCTCAGTTTTAGTATGGATAATATAAACTATGTTTGTCATATAAAACATCTTTCTCTAAGTATGCAGTGTATTTTTAAGTGTGTTTCTTTCAAAAATAATTCAGAGGACATTTAGAAATATTACCCACCCACCCCAATTTAGTCTTTGAGTTTGGGAAAGATTCTTTTAAAAAAAGGACAAGCAGGTTTCTTTATTGTGTTACTTCTGAGTGTCTAAATATGCTCCAAAGGGGTTAGAACATACAGTGTTTACTAATAATATTTGACCACTGAATCCTGTTTTCACCAAACATTTCATTAAGTTGACATAATTTGGGAAACGTAGCAGTTTATTCTCACATTAACCGGAAACATTAAAGAAAAGTCAATTCCATTTATTTTAGTTTGTTAGCAGAATAGAAAACATTCTTTAAAAAATTGTTCACACATATCTTTTTAAGTTGATGTAAGCAATATTATGTGTATTTTGAAGTGGAAGTAACTGAGAATGTGAGAAAGATTGTATCTATTTAAATTCTAATCTCTCCATGGAGACTGCCTTCTTACTCCAGGGTGCTCTTACAGCTCAGCCTCTATGCTTTTTAAAAGTGGGAGTTCTGTTTTATGGAGAAGATGGTTTGTAGGGAGGGGCAGAGGGAGAAGTGACATGAACTCTAGGAGAGGATAAGAATGACTATTCTAGGAGCCCTCAGATGAAATATTTGGAGAGTTTCATCTTTGCCTTTAACGCAAACTAGAGGATAAATATCTTTTTGTCTTATTATGGCTGAGGGTAATCTGCTCATTTGTTTTATGTTACTTGTATGCATTTTATGGTAAATTTTGTCAGTGTTTTAGTTTCAACCAACCTAAAATTATGTTGTGGCATACTACTTCTAATAGTTTATAAGAGTCTCCTTTGGGGCAGCCCCAGTGGCTCAGCGGTTTAGCGCCGTCTTCAGCCTGGGGTGTGATCCTGGGGACCTAGGATCAAGTCCCATGTTGGGCTCCCTGCATGGAGCCTGCTTCTCCCTCTGCCTGTGTCTCTGCCTCTCTCTCTCTCTCTCTTTCCTTGTGTCTATCATGAATAAATAAATAAAGTCTTAAAAAAAAAAAGAATCCCCTTCACCCCTATCTGCAGATATGTTCCAAGACCCCAGTGGATACCTGAACCAGCAGATGGCACATAATCCCTATAGTTACTGTTTTTTTTTTTCCTATACATACATACCTATGATAAAGTTTAATTTATACATTAGGCACAGTAAGAGATAAACAGCAATAACTATTAATCAAATAGAACAATTTTAATATGCTCTAATAAAAGCAATATAAATGTCGATTCTCTCAAGATATCTTTTATAATACTCTTCTTGTGATGATGTGCGATAATTAAGTGCCTATATGATGAGATAAAGTGAGGGGAATGACATAGGTCCTGTTACATAGAGGTGTGCTACTATTGACCTTTTAAGGAGGATATGTTAGGAGGATCCTCTGCTTCCAGACCACAGTGGATCACTAAAAGCATGGAAAGTGAAACTGAGGATGAGGGCTGGGGGTGGTGTCTACTGTATATGTAGCTCTAAAATGGGAACTGTTGCTGTATTTGATCTAGATGAAGTCAAGACTTGTGTTTGTTCTATTTGCTGTTTTATCTTTGGCATCTAGCAGAATGCCTGATCTGTAGGAGGAACTTAGTAAAACTTTTTTCACAACTGATTTTACGTGTTTTGTCCTTTTATACTATAAGAATACTGTGCTACAAACAGTAGAAATGAATTTAGTAAACTCTTCTAATAAAAAATTGTAATAAAATGGCAAGCTATGTATTATTTTGGTGATTATCATTAAGTCATTAAAATATCATAAAATAGTAAAATTATTATCAAAATATAATTAGATGCAAATTTGCCGCAGTATTAAATGACTTCAGTTATGTATTTTAACTGGCAAATTTTAGAAAGTAATCAAGATTAAGTTATATTATTTAGTAGATTACAATGGGCATTAAATAAAATAGATATTTGGTTAGTAACTTTAAAAAGTGAAATAAAGTGAAATAAAGTGACATTTGATTGACAGAAAGATCAAGGCAAACTTGAAATAGGTTTATTTCAATAATAAATATAATTCAGTTTGTTTTGACTTTTGGATAGGATGATGGTAGGAGAAAAAACTAGTATTTTGGATGTTTTAAAAATTAATTCTTATTTAATAGGTACTATTCCATTGAAGTATCTTGGGCAACTCATTCTTCTTATTAATCTGTGGTTTGTGCAGTTTTAAAAGTTCATAATTAGGGGTGCCCTGGTGGCTCAGTTGGTTGAGTGTTCAACTCTTGATTTCAGCTCAGGTCTTGATCCTCAGGGTTATGAACTCAAGCTCTGCATTGGGCTCCTCACACATACACAAATTCATAATTAATAGATTTTCTTAATTGTTATCTTTTTCATCTCATATTCCTGTTATGCTGAAGATTTTTGGTATATAATTTTCCAGAAGTTTTCCCTTTATCTTTTTGATCCAAAAACCAGGATACTTGTGAATCTTCTCTTTTAATTCATCTTCCCATAGTCTAAGACTTCTTTCTGAGTCAACTGATTTTTTTTTCTCTCTTTGACTACCATTTAAATGGGGTAGCTTCCTATCTGCTTACTTTCCGTTCATTCATCCATAAAATTATTTCTAAGAACTGAATTCCAGATATTCATTTAATATATAAAAAGTAGGACTTATGTTTCTTCATACTCCTTATAAATATTTTTGTAGTAGAATAACTAAGTATTTATATTAAAAGTCTAATATTTCCTGAACAGTAATTTCATTTTAATGAAACCCATTTTGTGGTTATTCAAAGGTATAATAATGTAGGTTTCTTGAGTCTGTATTTTTAGAGTTTGTTTATTTCATATTTCTTTACTACAACAGGAAGATTTACCAATTTTGATTTGGGTAATACATGTGAAACTGTAGGTATAAGTAGAACAGTGTGTCCAACTTTGACTTTCCATAAGTTTTAAGGCTTAGAAAAGCAATTGAGCCATTTGTCTCTTATCAGTTCTTTCAACCTTTGCAGAAATTCCTTAACATACGAATTAAATAATTTTAATTTTATTTTTTCTTTTCTTCTTTCTTTCTTTCTTTCTTTCTTCTTTCTTTCTTCTTTCTTTCTTTCTTTCTTTCTTTCTTTCTTTCTTCTTTCTTTCTTTCTTTCTTTCTTTCTTTTTCTTTCTTTCTTTTCTTTCTTTCTTCTTCCTTTCTTTCTCCTTCCTTCCTTCCTTCCTTCCTTCCTTCCTTCCTTCCTTCCTTCCCTCCATTTTTTGCCACAGCATCAAAATAAGGGAAAGTTTCTCTAAAGACAATATAATATTGGTTATATGTAAAGTGTAAAACAAGTCCCTGGGTAATTAAGGATAGGCATACTAGGGAAAAAAAAAAGGTAAATTCTTTGTAATGCAACTGTTAATTTAACTTTGTATTCCCAATATCTAGCATAATTTCAAAGGTCAGTTTGAAGGTTTTAAAATACAGATTAATTAAACCAACCAATTGGATTAGTTATTCATGTTGGGACAAAATAAAAACTACACTTTTGGAATACTAGGAAAATCTAACATTTTAATCATTAGAATCAAGTGGCCACTCAGCAACAATCCTCTTTGATATGAAGTCTTTTAATAGGAAAAAATGCTAAGAGGAAGAGTGCTTTTTAAGCACAGGGAACATCACATGTGAAAGTTTTTAAGTAGTGAGGGGTTTGAGGGACAAGGAAGACTAGTGTGGCTATAATACAGTGGACAAGATGAAGCATGGTGGGAGATGAGATTCCAGAGGTAGGACTTAGATAGGGCAGTGTTTTTATAGAGAATGATAAGTCTGAGTCTCAGCATAAAAGGATCTGAGTCTTAGCAAAAAAAGAAGATAACTGGAAACATGGCTTTGACAGGATTTAATTTATGTGTAAACATCAGTCTAGCTGCTCTAGGAGTACAGTGAGTGAGAATAGAAGTGGGTAGAGCAATGAGGAGGATTTTATGAAAGACTCTGCTAGAGATGATGATGACTTGGACCAGGTTGCTTAGAATGAAGATGGAGAGGAGTGGATTTGGGATATATTTGGAGGTTGAAATGACACGAATTTTTAGTGTGGTAGATATGGAGGAGGTTAGTAAGGAAGGGAAAAGAGCCAAAGATGTCTGCCAGATTTCTGATCAGAAGAACTGATTGGGTGCCGATGCCATTAACTCTGATCAAGAAGGGAAAAGGATGGGGGGCGCCTTCTGCTCAGGTTATGATTCCGGAGTCCGAGGATTTAGCCTGCTTCTCCCTCTCCTTCTGCTCTTCCCCCTGCTCATGCTCTCTCTTTTAGTCACTCTCTCTCAAATAAATAAAATCTTTAAGAAAAAGTGGAGGAGAAGTATGAACAGGTTAGGACTAGCAACTAAAACTTAAGTTTTAAACTTTTTATGTTTAGGATGCTATAAATTAGCCAACTTTGAAAGAGAGATATGGATTGACTGGAGTTACAATTTTTGGTGTTAGAGCTAGAAGATAGATAAGATACCTTAATGTGTGAAAAAGAGCAGATAAGAAGGTCTGTGATTGAGCCCTGAAGCATTCTTACACTGTGTAGCGTGCTAGTAATCCAGAGATAAAAGGACAATGGTTTCTGCTCTCACAAATATTTCACATTCATGTAGGAAAAAGACATGCTGATAAATAATGTAAACCAAAAATGTGGAGATTTTCTGGTTTCCTCTTTGACATATAAAGAGTTTGGAAGTTGTTATTTTCATCCTCACAACAAGAAAAGGCTAAACAACTGGAAATCAACGACTCTTCTAAGATCTGTCACGTAATTGAGATCACAGGGCAAATCAGTGCCCTGACAATTGGAGGGAGAGGTGAATAAAGAGAACCAAGGTTTACTGGAAACAGAAACTACTGGAACCAGGATATGGTAGGAAAACTCAAACTATAACTGATGGAACTCAGTCTGAAGGCTGAGTGTGGACTGATGAAGGGTTAAAACTTCCTGGGAGCCCAGCCTTGGGGGAACCATCTTCCCAACTTCCCCAGTTTTGTGTTTGACCTTGCGGGGTTCTCAAGGTGAAGGTCGGTGAAAAATTCTCTCACACTTTCAGCAGGGGAAGGGTAAAAGTAACCATTCTGAAATGTTCCCAGAGCTTTTTGTTCTCAAGGGAAACTACATTAGCTAGCCAACATAAGAGAAGGGAAATACCCAACGGCTGTCCCCTATCGCCTTCCCATCTCACTGAAAGGATAGCAGAAGCACATGTATATGTCCTAGCCCAGGGGCACAGGCCCACTAAGAGACTGAGACTTATTTATAGGGTTATAGAATGCTTCTCTTCAAAGTGGCAGTTCAGGGGTCCAGGCTGCTTCTGTTACGTCTTGTTGGTAAGCCCAGTGAAACGCAGAGCTACCAGGGTTGCTGCATTGGAGGAAGAGACACAGTGGAGGGAAGGGAAAGTGGAGAACGCATTAATTACGAAAGACTGGTCAGTTTGCTCACAGTGCATTCCCCAGACCTGTCACAAGGCTCTTAACTAACTACAAGGGAGTCTAGAAAGTTTTTCCATGTGATCACAAAGAGAGGTGATTCTACATAATGAGTGGTAGTACATCTACTACAGTTAGTTTATGTTTGATTTTCATTTATTGTCAAGCGATGGAATTTTCAGGATGCCAAAAGGTAAAGATCTGCTACAAAGCAAAGATACTTTGTACTCTTGATTCTGTTGAAACTGCTGTAATGACTTGGGGATCAAGGTTGAATTTTTGTAAGACTGAAGGTTTGGGTTAATAATAGGAATACAAGAAATGTCCAGAAGGAAGGAAACTTACTGTGTGTAGTGTTTCCAGGAACATCTATTAGATTTTTGTCAGTGGGATCTAAGGAAATTTTTTGCATTTTCTTAGGTGGCAGTGAAAGCCTAAAGGAGGTTAAAAATGTGATAACAATGAAAATATATGAAAGCATGTGAGAAACCATCAGCTAAAGCTGATCATTGGAGTAACAAAGCATAATAAAATGGAACAGATTTCCAATAGTCCAGGGAAAATTATTTATGTCTTATTAGGTGCAAAACATGAATCCAAGGATGGACATTTTGAGGCTTTTACTGAAGTGCTAATTGTTAACATGGCTTATAACAGTTTTTTCCTTCAAGACTCTAGGGCCCTTTCTCTCTCCTGTCTCTTCCAGAAGTCTAAATTTATAAATTTTAGGTCATAGGGATTACCTTAGAAGAATATTTTGGAGACTGCCCATACCTGTTGATGATAAGAATGAGTGTATCTCACGATTCTTTTGCTGTACTTAATCATGTTAACTTGCAATAGAGCTGAGTCTAGGGTTATAGAGATGAAATTTCTAAATGCATAGCCAGCCTATTATTAAGTCATAAGGGAGAGCTGATGGACCCTAAAAAGGTTTTGAAGGCAAATGGCAATGGAAATTGAAAGGTCCTTGAGAATATTGTCAATTTGATTTTACTTTAAAAATTCCAATTGGGGAGCAACTGGGTAGTTCATTGGTTAAGTGTCTGACTTTGATTTTGGCTCAGGTCATGATCTCAGGGCCACGAGATCATCTGCTTCGGGCTCCGCACCAGGCATAGTACCTGCTTGGGATTTTCTCTCTTCCTCTTCCTCTATCCCTTTACTTGCCTCTCGTGCATGTGTGTGTGCTCTCTAAATAAAAATTAAAAAAAAAAATCCACTTGGTCTTCTGCTTTTTCTGAGGATTGAGGATGATATAGATAAAGATGTTTTCATGTAAGTTATATGCTTCTTATTGGTGCTTAACTGGTCAAAGCACTTGGCATGCAGTTGTGAGATAGTGAAGCAGTTCCTGCAAATGGTGTGTTTCCAGGTTCTAACATAGATGTTCTTCAATCTAGTCTAAAATTGGCCACATCAGTCATGTATCTTTGAAACACCATAAATTTCTTTTGGCTCAAGAAGGAGATAAATAAGAATTGTGAATGATAGATTGCGTGTTCAGAAAATGCATTTAGAAAAATTGATAAAAGTGGCAAAGTGGTTATTGCCTAGTAAAATTTTTATTAAAACATAACATATCTAGCAAAAAGTGCACATAATGACAATATGCAGCTCGTTGAATTGACAGACAGTGAACATATGTGGAAACCATTACTGAGAGCAAGAAACAGAACTTTATCAGCCCTCTCCTATCTCTTTCTCACTGTCCCATCCAGGGAAGATTACTTCCCACCCCAAGGGGTAACTTTATTGTTTTATCTGGTACCACAGATTATATATATATTTTTATACAAACAGAATCATGTAGTATGTATTCTGTTGGATCTGTGTTATTTTGTTCAACATAATATTTGTGAGATTCATCTAAAGATTGCATGTTGTTGTATTTCATTTATTTTCCTGTTCTAGTATCTGAATATACTATAATTTCTTTGTCTGTTTTACTGTTGATATGCAATTGGAATTTTTCCAGTTTTTGGTTATTATGAATAGTGCTGCTATATATATTCTGATGTCTTTTTTTTTTTTTTTTTTTTGCCTGTTACTCTGGAGGAGAATTTTGGAGTTATTTGTGAAAATGAGGTCCTTAAGCTATTTTAAAATATTTTCAAGTAATAAAACTAATCATTATTTCAGGGTCATTAGTCTCTAGTTTCCCATTTATTTATTGGTAATGCTTAGGTACTGTTTCTTGAGTATGCCCTACTGTTTGATGTTTTGGTGGCTCTGTATCTGGCCAAGAAAGGGCATTCCAAGGAGAGGAACAGCACATAGGATGATATGATCTGATTTGCACTTTCTAACAAACATTAGAGTTAGAATAGTCACTTAAGGAGCTTTGTAGAAGTCCAAGGTTTGGGATGGCCAGCTATGTGGTGTATGCTTATTCTCCTATCAAAAAAGGACATTAATTCTTTCTCTTAGCTGATTAGTAATGCAGTTGCTTTTATACTTCTTTTTTAAAACTTCCATCCACCAAAAGAAATCTATTTTGCACTATAACCAAGCATATACATACTACATACAAATATTAATAGAAGCAAGATTTGCATGAAATGCTTACTTGCACTCTTTCTAATGCTCTGATCTATTTTATTAAAAAATTTTGAGTCTTGGCCAGCTAAGTTGATTTGTGCCTAGTGTTGAGTTGCACTCTGCAGTTTGAAAAGCACTCTAAAAAAAGTGTGTGACTACACTTAAGGATAATGTTCCCCAACTGCATGCCATGAACTTGTAGAAAGCACTACTTCAAATTCATTCCCTGATGAAAATTAGTGTTAAAATGATATTTATTTGAATGGTTCAGTTTTGTTAATAATCAAGTCCTACCTTAGGGTTAGAGTCTCACAGATTTGGATTGTTAAAGAAAAAGCTTTATAAATATCACTTCAATTTAAACCTTGGAATAATAATCATAGCTAAGAAGAATAAGAATACAGAAATGTAGTTTTATATTTGATTAATCTGATACATAATTTTAGTTCCTTCAAAGATAAAAAGGATAGACACTCAGACAATACTAAAACATTGTACTACAGGTAATGTAGAACACAGGGAATAAATGCTTGTTCTATAAGAAAAGAGCCAACCGGGATCCCTGGGTGGTGCAGCGGTTTGGCGCCTGCCAATGGCCCAGGGCGCGATCCTGGAGACCCGGGATCGAATCCCACATCGGGCTTCCGGTGCATGGAGCCTGCTTCTCCCTCTGCCTGTGTCTCTGCCTCTCTCTCTTTCTGTGACTATCACTAAAAAAAAAAAAAAAAAAAGTTTTCCCCAAACATTTAAAAAAAAAAAAAAAAAAAAAAGAAAAGAGCCAACCAACTTCAAGTCCAGACATAAAGAACACATAAAGGGAGAATGGGGAAACTTTGAGCTAGGTTGTCATCATATGTTACCTCAATCATCATGGTAATTTTGAAGTCTATGTTAAAATCCCACCTGACGACACAGACACTGGCTAAATAACTTTCCATCAGTCCCATACAGCTAATAGGAAGTGAAATCAGGACTAAGACCATGTTTAAAGAAAAATCTTTATTTTTTTCCTGCCATAGATTTCCTTGAAATACCGAATTTTTCTTGTTTATTTAAAGTACCTCAACTCAGTTTTAAAGAAGGCACAAATAATAACCTAGTATGTGTCACAGACATAGTGCTGGGCAAAAGATGAATGATCCGAGACAGATAATATACATAAGAATAATTACAATATCATATATTGTTTAGAAGTGTAACCTAAGAGTGAGTGTTTGGCTCTGCCTGGTAGTGGGGATCAGACAGGTTGCTGAAATCTGAACTAGGTCTTGAATGCTGAAAAAGAGTGGTACTAAGTGAAAAAAAAATTAGTTGATGAAACAGCATTTACAATGGAACAGCATCTACATGCTTGGAGAACTGTAGAAGAACATTACTATTCTAGTGTAAATGTTAGAGTTATTATTCAGATATCTTGGTTGCCAGCAAGGTAAATAGCATTGTGCTACTACTATATCATGTAGTAGTACAAGATTTATAGTTATCCACATCAATCTAGGACTAAGTGTGATAAACTTAGAACGCGTTGTAAAAAATGTGAATCATGTGATCAGTTTTCTTTTTTCCTTTTATTATTATTTTTTAAATGATGAGCAAATAGTGTTTTACCCAGGAGCAGTGCATAGAAATGTTTCATTTCCTAATGTCTTTTTCAAAGAAGTACTTTATTTTGGTTCAGCAGAAAGAAGTTGAAGGTCAAATGTTTATAATGATCTTAAAATGTTTCTTCTATTTATCATTTTTCCCCCAGAATTGAATTTGTTAAATACTTTTCTTCAAGAAACAAATTTCAGAGAAGCAGTGAAATATACTTTCCTCTTGGCATCAGAGAGGGGTATCTACATATTGAAGATGAATCTTTTCCTAATGTTAGTAATAAGCCATGAATATACTTTTATTTATTTTAAATCTCAGTTTCTAACATTAAGATGATTTCATCTTGTGAATGAAAAAGTCATTTCAATTCCAAAGATTCTGTATTTGGTGATTTATATAAAAGTTTTTTTGTTTTTGTTCTTTTTAAAGAAATAGACTTTTTGAATTTCATTGCCTTTTATATATTGGTTATGGTCGCATCATGAAACACAGAAGCAAAGTCATTTATATTAAAGGTATATATTAAAGATAAAGAATTGATATTATCTAAAGAACTTCATGTAAATTTTAATGTAAGAGTGTTTCAGTGTGGGGATTTTTTTTTGTGTGTGTGCAGCAGTTACAAATATCTGATTTATTTGAGATAGTTTTATCATATTTCTCAGCTTTGCCTTACCGATTTTTGTACTTTGTGATGTGGCAAACTAAGTTGGATTCCAGATAGTATAGGAAATGATTCTTAGCAAGGAAATCAGGATATATTCCCCAAGGTGGCTCTTCAGCTTCTATTCTATTTCTCTTCCCCTTCTTTTCTTTTAACTTCCTGAATTCTCCATCTGTTTTCATGCTTTGCATACTTCAGGTTGAATCATTCTTCATTTTCTGCCTGTCACAATTTTGCATATCATCTAAGTTCAGGATGTGCAGGATATTTAAAAACTAAGACTTCTGTGAAGTCCTAGAAGTCTTCTATGAAGTCATGCCAACACCATTCACTAATGACTCTTTGTATTCTGGTACCATTTTTCTTACCTATTTATTTAGTATATATTTCATTTTGCCTTGTATTAAAATACATAGCTTATTTATATTCACCTCATGTCTATACTTGTTCATATGTCTTTTTTACTGATGACAGGATTGGTTCATATTCAACTTTATGTTATATTTTTGCTTCATCACTTGTGAAATAGTGCACACACAGTACACACTTGTTTATTCACTATTAATTCAAACATCTGGTAAATATTTACTGAGAATTTGGCTATGGGCCATCATGCCTGTGAGTGGATTAAAATGGACAGCAGAAACAGACAACCCTCATGGATTATATTTTCTAAATAGATAGGCATTAATCAAATAATATATACAAATAAAAGAGGAATGTGGAAATGCAAGATACTGTAGAGCTAAGGAATACCTTCCCAGGAAGTGATGTTGAAGTGCAGTGAGAACAATGAAGAGTCATAGAAGCCAAGTGTAGAAAGTACATGGTTACATTGGCTTCGTGAAATTGTTGGGGAACTTGCTTTTATTTTTCTTCTGAAACAACTTGTTAAAGCACAAGAGTATCTCATACAGACCTTTAATCTGTTTTTTATATGGATGCCTTTGACAAGCTGGTGAATCCAGAGACTCATCTCAAAATAATGTTTTTAAGTGCATAGGAAATAATGCAAGCAAAATATAATGCAGTAAGTTTGCCAATTAAATTGAAAAATGGGTCTATCTATGGACTCCTTGGGGATGGATTATAAATTAAAGTGAAAAACTTGAGTTAAATAATTCATCTGTAAAGCCATACACTTGGCCACTGTTTTTTGAAGACTGGCAATAAATGGACTCATCATGTTAGTAGGAGGAAAGACAACACTGTAAAGATGTCAAGTCTCCTAAACCTAATTTATAAATGTAATACAATTTTAGTATAAATCCTACCAAGATTTTCAAGAGAATGGAATAAAAGGATTAAAATATTTAAATGGAAGAAAAACATTTATAAATAGGAAAACAACTTTCAAAAAGAAGAGCAAAGAAGAGGATTCATTTTGCCAGATATCAAAACGAGTTGCAAAGCCCAAGTAATACATATTTGGGAATATGTGGCATTCCTTTAAAACTCTTTTCCTGAGATTATCCTTCTAGTAAAAGGGAATTGCTTTATCTTGAGTTGTTAGAACATCTATCTTATTATGAAAAGCCCAGGATTTCTTTAGTTTGAATTACAAAGTACTGCTTGGTGAAGATACATTATCCTGAAAGGACCACAAACAAACATACCTATACCTCTAGAGATTACCTGACAGTAACCTTGGAAAGGGGAGATAAAGAAATTCAGCGCCAGTCTGGAAATTCCTGGCTAGTGTTCGATTTTAGTAAACAAAACTTTTGTTTTGCTTGTTTAATGAACAATTAAAATTACTTTAGCAGCACTTGGGTGACTCAGTCCCTTAAGTTTCCAATTCTTGGTTTTGGCTCAGGTCCTGATCTCAGAGGCATTAGATTGAGTCCCACCTCGGACTCCGCATTCAGTGTGGAGTCTGTTTAATACTCTCTCTCTTTCTCCTGCTGCCCCACCCCCCACCCACCCCAGAGAGAGCAAAAGAGAGAGTGAGAAGGAGTGGGGGGGGGGGGGGTGTTGTGGAGGTCAGAGGAGGAGGGAGAAGCAGACTTCTCCCGAAAGCAGGAAGTTCTGTCAAACAGGAAGTTCTACATGGGCTTGATCTTAGGACCTGAGATCATGACCTGAGCCCAAGGCAGATGCTTCACTAACTGAGCTACCCAGGCCCCCCATCAAATAACTAAGTCTTTTTTTTTTTTTTTTTTAAGATTTTTATTTATTTATTCATGAGAGACACAGAGAGAGAGGCAGACATAGGCAGAGGGAGAAGCAGACTCCAGGAGCCTGATGTGGGGCCCGATCCTGGTACCCCATGATCACGCCCTGAGTGGAAGGCAGGCGCTCAACCACTGAGCCACCCAGGCGTCCCCAAATAACTAAGTCTTTGAAAAAAAAAAAAGGTTACTTTAAAAAAGGGATAATGTAAGTGGTTAGCTTGTGAAGATCATGAAAACATACCTATGAGATGAATGAGAAACCACAGCAACAAAAACATGTCACTGGGTATAAAATTATCAGAAATAATGGGATTTCCAGGAACTACTGTATTGAAAATTTCCATTTTTTCAAATAACTCAGAAGTGAAGAAAAGTTGCTTTGGAAAACACTGAGTTCATTGAGTTATTATAGTGATGATGGAGACATTGATGCAGAAAATACACATGAAAATTTGGATGAAATAGGGGCACTTGGCTGGCTTGGTCAGTATAGCATGCGACTCTTGATCTCGAGGTTGTAAGTTCAAGCCCCACATTGGTTGTAGAGATCCTTAGAAATAAAATGTTTTAAAAAAATTTGGATAAAATGGCTTTATGAAATAAGATGAAAAAAAAAGCAGTATTTCTGATTTGGTATCTCGTATGTTTTTAAAATATTTATTTGTAATAAAAGTTTTACTTTTTATTTTTTTTTTTTTAAAGATTTTATTCATTTGAGAGAGAGAGAGAACAGGAACAGGAGAAGGGGCAGAGGGAAAGGGAGAAGCAGATTCCTGGCTGAACCAAAAGCCCAATTTGGGGCTTGATCTCAGGACCCTGGGATCATGACCTGAGCTGAAGGCAGATGCTTAACGGACTGAGCCACCTAGGCACCCTGTAATAGAAGTTTTAAATTAAAATATATCTTTGATTCTTTTGTCTATATCTAGGATCTACAAAATGTGGCCTGTGGGTCAAATCCTGCCTGCTCGATGCCTGTTGCTGTAAATAAACTTTTATTGCAACAGTCAGATTTACTTGTTTTTGTATTATCTGATTCTTTTTACATCGTAAGGGCAGAGTTGAGTAGTTTTGACAGAGGCCCTATGGCCCACAGGACTCAAATGTCTGGCTCTTTACAGAAAGTTTGCCAATTCCTGATTTGCACCATTGGAAAATGATATATTCACATTTACATATTTAAGATCTTTTGACCTTTCATTGTTTTGGAATTTGGTTCTGAAAATGTTGTTCTGGAGTAGGAACAAACACAAAACACAATGAAACAGAATACAGAGTCTGTAAATGGACCTATGCACAAGTGGGAACTTAGTGTATGATAGATTGCCATCACAAATAAGTGGAAGAAAGGATGGACTGTTTAATGGTGCTGGGAAAATGCAATCTCTATATGGAGAAGATTGAAATTAAATTCTTGCATCATATCACATATAAAAATAAACTTCAGATCGATTAAAAGCCTAAATGTGAGAGTCAACATTATAAAGCTATTAGAAGAAACTGTAGAATTTTTTTGTGACTTAGCGATAAGTAAAACTTTTTTATAGCCAGCCACTGAAACCACAAACCATGAAGGGAGAAATTGATGTGTTTGACTACATCAAAATTAAAAATTTCTGTTTAACAAAGGACACCATGTACAAAATTGACAATCAGTTGTCAGGCTAGGATATTTGTTTTATGTAACTTATAAGTGATTAACATATAGGCTATATAGGGCACCTGGGTTGCTCAGTGGTTGAGCATCTACCTTTAGCTCAGGGCCTGATCCCAGGGTCCCTCATCAGGCTCCCCACGGGGAGCTTGTTTCTCCCTTTGCCTGTGTCCCTGCTGCTATCTGGGTCTCTCATGAATGAATAAATAAAATCTTTTAAAACAAACATACAAACAAACAAAAAAACATTAGGCTGTATAGAATACTACTGCAAATCAGCAAGGAAAATACAGGAAATTTAACAGAGTATTGGTAAAGGATAGATGAATAGAAAATTCATAGGAGGGGCAGTCCAATGGGCTGAACTTCATTAGAAGTCAGACACCTTGAACTGAAAAAAAGATACATAGAAAAACAAATCAATTCATACCTCTTAGCGCTGCAAAAATTTTATAAGTTAAATAATATCACACTGGCACAGACAAGAAAAACTGAACTTTCATACCCTTCTTGCAGGGATGCTAATGGGTTACGCCCCTTGAGAAAGCAGTTTTAGAAATATTTAGTGAACTTGAGGATGCGTAATATATTCCTGCATATATATCACAGAGAAAACCATACAGGCTTACTTCAGAGATTCTGTGGGTTCAGTTTCAGACCACTGCAATAAAGTGAGTGAGGAAATAAAGTGAGTCAAATGAAGTTTTTGGTTCCCAAGTACATACACATACAAAAGTTATGTGTACGCTATACTGTAGTCTACAGTGTGCAGTAGTGTTCAGTCTTAAAAAAATGTATATAGCTTAGTTAATACTTTATTGCTAAAAAATATTATATCATCATTGATTGCTGATCAGCATAATATAATAATGAAAAATTTTGAAATATTGTGAGAACTACCAAAAGGACACTGAAACATGAAGTGAGCAAATGCTGTTGGAGAAATGGTGCTGACTTGCTCGATGCAGAATTGCCACAAACCTTCAATTTATAAAATAGGTGGTATCTGCAAAGTACAGTAAAGTGAAGCACAATAAAATGAGGTATGCCTGTATATGGGTTTGTAAATATATTATTACAGAAATATTGTATAGTAATGAATTATTAAGGGCCAACTTAAAATAATGGATGAATGTGTTTTATGTAAATAGAACATTATATATCCATTAAAATAGATGTACTAGAGGCAAAAACTGTAGTGGTTAAAAGCATGGATTCTGGAGTAACACTGAATTTGGATCTGGCTTTAATGACTTACCATCTGTGTGACCATGAGCAAAAGAGTTTCTCTGAAGAATAGGAATAAAAGTAGGAAGGATTAAAAAAAAAAGTAGGAAGGATAATAAAAGTACTTATTTACCTGATACACCATAAACACCACATGCATTAGGCTACAGTTTATCAATTTAGATTTAAATATAAACATGTAAAGTCGAGTGACAAATACAAGAAGCAGAAATAAGTAAATGGCCTAATGCCATTTATTTAAAAATACAAGACTGATTATCTGATGGAAGGGAAATCACATTAGGGAAGGGAAAATAGTTAACTAAACTGGGAGCCAATTATGGATACGTGCTACCTAGCTTATGATCCATTCTGTTCTGGATACCTAAGGTTTAACAAAAGTGGAATGAAGACAGTAAAAAGTGTGCATTGCAATCTGTTTCAGGTGGAGGCAAGAGCATGTATGAAGTGCAAAGACCAGTAGTGAGATGCACAATGATGCGTCGAAAGGATGAAAGAAAGCCAGAATGGCATTAATAGGATGAGGGTAGAGGAACAGTGCAAAACCTGAGATTGACTAGGGGAGATATGCCAGAACATTCAGGGCTTTGTAGGTCTTCGTAAGAAGCTTTTTCTTTTTATTTGAGAGCAATCAGAAGCCAGTAGAGTGTTTTAAATAGTGTCTTTTAGGAATACTAATTTTTCCTGTAGTGTACAGACTAGATTGAGGGAGAGAAGTATGGAGGTGAGTAAGGACCCTAGCCAGGAGACCAGGTGGGCATGGGTGGAAACAAGGCCAATGGTATTGATGGGCGATATGGAGACCAGTGGAAGCATTCAAGACATATGTAGAAAGTAAATTTGAAAGGATTTAGTGATAGGTATGTTATGCATGTGAGGGAGAGAGATAGTCCCAGAACAAATCTAGATTCAGGCCATATAATTGAATGGTTAGCACCATTTACTGAAATAGGGAACACTTGTGAGGGAATCTGGTTTGTCTAGGAAAATTATGATTTCAGTTTTATACATACTGAATTTCAGGTGGCATTGAGACTTCGAAATAGACATGTAGAATAGGCAATTGAATTTTAAAGGTCAGAAAAGTCTGAGCTGAGCATTTACATTCATAATTAATGTATGTGTAGGTAGAAATTGAAGCCTTGGATATGGGATAAGACTGCCCAAGAAGATGCTATAGAATGAAAAGAGACGAGGACCTGAGTCTTGACCTTCAAAGTCTCCTTTCCTAAGAAAATGAAAGACACAGATACAGGAAAATGAGGAGAACATTGTGAAAGCCAAGGGGGCGGTGAATATAGTTGAACGTAATTTCAAATATTATTGAGAACTCATTGAGATAAGGAGCAAAAATTTTGTTCTCTAATTTTAGGTACAGGGAGACCATTGATGAACTTTTTGAGAATTAGTAAATAGACTTGAAACTAGATTAGATTGGTTGAAGAATGGGGTGAGGAAGCAGAGGTAGAGTTTTGTTTATTTATAAATGGGAAGGGGAGATATGCTCCTTTTGCCAAGGAATCTGAATCTCCTGTTTAGCTCCTGAGTCTGCATGTACACCATTACTTTTTTCTTTTTAAGATTTTATTTATTCATTGGAGAGAGAGAAAGAGAGAGAGAGAGAGAAGAGAGAGAGAAAGAGAGAAAGCAGGAGGAGAAGGAGAGAGAATCCGAAGCAGACCCTGCACTGAATGCAGAGCCCCATGTGGGGGCTCAGTCTATGACAAGGAGATCAGGACCTGAGCTGAAACCAAGAGTCAGACACTTAAACCAACTGAGCCACACAAGTGCCCCTGTACACCACCACTTCTATGTATCGTAGTTTCTCATTTTATAGGAGTAGAAGGATGCATACACAAAATCTCTCTAAATCTTCTCTTGTTACCTCACATTACTGTCATCATGTTCTTCCTGGATTGCATCTTCTTCTATCTCTCTTCTCCCCACAGTTGGGACCACTGGATCCCATCCTGCAGCCTTAATGCTACAGTCTCTGAGATTTCTACAGTTCTCTGTAAGAGGGTTTCAAATAGTTCTTTCAATAGTTCCTCGGGATACATAATTACTAACTTTGCTACTAATATGATGGGCCTTCTCCTCATGTGTGAAATGGGGCTTCCACTTCCCTTAAGACACTGTATTTCAGCTTAGTTCACATAAGTAGACTGCTTTTCTGTTTCATTGTCCCTGGTAATTTGCCCAGTACTCCAGTGCTTCTAGAACTGAAACCAAACCTGCCTCTTCCTGCCTTTTCTTTCTCCCAGCCGGGTTCAGCCATTCAGAGATTTTAAGTTTATCAACAGTTATTATTAGAAATGTACAGTATATCTCACACATGGGAAGATAATTCTAAATGATGGGAGAAGCTCTGATGCAGAGCTCATCCAATGGTCCACCTAAACTCATGGCCATCTGGTACACATTTTATGGATTTGCCCTCCTGTAGTGGTGCTTGTTTTGTTTTAGCAGAACTTCACTTTTGTTGGGAGATAATCAGGGCAAAAAACATTGTGTTACCTGAAGTTACAGGAAAAGTTAATAAAACTGGCAGAGCTATTTAAATGTATTGATATAAGGTGTGAAAAAGGAACTATGTGTATGTAGATATAATGGACTCATTCATTGAGTTCTATTTTTAATTTACCTACTGACTTTAGGTTAGCACTTTGAAACTAACTTTTTTTAAAGTTAAAGTTTTTGAGATGTAATTTATTTACGGTAAAATTCACTCCTGTGAGGAATTAGCGAATTCTGAAAAAAACAGACTCTTGTATGTCTACTACCATAAGCGAGGCATAGAACATTTCCTTCACCCCAAAAAGTTCCTTGTGCCCATTTGTAATAAATTCCCTTGCTCTGCTGCAATCCCCAGTGACCAGTGGCCTGATTTTTTGTTCTTATAACTTTGCCTTTTCTAGAATGTCATATAAATGAACTCATATGATATAGAAGTGGGCAAACTATGGTCTACAGGCCAAAATATAGCCTACTGGCTGTTCTTGTGTAGGTGATGAGTTAAGTACAGTTTTCATATTTTAAAATCATAGAAAAAAGTTTTTTAAAGATAACATTTGGTGACTATAAAAATTACATGAAATTAAAATTTCATATTTATAAATAATGTTTTGTTGGAACACAGCCACACACATTCATTTAACATGTTGCCTATGGCTGCTTTCTGGTTAACATTTTTTACATCCAATTGAGGAAATATTTGCCTAGCCTATCTTAGAAGTCTTTGTTTAACTCAGGGCCACAACTTGCCTCAGTGTTTTTTTCTAGAAGTTTTATAGTTTGAGTCATTATATTTAGTTCTGTAACCTGTTGATTGCAGTTATGTAATATGTTGCATTAATTTTTGTATAAAGTGTAAAGTATGAGTTGAGGTTCATTTTTTAACACATGAGTTTCCAATTACTTTTTTTGCATTTGAATTTCTCATTGCTTTAAAGATTATTCTTTTTCTTTTTTTTTTTTAATATTATTCTTTTTCCATTAAATTGCTTTGATACCTTTTTTTTTTTTTAGAAAAAAATTAATGACCATTTAAGTATTAGACTATTTTGGACTCTATTCTATTCCACTGGTGTATGTGTTTGTCCTTTGCTAATACTGTATTGACTTGATTAATTCTGTAGCTTTTATAGTAAGTCTTGAAATCAGGTGGTATGAGTCCTGCAAACTTGTTTTTCAAAATATTTTGCCTATTGTAGGAATTTTGCTTTTCTATATAAATTTTAGAGTTAGCTTGTCAATTTTTTTTTTTTTAATTTTGTTCATTTATTCATGAGAGACACAGAGAGAGGCAGAGACATAGGCAAAGGGGGAAGCAGGCTCCCTGCAAGGAGCCTAATGTGGCACTCGATCTCAGGACCCCAGGATCATGACCTGAGCCAAAGGCATATGCTCAACCACTGAGTCACTCAGGTGCCCCCTACCTTGTCAATTTCTTCAAAAAAAAAAAAAAAAAAAAAGGGAAAATCATACTGAGTTTTTGATTGAGAGAACATTGAATTGAGAGATCAATTTGAAGAGAATTGATATCTTGACAATATAGTGTTTTTTTTTTTTAAGATTTTATTTATTTATTCACGAGAGACACAGACAGAGAGAGGTAGAGACATAGGCATAGGGAGAAGCAGGCTCCATGCAGAGAGCCCGATGTGGGACTTGACCCCAAGATTCCGGGATCATCAGCCAAAGGCAGATGCTCAACCATTGAGCTCCCCAGGCGTCCCAATATAGTGTTTTCTTATTGATGAATATAACATATTTCTCCTGTTACTTAGATCTCCTTTGATTCTTTTTTTCCAGCAATTTATAGTTTTCACCATAAAAAGCCTATATGTATTTTGTTCAATTTATACCTGTTTTCCTTCTTTTGTTTTTTAATGTCATTGCAGACTACTTTTTAAAATTTTGATTTCCAATTATGCAATGCTAGTATTTTAAAATACAAGTTTTGGGAATATACTTAGTTTGTGGCTTGTGACCTTGCCAAATCACATTTATTATAGGAGATTTTTTGAAGTTTCTTTAGGATTTTATATATAGACCATTATGACATCTGCACACAATTTTTTTCTCCCCCTTCCCAATCTCTATGCTTTTTATTGTTTTAATGTACTGGCTCGGATTTCCAGTCCAATGTTGATTAGGAGTAGTGAGAGAGAACGCCTTGCTTTGTTCCTGGTGAAAGCATTAAATTTTTCACAATACAATATGATGTTAGCTGTAGACTTTTTTGTAGATAGCCTTATTGCATTCAGGAAGTTTCTATTTGTTTCTAGTTTGCTGAGTCAAGTGCTTTCTTAGTATCTTTTGATATAATCATATGTTTTGTTCCCTTTAGTCTGTTAATATGGTGACTAATATTGCTTGAATTTAGAATGTGGCATCAACCTTGCATTCCCAGGATAAACCTGGTACACCTGTTTGTGATGTATTATTCTTTAACATATTTTTGGATTTGATAATGTTGTGTTGAGGATTTTTCTACTTCCCATAAGGAATATTAGTCTATAATTTTCTGTTATATTTTTATATGGTTTTGGTATCATAGTAATGCTGGCCTTAGGAAATCAGTTAGGAAGTTTTCCCTTATTTCCTATTTCTGGAAGAGATTATGTAAATTGGCATTATTTCTTCCTTAAATGTTTGGTGGAAGTCATTAATAAAGCCGATGAGAACGGAAGTTTTATTTTTAAAGGTTTTAAACTAGGAATTAAGTTTATTTAATACATATGGGACTTGTCAGGCCATCTGTTTCTTCTTAAGTGAGGTGAGCTGGTTTTAGTCTTTGAAGGAAGTAGTTTGTTTTATTATAGTCTATTTCTCATGTAAGTTATAGAATTTATGGGCAAGGAATTGTCCATAGTTTTCTCTTGTAATCTTTTGCATTTTATTTGATTAACTGTGGAGTCTGTAGTGATGTTTCCTTCTATCATTCTTACTCTAGGTAATTTTTATCTTCCCTTTTTTCTCCTCTTGATCATTTTGACTAGAGGTTTATTAATTTTATTGATTTTTTTTTTTTAAGAAACAGCATTTGGTTTCATTGATTTCTTCTATAATTTAAAAAATTTCTTTTTATACTTTCTTTGGGTTTAACTTTCTCTTCTTTTTTTGGAAATTGATTTGAGACTTTTTTATTTTTAATATTAGCATTTATTTTTATATTTTCCAGGTTCTATATGATACTTTCAAGGAATATCATAGTCTTTCTGCCTAAAGAACTTATTTTAAATTCCTTTGGTTAATGTCTTCTGACAATAAATTCTTTCAACCTGTCTTTTCTTGAAAAGTCTTTATTTTACCTTTATTTTTTGAAGCATAATTCCACTGCATATGGGATCTTGGGTTGACAGATTTTTTTCTGTCAGTACTTTGTATGGATGCTACTCCAAAGTCTTCTAGCTTCCATGGTTTCTGAAAGATGATCTTCTGTAACTTTTATCATTGGTTCTCTATATATAATGTGTCATTTTCTCTGGCTGCTTTCATAGTTTTCTTTGGTTTTTAGCAGTTTGACTATGATGAATCTAGGTGTGTCCTACAAAGGATTCTTTGAGGTATATGTGTCTGTGATTTAGTGGTCTTCATTAATTTTGGAAAAGTCATGGTCATTATCCTTTCAAATATTTTTCTCCTTCTTCTGGGACTCCAGTTTTATATTAGATCAATTTAGCTCTTTGGATGCTCTGTTTGTTTTTTCCTTTCCTTCTCCAACTCTTTTTTTCTTTGGATATTTTTCATTGACTTATTTCAAGTTTACTGATATTTTCCTTTATTTTTTCAAGCCTGTCCATGAGCCCATCAAAGAAATTCTTCATCTCTGATGCCATGTTTTCTATTTCCAGTATTTTCATGTGACTCTTATGCTTTCCATCTTTCTGCTTCAGTATCCTATTCTATGAACATCCCATGTTCATGCCTGTTGTCCCCCTTTTTATATAAATTTTTTATCTTAATAATTATGATACGTAATTATATATAACTATATATAATACATAATTATAATCATTTTTAAGTCTGATAATCCTGGTAATTCCATCATCCTTGTCATCTCTAAATCTAATTATATTAATTATTTTATCTCTTGACAATGGGTTGTTTATTCCTTGCTATTTTTCCCTGGGTTTCATGGTTTTGAATTATATTTATGCCTTAAAGTGGGCATAATAGTGTTAGTGTCAGATTGTTAGTGTTGGGAATTAAATCGTCATCAGGTCAGAAGTTCAGATAGGTTTGGATTTTATTGTTGCCATCATTATCTTTAGTGCCTCATAATCTTTAAATTTCTCCAAATTCCTCCAGTGGGCTACTGCTGCATTGTGTTTAGGATGTATGCAGGAGTATCAGAAATTTTTTTCAGTGTTTTGCTACCCTTTCAGCCAATTCCATCTGTTTATTCCACAGGGACCATCACTCCATATGCTCCTGCCTCTTCCCCAGAAGTAGACTCTTGATACGTATTTCTTCCTTTTTTTTTTTTAAGATTTTATTTATTTATTCATGAGAGACACAGAAGGAGAGAGAGGCAGAGACACAGGCAGAGGGAGAAGCAGGCTCCATGCAGGGAGCCCGGCGTGGGACTCGATCCTGGGACTCCAGGATCATGCCCTGGGTCGAAGGTGGCGCTAAACTGCTGAGCCACCGGGGCTGCCCTTGATACATATTTCTTGATTCTAGGTTTTTGACAGGGGCAGGGTGTTTGGTTATGTTTTCCTGCCCTTCATCTTTGAAGATGAAGGCTTTGAAGACCTGTCCATCTGGGCCTTATGAATGAAGTTTGCTCAGTGTTCTTAGGCCCATCTCCCCATTGAAGTAAATCTGTCTTATATTTATAATAGGTTTAGAACAGGAGTTTCCATCCCTCCCCTTGTTATGCAAGACCTTTGATTTGAGCATTGGATGTTGGCTGAAGATGGTTTCCTGTCCTTTTTTTGTAGGTAGAGGATTTTTTCCTTTAACCTTTTCCTTAGTTGCAGTGGATCTTTGCCTCTCTCCTGGGGATGACAGTTTCCTTCTCTCTGTGGCTTATAGCTTTGGCTTTTTAAGGAGAGATAGTCTGGGGAATTGTGCCTGTAGCCCAGCAGCCACTAGGTACCTCTTTTACACTTGCACTTGTGTACCCCCAAAGAGTTATTTGTTCTTATGCCCTACTCCCAGTCTTCTTCAGAAGTAACCAGTAGAGGCTTGCAGGAAGTGCTTATGAGTGAAAGTGAACTTTCCTTGAGTCTGGGCCCCTAGCTATTCCAAACTGTTATGTTGGCCCACACTTGACCTTTTACAGTCTGTTGAAATTTTAACTGATTTCCTCTTACCAGCTTGTAAGATGGCTTCTTTTTCTCCTTCTCTCCTGCTCTGCCAAAGGTGAAACAGTGTATTTAATTGTTCTTTGGAGGGGCTTGCTGCTCTTTGAAGTTCAAATTATTTGTTTGCCTTATATCCATAACTCTCTGATGGGCTCAGGAAAAGTTATGATTTTGTAGATTAGTAGTTAGCTTTTTGTCATTTTTAGATTGACAGTGACATTATTTGCAGCTTTGTAAGTCCTAAGTAGAGTTAATTGTAGTTTTAAAACATTTTAAATTTTCCTTTATGAAGATAATGGAGGTGAGAAATTTTATCACTATTTATTTATTATTATTATTTTTAAAGATTTTATTTATTTATTCATGAGAGACAGAGAGAGAGAGAGAGAGGCAGAGACACAGGCAGAGGGAGAAGCAGGCTCCATGGAGGGAGCCCGTTGTGGGACTCGATCCTGGGACTCCAGGATCATGCCCTGGGCCGAAGGCAGGCGCTATACCGCTGAGCCACCCAGGGATCCCCTATCACTATTTATTTTTAAAGAGTAAATAGGGATCCCTGGGTGGCGCAGCGGTTTAGCGCCTGCCTTTGGCCCAGGCGCGATCCTGGAGACGCAGGATCGAATCCCATGTCGGGCTCCCGGTGCATGGAGCCTGCTTCTCCCTCTGCCTATGTCTCTGCCTCTCTCTCTCTCTCTCTGTGTGACTATCATAAAGAAATAATTTTTTTTAAAAAGAGTAAATAATATGTATTTCTAGACATCTCTTTTTCTCATTTTTTCGTTTTGTTTTTAAGATAAAAATTGGCCTTACTTTTATTTGCACAGCCTTCTTTGCTAGTCTCCTAACATTTCATAATGTTTTTAAAGCCAACTAATAACCAGACTGTTGAATAGATTTAAACAATTAGAGCACTCATCCAGTGTTTTCCACTCTGTTTGGATTCTTAAGATCACTCCAATTGAGAGTTGTCTTGATGATTTGAAGTTCATAGGTTTTGGTTACACTGTGTAAGTCAAATGTGCTCAGTCTATTTCTGAAGCTAAACCTTTGAAAAATAATATTTTAAATATTTTGGGGCATATAACTGAAAATATAAATGGTAGAAATTTTACAGTTATAACTCAAAGATATCTCTATTAGCATGTATTAATTGCCTCTCATATTACATGTATATTAAAGGACAGAACTAGTTGCAACACTCTTGTGTGCCATGTAGAATGTTATTCTATAACCAGAAAATTAAATTTTTATTCTTTATTCCCATTTTAAGAACTTTTTTGATTTAAAATTATATATAGATGGTTATAATTAATATTTTTTTGAGGCCATCAGGAAACTAATTTTTTCTTTCCTGTTTTCTCTGCAGAAAACTTCATCAGCAATTTGAAATGTACAAGGAGCAGGTGAAGAAGATGGGAGAAGAATCACAACAGCAGCAAGAACAGAAGGGTGATGCCCCAACCTGTGGTATTTGCCACAAAACAAAATTTGCTGATGGATGTGGCCATAACTGTTCATATTGCCAAACAAAGTTCTGTGCTCGTTGTGGAGGTCGAGTGTCATTACGTTCGAACAAGGTACAGAATGAAAATTACATATAATTCTATTATAGTTAAGCTTATAATATAGCTAAGCTAATTGTGAATAAAATAAAGCAGACAACTGAAATTAATATTCATGTTAACTAATGAACAAAAATCCTTTAGTGTCTTCATGTTAGGTAAAAGTTTTTAATTTTTCCTTTCAGTTAAAGAGAGATTTGTCTCATTGTTTATGTCCTTTAGCTAATGATTTTGTTTAGAATCATAGGATCTTAGACTTTCAAAGATGATGAAGATAATTTAGAGATTAATTGGTCTAATTGTTTTATTTTACAGATGCAGAAAACTCAGATTCAGGGAGATTAAAGGTCATTTTTAAAGTCACACAACTGATTAATGTTAGAACAGTGACACTGCTTTTTCCATTACTATATATAATTTTATAACTTTGTACATCTTTCTCATCCTTTGGCCCCTGTTTTCTTTCCTTTTGAAAGAGGCTTTTCCCAGCCAGAAGAGTCTAAAAGTGTTTTATAGTTTTATAGCTTTTGAAACTGCATTACCCTTTATTTTTGTTTTAACATTAATGAAATAAACACTAGACTGTGGAATTTAAAGAAGAAATCTTAAGGAGATGTCTTATACTAGATTTTTGTAGTTTATCCATGCACTTTAGGGACTATGTTAATGCTCCCCAAGGAATGCTTTGTTGAAATAAGCAAAAACAGTTTTAAAGTATACTTTTCTGGGTAAGTTCTTTAGAATTTACATTTATCTCCTCACTCGTATTTTATCACTCAATTCTTTATTTAGGCTGTTTTAAAATAAGAAGGTGATGTCTGTATATACATTACTTAGACATAATTATGGGGATTTGTTCTCCTGTGTGATTTCATTTCCCTCCATTTTCTTACTATTTCCTGTTTCTCATTTTGTTTTGCTTAGAATTAATACTTTTCCATTTTTTTCCCCTAATGTTTCCTCCTGGTTTACCTGATTATTTTTCTTTTCCTTGACAAGTTCCATTGGCAAGAAACTCCAGTACAGTTCTGAGT
This sequence comes from Canis lupus familiaris, assembly GCF_011100685.1. Lineage (NCBI taxonomy): Eukaryota > Metazoa > Chordata > Mammalia > Carnivora > Canidae > Canis > Canis lupus. The sequence goes on from NC_049234.1 coordinate 5,174,336, forward strand.
AGAAGTGGTGAGAGCACACATCCTGTTTTGTTCTTGCTTTTAGGGAGGAAGCATTCAGTCTTTCACTATCAAGTATTACATTAGCTATCAGCTTTTCATAGATGCCTTCTATTCCTAATTTGCTGAGAGTTTTGTTTGTTTATTTGTTTTTATATCAGGGATATATGATGGAAATTGTCAAATACTTTTTCTTCATCTATTGAATTAATCATGTTTTCTCTTTGCTTGTTAATGTAGTAATGAACTACATTGGTTGATTTGAAATGCTAAACCAGTTATATATTTTTGGGACAAATCCCATCTACTTGTGATGGATTATCCCTTTTATGTAATAATGGGTTTGATTTACTAAGGTCTTGTTTACAACTTTTGCTTCATGACTGTTATTAGTGTCTGTAACTTTTTCTTGTAATGTGTTTCCTGGATTTGAGTATCAAGTAATGCTGGCCTGATAAAATGAATTGAGAAATATTTCCTTCTATTCAGTGTTTTAGAAAAGTTTCAGTGGGGTTGGTATTCTTTTTAATATTTTGTAAATTTTACCAGGGAAGCCATCTGGACATGCTATTTTATTTTTTGGGAAGGTTTTATAGTAGAGTTTCAATTTTTTAAATAGACATAGAATTATTGAAGTCATTTATTTTTTCTTGAATGAGCTTTCGTGTTTTTCAAGGAATTCCTCCAGAACCTCACAAATTGTCAAATTTATTGGCATAAACCTGTTCACAGTATTCCATTATTATTCTTTAATATCTGTAGATTCTGTAGTGATGCTACCTCTTTCATTTCTGATGGTGGTAATTTGTATCTTTTCTCTTTTTTTTTTCCTTCATAGTTTGGCTAGAAATTTATCAGTTTTAACAATCTTCTCAAATAATTAGTTTTTTGTTTCATTAGTTTTCTCAGTTGTTGATATCATCTTTGATATTTATATTTTCTTTAATTCTGCTGCTAATTTTCTCTTTTTCTGGTTTCTTAAGGTGGGAGCTGAGGTCTTTGCTTTGAGATGTCTCTTATTTTTCTAATATAGGATTTTGTGCTGTTAGTTTCCCCTAAGTATTTCTTTGATGACATCCCCCAAATTCTGATAGATTGTCTTTCATTTTCATTCAATTTAAAGTACTTTCAAGTTTTCCTTTTCTTCTTTGACCCATGAGTAGTTTAGAAGTATGTTTCCAGAGATCTCTATGTTTATGATTTTTAATTTAATTCTGTTGTGGTCCTAGGCATACTCTGAATACCTTGAATCCTTTGAAACATATTCATACTTATATTATGACCAGAATATGGTTTATTTTGGCAAATGTCTGTGTGTACTTGAAAAGAATGTACATTCTTTAATTTCCTGGTAAAGTGTTTTTAAATGTCCTTTTAGTCAAGTTGGTTAATAGAGTAGTTCAAGTCTAGTATATCCTTTTTGATCTTTTGCTTACTTATTTTATCAATTAAGAGAGGGATATTGAAATATACAACTATATTTGAATTAGTCTGTTTCCTTTTGCAGTTCTCTGTATTTTTGCTTTTGTTTTATATCTTTTATTTTTGTTTTAAATGCATAAACATTTAGGATTATTATGTCCTATTAATTAATTGACCCCTTTATAATCACTTAATGACTTCCTTTGTTCCTGGTAATAATCTTTGCTCTGAAATCCACTTTGTCAAATCTTAATAAAGCCACTCTTTCTTTAATAGAGAATATTAACATAGTTTACAGTTTTCTTTTACTTTAGTCTAATTTGTTTTCATATTTAAAGTATTTTTCTTATGGGCAGCATATAATTGGGCCTTGCTTTCTTATTCAACTCATAATCTCTCAATCTCTACCTTTTAATTAGGGTGCTTAGATAATTTACATTTAATATAATTTTTGATATGGTTTGTTTGGTTATATCATTTTGCTTTTTTCTACTTGTACCATCTGATTTTTTTTTTTTTTGATTTTTGGGTTTTTTTAGTCTTCTTGAATTACTTAAGCACTTGTTATAATTCAGGTTATCTCCTTTGTTGACTCATTAACTTTGTTGACTCTGTTTTATAGCTTTGTTGGTTCTTTGTTTTGGCATTTTATTAATTGCTTCAGGATTTGTGATATACATCTTTAAATTATCATCATCAGCCTTAATCAATACTATATCATTTTACGTGTAGTATAAGAATATTCCTTTTTAAAAAAACATTATTTAAATTCAGTTAATATGACATTATATATAATAATATAACATATTATTGATTTCAGAGGTAGAGGTCAGTGATTCATTAGTCTTATATAATTCCCCGTGCTCATTTAGTCACTTGTCCTCCTTAATGTTCATCACCCAGTTACCCTATCCCCAAACTGAGCAACCCTTAGTTTGTTTCCTATGATTAAGAGTCTCTTATGGTGGGTTTCCCTCTCTGATTTCATCTTGTTTGTTTTTTTTTCCCTCTTTTCCCCTATGATTCTCTGTTTTGTTTCTTAAATTCCACGTATGAATGAGATCATAGGATAATTGTCTTTCTCTGATTGACTTATTTTGCTTACCATAAGATCCTCTAGTTCCATCCACGTCATTGCAAATGGCAAGATTTCATTTTTTTGATGGCTGAGTAATAGTCCATTGTATATTTATACCACATCTTCTTTATCCATTCATCTGTTCATGGACATCTGGGCTCTTGCCATAGTTTGGCTATAGTGGACATTGCTGCTATAAACATTGGGGTGCAGGTGCCCCTTCAGATCACTATATTTGTATCTTGGGGTAAATACCTACTAGTGCAATTGCTGGGTCATAGGGTAGCTCTATTTTCGACTTTTTGAGGACCTCTCATACTGTTTCCAGAGTGGGTGCATCAGCTTACATTCCCACCAATAGTGTACGAGGGTTCCCCTTTCTCCGCAACCTGGCCAACATCTGTCGTCCTAACTTAATAATTTTAGCCATTCTGACTGGTGTGAGGTGGTATCTCATTGTGGTTTTGATATATTTTCCCTGATGCCAAGTAATGTTGAGCATTTTTTCATGTGTCTGTTGGCCATTTGTATGTCTTCTTTGGAGAAATGTTTGTCCATGTCTTCTGCCCATTTCTTGACTGGATTATTTGTTCTTTGGGTGTTGAGTTTGATGAGTTCTTTATAGACTTTGGATATTCACTCTTTATCTGATGTGTCATTTACAAATATCTTTTCCCATTCTGTAGTTTGCCTTTTGGTTTTGTCAACTGCTTCCTTTTCTCCGCAAAAGCTTTTTATCTTGATGAAGTCCCAATAGTTCATTTTTACCCTTGTTTTCCTTGCCTTTGGAGACATGTCCAGCAAGAAGTTGCTGCAGCCAAGGTCAAAAAGATTGCTGCCTGTGTTCCCCTCTACGATTTTTATGGTTTCAGGTCTCACATTTAGGTCTTTCATCCATTTTGAGTCTATTTTTGTGTATGGTGTAAGGAAATGGTCCAGTTTCATTCTTCTGCATATGGCTGTCCAATTTTCCCAGCACCATTTATTGAAGAGACTTTCTTTTTTGCCATTGGATATTCCTACCTATTTTGTCGAAGATTAGTTGACTTCAGAGTTGAGAGTCCGTTTCTGGCTTCTCTATTCTGTTCCACTGATTTATATGTCTGTTTTTGTGCCAGTACCATACTATTTTGATGATTACAGCTTTGTAATTGAGCTTGAAGTCCACAATTGTGATGCCACCAGTTTTGGTTTTCCTTTTCAACAATCTTTTGGTATTCGAGGTCTTTTCTGGTTCCATACAAATTTTAGGATTATTTGTTCCGACTCTGTGAAATAAGTTGATGGTATTTTGATAGAGATTGCATTGATTGTATAGATTGCTCTAGGTAGCATAGACATTTTAACAACATTTGTTCTTCCAATCCATGAGCATGGAACGTTTTTCCATTTCTTTGTGTCTTCCTCAATTTCTTTCTTAAGTGTTCTATAGTTTTCTGAGTACAGATCTTTTGCCTCTTTGGTAAGGTTTATTCCTAGATATCTTATGGTTTTGGGTGCAATTGTAAATGGGATTGACTCCTTAATTTCTCTTTCTTCTGTCTCATTGTTAGCATATAGAAATACCACTTATTTCTGTGCATTGATTTTATATCCTGCCAAGTATAAGAACCTTCCAATAATGCATTTCCATTTCTACTCTTTGGATTTTATGTTATAGTGTGATGTATTTTACTTTTACTTATTTTATAACCCCACAAGACGCTGTTATTCTTTTTTGCTTAAAAAGTTTAAATAATCCCACAAGATGCTGTTACTCTTTTTTGTTTAAAAAGTTTATCTTTTAAGGAGTTTTAAATAATAAGAGAAATACTGCATATTAATGTGTCATTATCATTTCTGGTACTATTCATTTCTTCTCATAGATCTGTATTTCTATATGGTAACATTTTATCTGCCTGAAATATTTCCTTCAATATTTATTGTGGTGTGAGTCTGCTGCTGACGAATACTTTCAACTTTTTGTGCTGAAAATTTTGCTTATTTTTCTTAAACATTTTTTTCTAGGTATAGAATTCTACATTGAGGGTTGTTTTTCAGTTTTTTAAAGATGTTGTTTCACTGTTTCCAATTAAAAATGTGATTATACCATTCTCATCTTTGTCTTTCTGTATATAATATGTCCTTTTTTTCTGATTGCATTTTTAAAGATTTATTTATTTATTTTAGAGTCAGAGAGAGAAAGCATGCATGAGCATGGGTGGGATAGGAGGGGCAGAGAGAGTCTTAAGCAGACTCCGCGCTGAGTTGCAGAGCTGACTGCAGGGTTCCATCTCAGCATCCTGAGATCACGACCTGAATTGAAACCAAGAGTCAGTTGATAAACTGACTGCACCTCCCAGATGTCTCTGTCTAATTGCTTTTAAGATAATTCTTTTATCCTTGGTTATATGAAAATTATGATTTTCTTTGTGTATTTTTCTTCATGTTTCTTGTGTTTTGAACCTTTTTGAACTTTTTGGATCTGTGAGTTTATAGTTTTTGTAGGGTTTTGGAAAATTTTGGCCATCATTTCTTCAGATATTTTTATTGGGCTTTTCTTTCTTTTTCCTTCAAGAACTCCCATTACCCATACATAAGGCTGCCTGAAGTTGTTCTACAGCTCACTTATGTTCTTTTGATTAAACCAAATTTTTTTTCTTTGCTTTTCATTTTAAGTATGTTTAATTGCTGTGCTTTTGAGTTTACTCTTTGTGTGTGTGTGTGTGTGTGTGTGTGTGTGTGTGCAATGTCATCTGCTGTTAATACCATTTCGTGGTTTTTTTTTTTTATTTTTTGGTCTCAGACATTGTTTTTATGTCTAGAATTTCAATTTTGGACTTGCAAAAATATTTTCTATGATCTACTTAAGTTTTTGTACATGTAGAGTACATGCTCTGTAATAACTGTTTTGATGTCCTCTTCTGCTAATTTCAACATCTCTGTCAGTTTTTGGTTGGTTTGATCGATTATTCTTGTTATGCTCTGTGCTTCTTGACTCTTTAAATGCCTGTATCTTAGATGCCAAACACTGTAAATTTTACTTGTCGAGTCTGGATATTTTTGTATTTCTATAACTCTTCTATAGCTTTGTTTAGTGATGCAGTTAAGTTCCATGGAAACATATTAATACTTCTGCATATTTCTTTTATAGTTGTTAATTTGTTCTGGTGTGGTGCTCAGTTTAGTACTAATTATTTTCTTCTTCTGTTGCAAGGCTTTCCTGAGTATTTTAATCATTTTTGTGTACATTTATTACACGAGAATTAAGAGTTTTTCTAGTCTTGCTGGTGGAAGCATCCACTATTTTCTTTAACTCTTCAGATGACTTTTTTCCCTCTCTGGGGTATTTTCTCACTTGCATGCTCACTCATCATTACTCGCTGAATACTTGAAGGGATTCCCTACAGACCTCTGGGGTTCTTCCTCTATGCAGTTTTCTCTTCTCTGTAAGTTGGCCTATGAAATGCACCTGTGTTGGCCTCCTCAGAATGTTTGTTCTCAGTTGTTCTCTTCATCTGAGGATGTTTGCCAAGCTGAACTTCAGCTCCTCTGTACTGCTCTGTTGCTTGGAAAGTCTCTCAGAGCAGTAACCTGGGGCAATTGTAGAACTTACCTTGTTTGCTTCCCATATTTTAGCTATCTTTGTACTTTTTTTGCCTCATGTCCAGTGTCTTGAAAACTGTTTTTTTTCTTTCATATATTTTTCCCATATTTGTTTTCCATGCAGCTTGGAGAAATCTTGTTCTTGCTACCCCATTTAGGCCACAAGTGGAAGTCTCTAATGACATCTGATTATAGTTTGCTTGAGAAGATATTTTCTGGTTTCTAATGCATGGTCACTTTATGCTGAGCAAAGTTGTAGTCAGTAAATTGAGTACAGTGAAAAATACTCCTTGAAAGTGTTTTACTGTTGTCAATTATAGAACTCTGTATGTTGTAGATTAGCCTGGTGGATGGTTTATGGAAGAAAGAAGGAACCAGAAGCAGTACTTTCCACTTTTCTCATGTTTCTTCTTATGTCTGAGGGAAGTATTAGGGGAATGAAACATAAGAAAAAATAATCTAGATTTTAGCTTGAGGATAATTTTAGATTTCTTTTATTAGCTTTTTATATTTTCATTCATAATCTATTTGAGGAAGCATTCCTATGTATGATATGTATAAATGTTGTTTATATTCTAAATGAAAAAAGTATTGAATTCAATTTCTCTTTTTAAATTGGATCATCCTATGTATGCTTGGTTGCCTTACGTAAAAGAAGAAGGCTTTTGCTCTCAATAGATGCTGAATACACTTTTTGATTTATCATAGCCCCAAAGGATTAATTAAACTCAGTGAGATTTGTTCAGACTATTTTTATGATGTAGAGTAATGAGAATACAAATATTTTATAGCTTAAAATTTAATTATAAAGCTATTTTAAAATTGTTTCAGTAATCTATGAGAACAAGATAAAGAACTTTTGTTTTAATTTTGAGGCTCTTTCATGTGGAGCCATCCTTAACAATTAATTAACTCTTTTGAAGTACATTTATGATTCAGCGAGAATAAATGTAGTGCAGAACATATGGAAGTACCAATACAATAAGTTTTTATGAAATGTTACTTTAATTTATAACCTTTTATGATGATACCCCCTTAGTAAATTAAAGCTTATATATTTAGTTCAGATTTAAAAATAATGACTTTATAAGGAAGAAATTATTTTGTAATGGTAGGATGGTGATTCTAATAGGACGAGCATTAAAGGTAATTTACAATGAAGATTATTTTAAGCTTCAAAGCATAGCAACCTTAATTTTTTCTTTCTTGTGCTTTTTAGTGGGAAAAATAGATAACCATGTGCTTAAAAGATATCTAATTTTGAGAAAGAAAATAATATACATTTTTCAGAACTGTATTAATTTACAAATGTAACAGATGTGATTTTTTTTGTTATAAACTATCAGATTTAAAGCAAAATGAATTATAGCTTTAGAATGGTTATAAAACAATGTGGTCCTTAAGCAAGTCCCTTAAAATTTATTGCCATATTTGTATTCAATATATCATATGGTAAGAGTGAAATAATATAGATGTTTCTACTATATAACCAAATCGTTAAGTATCATTTATATGAATGATTTTAATGACTTAATGATTAATTAAAAGGAAGATGATGGCATAAGTTGAGACAATACAAGAACCAAGTTCTGTTTCTGCCTTGGTGTTGTGTGACTTTTAAAAGACATGTCACTTCATGTCTTGGTGCTTCTGTTTTAAAATCTATAAAATTAAAGAATCAGTTTGTGATTGCTAAGGTCTGGGGTTTGACATTTTATAATTTTACAATTAATACTAGGTAACTCATGTAATGCTTGAAGTACCTAAAAAGTATTTTCATATAGCCAAATATATTTACTGCTTAAATTTTTGAAAAGGAATTGAGAAGCTTCATTAATTCTCTTATTTTACTATATCTAGTACACTGTGTGTTGAGCTTTGGTTTTTATTCCATCCCACATTTACATGACACTCCCATGTCATTTACATAACACTATTTTAGTAAACTGTTTTCATAAGGTAGAGCAGGCAAGCTTATTAGAATTATATAATTCATAGGACTACCCTTAAGCAAGTGGCTGCATCAGGTGGATCCTTAACTTCAAGCCTCAATAACCTGGAATGTGTGAGAATATTATTTGAAATGGTTGTAGAATTTAAAAGGAAGAATTGTTTTCCCTCATTGATGTCAACCTCCCTAATGGTACAGGATAATATAGGGACTGTGAGAAACAGTCTAGCTTGCAGAGTCTTGGGACATTTTATACTTCTTCATGCATATCAGCATCATGGAAGGAGGCAAAATAATGTTGTAGATTGAGGGTAAAGGAAAACATTTTCATCAAAATTTACAATGAGCTCATTCCTTCTCCATATGGTATCTTTTATATGGTTTTCACCTGGCTCATCCCCCACTTGCATCACCTGTAGAGCATGACTTAGTGAGTATTACCTAGAAGAACTAGTAAACTTACAAAGACTATTGTAGTTACCAATTTGGGATTGTTTATTTTCCAGAATCTCTGGATGATTCCATAGGCATTTTATACTCTGAGGTGTATGGCAGTGGGCTTAAAGTGAGGTAGTGCACCCCTGCTGTGGAAGGAAGGCTTTCTAGAGATTAGATGAATCTGAATGACTTACAGGGCAAAAATTTCCGTGTGTATTTTTTCATTTTTTTCTTAAAGTTGATTTACCTGAGAACATTTCTGTTTTGTGGAATTTTCTTTCTAAATCACTTTTACAATTGCCTTAAACTCTTGAAACCAAAAGCATGCTCTTTAACACTACTTAATGTGAATCTAGTCTTTATATAATGTATTGCCTCAGATGTCAAAGTTTCTGGGCCAGGAAACAAAATGATTCTAGAATGTATTGTCCTGAGACAGAGTTCCTTAAGGGCAAAGCAGTGAGAGGTTTTGTAAGAAATATAGAAAGGGGCAGCACCTTATTTCTTTCAGGCAGCAGACTTCTGGTGAGACTTTGGTACTTCATGCCTCTTTTTTAGAGTTAGAATTTTGATGGGAGGTGATTGTCATGGTGACCCATAATGCCACATTTATTTGAATTTAAAAATGAAGTTGGACATGAGAGAAAGTCATATTTTTCTGATGGCTTCTCAGTGTGGCCTGGTTTTCCAAATAGGTTGTATGGTAGAAATTCTCCATATATTGAATGAGGTAAATCTGCAGCTCCAAGATTTGATAAAAATATAATTAAAGCGTATCTATAGTATACAACATATGTGAAAATGCATTCTTTCCAACTATTTAAACTTAAAATTTAAATGTTATACTAAAAATGTGTGAGGGATATGTGGTTTTAGAAATTTATTTTAGAGAAAAGAAAAAATATGGACTACTGATGTATAGTAGGTGCAAGGTATGCTTGGCTAATAGCATAATTGCTAACCAATAGCTTGGTTGATGTGCATTTGAAAGCTCAATGTCTTCTTGCTGTCTACTTGCTCCTAACCACTTGGTGGGAAGAATCCTGCTCAGTACCTAATATCTGCATCAATAAATGAAGTAGGCATGCCTGGGTGGCTCAGCAGTTAAGCATCTGCCTTCGGCCCGGGGCATGATTCTGGAGACTCGGAACTGAGTCCCACATCGGGTTCCCTGCGTGGAGCCTGCTTCTCCCTCTGCCTGTATCTCTGCCTCTCTCTCTCTCTCTCTCTCTGTGTCTCTCATGAATAAATAAATAAAAATCTTTAAAGAAAATAAATGAAGTAAGCTCCTTAGTAGATAAGGTGAGCACCAAGTTAAATAGATTTTACTTAGCTGGTATGGAGAAGATTAATAATAGTATCGGCAATGAATTCTAATCATAAAAGTGGACTATCTTGTAGTTTAAAAGAGAAAGAAACTCAGGATATCACCAAAATTGCAGCATAGTTAGACACTAGGTAGGGGAGCACAAAGGGAGTGGAATGCAGACAATATGTGAGTGAAGGATTAGACATAGTTATGAATTCCTCTACCATTTTGAAGTGGAATACACAACAAATCTCACCTAATTCTTTTTCAAACAATCTGAAAAAAAATATTTAGCTTCAAATATAAGCAAAGAAATAAATGTTGTTTATTACCTAAAACAATGTTGTTGTTTTTTTTTAAATTAAAAATAATTCTGGGGCAGCCCGGTTGGCTCAGCGGTTTAGCGCTGCCTTCAGCCCAGTGCCTGATCCTGGAGACCCGGGATCGAGTCCCACATCGGGCTCCCTGCATGGAGCCTGCTTCTCCCTCTGCCTGTGTCTCTGCCTCTCTCTCTGTGTGTCTCTCATGCATAAATAAATAAAATCTTAAAAAAAAATCTGATCCATAAAAAGAAGGGGCATAAGGGGACACAAAGAAACTTTTGGAGGTAACAGATAGGTTTATTAACTTCATTGTGATGATGGTATCATGGATGTATTCATGTTTAAACTCATGTTGTATACACGAATATATGCAGTTTTTTTGTATATCTGAATAAATCAGTATATGGCCCAATTGAAAAAAAAGGATATAAGATTCTTTTTTTGAAATCTTGTCATTTTAATTCCCTTTAAATAAATATATTAGAATACCACTGAATCTCACTTAGGTCAGAACAGACTGTGTATTTTGTTGCTGGAACAACCCCCAGATCTATTCCTTTTATAATTTTCAGTATTTTGAATGGCACCACTACTTTCACCTAAACCAGAACACCAGGAATGCTCTCAGGTTTCTATCCATCACCACTCATTCCTCACGATGCTTGGAGATGATCATTTCTTCACTATTTATGCAAACTAGTAACTGTGCTCTTACTTAGGCTTTTATCCTCCATCACCTTGACAAATGTAGTCTCCTAACTGGTCTCTCTGCATCCTTCACACATTGCTATTGTGATATTTATAAAATGCAAATTTGATTATTTTACCTTCTGCTTAAAAATTAGTTAGTGATGACTCATTTTTTGAATGAAGTTTCTAATGGCATAAAGGGCCCTATGATTCGCACCCATCCTAACTCAAGGCATATGCTTCACTCCATTCTTTATGCCCTGGTCAAATTATACCATTTGCCTTTTTTCTTAAATTATTACTGCTATTATCTCTTATGCTTTGGCTTACCCTGCCCCTAGACCCTATTCCTACCTATCACCCCTACCCACTTGATGAACATTTACTCTTTTTTTCTGGATTTAAGCATCATCTCCCCATGATGTTTTCTTTGGGTAACTCCTGCGAATTAAGCACTCACTCTTCTGTGGAGTAAGTGCTCAATGGATTCAAAAGACTTCTAATCTAGTACTCTTAATATTTTGTTGTTATTTTTTCTTTTTCACTTTTTAATTTATATTTTTGCATTTCTCCTTCACGTCTGGCTTCCCAGTGCACAGGTTGGAAGGTGGGCTCATCTGTGACTAATCTAAAATGCCATTAATATAGATTGGGGCTAATTACTCAGTCCCTCTTGGCAATCCGGCGCTGGGCTTCTTGAGACAGAAGCCTTTTAGAAAACTCTGGGAGGACATTTCCACAGGGAGGGGCCAAGACGCCCCTGCAACGCTCACCAATCCCTAACCTCCTGCAGCTCGGTTTTCTTTGGAACAGCTTATTTTGAGGATTTTTTAACCCCCTCTGGCTACACAGCCTAAACCATTGTACACATCAGGAGCCCATTAAAGATAAATGTCCTGGCTTCTCCGTGGCAGAATGACCAAACACAAGCGCAGAGCGCCTGCACTCACCGTAGCCAGCTCTCTGATGGCTTTGCAGCTGCTCTGCTCTGTTCTCCAGAGCCTTCCTGTTGGCAGACTTTCCTGATCACCTGATTATCAGGTCAGGTTTGAAGCGAGCTGTGAGTCCAGGGAGAACAGTGAAGAGAGTGGATGGAACCCCTTGTTCTCCGGATCTTTCGAGCTAAAGGAGCAGGCGTCTGAGAAGAGGCCAGGAGCCCCTCCCTGAGTGCAGGAGTCCCAGCCTGGCTGCCGGGGCTAGGGGGTGGCGTCCCGGGGCCAGGGGGTGGCGTCCCGGGGCCAGGGGACTCCCCATGTACTCTGCTGTGTGGAGGGCCACTCCCCGCATGAGTGCTGGGCTGGAGCTGGTGCAGACAGGAGGCGGGAGGGGGAACAGTCCTCCAGGAAGATAAGCTGGTTCACCCAGGGGCCCAGCCTCTGTCCACCTGATGTCCACACCTGTGGCTGCCCGGTGGCCTCTATCTCCTCCACGGAGCCACAGCTCCACGGCAGCAGGGGCGTCAGCTTGCTAGCCCTGCTGTATCCCTGCGCCAGCATAAGCCTTGGTGGGAGGCTTCCGAGCAAAGGGACCAAGATGTGTGTCCAGCTCAGAGGCACAGGATGGAGAGCTGACATCGACCAACTCTACAGTGAGAAGAGCCCAAGCCGGGTGGCAACTGCTTGCAGTGGCTTTTGTTAACATTTTATTGTTAAGTGACTGTATTTCTCTAAGTCCTCTCGTTTACTGTAGGCTTCCAAGTGTTTGGCACATAATAGGTCAGTATAAATAGTTGTCGAGTGAATGAACAGAAGAAAGAAATCCGGTGTACTTATTATGGGCATGCAATTCTGGGATAGGTATTGTCTTTTTTTTTTTTTTATAACTGATTTTCTTTTTTTTTTTTAATATTTTTTTTCTTTATTTATGATAGTCACAGAGAGAGAGAGAGAGAGAGAGAGAGAGAGACAGAGGCAGAGACACAGGCAGAGTTCTCAAGTCTGGTAATTATAACCTGAAGTAATTTATTGATCAATTAAATTCACTTTTAAATAACTATTTATTTATTTATTTGAGAGGGAGAAAGAGAGAGGCTAGGGGATAAGGGAGAGGAAAAGAGAGAATCTTAAGCAGGCTCTACACTCATCATGGAGCTTGACATGGGGCTCAATCTTCCCACCCTGAGATCATGACTTGAAATGAAGTCAAGAGTTGGACACTGGGGCATCTGGATGGCTCAGTCAGTTAAAGTGTTTGCCTTCAGCTCAGGTCATGATCCTAAGGTTTTTGGGATCAAGCCCCACATCGGGCTCCCTGCTCAGCAAGGAGCCTGCTTCTCCCTCTCCCTCTGCTGCTCTCCCTGTTTGTACTCTCTCTGTCAAATAAATAAGTAAAATCTTTGGATGCCCCCAAAGAACATTTTAAAATTCAAATTATCCATTTGCTTAAAATAAAAATATTTCTCCACACCAAGTTATTTTTTATATTCTATATATCTATATTTCATATTTCAGGATATAATTTTTATATTTCATCAGTCTTGTTTTAAGATCCTTGGTGATATATTTATACACTGCCTTTGATTTTCATGCAACTTAATTCCTGTTTATTAATGAGATTAATATCACATTTGACAAATATAGTGAAACTGACTTAATTGTATTACTAAAATCTGTTTAGAAATTAAAATCCATTTTGAATTTCTTTTCTTTGGAAGGCTTACTAGTTCAAAGGAAAGGACCATTTTGATTAGGATCATTGTTCTCATTCTTCCTGTTCCTTTGAACAATTTCCTGGGGGATTTTATGCACTTCTGTAGCTCCAAATACTGTATACATTCTGATAATTTACAGATAGGATTTTTCTTTTTTTTCAGATAGGATTTTTAAAAAGATTTTATTTATTTATTTTTATATTTTTTAAAGACTTTATTTATTTATTCATGAGAGACACACACACAGAGAAGCAGAGACATAGGCAGAGGGAGAAGCAGGCTCCATGGAGGGAGACCAATGTGGGACTTGATCCCAGGACCCCTGAATCACACCCTGAGCCAAAGGCAGATGCTCAACAGCTGAGCCACCCAGGCGTCCCCAGATAGGATTTCACTAGCCAGATTATTCTTTTGAGCTCCAAGTCCATCCATATAGTTTTTACTGAAAAATCTTTGTTGGGATGTATTAATTGGCATCTCAAATTCACATGGTCTATACCTGAATTCATTATTTTCCAAATGTGTTTCTCATGTGTTTCTTCTTTCTCTTCCAGTTGCCCAAGCCAGACTCACAGTCCTCCTCTACTTCTTCCTCTTCCTTATTCAATTATTAATTATTAAGTATCAAGTGCTAAGAGCCTTATTTCCTTCTTCGTATCTCTTAAATCTGTCTACTTCTCTCCATTTCTCTTGCTACTACTGTAGTTCACACTGCTCTCACCTTTGTTTCTTACCCAAAACATTTCAATATCTTCTCTCTCTCTCTCTTTTTTAAGATTTTATTTATTTGAGAGTGAGAGAGAGCATGAGCAGGGGGAGGAGCAGGAGAAATAGACTCCCCACTGAGAAGGAAGCCCTATGCTGGGTTGCATTCCAGGACTCTGGGATCATGACCTGAGCCCAAGGCAGATGCTTAACTGACTGAGCCACAAAAGTGCCCCATATTTGGTATCTTCTTAAATGTCTCTCAGTTTCCAGATTTGTCTCCTAATCAGTGTGCACTTTATAGCATAGGTGAAGATTCAGTAAATAGTAGCTAATAATATTATACCTTATTTATAAATCATATAATAGGTTTTTTATTTTTTATTCTTGTTGAAAGATAATAAAGATATGATGGCAGTAGTATTTCATAATGTTTTATAGCTAAGTTTTTCAGGTATATATTATAGCTAAAATTTAACTTATCTGCTCAGAGGCATTAACTAGCAAATTCATTAGTTATAGTTTCATTTTATTTCATTTTTGAAATTTCTGCAAAGTGAGTTAATTTTTGTTAAAGTGTTATGCTTCTAAGTCTGGGCAGATATTAACATAGTTAACCATGGAGGCTTTAGTTCAAACATATCAGTTATAATCTAGTTATTCCCAAATACTTGTATTCCAAACATACCAGTTTTGTGCTTTTTGCATATTTCATGTTCTTCTTTGCATAAAATATTCCTCCTTACTGGTCTTGCTTGACATTCTCTTCTTTATTCTTTAAAGACTGATTACTTGTTAGAAACTTTCTCTTAACCTTTTTTCTTGAAGTCTTTTTATCTCTTCAATCATTTGTGTTTCTATGGTGATTTGTTGTTTTCCTACTTTTAGAAGTCTCTCTGTTCTACAGTAATTTTTTTTCCGCTCTAATACTTTTAGTTCTTTGATGGCAGAAACTGTCTTACTTAATTTTTATGTCCCAGAAATCTAGTGTGTCTGGTACATATGTATTGACTGCTCCATAAATGATTTTTGTTGGACTATATGATTAGCAGTAGATGTCTTGGGCTGTGTACAATAGCTTTTTATATGATTTTTAGTTTTACCATTTGTAATAAATGAAGCAGTCAAGAGCACAGGAATGTAAAGAATGCAGTCCTGTCCCTTCTATGCAATATCCTATGTTTTAGGAGATTAAAATATTAGATACAGAACTCTATGCCAGGTACTCTATTGAGAGCTTTTTATGCTATTTTATTTCAGAAATTCTATAAAGTAAATGTTAATTCCTATTTTTCAGATAAAGACTTAGAGAGCTTTAGAAAATTACACAAGATGTACAGTTAGAAATGTTATTTTTTAAAAAGGTGGAATTTTAAGATAGGTCTGTCTGATTGCAAAGTCCTTCCTCTTAGCCACAAGTATTACATACAGCCACCCATATTTCAGAGAAGCAGTAATACTTCAAAACTCATGATTTTAATTTTTAATTTGTACAAGTTCTTATAATAGATCATTGTTATTACATTATTACTTTTACTGTTATCATTATTTTATATTTAAGTAAAGAGAAATGCAACGTTTTAAAACTGTAGGATATCTAATTATGTTCTCTTGACCAAATCATGCATCTTGCCATTTTATTTTCCACATTTATAATGGGAAACCATGACCCAAAATTATCAACTGTAACCAGTATCATTTTATCTTTAATGTTTTTTTTAATTAATTTTTTTCTTTTTAGTTATAAAGTTTGGAAGGCTTCTAAATTAATGGGACAGAAATAACTTTTAGAAGCAATATGCATAATTCATATAAAATTTTGTCTACTTTTGACAGTGTATGATGAAAGATAAATAGTGCTGATGTGTTTTCTTATATCTGTATTTAAAAGTTCTTTTCTTTAATATTTTTCAGTTTCTGTCTGAGTTAAGTGGGATTTTATTTATGGAAAGAATATTCTCATTTTTCTGATGTTTGTATATTTAATTGCTTTTATAGAAACCTTTCTGTTTATATCTTTATATATTTGAGTATATGGCATGCTCATGCTTGAAATGTATGGAAGGATTTTTCCTTTTAAAATGTTTATATTTCAGTCAAAATGTAACTTAGACTTTTTCAGAATTTTTATTTCACTAACAAACTCTTAAAAACTCTTACTTGTTTTAAGAATGGAATTAATTATTATTTTTTGTTTTGTTTTGTCTTTTCTGTCCTTTCTAACTTGCCTTCGTGGATTTCACACCAGGAGGACAAAGTGGTTAGAGTCTTTTCTTCTGTCTAATATTATTTTTTTCTTGCTGTTATTATTGCTAATTTTAATTTTATAGCTGTATTTAATTTGTATACTTCTAAGTGTTTTATTACAGCTGTAGTGCATGATAATTGCTGTATATAGATATATTTTAAGCATGCTATCTGATTTTACTGATAAACACATTTTACTATATTATAGATGAAAATTTGATTACTTTATTTGATTCTTAAAAAAGCTTGCCTCTTTAGAGTTTTATATTTTTTTAAAGAAGATATTCTAGCATTCTTTATTGTGATCAGAGTTCCTTTCATCTTATTATGTTTTCCTAAACTCAACATTGTATTGGTCAGCATTTTTAAAAGAAGCTTCTGAGTTAGTATAAACATTTAATCTTTATAATAATGTCTCAAGAACATTGAACATGGATTTTCTGAAGTGTAAAGTTATAGTTGATTTGAGTACTTAATATATTTTTATTTTTCTTAACAATATATTGTAGAGATTGGTAAAATTTATCTTATATCCTCATGTTGAATATTAGATATAATTATAATTTTAAAATACTCAGGTGTATAGAATTTGATCACAGGCAGGATTTAAATAATCTGCTGGTGTGTACAGAAGTCTGATTTGGATTTGGATCTGCTCTGGAGACTGGTGACTTCCTGCAAACATAGATAAATTTTTTTTCCTATTCTGATTCCTTTATGAGTCAGACTAAAGCTTGAGGTCTTTTCAAGTTTTCCAAATTCAAATTGGTATAATACCAAAAAAGAGATCCTTTAGCTGGTATCTTCTAAACAATACCTTTTCTTTTGTTGGTTGGAATATTTTTCTTCTCTTCAGTTTTTACTTACTTGGTTGGGATAATGTAGCTATTAGGCAAATACTGGTGTGGGTTAAGAATGAAATTTCTGAGCAGAAGAAAAGATACTGTGATGTCCTTCTTCCTTCTCCTCCTCCTCCTCCTCTTCTTCTTCTTCTCCTCCTCCTCCTCCTCTTTCTTCTTTCTTTCTTTCTTTCTTTCTTTCTTTCTTTCTTTCTTTCTTTCTTTCTTTCTTTCTTTCTTTTCTTTCTTTCTTTTTCTTCTTCTTTTCTTCTTCTTCTTTCTTCTTCTTCTTCTTCCCTATAGGAATTCTAAAGTTTGAAGGCAGTTTTGAGTACGTAGAGTTAATTACCATAAACCTGTTTCAGACTGTACATCATCCTCAATCCAGGGCAGGTTCCCTAGAGAACCTACCAGCTTTCACCAGCCAGCTTTATTAGCTGACTCTCAAGTAGTCCAATTCAAGCAGTTCACTACCTTTCGAATCTCTGGTGCTACTTTTGTGTCTAGAGTTAACACAGGATACATAATCATTTGATTATTATCTGTAGCTTTCATAATGAATTCTGACACCTATACCAGAAATGAGACTCTCCACGATAGCTACAATAATGACTTCATGTGCTGACAAGATTTCATAATATCACAGTCTGTATTTTAAACCACAGATAGGCTAACAAATAAAAGTATGTGAATTTCATGTGGATTTGGAACATTGCAAATAAAATTCAACAGGACTTTTTATGACACTCTTTATGCAACCCTGCTTAATAGAACTTTCACCGATGGTGAAAATGTTTTGTATCTTTAGTATCCGGTGCAGTTTCTAGTCACATGGAGCTGTTGAACATGTGAAATGTGGCTAGTGTGGCTGAAGAATTGAAATTGAAATTTTATTTAATTTTAATTAAATTTAAATAGCCATATATGCCTAATGGCTAAAGAAACCCCAAGCTTGGATAGCAAACATTCTGTGACTATTCAGCCTCTAAGGCACTACCCTGTACTCATAATAGCAGTATGATGTGTATACTAGTAGTAGAGATACAAGCTGTACAGGATGCAGGAAGGCTACACTTGCCAGTGCCAATCTCTTATATAGCTGAGGAGGATAATGGACAAGGGACATCTTCTTAAACGGTGGAACCAGAAAATATGAAAATACCCAAAGGAGAATAACTGAATCAGGGGCTGCCAGATAGGATAACCAAAGAAATTAAAGTATGTTCATGTAGGGATTGCTGTGTGTTATGGACAGTTGACCACCCTATCTTTCTTATTCTTGCTGTGTTTGAATGAGTTTTTGTTGCAATTACTCTGTTCTTTCTCCATCATTGTGTATTGAGTATGTTGGGAACAGATAACTTGTCTTTCAGTGTGTAGTCAGTGGTTCACAATGATGTATACTCGACTGTGACGAAAGATTGCTCTACCTCAGAGATCCTAGATTCAGAGCTAGATTTTGTAACTAGATGAGACTCTGGGATTATCTCCCTTAGGGAGGTAGTGAATGTGTTACGTGTAAAATATATATGTGTAATGTATATATATGTATACACATATACTCACATATATGGACTGGACTGTTGACTAGTTGAAAGAATGGACTGTTCAATGGCTATCCTAACTTCGTTCTCTCTTACAATCCCCAATGGAAGTGATGGGGGAATAGAGGGACTAGCTGAGGACAAAGCACGAGCCTGGGGCAGCACGTTGACAAGTCCTTGAAACAGGCAGAGGGGCATTCTTCTATGGACTCAACTGCCTTGATGTTCATACTTTGCTAAGGGCAAAAGGCAATCTTAGCCCAACCCCCAGTAGCCTATAAGCCTACTTTAACATATAAAAATTCTTTTAGAAATTTCCCTTTATCTCTAAACCCCCAGGATACATATTGGCAATCATCCTCCAAGCACATAGCCCACAGATATACATCTGTATGGTCTCATGACTCAGGTTTTATTAGATGGTAATAAGTGACCTTTTCCCAACCATAGCTAACCCCTTCAAGGTCCTGGAAACCTTGCTTCCAAAATTCCTTAGACAGTATGCTATCCCCAGATGCCTCCCAACTGCCAGGTATATAATCAGCCACCCCTCACAGGCCCAGGGCAGTAGCTCTTCCTGCCCAGGGGTCCTGCCCCCGTGCTTTAATAAAACCACCATTTTGCACCAAAGACATCTCAAGAATTCTTTCTTGATTGTTGGATCTGGACCTCACTTATAATTCCAAAACTTCATCAGAAGGACTTGAAAAATACAAAAATTTCTAGATTTCCTTGCAACTGTGACTCAGTTCTAGCAAAAGAGATGTAAGAAAATTTATGAGGTCTTCTAGAAAGTCATGATTTTAAAAAAAAGATGTAGCTGGCACTACCTTTTAATGCAAAAGTTTTATCTTGAGCTCTACTAGCCCCTTGTGAAATGAGGGAAAAACCGAGTATTGTAATTATTAAGCATGACATTGTTGAGCTACTGATATAATAGTATTGGACATCTTTCTTCATGTGAGAGAAGTACCCACCCTTCTCAACATACTCAATACACAAGCTTTCCTAAGAGAAACCATAGTGGTGATGTAATGTGGAGCAGGGAAACCCTACAAACATTCAGAGTTGTCCTTCAGAAATACAGAACTAGAAGAAAGAAATACATGTTGATCATTGCCCAGATACTCATCTGTTTTTGCCTCTGTAAGTATTTGAAGAATTAGTATCACTTAACATGTCTGCTTCTATATTACATATAAATTATCTCAGTTGCAAACAGTGAGTTAAAATGAATATGTTGGTTTTAGAGATAGAATATTTTCTTAAATATTAATTTAAACCTACTTCACATAGAATCAAAGAAAGAGGATTAAATTATTATTATTTTTTTAGAGATTTTATTTACTTATCCATGAGAGACACAGAGACAGAGAGAGAGAGAGAGAGAGGCAGAGGGAGAAGCAGGCTCCATGCAGGGAGCCCTACGTGGGACTCGATCTTGGGTCTCCAGGATTATGCCCTGGGCTGAAGGTGGCGTTAAACCACTGAGCCACCGGGGCTGCCCAAATTATTTTTTAAATATAATTTGGATGTTTCTTTGAATTTTGTGTGGAACAAATAAGAAAACTAAATTTCTATGGTAAATTATTTGTCCATAGAATAGAATATATCCGTAATACTGACCTATTCATGTCTAGTGAGAGCATAATGAAATTATAGCTTTGGGAACAGAGCAATGCTCATTTCACTTTCTAGAGATAATATTATCTGTTTATGTAAAGACTACTTTAATGAGGACTCCCACCCCCTTTTTACAACAATGATGAATTCTCTTAGGTTACCAGTGTCTCTTGAGACAGTAAAAAATAAAAACTTTTTACTTGTTATTGACAGGTTGCTGACCTTTATCATAAAAAACAATGTTACTAGTGGTTCTTGTTATTGAAATGAAGGGTGTGGAAGGATGATAGTATATCTCACATTTCACAAACAGGAAGGTTATCTCTTGAGTTGTAGCTGCAGCTAAGATATGCTGAACAAAGTGCTTTGTTTTCACAGAAATTTGATGCTTTTTCTGATTTAAGCACATTATTCAGGCTTCCATACCTATGTGTTTATTTAGCTGCTTATTGTAATTCTTTTTGGAGTTGCAATTCAGCAAAAAGGTATTTGTATAGCATATTTGATTTTTCCATTTCACCTGGGCAATAGCTGTGCAGATCTGCATGTCAGTAAATATTGTCTTAACAGTAATAAATTAACTTCTTTGCTTTTGCATTTCTATTTAATAACAATAACATGTATGTGATATTAATAAAATTGTTCTGGATATTGAATATAAGAGCTCTGTAAGGGCCAACTTTTATAATAAAATCACAAGAGTAAAAGCTACCACTACCATTCTGCCTCTTATTATAAGTCTGACAAAGACCAGAATTTGTACATTTTCAGTAAGAATACTATATAAACCTCCAGAATTTTTTGTTAGCAAAATAGAAGTATTTTGAACTGTATTATTTAGACAATATACCATACAACAAAAATATGGAAAAATGCTTTTAGAAAACGGGGAGAGAGTGGAAAGAATTGGTAAAATAGGTAAAAGAGACTAAGATATAGACTTCCAGTTACAAAATAAGTAAGTCACAGAGATGAAAAGTACAACATAGGGGATATATTCAATAATATTATAATAACATTGTACAACGACAGATGGTGACTGCACTTATTGTGGTAAGCACTGAATAATGTATAGAATTATCAAATCAAATGTTATACACCCAAAACTAATATAACATTGTATGCTAATTACACTTCAATTAAAAAAAAGGCGGGAAGAGTTTTGAGTAAATCAAAAGACAGAAATTGTAGAGCTGAGAAAACCGTGCCTATTTGAAAGACAGGAATAAAAATTACATCAATAAAGAAAGACTGTTGTATATTTGCTTGGATATATTATATATTCTAAATAAAGTGAAAAATTTGTAATTTTAAAATCCTTCACCTGATCAGTTGCATAGTTTTTGTAAATGGGCAAGTGAATTTTGTAAATCTCATTCTAGGGCTCTTGTAAAAAGAGATTAGGGCAGCCCTGGTGGCTCAGCGGTTTAGCGCCGCCTTCAGCCCAGGGCGTGATCCTGGAGACCCGGGATTGAGTCCCACATTGGGCTCCCTGCATGGAGCCTGCTTCTCCCTCTGCCTGTGTCTCTGCCTCTCTCTCTCTGCCTCTCTCATGAATAAATAAATAAATAATCTAAAAAAAGAGATTAAAATTCACATTGTGAAAATTCTGTGAAATGACATATCTATAAGATAAAATATTCTACAGGGAAATTATAAAGAATATATATGACAAGTGAAAATAGTGATAATTATAATATGTTGAAGTTTTTAGAAGTTGATGTTACTAATAATAACTGATTTAAAGTGACTCTCAGTTTGGCTGTGATAGAGATCAGAGGAAGGTGGAGAGACCATGATGCATATTTACAATTGCAGCATAGCTAACTTCTTGAGAGCAGAGACAAATCATACATTTTGATTACGTGTTTTGCAACTTCTCCAAGTTTAGGTAACTTTTGCTTTGATCAAGTTATTCTAATCGGGTATTCCATTCCATTGAATCTACACCTGAAATAAGACCTGTTTCTTTACTGTCTTTGAGATTCCCATGATTCTATTTGACATTGAGCGATGTTAGGGTCTGAGGTCCTAACAGGGTCTGAGGTGGGATGCATCATGAAATGGTTAAGAACAAAAACTCTACTTTTGGGGCACCTGGGTGGCTCAGTGCAATGTTGAGCGTTCAACTTCGGCTCAGGTTGTGATCCTGGGGTCCTGAGATTGAGTTCTGAATTGGGCTACCTATGGGGAGCCTGCTTCTCCCTCTGCCTATGTATCTGCCTCTCTCTCTCTGTCTCTCATGAATAAATTAATAAAATCTTAAAACAAAACAAAAAAAACACTCTACTTTCAAAATGCCCAAGTTTAAAGCCAGCCTCTATTACTTTACTAACTATTATTTGGACCAGTTATGTCACTACCATAGCCTTACTTTCCTCATCTCTAAAATGGAGGTAATATTCTTTTTTTTAAATAGTCTTTTTTATAGCTGAATAATAGTTCATTTAATATATACATCTTTTTTATTAAAAGGTTTATTTATGAGAGACACACAGAGAGAGGCAGAGACATAGGCAGAGGGAGAAGCAGGCTCCCTGCAGGGAGCCCAGTGTGGGACTCGATCCCGAGATCTGGGATCATGCCCTGAGCCAAAGACAGACGCCAAACCACTGAGCCACCCAGGCTTTCCATATATACATCTTCTTTATCCATTCATCAGTTGATGGACACTTGGGCTATTTCCATAATTTGGCTATTGTCAATGCTGCTGCTATAAGTGTCGGTGCAAGTATGCCTTTGAATTCATTTTTTGTATTTTTTGAGTAAATACCTAGTAGTACATTTGCTGGATCATTGGGTAGTTTTATTTTTTAACTTTTTGAGAAAACTCCATACTGTTTTCCAGAGTGGCTGTACCAGTTTGCCTTCCCACCAATAGTGCAAGAGAGTTCCCCATTCCCCACATCCTCATCAGCATCTGTTTCTTATGCTGTTGATTGTAGCCATTTGACAGGTGTGAAGTGATACCTCATTATGGTTTTGATTTGTATTTCCCTGATGATGAATGATGTTGAGCATCTTTTCATATGTCTGTTAGCCATTTGTATGTCTTTTTTGGAAAAGTGTGTATTCATGTCTTCTGCTCATTTCTTCACTGGATTATTCATTTTTTGGGTGTTATGTTTTATAGATTCTTTATTGATTTTGGATACTAACCCTTTATCTGATATGTCATTTACAAATATCTTCTCCCATTCCGTAGGTTGCTTTTAGTTTTGTTGATTGTTTCCTTCACCTTTTTATTATGATGAAGTCCCAAAATTTTATTTTTGCTTTTGTTTCCTTTGCCTCAGGAGCATACCCTGAAAGAAATTGCTATAGCCAATGTCAAAGAGGTTACTGCCTGTGTTCTCTAGGATTTTTATGGTTTCAGGTCTCACATTTAGGTTTTTCATCTATTTTGAATTTATTTTTGTATTTGGTGTTAAGAAAGTGGTCCAGTTTCATCCTTTTGCATTTGCTGTCCAGTTTTCCTGACACCATTTATTGAAGAGACTGCTTTTTTCCCCACTGCATATTTTTTCCTGCTATGTCAAAGATAAGTTGACCATATAGTTGTGGGTTCATATCTGTTTTTTTATTTTGTTCCATTGATCTACTGTCCATTTTTGTGCTAGTACCATACTGTTTTGATCAGTACAGCTTTGTAATATAATTTAAATCCAGAATTATGATGGCTCAAGCTTTGTTTTTCTTTTTTTTTTTTTAAAGATTTTATTTATTTATTCATGAGAGACAAAGAGAGAGGAAGGTAGAGACAGAGGGAGAAGCAGGCTTCTGAGCTGAGCAGGGAGCCTGATGTGGGACTCGATCCCAGGGGATCATGACCCATACCGAAGGCAGGCACTTAACTGACTGAGCCACCCAGGCACCCTTGTTTTTCTTTTTCAAGGTTCCTTTGGCTATTCAGGGCAATGACATGGATGGTACTAGAGAGTATTATGCTTAGGAAAATAAGTCCGTCAGAGAAAGACAAATACCATATGGTTTCACTTATATGTGGAATTTAAGAAATAAATCAAATTAGCAAAGGGGAAAAAAAAAGAGAGAGAGACAAAGAAACAGACTCTTAACTCTAGAGAACAGACTGCTGGTTACCAGAGGGGAGATGAGTTGGGGTTGTTAAATAGGTGATAGGGATTAAGGAGAGCACTTGTTGTGATGAGCATTGGGAATTGTATGTAAGTGTTGAATCACTATATTGTACACTTGAAAGTAATATTGCACTGTGTGTTAACTAACTGGAATTTAGATATAAACTTAAAAAAAAAGAAAAAAGAAAAAAATGGGGGCAATATATTAGTATACAAGAATAGTGCCTAATCCATAGGGTTGTTGTATTTAATTTTTGATTCTTTCCCCAGGACTCTGAGGACCCTCTTTCCTAAGTGCCAAAAAGGAAAGTAATATCCACCATCATGTTTTAAAAATAAATAAAAGAATTTATTATATTTGACATAAAAGATAAAATAGAGCAATATTTGGTTATTGCCCTTTTATAGTAATTGGATCCAGTGATGATCTAACTGTCCTGGATATATTCTTCCCCTGTTGGGTTGGCTTAGTCTTTCAAGGCCTTGGTTTAGTTTGTCTGACTAGGACAGAGGCAGGAGAAAACTGGTTTATGGACCAATTCTTTTTTTTTTTTATAGAGCGGCTTGTGAGTCCTCATTCCTGGTAGGATACACTCATTTCTTATATTCATGATCCCTCCATTTTCTTCTTCCTTTATAGAGTCCCTGTTCTCAATGCCCCTCCCACACACACTAAAGGCCTTTTCAGTTCCCATAACTCTTCCTTGGGTCCTATGGTGTCCTCCAATTCCTATGTCTCTCTACAGTATAGTTCTTCATCACTGACATTTTACAGTATATACAAAAGCTTCTTATTTTAAAGAACATTATTATGTATTTGGATAAGTAACATAGGAACATGGTATAAAATTCAAAAGCTACAAAAACAAAGATAGAGAAGCTGAGTTTCTTTGCCATCCCTGGCCCTTAGTCTCCTAGTTTCCCAGTATTTCTATTCTATTTCCTACAGGCAGCCAATTAGCATTTTCTTTTATATACTATGAGATATATTTATAGGCATATGGTTTTTGCACAAATATTCTGCACTTTAATTTTATCTCTTACTTGTATATTTTGGAGATTTTTCCATATAGATACACATAGAATTCTCACATTTATCTTAATGAATTCAGTATTATCTTGTATGGATATTTCATAATTTATTTAGTCAGATTATATATGATCTTTTGCTATTATAAACTTATTTTTCTACACAAAAATGCAAATATTACTACTGTAGAATAAATTCCTTGAAATTGCAAAACATTTGAAATTTTGGCCAGTATGCCAAGTTGCCTTCTTTAAAAATTGCATTAATTTGTATTTCCATAAACAATATGTGAAGGTGCTGGTTCTCACATCCTTGATAACACGATGTATCCATCTTTTTTATCTTTACCGAGTTGATTATAATTTTATTTTGCGTTTATTTTACGGTGAGTGATGTTGAGCATCTTTTCATATTTAGGAGCCACTTGTATTTCCTTTTCTTTGTACTGCCTGTTCATGCTTTCATAGAAGAGGAAAGCTCTGTACTATGTTTAGGTTCTGAAATCATCAAAAGTACTTTTGTTAATGTGTATTGATATTGAAGCAAGATACTTTATTAAACATCAGAAGTTTCAGTATGTTTTAAAATACAGAGCCAGAGAATGAAAGGGCTAGAAAAGGAAAAGAAACTCGAAAATTCCACTCCCTTTTACAAAATTTTATGATCATTTTGCCTGTTTGTTTCTTCACGTGACCATTTAGAAATAGGTTGTATAACAAGTTCACTGCAATGTAATATATGTCTTAAATGATAAACAAGAACTATTTATATACTTTCACTGTTGGCCATACTATGTTTTAAGATGCAGTATATTTATTTTCAAAATGTTGTTTCAAGTGTTTTTAAAACTTAAAGTATATACAAATGTAGAGATGGGATTTATATATATATGTTTATTTATTTCAAAGATTTTATTTATTTATTCATGAGAGACACAGAGAGAGGCAGAGACATAGACAGAGGGAGAAGCAGGCTCCCAGCAGAAAGCCTGATGTGGGACTTGATTCCAGACCCTGGGATCATGCCCTGAGCAAAGGCAGATGCTCAACCTCTGAGCCACCCAGACGTCCCTTTTATTGGGGGAGGTGGAATTTATGTTTTTAAAGATTTATTTACTTTTCTCTTTAATGATTTAAACTTTGTATCATATGGTTGAGAGCTTTATTATTAAGTCACTCACATGCAAGATTGTGAATGTGACTATTATGTTTTCTTGATGAACTGACCTTTTATGATCAGGACGTATTTCTCTTTATGTTTGCTAGCCCTCAATTTTGATATCCACTTTTTCTGATATTAATAAAGCCACACTGACTTTCTTATGCTTGGTGTTTTCATGGTAAGTCTTTTGTCATACTTTTACTTTGAACCAGTCTTTGTCCTAGTCAGAAGTTTTAAAGAGAAAAGTAGACAAATCCTCAATCAGAATTATGGGACTTAAACACCTCTTCCTTAGTAACTGAGTAAAAAGTACTCCACAGATCTTATGTTTAAAATGAATTTCTTACAAATAACATCTAGTTGGATCTTGCTTTTTGTATCCTGTCTGGCAATCTCTGCTTTTAATGAGTGTATTAACATTTAATGTAATTATTGATATATTTAAGTCTACTGCATTGCTATTTTAGTTTTCTATTTGTTCTCTCTTTTCTTTGTTCCTCTGTTTCTTCTTTTTTGCCTTCTTTGAGGAGTAGCAAGTGATTTTTTCCCCCCACAGTTTATTTCATTTCCTCTATTGATTTTTTAGTTTTGTCTCTTTCTGGTGTTTTTTTATGGATTGCTGAAGAGATTACAGTATATACATCTTTAACCTATCACAATCTACTTTGAAAATATTCTTTTTTTAAAAAAAGTTTTATTTATTTATTCATGAGAGACACACACAGAGAGAAAGGCAAAGATATAGGCAGGGGGAGAAGCAGGCTCCCTATAGGGAGCCTGATGCGGGACTCGATCCCAGACCCCGGGATCATGATCTGAGCCGAAGGCAGATGTGCAAACACTGAGCCACCCATGCATCCCGGTATAGTTTTCTTGTTTGTGTATTAATTTATTATCTCTCTCCCTCACTGAACCATAAGCCCAATAGAAAAAAATTGTTTGTTTCTTTATCACTGTGTCTCTGGTAAGTTGCCTAGGACTTGGCATATTGTAGTAGGTTTCAAAACTATTTGTGAGTATATGAATAATTAAGTGCTCCAATGAAATATATAATTTCCCAATATCACTAGATTTCTCTTGTTTTCAACCTAAAATGAACAGATGAGATAATAAAAAAAGACATAAAATGAGATAATTATTTTATTATTTTAAGAAATAATAGCATCCTGAAACCAAAATTGAAATGGGAAGATTTTAAATTTCAATCATTTTGATTTAGGTTTCACGGATATTTAAAATAAAAAAAAAATGTGTCAAGCATGAGCTTGGGTAAAAATGGCTGCATCAGGCCAGGTGATTCTTTCTCTATAAATGTAAGTTTTCAGTATTTGTTCCTGTCATTTAGTTTTAAAAGAGCTTAGAAAATAAAGGGAACAGTTAAATTAGTTCAGATGACTGTGACAATCATCTCTTTATCTTTTAAATACTGACTTCCCACTCTTCAGAGTACATTCTGAGGGATTTTATTTTTTAAAATCTGTGTCTCAGGGACCAGTTATATCTAGGAACAAAATATAGTATCTTCCTCTTTTCAAATTTATTATTAAATTTTAATTCCAGTGTAATGAACATACAGTGTTCTTGGTTTGCCTTCCTTTTTTTCTCCCATGTTCATTTTTTTTTTGTTTCTTAAATTCCACTATTGAGTGAAATTGTATTTGTCTTTCTCTGACTTGCTTCACTTAGCATTTTATCCTCTAGATCCATCCATATTATTGCAAATAGCAAGATTTCATTATTTTTTATGGCCGAGTAATATTCCATTGTGTGTATATACCACATTTATTGATGGACACTTAATAATTTGGCTATTGTAAATAATGCTGCTATAAACACAGGGGTGCATGTATCTTTTTGAATTAGTGTTTTTGTATTCTTTGGATAAATACTTAGTAGTGCAATTGCTGGATCATAGGGTAGTCCTTTTTTTTTTTTTTTTTTTTTTTAAAGATTTTATTATTTATTCATGAGAGACACAGGGAGAGAGAGGCAGAGACACAGGCAGAGGGAGAAGCAAGCTCCACGCAGGGAGCTGGACGTGGGACCCGATCTGGAGTCTGTAGGACCACGCCCTGGGCTGAAGGCAGCACTAAACCACTGAGCTAAGGGGGCTGCCCCATAGGGTAGTTCTATTTTTAACTTTTTGAGGAATCTCCATGCTGTTTTTCACAGTAGCTGCACTACTTGGCATTCCCACCAGCAGTGCATGAGGATTCCTTTTACTCCACATCCTTGCTAACAGCTATTGTTTCTTGTGTTGTTGATTTTAGCCATTCTGACAGGTATGAAGTGATATCTTATTGTAGTTTTGTTTTACATTTCTCTGATGATGAGTGATGTTGAGTATCTTTTCATGCGTCTGTTGGCCATCTGAATATCTTCTTCTGAGAAATGTCTGGTCATGTCTTCTGCCTACTTTTAAATTGGATCATTTGTTTCTTTGTGTGTTGAGTTATGTACGTTTTTTATAGAATTTGGGGTACTAACCCTTTATTGGATATCATTTGCCAATATTTTTTCCCATTCAGTAGATTGTCTTTTAGTTTTGTTGGTTGTTTCCTAATGAAGTACCTTAAATCTAATGAAGTACCTTAAATCTAAGAGTATTTACTGGTTTACAGTCTGTTTCTTTCTTTCTTTTTTTTTTTTTTTTACAGTCTGTTTCTTTACATCACAGACTAGGCCTTAAAGTACGATAATCCTGTATCTTGTGGTCTGTTCAACTTTTGAGGGTCATTCTTATATATTGGATGGTGGAACTAGAGTAAAATGGGCAGAGATGAGAAATGTATGCTCTGGTCTGGAGCCCTCCTAGGAGATACAGGAAAATATAACCTATACTGAGAATTCAGATTGAGTGCTTCATTACAACAAACTATGCATCCACACTTACATCATGAGAGCCCATCAGAGTGTAATCTGCCTGGGAGCTGACCAAATTGGATCTATAAGAATAGCTCTACATTAGCTCTAGCCATCAACACAGTAACTGACCTGGGCTTTCAGTGGATAAGGTAGTGGTTTCAGGGACTTGTTTCTGCTAGGCTGGATGTGCATTGGTAGGTGGCCTAATTTTTTGTACAGAACTTCTTTTTTTTTTCTTTTTTTTCAGAACTTCTTTTTAGGTATTTATCATAAGAAAACTTGCTGAGTTGTTTGTGTGCCTTTTAAAAATGCCAGCACATTGTGCTTTTTGGAATTGAGGGTACACTTACTTAGTTGTAGGTGACACCAAATGAGGCTAGTGTTAACCTTGATAGCATAGTATTAGAATTATTGTGAGGCTGAAAAAGCGGGGAAATGGCCAACAAAGGTAAGATCATGTTCACTAGAATTCCACTGAAAATAACCCATACTAGAGCCAGACAGAGTCTATGAAAATCCAAGAACCATTGACTAGATTAAGTATATTTAGTTTGGGGAGAGGACAGGGTAAAGCAGAAGCTAATTATTGCTATTGAAATTTAGTTATCCTGGCATATAATCATCATTGGCATTTTTTTCTGTTCTGTTCTTAAAATTTTTTTATTGTAGTACAATACACAAACATAAAATTTACCATTATAACATGTTTTAAGTGTACAGTTCAGTGGTATTAAATACATCCATAATGTTATGCAACCATCACCATTATCTATAACTTTTTATCTTGCAAAATTGAAACTCTGTACCCATTAACTATTAACTACTCTATTGTCCCCCCTCCCCCAGTTCCTCGCAACCACCATTCTATTTTGTATCTCTATGATTTTGACTATCTTAAGTAACTCATATAAGAGGAATTATACAGTATTTGTCTTTTTTGTACCTAGCTTATTTCATTTAGCATAATGTCCTCAAAGTTCTTTCATTTTGTAGCAAATGCCATTATTTCCTTACTTTCTAAGGCTGAATAATATTCCCTCTGTGTGTGTGTATGTGTATCACATTTTGCTTATTTAGTCATTGATGGACATTTTTATTGCTTCCATGTTTTAGCTATTGTGAATGCTTGTTATTAATGACCTCAAGGCCTTGCTTTCAATTCCTTTGGGGCTATACCTAGAAGAGGAACTGCTGGATCACATGTTAATTCTATTTTTAATTTTTTTGAGAAATTGCCATTCTGTTTTCCACAAGGAATATACTATTTTGCATTTCTCCCAACAATGCACAAGTGTTCCAGTTTCTCTACATCCTCACCAGTACTTGCTATTTTAGTTTTTTTCTTGTTTGTTTTTTAATAGTAGCTGCCCTAATCGTGAGGTGGTATCTCATAGTAGTTTTGATTTGCATTTCCTTAACGATTAGTGAGGTTGTGATATTGTGATTTGTAATAAGAAATATAGATTTAGTTTTTACTTTTCATTTGCCTCTATGTATTCTCTAATTTCCCTCGTGATTTCTTCTCTGATCCATTGGTTGTTTAAGAGAGTATTATTTAGGGACGCCTGGGTGGCTCAGCGGTTGAACATCTACCTTTGGCTCAAGGCATGATCCTGTGGTCTGGGATCCAGTCCTGCATTGCGCTTCCTACAGGGAGCCTGCTTCTCCCTCTGCCTGTGTCTCTGCCTCTGTCTCTGTGTCTCTCATGAATAAGTAAAATCTTAAAAAAAGAGAGTCTTGTTTAAGTCCCATAAATTTGTGAATTTTCCAGTTTTTCTTCATTATAGATTTTTAACTTCATCCTTTTGTGATTGGAATACTTACTTTGGGTAATATCTATCCTTTTAAATTTATTGAGACTTAATTTGTGATCCAAAATATGGTCTGTCCTAGAAAATATTTCATGCGTGGTTGAGAAGAATATGTCTGCTATTGTTGGGTGGAGCATTGTTTGTATGTTTGTTAGCTCTTCTTGGTTTATTGTGTTATTCAAATCTTCAGTTTCCTTACTGATCTTTTGTCTGTTTTTTTTCCATCTATTATCAAGAGTGTAGTATTGAAGTCTCTCACCACTAGTG
The DNA here is from genome assembly GCF_011100685.1 of Canis lupus familiaris. Lineage (NCBI taxonomy): Eukaryota > Metazoa > Chordata > Mammalia > Carnivora > Canidae > Canis > Canis lupus. The sequence goes on from NC_049234.1 coordinate 5,205,968, forward strand.
TAGAGCTCTCAATTTCTCTCTTCAATCTGTCAGTTTTTGCTTCATGTATTTTGCTGGTCTGTTATTAGATATGTAATTATATATAATTGTTATATCTTCTTGCTTTATTGAAACTTCTATTAATATATGATACCCTTGTCTCTTGTAACTTTTTTAATTTTAATATATGATGTTCTTTGTCTCTTGTAATTTTTTTTTTTTTTTAATTTAAAGTCTATTTCATGTGACATTAGTATTGCTGTTCTGGCTCTCATTTGGTTACTATTTGCATGGAATATCTTTTTCCATCCTTTCACTTTCAATCTTTTGACTTTGGATCTAAAACGAGTCTTATGGAACATATAGTTGTATTATATAATTTTATTCATTCTTCAAATAGCTGTCTTTTGAGAGTTTAACCCATTTACCTTAAAAGTAATTCTCGAGGGGATCCCTGGGTGGCTCAGGGGTTTAGCGCCTGCCTTTGGCCCAGGGCGTGATCCTGGAGACCCGGGATTGAGTCCCACATTGGGCTCCCTGCATGGAGCCTGCTTCTCCCTCTGCCTGTGTCTCTGCCTCTCTCTCTCTGCCTCTCTCATGAATAAATAAATAAATAATCTAAAAAAAGAGATTAAAATTCACATTGTGAAAATTCTGTGAAATGACATATCTATAAGATAAAATATTCTACAGGGAAATTATAAAGAATATATATGACAAGTGAAAATAGTGATAATTATAATATGTTGAAGTTTTTAGAAGTTGATGTTACTAATAATAACTGATTTAAAGTGACTCTCAGTTTGGCTGTGATAGAGATCAGAGGAAGGTGGAGAGACCATGATGCATATTTACAATTGCAGCATAGCTAACTTCTTGAGAGCAGAGACAAATCATACATTTTGATTACGTGTTTTGCAACTTCTCCAAGTTTAGGTAACTTTTGCTTTGATCAAGTTATTCTAATCGGGTATTCCATTCCATTGAATCTACACCTGAAATAAGACCTGTTTCTTTACTGTCTTTGAGATTCCCATGATTCTATTTGACATTGAGCGATGTTAGGGTCTGAGGTCCTAACAGGGTCTGAGGTGGGATGCATCATGAAATGGTTAAGAACAAAAACTCTACTTTTGGGGCACCTGGGTGGCTCAGTGCAATGTTGAGCGTTCAACTTCGGCTCAGGTTGTGATCCTGGGGTCCTGAGATTGAGTTCTGAATTGGGCTACCTATGGGGAGCCTGCTTCTCCCTCTGCCTATGTATCTGCCTCTCTCTCTCTGTCTCTCATGAATAAATTAATAAAATCTTAAAACAAAACAAAAAAAACACTCTACTTTCAAAATGCCCAAGTTTAAAGCCAGCCTCTATTACTTTACTAACTATTATTTGGACCAGTTATGTCACTACCATAGCCTTACTTTCCTCATCTCTAAAATGGAGGTAATATTCTTTTTTTTAAATAGTCTTTTTTATAGCTGAATAATAGTTCATTTAATATATATACATCTTTTTTATTAAAAGGTTTATTTATGAGAGACACACAGAGAGAGGCAGAGACATAGGCAGAGGGAGAAGCAGGCTCCCTGCAGGGAGCCCAGTGTGGGACTCGATCCCGAGATCTGGGATCATGCCCTGAGCCAAAGACAGACGCCAAACCACTGAGCCACCCAGGCTTTCCATATATACATCTTCTTTATCCATTCATCAGTTGATGGACACTTGGGCTATTTCCATAATTTGGCTATTGTCAATGCTGCTGCTATAAGTGTCGGTGCAAGTATGCCTTTGAATTCATTTTTTGTATTTTTTGAGTAAATACCTAGTAGTACATTTGCTGGATCATTGGGTAGTTTTATTTTTTAACTTTTTGAGAAAACTCCATACTGTTTTCCAGAGTGGCTGTACCAGTTTGCCTTCCCACCAATAGTGCAAGAGAGTTCCCCATTCCCCACATCCTCATCAGCATCTGTTTCTTATGCTGTTGATTGTAGCCATTTGACAGGTGTGAAGTGATACCTCATTATGGTTTTGATTTGTATTTCCCTGATGATGAATGATGTTGAGCATCTTTTCATATGTCTGTTAGCCATTTGTATGTCTTTTTTGGAAAAGTGTGTATTCATGTCTTCTGCTCATTTCTTCACTGGATTATTCATTTTTTGGGTGTTATGTTTTATAGATTCTTTATTGATTTTGGATACTAACCCTTTATCTGATATGTCATTTACAAATATCTTCTCCCATTCCGTAGGTTGCTTTTAGTTTTGTTGATTGTTTCCTTCACCTTTTTATTATGATGAAGTCCCAAAATTTTATTTTTGCTTTTGTTTCCTTTGCCTCAGGAGCATACCCTGAAAGAAATTGCTATAGCCAATGTCAAAGAGGTTACTGCCTGTGTTCTCTAGGATTTTTATGGTTTCAGGTCTCACATTTAGGTTTTTCATCTATTTTGAATTTATTTTTGTATTTGGTGTTAAGAAAGTGGTCCAGTTTCATCCTTTTGCATTTGCTGTCCAGTTTTCCTGACACCATTTATTGAAGAGACTGCTTTTTTCCCCACTGCATATTTTTTCCTGCTATGTCAAAGATAAGTTGACCATATAGTTGTGGGTTCATATCTGTTTTTTTATTTTGTTCCATTGATCTACTGTCCATTTTTGTGCTAGTACCATACTGTTTTGATCAGTACAGCTTTGTAATATAATTTAAATCCAGAATTATGATGGCTCAAGCTTTGTTTTTCTTTTTTTTTTTTTAAAGATTTTATTTATTTATTCATGAGAGACAAAGAGAGAGGAAGGTAGAGACAGAGGGAGAAGCAGGCTTCTGAGCTGAGCAGGGAGCCTGATGTGGGACTCGATCCCAGGGGATCATGACCCATACCGAAGGCAGGCACTTAACTGACTGAGCCACCCAGGCACCCTTGTTTTTCTTTTTCAAGGTTCCTTTGGCTATTCAGGGCAATGACATGGATGGTACTAGAGAGTATTATGCTTAGGAAAATAAGTCCGTCAGAGAAAGACAAATACCATATGGTTTCACTTATATGTGGAATTTAAGAAATAAATCAAATTAGCAAAGGGGAAAAAAAAGAGAGAGAGACAAAGAAACAGACTCTTAACTCTAGAGAACAGACTGCTGGTTACCAGAGGGGAGATGAGTTGGGGTTGTTAAATAGGTGATAGGGATTAAGGAGAGCACTTGTTGTGATGAGCATTGGGAATTGTATGTAAGTGTTGAATCACTATATTGTACACTTGAAAGTAATATTGCACTGTGTGTTAACTAACTGGAATTTAGATATAAACTTAAAAAAAAAGAAAAAAGAAAAAAATGGGGGCAATATATTAGTATACAAGAATAGTGCCTAATCCATAGGGTTGTTGTATTTAATTTTTGATTCTTTCCCCAGGACTCTGAGGACCCTCTTTCCTAAGTGCCAAAAAGGAAAGTAATATCCACCATCATGTTTTAAAAATAAATAAAAGAATTTATTATATTTGACATAAAAGATAAAATAGAGCAATATTTGGTTATTGCCCTTTTATAGTAATTGGATCCAGTGATGATCTAACTGTCCTGGATATATTCTTCCCCTGTTGGGTTGGCTTAGTCTTTCAAGGCCTTGGTTTAGTTTGTCTGACTAGGACAGAGGCAGGAGAAAACTGGTTTATGGACCAATTCTTTTTTTTTTTTTATAGAGCGGCTTGTGAGTCCTCATTCCTGGTAGGATACACTCATTTCTTATATTCATGATCCCTCCATTTTCTTCTTCCTTTATAGAGTCCCTGTTCTCAATGCCCCTCCCACACACACTAAAGGCCTTTTCAGTTCCCATAACTCTTCCTTGGGTCCTATGGTGTCCTCCAATTCCTATGTCTCTCTACAGTATAGTTCTTCATCACTGACATTTTACAGTATATACAAAAGCTTCTTATTTTAAAGAACATTATTATGTATTTGGATAAGTAACATAGGAACATGGTATAAAATTCAAAAGCTACAAAAACAAAGATAGAGAAGCTGAGTTTCTTTGCCATCCCTGGCCCTTAGTCTCCTAGTTTCCCAGTATTTCTATTCTATTTCCTACAGGCAGCCAATTAGCATTTTCTTTTATATACTATGAGATATATTTATAGGCATATGGTTTTTGCACAAATATTCTGCACTTTAATTTTATCTCTTACTTGTATATTTTGGAGATTTTTCCATATAGATACACATAGAATTCTCACATTTATCTTAATGAATTCAGTATTATCTTGTATGGATATTTCATAATTTATTTAGTCAGATTATATATGATCTTTTGCTATTATAAACTTATTTTTCTACACAAAAATGCAAATATTACTACTGTAGAATAAATTCCTTGAAATTGCAAAACATTTGAAATTTTGGCCAGTATGCCAAGTTGCCTTCTTTAAAAATTGCATTAATTTGTATTTCCATAAACAATATGTGAAGGTGCTGGTTCTCACATCCTTGATAACACGATGTATCCATCTTTTTTATCTTTACCGAGTTGATTATAATTTTATTTTGCGTTTATTTTACGGTGAGTGATGTTGAGCATCTTTTCATATTTAGGAGCCACTTGTATTTCCTTTTCTTTGTACTGCCTGTTCATGCTTTCATAGAAGAGGAAAGCTCTGTACTATGTTTAGGTTCTGAAATCATCAAAAGTACTTTTGTTAATGTGTATTGATATTGAAGCAAGATACTTTATTAAACATCAGAAGTTTCAGTATGTTTTAAAATACAGAGCCAGAGAATGAAAGGGCTAGAAAAGGAAAAGAAACTCGAAAATTCCACTCCCTTTTACAAAATTTTATGATCATTTTGCCTGTTTGTTTCTTCACGTGACCATTTAGAAATAGGTTGTATAACAAGTTCACTGCAATGTAATATATGTCTTAAATGATAAACAAGAACTATTTATATACTTTCACTGTTGGCCATACTATGTTTTAAGATGCAGTATATTTATTTTCAAAATGTTGTTTCAAGTGTTTTTAAAACTTAAAGTATATACAAATGTAGAGATGGGATTTATATATATATGTTTATTTATTTCAAAGATTTTATTTATTTATTCATGAGAGACACAGAGAGAGGCAGAGACATAGACAGAGGGAGAAGCAGGCTCCCAGCAGAAAGCCTGATGTGGGACTTGATTCCAGACCCTGGGATCATGCCCTGAGCAAAGGCAGATGCTCAACCTCTGAGCCACCCAGACGTCCCTTTTATTGGGGGAGGTGGAATTTATGTTTTTAAAGATTTATTTACTTTTCTCTTTAATGATTTAAACTTTGTATCATATGGTTGAGAGCTTTATTATTAAGTCACTCACATGCAAGATTGTGAATGTGACTATTATGTTTTCTTGATGAACTGACCTTTTATGATCAGGACGTATTTCTCTTTATGTTTGCTAGCCCTCAATTTTGATATCCACTTTTTCTGATATTAATAAAGCCACACTGACTTTCTTATGCTTGGTGTTTTCATGGTAAGTCTTTTGTCATACTTTTACTTTGAACCAGTCTTTGTCCTAGTCAGAAGTTTTAAAGAGAAAAGTAGACAAATCCTCAATCAGAATTATGGGACTTAAACACCTCTTCCTTAGTAACTGAGTAAAAAGTACTCCACAGATCTTATGTTTAAAATGAATTTCTTACAAATAACATCTAGTTGGATCTTGCTTTTTGTATCCTGTCTGGCAATCTCTGCTTTTAATGAGTGTATTAACATTTAATGTAATTATTGATATATTTAAGTCTACTGCATTGCTATTTTAGTTTTCTATTTGTTCTCTCTTTTCTTTGTTCCTCTGTTTCTTCTTTTTTGCCTTCTTTGAGGAGTAGCAAGTGATTTTTTCCCCCCACAGTTTATTTCATTTCCTCTATTGATTTTTTAGTTTTGTCTCTTTCTGGTGTTTTTTTATGGATTGCTGAAGAGATTACAGTATATACATCTTTAACCTATCACAATCTACTTTGAAAATATTCTTTTTTTAAAAAAAGTTTTATTTATTTATTCATGAGAGACACACACAGAGAGAAAGGCAAAGATATAGGCAGGGGGAGAAGCAGGCTCCCTATAGGGAGCCTGATGCGGGACTCGATCCCAGACCCCGGGATCATGATCTGAGCCGAAGGCAGATGTGCAAACACTGAGCCACCCATGCATCCCGGTATAGTTTTCTTGTTTGTGTATTAATTTATTATCTCTCTCCCTCACTGAACCATAAGCCCAATAGAAAAAAATTGTTTGTTTCTTTATCACTGTGTCTCTGGTAAGTTGCCTAGGACTTGGCATATTGTAGTAGGTTTCAAAACTATTTGTGAGTATATGAATAATTAAGTGCTCCAATGAAATATATAATTTCCCAATATCACTAGATTTCTCTTGTTTTCAACCTAAAATGAACAGATGAGATAATAAAAAAAGACATAAAATGAGATAATTATTTTATTATTTTAAGAAATAATAGCATCCTGAAACCAAAATTGAAATGGGAAGATTTTAAATTTCAATCATTTTGATTTAGGTTTCACGGATATTTAAAATAAAAAAAAAATGTGTCAAGCATGAGCTTGGGTAAAAATGGCTGCATCAGGCCAGGTGATTCTTTCTCTATAAATGTAAGTTTTCAGTATTTGTTCCTGTCATTTAGTTTTAAAAGAGCTTAGAAAATAAAGGGAACAGTTAAATTAGTTCAGATGACTGTGACAATCATCTCTTTATCTTTTAAATACTGACTTCCCACTCTTCAGAGTACATTCTGAGGGATTTTATTTTTTAAAATCTGTGTCTCAGGGACCAGTTATATCTAGGAACAAAATATAGTATCTTCCTCTTTTCAAATTTATTATTAAATTTTAATTCCAGTGTAATGAACATACAGTGTTCTTGGTTTGCCTTCCTTTTTTTCTCCCATGTTCATTTTTTTTTTGTTTCTTAAATTCCACTATTGAGTGAAATTGTATTTGTCTTTCTCTGACTTGCTTCACTTAGCATTTTATCCTCTAGATCCATCCATATTATTGCAAATAGCAAGATTTCATTATTTTTTATGGCCGAGTAATATTCCATTGTGTGTATATACCACATTTATTGATGGACACTTAATAATTTGGCTATTGTAAATAATGCTGCTATAAACACAGGGGTGCATGTATCTTTTTGAATTAGTGTTTTTGTATTCTTTGGATAAATACTTAGTAGTGCAATTGCTGGATCATAGGGTAGTCCTTTTTTTTTTTTTTTTTTTTTTTAAAGATTTTATTATTTATTCATGAGAGACACAGGGAGAGAGAGGCAGAGACACAGGCAGAGGGAGAAGCAAGCTCCACGCAGGGAGCTGGACGTGGGACCCGATCTGGAGTCTGTAGGACCACGCCCTGGGCTGAAGGCAGCACTAAACCACTGAGCTAAGGGGGCTGCCCCATAGGGTAGTTCTATTTTTAACTTTTTGAGGAATCTCCATGCTGTTTTTCACAGTAGCTGCACTACTTGGCATTCCCACCAGCAGTGCATGAGGATTCCTTTTACTCCACATCCTTGCTAACAGCTATTGTTTCTTGTGTTGTTGATTTTAGCCATTCTGACAGGTATGAAGTGATATCTTATTGTAGTTTTGTTTTACATTTCTCTGATGATGAGTGATGTTGAGTATCTTTTCATGCGTCTGTTGGCCATCTGAATATCTTCTTCTGAGAAATGTCTGGTCATGTCTTCTGCCTACTTTTAAATTGGATCATTTGTTTCTTTGTGTGTTGAGTTATGTACGTTTTTTATAGAATTTGGGGTACTAACCCTTTATTGGATATCATTTGCCAATATTTTTTCCCATTCAGTAGATTGTCTTTTAGTTTTGTTGGTTGTTTCCTAATGAAGTACCTTAAATCTAATGAAGTACCTTAAATCTAAGAGTATTTACTGGTTTACAGTCTGTTTCTTTCTTTCTTTTTTTTTTTTTTTTACAGTCTGTTTCTTTACATCACAGACTAGGCCTTAAAGTACGATAATCCTGTATCTTGTGGTCTGTTCAACTTTTGAGGGTCATTCTTATATATTGGATGGTGGAACTAGAGTAAAATGGGCAGAGATGAGAAATGTATGCTCTGGTCTGGAGCCCTCCTAGGAGATACAGGAAAATATAACCTATACTGAGAATTCAGATTGAGTGCTTCATTACAACAAACTATGCATCCACACTTACATCATGAGAGCCCATCAGAGTGTAATCTGCCTGGGAGCTGACCAAATTGGATCTATAAGAATAGCTCTACATTAGCTCTAGCCATCAACACAGTAACTGACCTGGGCTTTCAGTGGATAAGGTAGTGGTTTCAGGGACTTGTTTCTGCTAGGCTGGATGTGCATTGGTAGGTGGCCTAATTTTTTGTACAGAACTTCTTTTTTTTTTCTTTTTTTTCAGAACTTCTTTTTAGGTATTTATCATAAGAAAACTTGCTGAGTTGTTTGTGTGCCTTTTAAAAATGCCAGCACATTGTGCTTTTTGGAATTGAGGGTACACTTACTTAGTTGTAGGTGACACCAAATGAGGCTAGTGTTAACCTTGATAGCATAGTATTAGAATTATTGTGAGGCTGAAAAAGCGGGGAAATGGCCAACAAAGGTAAGATCATGTTCACTAGAATTCCACTGAAAATAACCCATACTAGAGCCAGACAGAGTCTATGAAAATCCAAGAACCATTGACTAGATTAAGTATATTTAGTTTGGGGAGAGGACAGGGTAAAGCAGAAGCTAATTATTGCTATTGAAATTTAGTTATCCTGGCATATAATCATCATTGGCATTTTTTTCTGTTCTGTTCTTAAAATTTTTTTATTGTAGTACAATACACAAACATAAAATTTACCATTATAACATGTTTTAAGTGTACAGTTCAGTGGTATTAAATACATCCATAATGTTATGCAACCATCACCATTATCTATAACTTTTTATCTTGCAAAATTGAAACTCTGTACCCATTAACTATTAACTACTCTATTGTCCCCCCTCCCCCAGTTCCTCGCAACCACCATTCTATTTTGTATCTCTATGATTTTGACTATCTTAAGTAACTCATATAAGAGGAATTATACAGTATTTGTCTTTTTTGTACCTAGCTTATTTCATTTAGCATAATGTCCTCAAAGTTCTTTCATTTTGTAGCAAATGCCATTATTTCCTTACTTTCTAAGGCTGAATAATATTCCCTCTGTGTGTGTGTATGTGTATCACATTTTGCTTATTTAGTCATTGATGGACATTTTTATTGCTTCCATGTTTTAGCTATTGTGAATGCTTGTTATTAATGACCTCAAGGCCTTGCTTTCAATTCCTTTGGGGCTATACCTAGAAGAGGAACTGCTGGATCACATGTTAATTCTATTTTTAATTTTTTTGAGAAATTGCCATTCTGTTTTCCACAAGGAATATACTATTTTGCATTTCTCCCAACAATGCACAAGTGTTCCAGTTTCTCTACATCCTCACCAGTACTTGCTATTTTAGTTTTTTTCTTGTTTGTTTTTTAATAGTAGCTGCCCTAATCGTGAGGTGGTATCTCATAGTAGTTTTGATTTGCATTTCCTTAACGATTAGTGAGGTTGTGATATTGTGATTTGTAATAAGAAATATAGATTTAGTTTTTACTTTTCATTTGCCTCTATGTATTCTCTAATTTCCCTCGTGATTTCTTCTCTGATCCATTGGTTGTTTAAGAGAGTATTATTTAGGGACGCCTGGGTGGCTCAGCGGTTGAACATCTACCTTTGGCTCAAGGCATGATCCTGTGGTCTGGGATCCAGTCCTGCATTGCGCTTCCTACAGGGAGCCTGCTTCTCCCTCTGCCTGTGTCTCTGCCTCTGTCTCTGTGTCTCTCATGAATAAGTAAAATCTTAAAAAAAGAGAGTCTTGTTTAAGTCCCATAAATTTGTGAATTTTCCAGTTTTTCTTCATTATAGATTTTTAACTTCATCCTTTTGTGATTGGAATACTTACTTTGGGTAATATCTATCCTTTTAAATTTATTGAGACTTAATTTGTGATCCAAAATATGGTCTGTCCTAGAAAATATTTCATGCGTGGTTGAGAAGAATATGTCTGCTATTGTTGGGTGGAGCATTGTTTGTATGTTTGTTAGCTCTTCTTGGTTTATTGTGTTATTCAAATCTTCAGTTTCCTTACTGATCTTTTGTCTGTTTTTTTTCCATCTATTATCAAGAGTGTAGTATTGAAGTCTCTCACCACTAGTGTAGAGCTCTCAATTTCTCTCTTCAATCTGTCAGTTTTTGCTTCATGTATTTTGCTGGTCTGTTATTAGATATGTAATTATATATAATTGTTATATCTTCTTGCTTTATTGAAACTTCTATTAATATATGATACCCTTGTCTCTTGTAACTTTTTTAATTTTAATATATGATGTTCTTTGTCTCTTGTAATTTTTTTTTTTTTTTAATTTAAAGTCTATTTCATGTGACATTAGTATTGCTGTTCTGGCTCTCATTTGGTTACTATTTGCATGGAATATCTTTTTCCATCCTTTCACTTTCAATCTTTTGACTTTGGATCTAAAACGAGTCTTATGGAACATATAGTTGTATTATATAATTTTATTCATTCTTCAAATAGCTGTCTTTTGAGAGTTTAACCCATTTACCTTAAAAGTAATTCTCGAGGGGATCCCTGGGTGGCTCAGGGGTTTAGCGCCTGCCTTTGGCCCAGGGTGTGATCCTGGAGTCCCGGGATCAAGTCCCACATCAGGTTCCCTGCATGGGGCCTGCTTCTCCCTCTGCCTGTGTCTCTGCCTCTCTCTCTCTCTCTCTCTCTCTGTGTCTCTGATGAATAATAAATAAATAAAATCTATAAAAAAAAATAATTCTTGATTAAGAAGGACTTCCTTAATTTTGGTGTTTTGTTTTCCATATGCATTATAGCTTCTTTATCCTTCATTTCCTGCATTATTGTCTTTTGTATTTAGTTGTTTTTTTTTTTTTTTTTGTAGTGAAATATTTACTTTTTCATATTCTTTCCTGTAAAAACTGTTTTCTTTGTGGTTTCCTTGGGGATTGTATTTAGCATCCTAAGGTTATAAAACTCTAATTTTGAATTTTTACCAGCTTAACCTCAATAACATAGAAAACTTCTGCTCATTATAGCTTCATCCTTCCCCCTTTCAGTTGTGGATGTCACAAAATTACCTGTTTATATATGGTGTGCCCAAATATTTAAACGAATAATTCTTTTAAATGCAGTAGTCTCTTAAATTATGTAGAAAACAACATTTGGAATTGTAAACTAAAGTTATGATAATGCTAGCTTTTAGACTAAAAATTAACAAAATATGTATTAGTGTCTTAAGTCATATAGGAAATAAAAAGTGGAGTTACAAATTGTTACAACAATATTAGCTTTTGTAATTGCTCATGCAATTACCTTTATTGAGATCTTTATTTCTTCATTTGACTTTTAGTTACAGTCTAGTGTTCATTTTACCCTGCAGGACTTCCTTTAGCATGTCTTGAAGAGGGTAACAAACTCCCCCTTCTCTTTATCTGGGAATAATTGATTTCTCTCTCAATTTTGAATGATAGTTTTGCTGGATATAGAATTCTTGTTTGGCAGTTTTCCTTTAACACGTAAGAGATATCTGCCTCTGGTTTTCAAAGTTTCTGAGACTTCTGATGCTTTATCTGCTAGTTATTGAGGATCCTGTGATTGAGACAAGCCACTTATCTACTGTTCCTCTCAAGATTCTTTCTTTATCTATGGCTTAAGTAGGGTTGGCTATAATGTGTCTCAGTGTGGGTCTCCTTGAGTTCATCTTACTTGGGGTTTGTTGATTTTCTTGGATGTTTACATTTACGTCTAACATCAAATTTGGGAAGTTTTCAGCCATTTTTTTTTTTTAAAGATTTTATTTATTTATTTGAGAGAGAGCACGAGAGAGAGAAAGCAGGAGCAGGATGAGGGACAGAGAGAGAGGGAGAAGCAGACTCCTCACTGAGCAGGGATCCCCTTGTGGGACATGATCCCAGGACCCCAGGATCATGACTAGAGTGGAAGGCAGATGCTTAACTGATTGAGCCACCCAGATGCCCCCATTATTTCTTTAAATATTTTCCGTGCTCAATTCTTTTCTGGGACATCCAGAATACATGTTTGTCACATTGATGGTGTCCGAAGGTCACTTAGGTTCTGTTCACTTTTCTTCATTCTTTTTGATTTCTGTTCTCAGTCTCAGTATTTCCATTGCCCTAGCTTCACATTTGCGGATTTGTTTCTCTGCCAGCTCAAATCTCCCTTTGACTCTTCCCTCTAGTGAATTTTCCATATCAACTATTGTACTTTTCAGCTCCAGGATTTCTCTTTGGCTTCTGTGTAGATCTTTTTTTTTTTCTTTACTAATATTTCCATTTTGTTAGCACATCATTTTCTTTTTTTTTTTTTTTTATTTATTTATGATAGTCACAGAGAGAGAGAGGCAGAGACACAGGCAGAGGGAGAAGCAGGCTCCATGCACCGGGAGCCCGATGTGGGATTCGATCCCGGGTCTCCAGGATCACGCCCTGAGCCAAAGGCAGGCGCCAAACCGCTGCGCCACCCAGGGATCCCCTAGCACATCATTTTCTTGACTTTCTTCACATCTTCCTTTAGTTAGTTATTTGAACTTCTTTAAGATTGTTGTTTTAAAACTTTTATCTGTTAGATGCTCCACCAGGTCTTTTTAGGGACTGTGTCTGTTTTTTTTTTTTTCTTGGAATGGACCATATGTTCTTTTTTTCTTTATGCCTCATGATTGTGTTGTTGTTGTTGGAAATTGGACAGATTGTGTGAATCTGCTCTAGGAACACATGTGTAGTGCCAGTCAAAGGGGAAGGGATGGAGGATGGGTAGCTGCTACTGTGCTGAAAGCTGAAATGCACTGAAAGTCACCACAGTTTACCAGCACATTTTCTCCTCATGATTGTAATCTTTTTTAATAAACCCCATAGTTTCAAAATAGGTATCTTAGACAGGTTCTGCCAGGGCAGTTGTTGTCTAGATGGGCAGTCAGATTCTAGTGCTTCCTACTCCACCATCTTCCTATCGTTGGGATTTTACCAAATTCTCTACTTCACCTCCTTTCATTTTTGTTTGCATAATTTAAATTCATCACCTTTGGAACTACATCTTTTATTAAGGAGACACAGTTCTCTTTAATGCCTCTGTGCCTTTTTACTCATTGTTTCCTTTGTGTAGCGTCCTCTTCTCTGTTTTTTCCATTTATACAGATTCTTCCAAATCTAGCTTAGATATTTCTTCCTTTGTAATCCCTAAGAGCTTTTATCAGTATTTACTTGGTAGCTTCTATATGTTTTTATTACTGTCCAAATTGTAATGTAATTTATTTGTTATTTGTTTACTTGTATGGTTTGCCTGTTGGTTTCTTTAGGACAGAGATGGTATTTTATTAATTTCTTTATCATAAGTATTTAACACAATTACTAGGAGATAGGAAATACTTAAGATGGTTGATATTTAATTATTTGACGATCAGAAGACCCTGGATTCCAGCCAATCAGAGTATGTAACTGACTAAGCAGAATAGACAATGACTTACTCCATACTTTAATATCTTGGCTGGATATTATTCCTGGGTGCTTAGTAGACTGTGAATGATTGGTGGACAAGAGCATTTTTCTTTTTTATCTTTTTTCATGTAGTAATTGTGTATGATTTTGGCTTTTCTGCATTAATTAAAGATCCTTAAATACATTGCCAACTAAGTCTAAAACAACCCTAATATGGGTATTCATAGTTTTGAAATCTCTTCACCAGTTGATTCCTGTAAAGTCTCTATGTGCCCTAATTTTATCAGTTATGTTGTTTTCAGTATAACTGGGAATGATTGGAAGCATCTATAGTTTACTCAGTCTGTAAGTAGTATCTTAACCAGTTTTTGCCAGAGTCTGCTGAACATTGCCTCCTGCAATTTGATGCACTTTACTAAATATAGTGGTAGCTTGAAGGTTTTAATAAAATTGTACTTAGGGACTCATCAGCTAACATCCTTTTTTGCTACCTACTTGTGGAACAGAATAATAACCTTTTTTCTCATGATGGATTGCCTGTCTTTACTGGTGAGTGATATTAATTTGTAAAAGTTTTTCAAAGCCAGTCTTGATTACTGCTGGTAAGTTGCTAATACCCTCAGTGTTCTTCATGTAACATTAATAGCTTTCATTAGGGTTTGAATGTGTTGCAAATAAATGATACTGCAAGAGAGATGGGTTCACACTGTTGTTTGATGATAATGTCTTAAGAGCAGAGTCTCTCAGGAGCAATGCAGTCTTTCATAAGTTGGATATATAACTGGGAGCTATATATCTAAAAGCATTTTCTTGTATATTCTTATTCCTCCCTTCTTAACTCTTAATAAGTTGCAAGGCATTAAATGGCATTAGTTTATTATTGGATAGTGTATAATGAACAGGCTTTATAAGATATGGTTTACTTCATTAGCCATTAAGATATGTTTGTAAAGAACAATGCCAGTTAAGGGTGGTTGGGTAGGTCAGTTGGTTAAGCATCTGCCTTCAGTTCAGGTCATGATCCCAAGGCTCTGGGATTGAGCCCCATGTAGGGCTCCCTACTCAGAGGGGAGTCTGCTTCTCCGCCTCTCTCTGCCCCTATCCCTGCTCATGCTCTCTCTCTCTCAAATAAATAAATACATAAAATCTAAAAAAACAAAAACAAAAACAAACCAGTGCCAGTTAGAAGTAATAATCTTGACTTCTTCTTACCCTCATGTGATATTTCAGTATTTTTTTAAACATTTTTTACATTTTTAATATTTTTTTAAAGTAGGCTCCATGCCCAGCATGGAGCCCAATACAGGGCTTGAACTCACTACCCTGAGATCAAGATGTGACCTTGTGCTCAAGAGTTAGAGGTTTAACCAACTGAGCCGCCAGGTGCCCTGATATTTTTCAGTATTACTGAGATCACAATTAGGTTCTTCCTTAATTTTCTAATTTTGTTTAACCAGTACCATTTTAGTCATTAGTCTATAACTGTAGCATCCCTAATGCTCTCTGGACACATAAGAAAACTCTGCACATTTAATAAACAAGTATTGGTATTAGTTGTTGATTGCAGCTCTACTTATATCAATAATCTACAAGGGTATAATATATATCATGTATATATAACAGGAAGTTCTCAAGCCATCTGTGAGTTATCTATAATGAATACCTTACAGATGTATTGAGAAGCTAAGTTAAGAAAATCATGATTACATGCAGGGTAAGACTGCCAGGTGAATTTGGTCATCTGTAGTTTCTGTTATTGTTATCGAGGTATGATAGTAGTGTCTGATTTGAAAATATTCTCTGAAAATTGGTAACTCTAGATAATTGACATGAAAAAACTCCACATTATATTTATTTATAGTTTATGGAACTATCAAAATCATTAACAATATAACTGAACTACAGTTTCAAGTCTATCTTCTATCTTCTATGAACAATCAGCATCTATATTTCTGAGTTAATTTTCTTACAGTTTTGTTATATACATCAGATTCTTCTGTTTACTTTATCTTGCAAATATGAAGTTTTACTTTATACTCTAAGGAAGTATTTGAGAAAGCACAGTTTTATTTGGTCAGACAGATCTATAATTTTCCCTTAAAGTTTAATTTCTGCTGAAGGGTTTTGAAAAATATTTACCAATTTAAGGAAATGCTCTTTAATGCCTACTTCTCTTACCAAGTTAAAGAAATTTCCTTATATTCCTAATTTTCTAAGAGTTTCTTTAAATTATAAAAGGGTGTGAAATTTTATCCTATGCTTTTCTTCATTGATTGGGGTAATCATATGATTTTTCTTCTTTAGTCTGCTATATTGCATTGTATAAGTAAATTTTATGATGTTGCACCATCTTTACAGTCCTGGGGTTAAATGGTGGTTGATTGTGATAGGACACAGTCTCTAGTTGTTTTGGATTTTGTTATTTAAGTTTTAGCTTATTTTTTACTTTCTCTACATATACATGAGTAGAATTGACCTATGCTTATTTTATGTCAAAATTGTATTTGGCTGATAAAATGAGATATATGGCTTTTATTTTTTACTTGAATTTTATGGAATAATTTATATAGGATATGAATTAATAATAGTCCCTTAGAAGTTTGGTAAAATCCACCTGTAAAATTATAGCCACCTGTATAATTATAATTATTGCTACAGGTACCCTACTCATAGACTTCAGCGCACCCCAGATGACACATACAAATGTTTCTTGAACATTCCAATAGCTTCTTGCATCTCTCTGCTTATGGGCATTTTATGGCCAATGATGTAGGCTTAACCCAAAGGAGAGGGACAGAAGTGCCAATGAGCTAATAGATAAATACCCTACTTCTTGCTTCTTAGTATGATGATTTTGAGGGTTCCATCAAGACCAAGGTTCATTTGCCTACTCTTTGACTGTTTATTGGCTTTTACATATTTCACTTTCCCTCTCTTTTACTGTACTTTTTGGGATCATCTTTCAAATAAACAAACTACTTTACTTTAGGTCAGGATCTGATTGTGGAGAAACCCCCCCAAAAGAGAAAAACCATCTAGGCCTGGAATTTTTATAGAAGTATTTTTAAAAATTATTAAATTGATGCAAAATTAACAGAACATCAAGTCTACTATTTTAAAGTATACAAGCTAGTGGCTTTTAGTATATTCATGGTGTTGTGCAACTATCATCCATATTGAGTTTCAAAACATTTCCGTCACTCTGAAAAGAAACTCTTTAGCCATTAGCAGTCACTCCTATCTCCTTTCACACCCAGACATCCTCCAATCTACTTTCCTTCTCAATGGATTTATCTATTTTGGAAATTTCATATACATTGATTGATTGATTTTTAAAAAGATTTTATTTATTCATGAGAAACACAGAGAGAGAAGCAGAGACATATGCAGAGGGAGAAGACGGCTCACCACAAGGAGCCTGATGTGGGACTTGATCCCAGGACACTGGGGATCATGCCCAGAGTGGAAGGCAGAGGCTCAACTGCTGAGCCACACAGGCGTCCCTATAAATGGATTTATATAAATATGTTGCATTTTTGTGTCTGGCTACTTCTACTTGGCATATTGTTATAGTTTCCTCTGTGTTGTAGCAAGAATTAGTACTTCATTTCTCTTTATGGCTGAATAATATTCCATTGTATGGATATGCCACATGTTTATTTGCTCAAGTGAAGGATATTGGATTGTTTACACTTTTGGCCATTATGAATAATGCTTTGAGGAGCATACATTTATGAGTTGTACTGTGAACATATGTTTTCAATTATCTTGGGTGTTACCTAGTACTGGAATTGCTGGGTCATGTGTTAATTCTGTTTAAGTTTTCCACAGTGACTGCTCCATTTTATGTTCCTTTCTATTCATGTACAGGGGTTACAATATCCCACGTCCTCACCAATATTTGTTATTTTCCTTAAAAAAAGTTACATCCATCCCAGTGGGTATGAAGGTGAATTGGGTTCAGTTGCTGCCACTACTGTCCACAATTGCTATGCCTAGAATCAGATGTGAGTCAAAAAGGTTTGACACTGGGTAGCAGTTTTAAACTGCTACCCGAGTTTTAAAATGGACTTAATGTGAAAAATCTAGTGTCCCTTGCTCACTAGAGACTGGAGTTTGAATTCTGATGGCATTACTTAACAGCTGGAAAACATTGTCTATATGACTTAACCTCTTAATCTTCAGTTTCTTCATCTATTAACTGAGGGGAATTTACATACATTAAATGGGATAATAAATATACAAGAATTAGAAGAGTGCCTATAACATAGGGAGAACTCGGCAAATGCTACTTATTGTTATTATTGTTGTTAGTAACTGTGGCGGTGGCATTTTGTAATGGTGGCTATAGGGGTAGCTTTCTTACTAGTACCAGAGTTTGGTTACAAACCAGAGATTACAAACTAGAGCCTTGCTATGCAAAGTGTGGTCTGCAGACCTGCAGAAACAGCACCACCTGGGAGATTGTTAAAGACACAGAATCAATCCCTGCATCTCTGCCTTCAGACTCAGGACTCAGAATCTGCATTTTAATAAGATTCCTTGGTGATTCAAGTGCACATTACAGTTTGATAAGCACTGGTTTAGTCTATGAATTTGCTGCTGTCAATTTATTGAACTCCTTATAGCAGGCGACTTCCACAATTTTGTTTTTATTTTAACAGCTTTATGGAGGTATAATTGTTATACAAAAAAGTGCACATCTTTAATGTAAACAATTTGATAGGTTTGAGCAAATGCATATACTTGTGAAACCATCACCACAGTCAAGAGTGATAAACATTTGGAATCTGGAAAGTTCTTAAATCTTATTTTATTTTTTTCTGAAAGTTTTATGAAAGCCCATGTATTTAGGTTGTAGAAATTTGGCAAGCAAACATTTTAAAGAGAGAAATATATAAGTGCTATGTACTTATTGTTAATATGTTAATCCACTCATTCCTTGAACTTGGTGTTTTCTAGGCATGTGGAATAGAGAGTAAACAAAAATAGACAAATATCTCTTACTTATCTGGAGAATATATTTTAATTAGGAGATGCACACAACATAAGTATTAAAGATAATTAAGTATTATTAAGAAAGTGTAAATGCACTGGAAAAAATTAAAATCTGGATACTTTTGGGTGGTGTTGAAAATTTAATTTGGATAGCCTTAAGAGTGATGACTTGAGATGAGGGAGTTATTAGCATTGCAGATATGTAGGGGAAAAGCACTCCAGATTGAGGTAACAGTGAATACTAAAGTTCTATGGTAGGGGCATGCTTGATATATTGGAAAATAGTAAGAAGTGTATGGCTGGAGTAGAGCAGGTGGGTGAGAATAGTTGAGAGACAAAATTAGAGACCGGGATTGAGGAGGACTTTTTGGATCATTGTAAGGACTTCAGCATTTATTCTGAGCAAAATGGAGAGTATTAAAATTCTCTAACCAAAAAATGTGACATGATGTGAATTACATTTTAAAATATTTTAAAAGGTTTGTCTGATTGTTTTGTGGAGATAGATTAATGGGAAAAGTGAGAAAAGGATGGAACCTGGGAGACCAGTTATGAGATTATTGCAATAATTTAGGCAGGTGGTGACTTAGACCAGGGTGGTTGTGCTGGAGGTGGTGAGATGTCATTTCTGTATAGAGTTTAAAGTAGAACCAAGAAGGGTTTCTGGTGGGATCTATGTGGGATACGGGAGAAAAAGATGATTCCAAGATTTTTGGCCTGAGACAAACTGGGAGGATTCAGAGTCACCATTAACTGCTATGAGTAAGACTGGATGGAGTTGTTTTGGGGTGAGGGTCTGGAATTCAGTTTGGACATGTTAAATTTAAGATGAATCAAGATACAAATGCACTGAAGCTTAGATATAAGGCTGTATTTTTAATTTTGTGTTGTGGTAGTGTATCAACACACTAGAATTATAAATTCTTAGACTAGTAAATCTCACTTGGACAGGTCAGGTTGGACTTGCCTTATATTGAACCTTGCTTTGAAGTAGGTCACATGACTGTATGTGATCAGTGATGTGATTGCCTTTTAGCAGTTAGAGGAGCAAGAGCACATTTTAAAGGAAGTCCTTATACTAATCTATGGCTTCTGGAAATTTACTCACAGGAAACTGCAGAAGATCCCAAAGAGTTTTATTCCTTAACTTTAAAGTTTTAAAGAATTACTAGTAAGAATCTGAGAAGCAAGTAAATGAAGCTTTATACTTGGAAGTTTTTTTCTCTGAATTACTATCTCTTCCTTAAAAATGTCTTCTCCTAAGTGTGTCAGTGATTTCCACATCACCATATCTTATTAGTATTATGTTAGGATTGCATCTAGTTTTATACTCCCTATTTTCTTCAATTTGGTTGAAGCATCATCATCTTTACCATCTGATAACCTTCATATAATTATGTTCTGGCCTCCTTCCTTTTATAACATGTGCTCTTCAGAAACTGTCATGTTGTTTTTCATTTTAAATAAAATCTTCTGGTAAATATGCTTTCTACTTAAGAAAAATTAAAACTTGCTTCCCCTGTTTTTAAATCATAATTGTACTTTAAATTTATTGAAATGAAAAAAATTGTTGAAATGATTTTCTAATTCTATAATTTATATATCATAACTTTTAAGTTTTTATAAATGATGGAAAAGAAAACTGTCAGCTGAGAGTATTCAAATCTTTGAGTCAGTCAATATGCAGTAGAAAAGAATTATTCTAACTAACATATTTTATAATATACTCTTTCAACTCACTTTAAAAAAATAATTTTAGAGAGAGAGCACGGGAGAGGAACAGGAAAGGGAGAGAGAATCTCATGCAGACTGTGCACTGAACGCTGGGTGCAGAGCCCGATGTGGAACTTGATCCCAGGACCCTGAGATCATGACCTGAGGTGAAACCAAGAGTCAGACACTTAACCAACTGAGCCACCCAGGTGTCCCTCAACTCACTTTTTAACTATGTTAAAGTTATTGTATTTTTAACCACTTTCTAACTATGTTAAAGTTATTGTATTTTTAACTGAAATTCAAGTTATTTTTAGGGAAAAATAGAGAGAATCCAGTGGGTTCAGCTTGAACAAAGTGCTGTAGCACGGACTAGTGGGGAAACTTAATAACTGCAGAAACATTTATTTTCCTTAATCTTGTTGGGTATATCTATGATTTTAAGAGTTGTCTTAAAAAAATTACATAGAAAAATTTAAACTTGAAATGCAGTTGTGAATTTAAATGAGATTTGAAAGTTAAATAAATATTTATTATGAAGGCAGCAATTACCTTATTCTGAAAATAATATATAATTAAAATCTTCTAAATGACTACTTTGGCAACCACTTCCCTAGTTTTTTGATAACATTCAATTTAGAACAGAGTTTATAAAATAAATCACATGCTTTGATGAAAAGAAAATTAAACACTACGAAATATCTACAACTACTTGGTTACTTTTTATATACTTGACTCCTTTACTCACACTCTTCTATATAAAAACTCCTGGAAGTAAGCTATATTGTAATTTAAAAAATATTTGTTTGAAAATTCAGTAATTGTTTCTCAGTTAACTAATATACTTTTGTTAAATACATCTTTGCTTTCAGTGTGATTATAAATTTCAATAAATATTTTCACTAGTCCAATTTATCTTAATTGGTTACTAGTCTGACGTTCTTTCTTACACATTCGTCTCCTCCTCCTCTTCTTTTCTGTCCTTTTTATTTTGAAACATTTCAAAAATGTCAAGAGGTTTAGAGAATAATACCAATCTTATACAAATCTTAGTGTTTTGCCATATTTTAATGTTATGTCATGGCTCATTCTGTATTTATTTCTCTGAAGCTTGTTTTATTTAACTCTATATTTTGAGTTATTTCAAAATTTAGATTTATCAAAACCCAATTCATTCATTTTGACTACTGAATAGAATTCTACACGAATATGATGCACTTTATCCATTGTCATGTTGATTTAGGTTATCTAAATTTCTTGTAGTAGAGATAGTGTTCCATGTACATACCTATTCATGTCTTCTTGTGCATGCTTGGGAATTCCTTTGGAGTAGATGTAAGATTTCTGGGTCATAGAGCAGATAGGGAGCCATTTTCACTTTTACTCGATACTGCAGAATGTCTTCCCAAACTGGTTGAAATGTTTTATAGCCCTGAGAGGACTGTTCTGAGTATTGGTTCCTCTACTTTCTCTCCAATGATTGGTATTGTCAGACTTTTAAATGTTGCCAAACTGATGGAAGTGAAATAGTAACTCATTGTTTTACATTCGTGTTTTCTAACTGATGAGGTTAAGTGTCTTTTTCTAATATTTATTTTTATTAATTTTTAGAGGGGGAAGGGCAGCAGGAGAGGGAGAGAGAATCTTAAGCGGGCTCCACACAACATAGATCTCACAACCCTGAGATCACGAGATGAGCTGAAATCAAGAGTCAGATGCTCAAGTGAGCCACCTAGGAGCCCCCTAGCACCTTTTTATTTCTTTATTGTTTAATTTGGTTTCTCTGTGGGATTGCATATTCATTCCTTGACCTGTTATTCTACTGTCATGTTTGTTTCTCTCTTACTGGATTTGGAAACTCTCCAATATTCTGAATGTATACCCTTTGTTAAACTGTATACATTACAATAAAACCTCTTCCAGATGGTGGTTTCTCTTTTTACATTATTATTTTACTATTCAAAAGGAAACATTTAACATTTTAATTTTTAATTTTTAATTTTTAGTTAACTTCCATCATCTCATACAATAAAAAGAAAAGAAAAAATTTTTCCTTGTGTTGAGAACTCTTAGGACCTACTATTTTAACAGCTTTCCTATATATTATATAGTGGTGTTGACTATAGTCCTCCTGTTGTACATGACATCCTTAGTACTATAACTGGAAGTTCGCACCTTTTGACCACTTTCCTCTGTCCAGTCTGTCACTGGTAACCACAAATCTGATCTCTTTTTCTAGGAGTTTAATATCTCTTCTGTTTTATCTTAGTTTAGTTTATTTTTATGTAAATTTATAAGCTAAAATGCCGGGTGCAGAAATAAAAGTCTTTCTATAACAGTCATGTATGTCCGTTTTAGCAGAAAGATATTAAAAGTTAAGATTTATATCACGGCATATTGTATTATGTTATATAAATATCACAGCATATTTATATCACGGCATATATGTTATATCACTACTTTAATATGTAGATATAAAAATTGAGGGATCCCTGGGTGGCGCAGCGATTTGGCGCCTGCCTTTGGCCCAGGGCACGATCCTGGAGACTCGGGATCGAATCCCACATCGGGCTCCTGGTGCATGGAGCCTGCTTCTCCCTCTGCCTATGTCTCTGCCTCTCTCTCTCTCTCTCTCTGTGACTATCATAAATAAATAAAAATTAAAAAAAAATAAAAATTGAGTTTAGGGAAAGTGGAAAGAGAAGTAAAGGTTTAAGTTTAGGCAGGGTGGTGGAGCTCACTCGAATTTTTAATTTTTAAATTTCTCTGGGGCTTTAAGTGTGAATTAAATTTTTTTTTAAATCAGTTGGGTGTTTTGTTTGGATAAATAGGGCAGAAATCTAAAATTTAAGTAATATCGACTGCATAATATTATAATAAATCATTATATTTTCAACTTAATTGTCCTGTGTTCCATTATCATTATCATTTCTTGTTTCTTAATTAATAGTTGGCATCTCAAGTTGCCAAAATGTGAGATGGACCCATCGTGTTATGGGTATTATAAAGTTGTTGATATTGCTACTCAATTATCTGACTGTCTCACTTTTCTAATTTAATTGATACTCGCTGTAAGGTCATGCAATGGAATACTCATTTGATCTAACCAGCTCAGTTCTGTAACTTAATTGCTTGAAACCAGTTTCAGCTTCATTTGATAACTCTTTTTGGGGAGCTCAAAAAGTGAATGGGTCCCTTAATACTTACAATACTGCTGTTTTTTTAAAGGAACGTTCTTACTATTAACATTTATGTATAGTGTGTTAAAGCTCAACCATAGGTCGTAGTGTTTTTTTTTTTTTTTTTCCTCCCCCAGTAATTACACAGATTGTTCCATTTGAGTTTCTAAACTGGCTCTGTTCTCTAGTTCTGATGTTTGCCTCAGTCCTTCTTACCCTTGATGTTTTGTCCCAAATATATTAGATTACTGACAATTTGGCTATAAAACTTGGCACTTTTAACATCTTTTCTTTAAGTAACATCAACTCTGGGTAGTATAGGCTATTGTTAGATTCCCTGGGGACTGCCTTGCCTGGACTAGGTTCCTTTTCCATCTCCTGCAGGCTTCTGTTCCACAACTCCTTTCCGGAGCAGAGGAATCAGCCATTTTATCAGAAACCTGAAGCTCCTAAGACTTCTCGGTCTGCATATGGATCTGGTCCATACTTTGTACTTAGGCAATTACTAATCTCCGAACATAACTGACAATGCTCAAATCATGGTATAATAGGTATATTATAGTTGAAGTGCCTCCCAATTTGAATTCTTTAATCAGTAAGCCATCGTCTTTTTTCTTTTTTGCCATTGAAAGCAATGAGTGGGTTAAGAGAAGCTACAGATTGGGAAGCCTGAAGCTCATTACTTCAAGTCCAAAGGTAGTTGGGGACAGCGTTAGGTATACAGAGAAGGGAAGTCAGGGAAAAGCCGGCCCCTCTGACCTTGTGCATTGGAGGGAAAGAGAAAGAAGACAGAGGTAAGGCCAGTAGATGGTCAGATATGGTCTAATCTCTTCTTTCCAGGCTTTGACCCATGAGGAGGATGCATATTAGTTAAATTGAAGGCCAGTTTTTACCCTTCTTAATATTTGAGGTTCTTGGAAGAGATCGCCTTTCAGGATGCTCTAGCACCCACCTGAGGCATGCATGGCTACTTAAGAGTGAATTCAACAGTGCATCATGGCCAAGAAAGGGCCAGCATTCATTTCCAGAACTATCCTTTGTTCATTATGGCATGGAGGACACAAAAGTAGCTGCATGTCCCTGTCATGACACTCTTCCTCTACTGAAGAATGAGAAATGAAAGATAAAATGACTTTGCAGAAGAGGCTTCAGAACAGATAACTTGAGCCATGGCTGAATGGAGGATTATTTGGGGATTAGGAGTCTGCAGTGCCTTGGTAGCTGAGGTGAGATCAAGTCAATAGGGGAGCACAGTCCTGTCAAAATTGAGAAAAGAACCAGACTCTGAAGTACATGAGCTGCAGATTCCAGTAGCAGAAGCCCCATAAGACACTAAGACACTTTCTTGGAAAACAGCAGGGAAAGGGGAAGAAATATCAGAAATAGAGAATTTATCCAATGGAGGTATTTAACAAACTAAAATTATATGAGTTTTTTTTTTAAATGTGTCTAGTATGCTCTTGAGAAAAATCAGATAAAAAATAAAGAAGTAAGCTATGTTTCTTTGCAAGTAATTTTTCAAAGCAACACAATTGGTAACAGAGAAGAGTTTGCAAGAACTAGGATTTGGAGATGTTCCACGTTAAGGCTTCTTCTGTACTGCTGCTATTTGCTGAGAAACATATGGAAGACATCTTAAATTTTTTTTGCTTCAGTCTGCAGATGTGACTGTAACTAGAGAGGCCATGCATGTAGTTCATGGGGAATTTGGGAAAGTCTTGCTGTTTGTCTTGGGGTATTAGATGAAGCAAAGTTTCTGATTTTTGTTTGGTAATCCAGAATATAGAGAGTATAGTGATCTCTCGGTTGCTTAAGGAACATATTTGAAAATGTGCACCCTCTAGGACATGGGCCAGTACTTCAACTTTCCAAATTCACCATGACAGAGCTGGGGGAGGGGCTTATAGGTTCGTAGTTACAAGTTCCACTGAATTCTGCCTTTTGAGACACAGAGATCTGTACCAGGCAATTCCCTGGTAATGGGAACACTTCATGGTAATGCTGTGATTGAGCCTCTCTGGATTTCCAGGTCTTTTGCAGATCTTTTCTGAATCCTTCTTGTTTTTTTCAAACACAGCCTGGGCCAGGGGAAAAGAAGGCATTAAGGGATCTGTGGTGTGAATGCAGAATTATCATAATTATAGTAGAAACAATATTTGTACAATTATTTGTTTTGCTTATTGTCTCTCCATGACACTTTAAATACCACAGTAAAGTCTATGTCTGTTGAACTGTATTTACCAGCTCTTAGCATAGTGTGGTATATACTAGGCATTTAGTGAATATTGTATGAATGAATAAATAATGAATGAATCAGTGTTAATAGCTATTTGCCCATCTATAAATAAATTGCAGTTTTATGGTCTTAATTTTTATGATAAATTACAGCTTCATCCAAGTTTACATACTAATACTGAATGGGATATTAGTCTTTTAATACTACTGGTTGGATTAATAGCTGGTTTTCTGTAAGAAAAAGCCCAGGTTTGTGGCATTTTCCAATTTCTGCTGTTGAAATACACCTACCAGGGCTGATTTCAAGCTAACCCACATAACTTTGTTGAACGTGGAGTTGGGAAGAAATGTGCACACTGGTTCTTATGACTCAGTAAAAGCTGGCTCCAGACCAACACTGAAACACTTTTGTATGCAAGTTTACTAATGCATTGTTCTTCACATATGAAGATTATGCTGGGGATACGCATTCACTACAACATGTAGTTTAAAAGATTCTCAAGGTAATGCTATCAGTTGTAAAGGATAAACTCAAAAAGTTTGTGTAGCTCAATGTTATTGAAGTTTGTTTCTTCTTTACATGAAGTCTACATTGGTGTGGCTGATCAGCAGAGGACTCTCTTCCAGGTGCTCATTCAAGTTCCTGGGCTCCTTTTTTTTGTGGCTCCTTTTTCCCCTACATCTTGAATGAAGAGCATGATGGTAGTATATGAGAGTTTTTTAATGGCCATGGGAATGGCACATATCATTGCACTTATAATCAAATAGCCAGGACATAGTCATATGGCCATGGCCATCCCTGACTACAAGAGAGACTGAGAAATTCAGCATTCTAGGGGAGGAAAGAAAGAAATTTAATGGCCAGGATCTTTCAGTGTTCTAGTCATGTGACAGATTAAGCTGATCATTTTATATTCTTTTCTTACTAATACACTCATTTATAAGCAGGCTGGCAATAATTAGAAGTGGAGTCTAGTAAATTCTTTAATCTGTACAGAGTTAACTGGATCTTATGAGCTTGATCTATGATCTAACCAATAATCCTTCCTGTCTCTGCATTACTCTATTATTTATTGTCCCTATTTAGATGAAAATTATAGTTTTGCAGAGCTTTAAATTCTTTTATTGTATGCACTTGACATAATTTTGTTTTTCTCTTCTTTGGCTGTTCAGTTTAACTATTGCATTTATTAATCATATAATTTTAAAGAAATATTTCTCTTTTCCTTAGTTTTTCCCCCTCCCTTTCAAAGCCACCAAGGATGCTTATAGAACGGAGCATATGATAATGTGTGGCAAATTTGGGTCATATTATCTCTTAATATTGCTATATTACTTTGAAAAGTTTGGCATATTTAGAAATGAAGGTAATAATACCTTATAGTTTTGAATTCTGTATGTGTTTGTATTCTCAGGGCCTGGGTGTATTCGATATTTATGAACGTCAGCAAAACTAATAGGCCCTACTATTGCTATGTATGGACATATATATTACTATCTGTTTTTAACAGCATTCATCATGTGATATACTTGCTAATTAACTTGATTAGTTAAAGCATTTCATTAACAAGAGCCCTGTGATTTTGTTGCCAAATCAGTTTAATTCTGTTTCATAGACACATCATTTACTTCTAATAGACATTAATCATTTCATGACCAGTTAGTTAAAAGTCATCGCCTACATACACACGTGTATGTGGTTCTGAGAAGGAACTCAGGATCCTTAGTTTAGAAGTTAAGTTGCTATCCATGTGTGTGAAGGGTTTACAAGTGAAAGTGAAAGTGTCGGTTTCTGCACTTAGAGTGGATTGGTTTACTGAACTGTAAAGATTAATAAACTATTAAATCCAAGAATGGGAGGAGATAGTAAAAGAAGAAAAGGAATGTGAATTGGGTGTTAGGATATGAGGATACTAAAAGCTGGCATTTAGGAGGGAATATAGCATCTAGTCAGAAAAGTAGCAGCCAATGTGGGTATCCCAGAGAGTCTGGAGTGAGAATTAATATAGAAAGAGCCTTTAATAAGAATCGAACAGCATCCTTCCAGCCTTACACTCATTTATCTTATATCAGTATTCCCTGGATTTTAACAGATGAGGAGAACGAAGCCCATCGTTCTTCCAAGTTTTGTTCTCATTTTGGGCTACACAGGAATGTTACTATTACTATTTGTACGATGAATAGTTCACACAGAGGTAAATTGGCGAGGTTCCTCGTGGTCTTCTGTAGTTACTGAGGAGCACACCTATAACCCATTCCTCATATCAAGTTGGGAATCTGCTTCAACCAGTGGTTCTCTTGCTTTATCAGGCATCAGAATCTCCTATGAGATTTGCCAAAAAAATCAGTTTCTGGGTCCTGCCCCAGATTTTCTGAGTCAGTAGGTCTGGAATGGGGCCTGAGAATTTGCCTTTCTAACGAGTTCCTCGGGTGATACTGGTGCTGTTGTCTCAGGGATAGTCTTTGAGAATCTCTGCTCCAGAAGAGCTTAAGTAACCTGCTTGCCTTGTGACAAATAATGAAGCAGCGATAGGTTGTTTCTGCAGGTGATTGTGATTGGATACCTGTCTGTCTCACAAACTCACTTCTGTTTTATTGTCAGTGACTTATTCTAGATGAATTCATATCATGAAGTCATATAGCTTATATTATCACTATAATGTGAATAGTAATGCTTAGAATAAGATAGAAACGTTGAAATTCAAACTTTATTTTCACATTATTTTGCGGTTCTGTATTTAGTATACCTTTCACATTAAGAGAGAACTGCAATACTAACGTTTGTCACAAGATGGCATCAGAAGGCTGAAGATTTTGGTTGAAACTTCATTTTTGAGAGTTTAATATATTTCATGAATATTCAAACCAAAAGAAATTTGTATGTTGAGGTTTTTCTATTTTTTTAAAATTTGCATGAGATTTTGGTATTTTATATCAAAAATAATTTCTAGTTTACTTATAAAATAGGCACATATATTGACATTTTTGATGACTAATTCTTTGGAAATCAGTGAGACATAAATCTTAGTGTAATAACATTGAATATCTTATTATCTTTCCTCAAGAAGGATTTCAAAAGAATTCAAGTTAACAAGCATTTAGAAGGTCTAACTGTCCTGTGATTGATAGTGTCTCCTTATGACAAATAGACGATATAAACCCTGTCCCCAGTGAACTTTGAGTTTAGCTGCGGGGGAAAAGAGAAATGTATATACAGTTCAAAGAGATAACAAAATAACGGGCAGCCCGGGTGTCTCACTGGTTTACCACTGCCTTCAGCCCAGGGCCTGATCCTGGTGACCTGGGATCGAGTTCCATGTCAGGCTCCCTGCATGGAGCTTCTCCCTCTGCCTGTGTCTCTGCCTCGCTCTCTGTCTCATGAATAAAAGAATAAAATCTTAAAAAAAAAACAAACCCAAAACAAAGAGATAACAAAATAATATAAAATGATTAAGTACAATGTTGCGTGATATGGATTATACAAGACAATATGAACAAGAATGAGAATGAGGGCAATTAAACAAAAACTTTAAGTGGCATTTTACAGAAACATCTTTGTATCAGTTGAAACACCAAAATGAATCTTCTTTTACTGCGATTATCTATTATTATTGTAACTTACTTAAACTATGAGGAAGTGTGTAGCAATTTTGAGAATTGTGTTAAGATTCATTATTTGACATAAACAACAGAAAACATTCACTTGAAATATAAACCTTTTGTTTCATCAATATATAATTTTATTTTTTTTTCTAATTGAAAAAGATTTCTTAGAATCTTTTTTCTGACCAGAAGGTTTTCTAGTCACAAAGATAGTAGTTATAACATTCTTAGATTTCTGGAATCTGAAAAATGTATCTATTTAAAAAACAAATGTAGAATGGTGCTTACCAGGCAGGGGATGAGGGAGGGAGAAAGAGGATTTTCTGTTTAATGAGTATAGATTATGTTTCACCATTCTGTGAATATTCTTAGCACTACTGAACTGTGCATTTAAAAATGGTTAAAGTGGTAAGTTTTTTTTTGACATGAAAAGAAAAAATCAAGTATTCTTCTTGATTTTGAGAAACTAATAGATTTTTATTGAGGATCAACATATTCTTAGCTTTATTTTCACCATTAAGAGCTACTTAAAAGAAACAAATACCCCTTCAAGAAGCTTATAATTAATTAGTGATAGAAGATTAACCTAATATTAGTAGGCAATCTTCTGGAAGTCTAACATCTACCAAGCATTGTGCTAGACATTTTATATAAATTATTTCCAATCTTTAGTTCTCAAAACAATGTAGGAAAAAAAGTTATCATCCCTATTTCCCTATTTTATCACAAAGGAAACTGCTTTATAGATATGGAGGTTCAGTACTTTGTTCAAGGTTGCCAAGTTTCTAATCTTGGAATTGATATTGAAACCCAAGTCTGTCTAACTTCAAAATCCACTTTCCCTATACTACACCATACCCCTAATTTAAATAAAAAGCAATTAAGGAATACAGATAAATAGCTAGTAACTTGGCACTCTAGTTTGGTATTTCTGCTGTCAGCTAACCATTGCCTGTTTCATTGTAATTATGCTGACAAAGTTAAAAGAGAAGATGTGTGAGATAATTAATACATATAATTAATGGTAGCAGTCAATCTGGATTACATTTTAACTTCGAAAGGATAACCATATGATTTTTTTGTTGTTATTGGTTTGAACTGTCTCTCTTTTTATTTGTTTTGACTTTTGGAGACACTAATTTTTCTTCCCTGTGTATTCGTGTGCAGGTTATGTGGGTATGTAATTTGTGCCGAAAACAACAAGAAATCCTCACTAAATCAGGAGCATGGTTTTATAATAGTGGATCTAATACATCACAGCAACCTGATCAGAAGATTCTGCGAGGACTGCGGAATGAGGAGGCGCCTCAGGAGAAGAAAGCAAAAGTGCATGAGCAGGCCCAGTTCCAAGGACCCTCAGGTGACTTATCTGTACCTGCAGTGGAGAAAAGTCGATCTCATGGGCTCACAAGACAGGATTCTATTAAAAATGGGTCAGGAGTGAAGCACCAAATTGCCAGTGACATAGCTTCAGACAGGTAAACATTTTGTTTAATCTTTAGGTAAACATTATTTTTAATCTTCATTCTGAACAGAAATAAAAATACATGAAATGTTTAGGCACTGAGTTGTCTAAATGTAATGTAAATGTCCATGTGTTTTATATATATGCCAGAAGTGATGTTCAGGACTTGGACGATTAGAGGTTTGAATAATCTTAGGTTTATTCTGATTTTCAGAATAAAGAAATGAGATAAAACGGAGGATTTAGGTAGAAGGCTATTGGCATAGGAAAGGACACACTGGGATAGGGACGATGGGAATGACAAAGAGATGGTTTGAAGAATTTTAGAGAGGTTGCCTTGAACGAACCGACCAGAAGAAAGAGGTAAGAGAATGGGGAAAGTTACTGATACCTCTAAAAGTTCAGTCTTGGGCTGAAAGATGAGGCAATTTTCCAAGCAGGCAGATACAGATGAAGGGATTTCTTGAATTTGCCGTATTCTTGGGTACTCTGTTATTACTGTGTGGGCTCAATTCTACGGGCTTCTTCATATTCAAAATGTTAGACTTTCACAACTAGTATTTATGGTCCTATATTTCCTACCTTTGGAAGGGGAGGATGAAGAATTTTCATAGGGAGATTATTTTTCTATACCATATTCCTATTTGAATGGAAAATTAAAAAAATCACATTTATACTATTTCTGTTGTCTAGAAATGGCTAATAAATTTCCATGTGAATAATTATAAAGTAACATGTTTGTGGAAAAACAAACCTAAAATTATACTAATAGGATGGTGGGTTCTGAGCATTCACCTTTTACAGATAATGGAGAGTCACTTTTTATAGTGCTTAAAGTTGTCACCACAATGGGTTGCTATATTTTATGAGATTAATAAAATGATGATTTCACCAGTTCTTTTGAAAACTAGCAAAAGCAAAGCAATGTAATCCTATCTTTGGGCAAAACAATGATGGTTTCCTGGCTGAAATGCTATGAACATGTCTCGGTGTAAAATCTCAGGAACTCAAGAATTTTAAGTTTAGAGGACCCTTTTAGATTGAGGTCCACTTGAAGCAGATAATATAGTTTATTTGGAAGACAATTCCAGGCACCACCTATAGGGAGCGAGCAATGATCCATTGAAGAGCCTAACACTAGGCACATTGAAGAGCAGGTTATCTCTTTTGGCAAATGTGTGTCAATTTTACTGAGACTTCTGGGAGTCAGGGTAGAATAGCCTCAGAGTTACCATATCTAATGGGCAAGGAGATTGGGGTATTTTTCTCTATCTCCCCTTTGTTATTTGTCTAGGGTTGTTTCTTAGGAGGATGTTAACTCTTTGGAACTCACTGGCCAAGCCTGTTCGTATGGCCAGAGAAAGTACTCAGGCAGAGTGTTTCAAATATGGTAAGAAGACAGTGCTGTAAATGATGAGGCAGTGTGAGTTGGGACAGTGGCGGTGTCTGCTACACAGGACTTTAGAGATCAATAAAGTCTGTAAAATGGCAACTATTAGAGTCACGGTGTATGAATTTGGATGAAAAAATAGATCATAGCCAGAGGAGGTAGGATTTTCAATGAATGAATGAATGACTAAGTAAAATGGGTAATGGGAACATAGATACATTCTGTAAAAACTAGATAGGTGTGTAAGATAGTTTCCTTTGGAGTTTAGAAGGATAGATTTAGGGAGAATAAAAGGAAGTACTAGAACACTGGATCACATAATAGATGATGAAGTTTTGGAATACATTTCATCAGGAAGTTGTGGGTGTTAAAAATAAATCCAACAAGTTTGTGAATGATTAATTCATCTTTGTAAGGAAGCTAGAATCATATCTCTCTAGTCCTTGAAGAAGGTGGTGGTGAGAACAAATATATCTCTTTCAATATTACCTCTCAACTGTTCTTCCGTTGATGAAGTATTAGCCTGAATGAACAACTAATTGTGGGGGAGCAAGTTCTTTTTTTCTTTTTTTTCCCCCTTCTTCTCTTTTGCCTGGTGACTTTGGCTGTAATTACTAGTAAGTGTGTACCTTAATGACTCAAAGTATATCCTGTATGTATATCCTTCCTTTCTGAACCTCACATAAGTCAAGTCAGTACCTCCTTTTGTTTATAAGACTTACTTTAGCCAGGGAAGAAGTTAGAGTTTAATCCCAGATTGAGGAGTTAAGCCTAAAAAGTGGAATTGGTTATAATTTGTAGAAGCTTTTATTTGAAAAATACTTTCTCTTCAAGAATAATTCAATTTGCCTTATCATAAGCAAGAAAAAGAATATTTTTTTAAAAAAGAATATTTATTTTATTATTTTAAAATGTAGATTCTACAGCAATTTGTTAGGTATGCATCTATTAATCCACTGAACTCTTTCCCCTAGAGCGTGGGGTCAGCAAACTATGCTCCCAGGCCAAATCTGGCTTGCCACCTGTTTTTTTAATTTAATTTATTTTATTTTAAATAAAGATTTACTGGGACACAGCTATACCTATTCATTTAGTTATTGTCTATGGCTATTTTCAGCTACAGCTCCAAGGTTGAACAGTTACAAGAGACCATACAACTCTATAGCCTAAAATATTTACTGTGACCCTTAACTGAAAATGATGGGCAACTCCTACCCTAGAAAGTAGTTAAATTCTCTTGTTCTGTTGATATGTCTGCTTTCTTTGCCCATTTTCTTATGTTACTGTATAAATCATTTCAGTTAAGCCTGTTTTCTTGTATATATATACATCTTCTTTATCCATTCATCTGTCGATGGCTCTTTCCAGATTTTAAGTCTGTTTTCTTATTCTACTTTCTCCCTGTCCCCCTCCCAGGCTGGCCTTCTCTTCCCTTCCCTTTCCCCTTCCCCCCTTTCCTTTCCTTTTCCTTTCCTTTTTCCTTTCCTTTCCTCCTTGATTTTGTTTATTCATTAAAGACCAGAGAGGGAGACAGAGACCTAGACAGAGGGAGAAGCACGCTCCCTGTGGGGAGTCCGACGTGGGACTCAATCCCAGGACCCTGGGATCACAACCTGAGCCTAAGGCAGGCACTCAACCGCTGAGCTACCCAGGTGCCCCCCTCACAGGCTTTCCCTCCTTCTTTCTTCTTCCCACTTGCGCCACCCCCCGCAGTGGCGCAAATCAACAGTACAAAATCAACAAAAGGGAAGCTGGCGATGTAGTACAGGAAGAAGAAAGGCAGTCCAAATCTAATGCAAAGAAATGTGGTTTAACTGGTGACAGTAATAAGCCAACAAAAGGAAATACCGTGGTGTCAACAAAGAAGAGGAAAATGGTAGAAATGTTGGAAAAAAAGAAGAGAAAAAAGAAGAAAACATAAGTGATAGTGTGAATCTCACATTTCTCCTATGAGAAAAACTTCTTAGATGGAATCATTCGTTTCAAATGTGTCCGTCCCCCCACCCCTTCCGTGTAAAAGCTAGAAATTTCTTCTTTTGAAGAAAATGTACAGCTTAAAAAAAAAAAAATCCCCGCCCCCGCATCTTGTCTCTATCTCTCGTTTTCTCTTCCTATCACTTGCCTTTCTTAGTAGAATGGATCTTCTAGCAGTTTGAAATGGACAGTGAATGAAGCTACTCATAAGGAATATAACTTCAGTTTAAAATATTATTAGTAATTTGTTTCCTCAGTATCATTCAGAAACTGGTGGCCTCAAAAATAGAAATTTGGTTTAATTAATTTAAATCTCTATGGATCTTAGAATTGTGTTTGACAGATACAAAAGTATGTTACATTTTCTTCTAAGGAGTTTTAATCTTTAACTACAGTAGTTTTGGCCTATTTTATGACTTTTTCTTTCCTCACAGGTTTTAGCACAGTGCTTTACACTTGGACCCTTAGTATTTATTGAGTGAATGAGTATTAATTGGCCCTAGATCTTGGCTTTGAGTTAATAAGTATTTATATGATTAGTTTTTTTTCATAAAAATGGCAACTATTTATTATCAATTTAGATGCAAAATATTGTTAGAGATTTTCAAATATGTTTTTTATTTCAGAATAAGTTTTGAAATCACCATTTAAAAAAAATTATGTGCAGTTTGCTTACCCTTTGTTAATGTCCCTCAGGAAGGGCCAGTGGTTTCTCAGCCTTTAATTTACATACATATAATGTGACGATCTTTTTTTTTTTTAAGATTTATTTATTTATTTTTATTTATGATAGACACAGAGAGAGAGAGAGAAAGAGAAAGAGGCAGGGACACAGGAGGAGGAGAAGCAGGCTCCATGCCAGGAGCCCGACGTGGGATTCGATCCCGGGACTCCAGGATTGCGCCCTGAGCCAAAGGCAGGCGCCAAACTGCTGAGCCACCCAGGGATCCCCTAATGTGACGATCTTACTAAAATTAGATTTGAGGGGCACCTGGGTGGCTCAGTAGTTGAGTGCCTGCCTTTGGCTCAGGGTGTGATCCCAGGGTGCTGGAATCGAGTTCTGCACTGGGCTCCCTGTAGGGAGTCTGCTTCCCCCTCTGCCTGCGTCTCTGCCTACTTCTCAGGGTCTTTCATGAATAAATAAATAAAATCTTAAAAAAAATAAGTAAAATAAAGTATAGATTTGAATTCGGTAGGTCTGAGATAGGGCTTAAAAATCTATATTTCTAACAAACTTCCAAGTGATGCCAGCACTTCTATTGCAGGCCAGTGAGGCAGTAGGGTGTTAAGAATATCTTAGATGGGGAAACACCAGTGACCTTCAATAGCTCAGTGGCAATTTTCCTCTGTACCATTACCACCAAGAGACATAACGCTTAATGAACATATAAGGTTCTTAGAAGCAACATGATTGTTCATCTGAATCTACTGTTCTGACATATTTATTGAATGGGGGACAAAAGGTGGAAAGCAGCTACCTGGTGGCAGATTGACCACATTCGCATAGCTGCAAACACTTAACTCCTCTATTATGACATTGTGGCTGAGCATTTACTGATTTAAATATGCTCTATTTTTTATAAACTACTTATTCCCCCTTTATGATACAGTTAGGAAATATATATCTTAAAAATAATACATATAGTTAGGATATTTTAACTCTGGGTTCATTTTCAAGGTAGTAGAAGAGATATTACAAAATGTTTGTTTTACAAAGAGGCCTTGGGATGTAGGAGGCCTATGAACTACTACTGGGTTAAGGAATCTAAGGTGGGATATAGAGGAGGGTGTATGAAATAAGCATTTAAAAACTAAATTTTTAAGAAAATAAAATTCCACAAAAACTAAAATAAATTTGTCTTACAACATGTAGATGATGTTTTATACGCTTGAAATGATTTAAAAATTGGATGCTTCATTATTTTCATAGTTGAAAATTAGTAAGTTAAAATGTAGGAAACTTAATTTTTTTCTTTTATGTAAAATTTTACTATTTATTTAGCACTACCTAGGACATTGGGAGAAGTTAAAAAGTAAGCAGTGTTATGGCTAATTTGTTTGGTGGAAGGGATGAAAATTGGCAATCAGAAGACAGTCCTTGTTCTTCTACTCTTTACTATTATTATTTGTAGGTGTATGTGTTTTGTGTCTCCATTTTCTCATCTCTGAAAAAGGGAAGGCAGTCTGCAAGATGTCAAAAAGACTTCCACTTGTAAAATTCTTTGCTATGTTGTATTTTAAGGTCTCTGCCATGGCATAAACTTGGGAATATTCTCTCCCATTATTTTTTTCTTTCCTATAACTGGTAGTATTGTGTTCAATTAATAGAGGGTTATCTTCCATATTGTAATAACTTATTGTTATAATCCACTTATTCAACAGACACATCAAATTTCAATTAGATATTATCTGTTATAAATGCCTCAAATAATTTCACCATGATTCATATATAAAACCAAATATTAGGTTAAATCTCTAATAAGGACATTTTGACTCTGATCTTGTAATCATAATACTGTGTAATATTTCTCTATTTTTCCCTATTTCTATTATAAGATAAAAATTAATAAATAATAGGAAAAAAGTAACAGAGTTAACTGCTTCTAATGGACTATGAAGCATTTTAAGAAACATAACTACAAAGAAATTATATTTCATAGGCATCCTGGATTCTTAAGTATTTGTTTCTACATTTTACTGCTTAAATGACACTTC
Source organism: Canis lupus familiaris (assembly GCF_011100685.1). NCBI lineage: Eukaryota > Metazoa > Chordata > Mammalia > Carnivora > Canidae > Canis > Canis lupus. Next base: position 5,242,818 of record NC_049234.1, read on the forward strand.
ATGGAAGTACTAAGAAATTTTATTATCATTTTTTCTGGAATTTTAATTAGGTAAGAGTGGAAAACTAAAAAAAATGTCATGACTCAATTACATTTCACTGCATTCTCTTAGACGGTGAGTATGCTACCAGATATAAGTGATGACAACAAAGTAATGAAAAGATGAGGTGATTATCTTGGATCTAAAATGTAAAGTTTTAAGACAAATTAAGTACAATGAAAATTTAGGGATTTGTGATTGCCATAATTTCCTTATTGCCTGATACTTATAACCTACCAAATACTTTTGTGACATTTGATTAATTTAAAAAATTAGATTCAAATTTCAGTTAGTTAACATACTATTAATAATAATAATGACAACATATTAGTTTCAGGTATATAATATAGTGATTCAGCAATTCCCTACAACACCTGGTGCTCATCACAGCTGGTGTCCTCTTTAATCCCCATCACCTATTTCACTCATCCTCCCACCCACCTCTCCTCTGGTAACCATCAGTTTGTTCTCTATAGTTAAGAGTTTTTTTCTTGGTTTGCATCTCTCTCTCTCTCTCTCTCTCTCTCTCTTTCTTTCATTTCCCCATTGCTCATTTGTTTTGTTTCTTAAATTCTACGTATGAGTGAAATTATATAGCATTTGTCTTTCACTAACTTATTTCTCTTAGCATAATACTCTTTAGCTCCATCCAAAATGGCAAGATTTCATTCCTTTTTATGGCTGAGTAATACTGCTGTGTGTGTGTGTGTGTGTGTGTGTACATACCACATCTTTCTTATGCGTTCTTTAGTCATTGGACACTTGGGCCGTTTTCATAATTTGGCTACTGTAGATAATGCTCCTATAAACATAAGGGTGCATTATCCCTTTGAATTAGTATTTTTGTGTTCTTTGGGTAAATACCTAGTAGTGCTATTGCTGGATTGAAGGATAGTTGTATTTTTAACTTTTTCAGGAAACTCCATATTGTTTTCTAGAGTTGTTTCTCCACTTCCTTGCCAACATCTGTTGTGGGTTTTAGCCATTCAGACTGGTGTGAGGTGATTATCTCATTGTAGTTTTGATTTGTTTTCCTGATGATGACTGATGTTGAACATTTTTTTCATGTCTGCTGACCATCTATATGTTTTCTTTGGAAAAATGCCCATTCATGTTTTCTGTTATTTTTTTTAATTGGATTATTCATTTCTTGGGTATGGAGTTTTAGAAGTTCTTAATATATTTTGGATACTAATCCTTTATTAGATATGTCGTTCTCAAACATCTTCTCCCATTCCATAGGTTGCCATTTAGTTTCGTTGATTGTTCCCTTTGCTGTGCTACATTTGGTTATTTTAAAGTAGGAATAATAGTTAAAATACATGCTTAAGACTTCTGCTTCCAGTATAGATGGAGTAATAGGGTCTGATCTACCCTTCTACCTGAGATATCTGAAAAATAGACAATATATTTGAAACGGTGGCTTTTTGTTTTTTAATAAATTGGGTATAAGGCAATAAAGGAGAGTAATACTTGAGAGATGGGAAATAAACAAAGTGAGCCTCATGATTGCTGCAGAATGCTGCTTTGAGAGAGTTTACAGACTATTGCAGAGGGAGAAGAGAACAGGCAGAGACCAGCTGTCTTCCTAAGTTGAGGAGACAGTTCTGAGGGCCTGGGAGACCAAGGCAGCTATAGTTTGCTAGACGGAGTACCAGAGAGGAGAGAGATGAACAGAAAGACACCCTGGAGATCTGAAGGGTGTGTGTATGTGTGTGTGTGTGTGTGTGTGTGTGTGTATTCAGTGGACTAATGATTGGCACATGTATGTGAAGAAACTACTTGAGGCCAGGGACAGAATTACCCAAAATGATTAGAGGGAACACTGGCCTGCATTCTCATAGGACCAAGAATAATGTTTGTTTGCAGCAGCCAGACTCGAAAACCTAAGGATTCCTGGAATATGGGTAGAATATTTTAGAAAGTTTTACCTCAGCAATGGGGAATAATTAATGCTAAAATAAGCACTGCTGTGAGACAGCATAGCAAATCATAAAAGCAAGACTTGAAAGGATCAGGCTGTTTCCACGTAATTTAACTGCCTCCCAGAAGTTCAAGAAGAGTTATAGGAATACAAAAGTATTCAGTACCCAATGTGATAAAATTTACAGTGTTTGATATCCAATCAAAGACAACTAGGTACAAAATGGCAGGAAAAGACAATAATGGGAAAGTAACCAGACATTGGACATCAACCCAGAAGTGATACAGATATTAGAATTAGTGGGCAAGAACTTTAAAGTAGTTACTAGAATGGTATCCCATACAATTTTAAGAAGTAGAGCTATAGATAAGTAACATATAAAAATAAAACCCAAATTAAACTTACAAAGATGAGAATTATAATGTCTGAAATGAAAAATATACTTGATGGGGATAATGGAAGATTAGGTACTGAGAAAGAAAGGATTAGTGAATTGAAGACAAATCAACAGAATCCATGCAAGATGAAATGCAGGATAAAAAAGTGAATAAATAATTTAAAAAGTGAAAAAACATCATTAGCTATGGGACAGTATCAAGAATTTAATATTCATGTAATTGGATGGTCCTTGAAGGAGAGAAGAGCATGAAGGGCACTAAGAAAATTTTGAAGAAATAGTGGTCAAATTTTTTTTCTTTCTCCAAATTTTTATTTAAGTTCCAGTTACTTGACATACAGTGTAATATTAGTTCCAGGTGTAGAATTTAGTGATTTTCACTTACATACAATACCCAGTGCTCATCATAAGTGCCTTCCTCAATCTCCTTCAACTATTTAACCGCATCCCTCACTCCTTTCCTACTCTTAACCATCAGTTAAACACATTTTAAATATAAAGACAAATATAGTTAAAAGTATGAATGGAAAAGATATACCATGTTAAAACTACTTATAAAGCCAGAAAGAAAGCTGGACTGGTTATACTAAGATCACAGTAAATATCAGAGTAAACAATATTACAAGAATGAGGACTGTTGCTTCATAATGAAGGTTAGTTAATCAAGAGAACATAAACATTTTAGATGTTTATGTTTATATTAACAGCTTCAAAATATATGAAGCAAAAACTGATAAAACTGTAAGGAGAAATTAGACAAATCTACAATTATAGTTGGAGGTTTCAATACTTTTGTCTTAATAACTAATAGAACAAGTAGGCAGAAAATCAGCAAAGATATAGTGGACTTGAGCAGTAGTATCAAACAACCTGACCTAATTGATGTTTGTAGTACAAATCACCAAACAATAGCAGAATATTCATCCTTATTAGGGATATGCAGAACAGTTACCAAGATAGGCCATATTCTGGCCATTAAACAAGCTTCATTAAGTTGAAAGGAATCCAGGTTATAAAAAATATGTTCTGTGATCACAATGGAAATAAATTAGAAATCAGTAACAGAAAGATCTATGGAAAAATTTGGGAGCTAAATAATGTACTTTTAAACAACCTAATGATCAAAGAAGATTTGAAAAAGGGGATAGTAAACATTTTTTTTAACTGAATTAAAATGAAAACACACCACGGAATTTGTAGGCTGCCACTAAAGCTGTACTTGGGGAAGAATTTAGGCACCTAGTCACCTTTATTAGAAAAATAGGAGGGGCACCTGAGTGGCTCAGTTGGTTAAGCTTCTGCCATCAGCTCAGGTCATGATCCCACACTGGGGCTCCCTGGTCAGTGGGGAGCCTGCTTCTCCCTCTCCCTCTGCTTCTCCCTTTCCTTCTGCTGCATCCTACCCTGCTCTGCTCCTACTCTTGCTCTCAATAAGTAAATAAAATCTTAAAAAAAGAAAGAAAATCGGGAAGATCTCAAAGCATTGATCTCTGTGTCCACCTTAAGAAACTTAGAAAAGTAAATTAAACCCAAGTAAACAGAATAAAGAAAACAATAAAAATTAAGTAGACATCATTGAAAGAGAAAATTGAAACAATGAAGCCAAAAGCTGATTCTTTAAGATCAGTAAAATCATTAAACTTCTAGACAGGCTACTCAAGAAAAGAAAAAGATAGAAATTACCTATATCATGAATAAGAGAGATGACCTCACCATGGACTCTAGGGATTTTAAAACGCTAAAAAGGAAATATTTTGAAAAATATTTTTCCTACAAAATGTTTTCTTAGACGCAGAACACACTAATCATGAAAAAAAATGACAAGTCAGGCTTCATCAAAATAAGAGCTTCTGCTCATCAGAAGACATTGTTAGTAAAATATATAATCAATTTGTATTTCAAGAAATTTGAAGAGAAAATATTTGCTATACATGTAGCTTAAAAAGGAATATAATGAACACTTACATTTAAATGATAAAAATATCCCCCAAATGCAAAAAAAAAAAAAAATGGAATAAACTTTTCACAAAAGAAAGTATGTGAATGGCTAATAAACATAAGAAAAAATGGCTGGTGTCTTAGTCATTTGTGAGATGGTTTGAGGTACTCTCTAGGAAGGCTACAATTTAGAACAACAAAAACTTGACATCACATAATATTTCTGAGGACTTAGAGCAAATTTGACCTCTAATTATTTTCTAGTGAGGATGTAAAACATGTGAAATGGTACGAGTATTTTGGAAAAGTCTTTGATAGTTTCTTTTAAAACTAAATATACACTGGGGCACCTGGGTAGCTCAGTTGGTTAAGCCTCCAGCTCTTGGTTTTTGGTTCAGGTCATGATCTCAGGGTTGTGAGTCGGGCTTTGTGCTCAGTGGGGAGTCTCCTTGAGATTCTCTCTCTCCCCCTCTTCACTTGTCCCCCCACCCCCACAATAAATTAAAAAAATTGAAAATACCCTAAATATATGCTTAGCCTGTGACTCAGTAAATTTACTTCTGAGTATTGACTTAAAAATGAAATCATATGGTTATAAAAATACTTGTATAATAGTGTTTATAGCAGCTTTATTCTTAGTAGTTTGAAAATGGAAACTCTCTGTATGCCCATCAATCAGGACAATGAATAAAGAAATTGTGGTATATTTAAATAAAATGAGGGAACTATTTATATGCACAGAAACATGGATAAGTCTCAAAACTGTTGTGCTGAGTATAAGAAGCCAGACAAATATGATTCCAATTATATGAAGTTCCAGAAGAGACAAAACAAATGTGTAGTGGAAGAAATCATAACAATGCTTTCCTTGGGGGAACTTTCTGGAATGATAGAAATATTCTGTATCTTGACATAGATATGGATTACTAGTTATATATATATTTGTCAATAAGTATTACAGCATGACACTTAAGATTTGTGTTCCTTTTACCTGAAACCAGTATTACACTAGATCTTAACTAACTAGAATTTAAAAATTTGAAACAAAAATGAAGTACAACAAAAAAAGATTTGTGTACTTTTTACTGAATGTAAATTATTTCTCAATAAAAAAAATTAAAACGGAATTATGTATATAATTGCTACATTAAAATTTTTTTTTAAAGATTTTATTTATTTATTCATAGAAACACAGAGAGAGAGAGAGAGGCAGAGGCACATGCAGAGGGAGAAGCAGGCTCCATGCAGGGAGCCTCAGGTGGGACTCGATCCAGGGTCCCCAGGATCAAACCCCAGGCTGCAGGCGGCACTAAACCGCTGCGCCACCGGGGCTGCCCTAGAATTTTTTATCTTTAAAATTTTTTCTAGTTTTATTTAGATATAATTGATATGTAACATGGTATTAGCTTGTGTACAATATGATTTTATATATGTATATATTATGAAATGAGTATCAAAATACTTTTACTTAACATCTTTCACCTCACGTAATATATATTTTCTTGTGATGACAACTTAAAATCTATTCTTATGCCTGCTCCATTTTTAAATTGTAGATTTCATTGAAATTTTATTGATACTAATTGTTTAAGATTTATTTGAAATTGAATTAGAAATAATGAATTTTTCTTCATAACCTTTCAACAATAGTTATTTTAAGTATATTCAGAGATGCATATATTTATAGAATGCTGATAGTGCATCTAGAACCAAATCAGCTGTATTTATAATTTATTAGGTTCAGATTACATATGATTTAGGGACTACATAGCTTATTTCTCTGAGCTATCTTCTGAAACTGTGACATAGTTCTCATGATTCTTATTCCAATTGGTTACCTGAGATATGTGGTGAGGAAAAAGCAACATGAACATGAGGGAAAGAAGATAAAAAGATGTAAAGGGAAATAATCTAAAAAAGAGAATCAAAGTATGCTTAAGAAAGAGCTTAATTATAAAGAGCTAAGGAACTAGAAAAGATAAAACTCTGATGGTTGCCTTAGGAGAAAGAAGAATTTTAATAATTTGGAAGCAAGTGGCTTTATAACCTTATTCCCAGATATTTCTTTTTATACTTTTTGGAATATCAGATGAAACAAAAAGGCAACAAAGATGGCTGTGTGTTTGGTACTACTTACATTGAATTATGCACATTCAGTAAATGCTTGGAACAGATGATGAGTGACTGAAATTTGTAATACTAATATGTTTAACATGATGGATGTCATTTCTGTAGCATCTTTTATTGGCAGAATGATCAAACAATAGACTTGAAGATATATAATGACATTTTGTAATATAGCCAACATTTGAGACATTTTTAAGAGTATGATATGAGCTCTGAAAGACAAGCTATGTCTTTTTTTAAAAAAGAATGTTTAACATATTATAGTTCGTTTGACAGTGTAAAAGTCTATTCTCTTGGAATAAATAACTTTAACAGTTTTAATGTCAATATTTAGGTGAAAAAGAATTTTTAGTTCTATTTTCAACTGAATTAAACTTGAATCATTCTCAAGTTTCCTTCCTTTAAGTGACCTATAAAAGGAATTGTAATATGTGCCAGTTTGCTTAGGACAGCCCCAGTTTACACCTGTTCTCTCCTGGCAGCCTACATAGGTTGGCATTTTTCCTGGATTTTTTTTTATATGAAGTGTTTTATTAACAGTTGCACTAAAATAAGTTGGGGTAAGTTTGGTAGGTCTCCACTTTGTACTTACAGCTCCTGAGATGATTTTATTCTGTGTGGGATGCTTATGCAGTGAACATAGTTCGCATCTGAAATTCAACCAGCAAGAATCCATCTTTCCCCTAACTTTTCTTTCTTTTTTTTTTTTTTTAAGATTTTATTATTTATTTATTTATTCATGAGAGACACAGAGGGAGAGAGAGAGACAGAGACACAGGCAGAGGGAGAAGCAGGCTCCATGCAGGGAGCCTGATGTGGGACTCGATCTCGGGTCTCCAGGATCACACCCTGGACTGAAGGCGGCGCTAAACCGCTGAGCCACCAGGGCTGCCCTTTCTCCTAACTTTTCAGACACATGATAGTTAACATTTCTCTTTTAAGAGCAGGATGCAAGGTGTTCACTGACAAAAAGTGTGATCTAAAAGGCCACTGTTGGTGGTGGGGAAAGTATTTGACATTGCTACTCCACTTGCCTTTGGTATAGAGGCCACTTTTGTCATGGCTTATTCTTTAGTATTTGAGATGCAGGAAGTAAGGCTTATGGGAGACTTTAGAAATTATAGGTTAGGTGTATGTGGACTATATGCAGGAAATAGAGCCTGAATGGTTTTGTTGTAGAGTGTAGAGAAGGTAGCCTTGGGTGTTTCTTCTACAGTGGTGTTGTCGTTTATTATACAGTATAAACCTACAACTATTTATGTATTTTATTATTCTGTAATTTAAAAAAAATTCGTGATAAATATTTCATCAGCAAAGTGCTAAAAAGAGAAAATGCATTTTTATTGATGAATGAATCATTTGCACAAATTTGTTTTGTTTGCCTTCCACTAGGGGGCCTGTAGTCACAGAAAATATACATTCAAACAAGAAAATAATATCCCCCAGAAGAAGCAACATCAATTTTAGAAGTCAGTTATTTTAAGAAGATCTAAAGATGACAAAATCAAAGATACAGAGGTGTTTTTACACACCATTCTGTCAGGCATAACTTTTCTTTTAATGACTTTTCTTTAACTAATTTTTTAAAAAAGATTTTATTTATTTATTCACGAGAGACACATGGAGAGAGGCAGAGATATAGGGCAGAGGAAGAAACAGGCTCCCTGAGGGGAGTGTGATACAGGACTCGATCCCAGGACCCTGGGGTCACGACCTGAGCCAAAGGCAGACGCTCAACTACTGAGCCACTCAGGTGCCTCTAAAACTAATTTTAGTGATTTTCAATCCCAAGTTGTGTGTGCATTTGTGTGTGTGTGTGTTTGTATGTGTGTGTGGGGGGGTATATGGTGTGTATACCCTGCAAGTAAGCTTCATTAAAAGAAGAACTTCACTGCACCAGTAAATGCTGACATTTTAAAAAGCATTTTAAAAGATGTTGTAAATTTTCATTATAAAAGTAGAGGAGGAATTGAACAAATTAAATAAATTTCCCGATGCAGGAGTCATGTGTATATCTTCATCAGTGTATTCCCAGTATTTTGCACAGTAATTGACACATAGTGGTACTCAGTGAATAGTTGCTGAAATACTGAATGAATGGAATAATAAAAGAGCTTAAGAAAAAGGGAGATAAATCATAAAGACATTGCAGTGTCTGATCTAACCCCAGGAAAAGAATGAGGATAGACCTTATGAACACCTGGAGTTGTAGACTCAAAAATACTGTGAACTCTATCTCAGTTTCTTGTCTCTGTTTCTCAGCCTGTCTGTGTTACTCTCATGCTCTCCAGAAAAGGTTTTCACTGCTCAGTTGTTCTACCTGGTAGGAAAAATGACTGTCCACAGAAATTTGTTAAATGAATGAAAGGACTATCATAGTAGCCTTCTTGTTGCAAATTGTACATTGTTGGCATATGTATTTTACATAATACTTGGGAATTCATATGATAAGTTCACTTAAAGCTATAGAGAGAGATTCAGTAGTCAAGAAATGAAACTTTGCTATGAAAATATGGCTAAGGTCTAAGAAAACACATAGTTGAACTGAGATTTATGCTAATTGGGGTTGACCTAGATAGAACATAATTATAAACCCTGCCATTTGAAAGCTATTAAAATGTCTCACCATTTGATTATGTACATAATGATAACACATATAAAAGTATTTTAGAATGGGCTATAGGTATTTTGATCTGACATTGAACGTCAAAATTGATCTTGCCAGTGGACCATGAAAAGATTACCCTGACTGAAAAGGACGTAAATAGGATTTTATGTTTTATGTCTTTTAAACTGTGTGCAAGGCAAGAGTAACAATTTCTGAACTCACTTATATCATAAAATTCAGAGTTATCCTGTCTTCTGTTGGTAAAACCATAGGTTTGATATTTTGGAAAAGTTTATCTTTCTTCATAGGTTAGGAGTAAAAGAAATAAATAGCATATGAAAAGTACATATTTTTAATTATTAGATTAAATTAAATTTATGTTTTCTTTAGCAGCAGGTGTTAGAAGTTATTTTCTTCAAAATAAGTTAGTATTATTGTGATAGAGGTGGATTTGATAACACTTGAAAAATTGCCATACTGATTTAAAATATGGTTTAAGATCTGATTCCATGATTACCCTAATTTTTTAATTTACATTTTCTTTTTGAATTCTTGTTTTTTGGAGTAAGTTTCTTAAAACCTCTGAGCCCAAGGAGAAGGATTTTCTTATGCTTTAGGGTGTATTTCTTCTTCTGTATGGGATCTCCCTATTTTATATTTTTGTTCCATATCTTAGACACTTTGTTTCTTTTTTCTCTGTGACCACTGTTACTATTTTTGTTTGTGTATATTTTTATAAATATTCTCTGCAAATATAGTGATATATATATTTATATATGTTTATTCCTTTAAAATGATATATACATATATACATGTGTGTGTAATATACTGTTATTTTTCTTTTTTCATTTAACAGCGTATATTGGAGGTCTTCTTTTTTACCAGTACATGATGAGTGTGCTTTATCATTTTTTTTTTTTTTGATGGATGTGTCAAGATTATTCAGTCTCTATGATGGACACTTAGGTTATTGCCATTTTTTTTTTGCTATTACAAATATTGTTGTAACAATCTCATATATATGTGTATACATGTACATCTATATTATAATTCTGTAACAGAGTAAATCTATAAGATAAACTAAAATTCCCAGAAGTGGAATCTTATGCTCAAAGTGAATGTGCAGTTTTAATTTTTTGTAGCATTGCCAGATTTTTACTACAGAGGATGTACCAATCTATACTTCCGTTAACAATTATTAGTGTTCCTGTTTTCTAACTCTTTAGCCAACACAATGTTATAGAACTTTTAATCTTTCTATTTTATATCATAAATGAGTCAAGTTGAGCATTTCTGCATATGTTTGAGAATATTTGTATTTCTTTTTGAACTCTGTTTCCTGTTTTTCTGTGTTAGTCTTGATCTAAATGGGTTTTTAACATCTATTTATATTATGGAAGGTAATTCTTTGTGTGATGGATTGTGTATTGGCTTTCTGTGGCTATATCACAAATTGTCACAAACCTAATGGCTTAAAACAATATAAACTTATCATCTCACAGTTTTCATGAGTCAAAGTCAGGGTACAGGTGAGCTGGATCCTCAACTCAGAGTCTCACTAGGCTGAAATCCAGGTGTTGCCTGGGGCTGCAATGACATCTGGTGCCCAGGGTTCTTCTCTGAGCTCACTGATCGTTGGAAAAATTCAGTGCCTTGAAATTGTATGACTGAGACCTCTGGCTCTTAAAGGCCACCCACTGTTCCCTGCCAAGTGTCCCTTCCCACAACATGACAAGTTTTTGTCTTCAGAACCAACAGAGAATGTCTCTGCTGCTTCAAATCTTTTAACGTCTGTCTCTGACTTTGTTAACTCTTTTAAAGAGTTAACTTGGTTGCTTAATCAGGCCCACCTCTCACAATTTCCTTTTTCATTAACTTAAAGTGAACTGTGTAGGGACCTTACTCATCCACAAAATCACCACATTTATGTCATATAATGTATGGGAATGATAATCCCATTATACTCACCGATCCCACCTACACTCAAAAGGAGGTGGTAACACGTGTATATACCAGGTGGCAGGAATTATAGGGGATCATTGTGGATTTCTGCTCATTTCAGATTGCAAGTATTTTTCCTGAGTTTATTATTCTCTTTTGGCTTTGCTTATATTCTTTTCCCAGTGCATGAACATAACCATGTCTTTTACAGTGTTTGGATTTTTTTCCTTTTATGACTCCATTTACTTTTTTTTAATGGACATATAATGTATATTGTAAGTGTACAGTAAAATTCACCCTTTTAAATGATATAATTCAGTGGATTTTAGTATATTTATGAATTTGTACAGCCATCACCACTAATTCTAAAGCACTTTTGACATCCCCAGAAGAAACTGTAGTCATTAGCAGTGACTCACCATTCTCCCCTGCCCTTAGCTCCTTGGCAACCACCAATCTACTTTATATCTCTATGGGTTTGCCTATTCTGGACATTTCATAAAATGGCTTTTTGTGTCTCCCTTCTTTCACTTAGAATAATGGTTTCAGAGTTCATGCATGTTGTAGCATAAATCAGTAGTTCATTTTTATGTTTGAATATTATTTCATTGTATAAATATACCACATTTTGTTTACCCATTCATCATTTGATGGATATTTGAGTTGTTTCCACATTTGGGCTATTATGAATAATGCTGTTATGCAAGTTTTTGTGTGGATATATGTTTCCAGTTTTCCTGTCTTCTCTATTATAGTCATCCCTGTGTGAAATTTCATCTCATTGTGGTTTTGATTTACATTTCCCTCATGAATAATGATATTGATCATCTTTTCTTATGATTATTGGCTATTTGTATATCTTCAATGAAGAAGTATCAAGTCTAATTTTTGTTGTGGCCCTCTACTAAGATTAAAAATATTTCTATGATTTCTTCTAATACTACTTTTTACCTTTACTTTTCCATTATAAAACAATGATCCATCTGAAACTTACTAGACTCTGGTGTGAAGAGCAGATCCAACCTTACTGTTTTATACATGGTTACTCTTTAGTCCCACAGTTGTTTGCTGAGCGGTGTGAATCTTTTCATCCCACTGATTTGAGATGCCATTTTTATCACATATTGAATTATTATATATCGGGTATATTTATATATGTTCTGTACTGTTCTATTGATCAATCTGTTCAAAGCATGTATCTGGTTTCAAAAAGCCCATTTCGGCTATGTAAGCAATTCAAACTATTAGTTGTTAAAAGCAAGAAACTTGGCAACATGAGCTTTAGTAATACATTTCATAGTTATTTAACTGTCTTGTGGTGTATATTGGACTATGTAGTCAGTGAATTATAAAGAAGTGAGAAGGTCCTGGAGAGTAAGGAGGTTATATTTTTACCAATAATAACTTCTTCCAGTTATATAGTTTGAATGTATTAGTGGTCAGAGTAAAAAGTGAGAGAAGAAATAGCAATTGTGTTAGAAATGAAGTATGAAAGAGGCAATATATTTCCCTGTAATATATTGCTAGAAATGGCATTGATAAATGACAAGAGATTTTAGCTTTCAAATGATCAAGGATGAGCCTGTATTTATTGTTTTTGCCACCAGATGGCGAAGGTGCATCCCTAAGGCAAAATGATTTGATTCTGTGCTTGTTCCACGGAACTAGTTGCAGAGCTGGCTATGGACTAGTAAATAGATGAAGTTGGCATTCAAGATTGTGAAAAACATAATCTTGTGTACCATTGTGTACCATTGCCTTTCATATCTGAATATTATATTTATTGCCACATGTTTATCTCTAGTTCTGAGATCTCCATGTACCAGACATGTATTTGCAATTAGAGGTTGTACAGTCTTACTTTTTGTATAACAAATAATTCAAAATCAAAATGTTCTGAATCTAAATGTCTGTTTCCTCCCAAAGGAGCAGCTTTTTTGTCATCTTCCAGCTCTTCTGATTGCACCATCAATCATCCTGCTGCCCAATTTAACTTATGTATTATTTCCTAAATCTCTTCCTCTTGATTTTCATATTCAATGAATATTTATTTAAGTTTTTGGTTAATTTCAGTTTTATTGTTATTTCTTGTATTCAACACTTCCTTTCCAGTATGGATAGCATCAATGCCCTGTTTAGGCATTAACTGTGTCTTGCTTTCTTTCTGGCTTTCTGCCTTTCTTCTTGTTCGCTTTTCTCTGTTTTTTACTTTGTTTCCAGAATGAGGATTTTTAAAGTACAGATATGATGAAGTCATTCATTTCCTCCCTTTTGATAACTTCCCATTTTTGTACTTAAATTTCTAATCCTTAGTTTTCTAAGGGAGGCTAACATTCATTGATTATCTACTAAATTCTAGGCTCTGGGAGAAAAAAATAAGGCATTTATTTTTAATTTCCACAGTGATGGAAGGTGGGGTTTAACATACCCTTTTATATACTGAAACGATTTCTCAAGATTCCGGAATCAGAGGTACAGTTTCAGTTGAAACATACATTTTTCTGACTCAATATCCTACCATTCTACTTTTTGAGGCTCACTATTATCTGTATTTTAAACCTCATTTTCCATCACGTTCTCTGCCACATGCAGCCTAATATATCTACAGCAGATAACTAATGAATTGAAAAAAAAGACTTTTATTCTTAAAATTTGAAGTATTTGCTCACATTATTCCTTTTATCTAGAATTCTGGTCTAGCTATGCACATACTATTTAACAAATATTTATTGTTGATTGTGTGCCAGACAGATTTCCAGGTGCCGAGGGTATAGCAGTGATCAAAATATATAAGATCCTTCATGGAAGTTGCTTTTTAGTTGGGGGAAGACAAAAAAAAATAAGAAATCGGTAGTAAACTGAATAGTGATCTAACTGGACTTGCTTTGGACCAAACAGGCTGTGCAGAGCAGAACTCCAGGGGGCGCCATTTACTCAGAGTTGGCACTTCCTTGGCTCTGGCCAAGAGTACTGCAGAGGAAAATAATAAGCCGAAGAGAGAAAGGGATTTTGTGGGAGAAGAGGGATGGTTAACAATTTTAAATCAGAGTTACAGAGCACCTTCACATCCAGTTAAGACCTGAAGGAGGTGAAGAATTAAGTCATGTGGATATCTAGGGAAAGAACACTCCAAGCAGAGAAATAGCTAGTGCTAAGATCCTTAAGTAAAGGTATACCTTGGCATTTCTGCCTAGATCTCAACTTGTTATTCAAACCCCATTCTAAATGTCCAACTTACATGAAGGCTTCTCTTATTTTTTGTCCAGCAAGAATTTTACTTTTTGCTTATAAAGTGCACTTTATTACAGCACTTACCACTACCTGACACTCAGTACACTTGTTATCAACTTGTCTCCCTCTTACTAAATTTTGAGCAACTTTAGAGCATTCTGTCTTTTACATCTTTGCGTCCATACGTGCCCAGTTTAGGTCCTAGAAATAGTAGACACTCAATGAATAGTAGTTGAATATGAGTGATTTGAAATAAATTAAATCACTGAAAAGAAAGTAGATAACTGATTGTCTTTTCCATACCTTTTACCTATTACAATTATGCTGTGTTTACAAAATTGAATTTTTTAAAAAGATTTTATTTATTTATTCATGAGAGACAGAGAGAGAGAGAGAGAGAAAGAGAGGCAGAGACACAGGCAGAGGGAGAAGCAGGCTCCATGCAGGGAGCCCAACGCGGGACTGGATCCCGGGACTCCAGGATCATGCCTGGGCCAAAGGCAGGCGCTAAACTGCTGAGCCACCCAGGGATTTCGCCCCCAAATGGAATTTATTTATGTAATCCAGTACTGTATTTTTCTCTGCCTCTTAGAATAATTTTTTTGGTAATGTCTTTGTAAAAACATGTTAAGCTGCATAAAGGAACTAAACTATTGGTCACTACATATATGATTGATCTTTAGAATATTATTGTTTCTTAGACACCTTCACTGATGATGGGACATTTTAACTGCTTTAGCTTATTTTTAAAGCAATTCTTATGCATGTTTGCTTTGATCTGTCACATTTTAACTTCAGTTTAAGAATCTGACTAAATATCTTGTTGTTTTCTGTATTCTTCAACCTATTTTGGGGTAAGATATCCTATAAACTCATTTGTCAAGGCCAGTCTTGGCTTATACCTGTTGCCCCAGAATAGTTATTAAGAGCACTTACTTTACTGTGAAAAATGTTCTGGTGTGGAGAATAAATCACATGATCTCCCTGTTCTTCTTGGAGGCTTTCTATGTGATACCTAATGAAAATACTGCACAGTACTTGTTAGACCAATGGAAAGCTCCCTGTGGAGCTATACTGCAGCAAATATTACTTCAGGTACTTAGCTTACAATTTTTATTGAGTATATATTTTATTTATAACACTAATTTATGTGGAGAAATAAAAAAATAGTAGTAGATGCTCTGTGCCATAAGAATTTATAATCTAGTAAGTCAGGGCTAATGGTGTAGCTATAGAAATACAACATTTGAAATTGGAAAAGACAAATGTAACAAAATATAACTTAGAAATATATAGAAGTAGAGGCTTAAATGAACAAATTTATGTGAGTATGTATGTATTTATTAAAGGTTTTATTTATTTGTTTGAGAGAGTGTGAGCACGAGTGGGGGAAGGGCAGAGGGAGAGAATATCCAAGCAGACTCCTGCAGAGTATGGAGTCCAACATGGGGCTTTATCTCACCACCTTGAGATCATAACCTGAACCAAAACCAAGAGTCAGATGCTTACCTGACCGAGCCACTCATGTGCCTCTTAAATGAACAAATTTACATGATATAATTAAATAGCACAGTTTGGGGAAGGTTTTGTAGTATTGTTAAAACTTTAATAGAATTTTAATGAAGGAATTTTAAAGACAGAAGATATGGCATGGTATAAAAATAGTAGGAAAGCAAGTTGTGTGGTATAGATGTTCCTAGGTCATCAATGTCTCTTCTGTCACTCTTTATTTTGGTTCTCAGATGTAGCAAGTTTTATTGATCATATTTATCAGTTTATGGCACTTCTGTTGCATTTTTTCCCACCTAAATATGTATCTTTGAATAATAAAAAAAACCCCTAGCATTGTGTATGTATGTGTTTTGAATTACATAAATGATGTGGTGCTTTAGATCTTACACTTGAAAAGATTTACTTATTAGGAATATCAGTGATTTGGTCTGTACTGCTGCATTATATTCTGTGATAGGCAGAAAAATGGTCTTCGAAGATGTTCATCTCTTGATCCCTGCAACCTGTGAATATGTTACCCTATGTGGCCAAAGGAGTTTTGAAGACACGATGAAAGTCATAGATCTTGAGATGACAAAATTATACTGGATTATTTGAGTGAGTCCAGTCTGATTATTTGAGTCCTTCCAAGTAGAGAACCTTTCTTGATTGGGTCAAAGAGATGAGATGGAAGAAGAAAAAGGAGAGATTCAAAGCCTGACAGACTTGACTGGCCATTGTTGTGTTTGAAGATGCAGGGGGCCATGAATCAATCCAGCAGCATCTAGAAATTGGGAACCACTCAGTTTACAGCGAGCAAGAAAATGGTGACCTTGGTCCTATAACCTCAAGGGACTGAATTCTGCTAACAATGTGAATCAGAAAAAAGAAGTTTCTCTCCTAAACTTCCAAAATGGAATTCATCTAGCACCTTGATTTTAGTCCATTGAAGCTTCTGCTAGACTACTGACATACAAAACTGAAAGACAAATTGGTGTTGTTTAAAACAACTATATTTGTGGTAATTTGTTATGGCAGCAGTAGTGACATTTTCTAGTATGTATCTATTGTACTTTATTTGACAGTCCATTACTGATGGAGAATCTAGGCTATGTGAAAATTCCTCATTATTGCAAACAGTGAATCAGTGAACACCCTTGGAACATGTCTCCTTATGGACCTATGCAAGTCTTCTTCTGTAGTATGTATATCTAGATGTGGAATTACTGTATTATACTTTATTTAACTAGTTCTGTTTTCAAGAATAGCTCTGTCCATATCCCTACCTGCAGTGCTTGAGGATTTGTGATATCCCATATAATTACTAGTAGTTAGTGGTAGTCAGACATTTGCCTTTTGCCAGTCTGGTAGATATTAAGGGATATTTTTGTTTTAATTTGAAATTTCCTGGTTACATTGAAGCCAAGAATTTTTCTACACTCATTAGCAACCTGGGCTGTCATTGCTGTGAATTGTTTATTTATATTACTTGCCCATTTGAAAATAGTTATCTCCTCCTCTTTTTCATCTACAATGTCTTTGTTGAACAGACCTTCCTCTTTTGATGTAGTAAAACTCATTACTTTTATTTCATGATTTGTGATCTTTTAGTCATGATTAAGAAGTCAGATTTTTTTAAAGATTTTATTTATTTATTCATGAGAGATAGAGATAGAGATAGAGATAGAGAGAGAGAGAGAGAGAGAGAGAGAGAGAAGCAGAGACACAGGCAGAGGGAGAAGCAGGCTCCATGCAGGGAGCCCAGTGTGGTACTTGATCCCAGGTCCCCAGGATCACACCCTGGGCTGAAGGTGGCGCTAAACTGCTGAGCCACCGGGGCTGCCCAAGAAGTCAGATTCTTAAAGACCCTAGAAATATTATTTTGTGTTTTCTACTATTAGCTTTTATGTTCTGCCTTCCTCATATATGTCTTTAATCAACCTGAATTTACTTGTGGTTATGGCGAAATATAGGTTCAAGTTTATTCTTCCTGTATAGTGAGCCAGTGTTCCCAGCAGCAGCAGCTATTAAGTAATCCATTTGCCCACTACTGGGTTTTGATACCACGTATTTATAACATATTTCTGTATGTAGTTGGGCCATTTTTGAGTTTTCTATTCTGTCTGTTGGTTTGTTTATCCTGTGGCAGTACCACACTAGTTTTTTAAAACATTCTTTGAGATTTTTTTATATAGGTGATATTGTGACATGTGTCAGGAGGACAGCATTATTTCTTTTCAGTTTGTAAGCGGTAACCGCACCCCCGCCCCCATCTTTTGGTACTATTTTATTGGCTAGTGCCTCCCAGTATAATGTTAAATAGAAGTGGTGACAGTGACATCTTTACCTTCTTCCCAGTTTCAGGGTAAATGCTTTGAATCTTTTACAATCAAATATGAAGTTAATTGTAAGTCTTATTATAGATATCCTTTATGAAATTAAGGAAATCCTCTTCTAATTTTGGTTTGCTGAGAAGTTTTTAAAAAATCATGATTGGCTGTGGAATTTTGTCAATTGCCTTTTTCTGCCTCTGTTGAGATGATAGGATTTTTCTTTTTTAGTCTATTTATATAATAAATTCTACTCTTCTCAAGTGTTAGAGAAGCCTTGCATTTCTGGGATGCCCTCCTGGTCATGATATTATTCTATTTATTTATTGTTGGGTTTGATTTATTAATATTTTGTTAGAGAGTTTTAAATTTATATTTATGAAGGATATTGGTGGGTAGATTCCTTTCCTCGTAATATCATTGCTTTTGGCATCTGGGGAGTGCTGGTCTCATAAGCTGGGTTAGGAAGTGATCTTCTATCTTCAGTTTTCTCTAAGGGTTTGTGTACAAGTGTTACATCTCTTCTCTAAATGTTTGATAGAATTTTCCTCTGATGTCGGGTGCTTGGATTTTTTGTGTGTCTAGGTTATTTTTAATTATGATTTCAATTTTATCAATAGATAAGAACTCTTCAGGCTATTTATTCTTGAGCATATGGATAAAAAATATCGTCTAGTTTTATATTTATTTATTTATTTAGAGATTTTATTTATTTATTCATGAGAGACACACACAGAGAGAGAGGCAGAGACACAGGCAGAGGGAGAAGCAGGCTCCATGCAGGGAGCCCAACGTGGGACTCGATCCCGGGTCTCCAGGATCATGCCATGGGCTGAAGGCGGCGCTAAACCGCTGAGCCACCTGGGCTGCCCTCTAGTCTAGTTTTATAAGCCATGGCAGCTGTACTTATCTTGAGGATGTCTCACTACTAATTTGAATATCATCTGTCTTCCTCTTTTAAAATGCTAGAGACAGAATAAAGACAGTTTAGTAGAATACTTCTTTCCAACTTAAACTTTTCCATGTTCCATGATCTGTATCTTAAAACTATATTTTATTCCAATTTCAACTCACTTTTTTTTTTGTCTCCTAGTATCTTTGGGATAATTTCAGTGACGTTCATTTCTCTACATCTCTGGCTGGATTTGGTGACTTTTCACACAAAGACATTCAGTGATAGTTATTTTCCTTTGACTTATGGAAGTTTTGTCTTTTGTCCACTTGTTTTGTCCTTCTTACTCAAAGTCTTAGGAAGTTGTTTCCATTTCCTTTAGAGTACTGGTCACTTTAGAACTAGTTGCTTTTTAGTCATACTTCAAATATTGTAAGCTAATATCCATTTTCCTAATCAGTGACATTTAATTGACTTAAACTGTACTTGTTGCTTAATATTTCTTGGAAAAAGGTGTCCATAAATTTAGTTTTTAAAAAAGATTTATTTGTTTGTTTGAGAGAGAGAGAGAGAGAGAGCACATGTGAGTGGGGATAGGGGCAGAAAGAAAGAATCTCAAGCAGATTCTCTGCTAAGCGTGGAGCCCTATGCAGGGCTCCATCCCACAGCCCATGAAATCATGACTTGAGCTGAAACCAAGGGTTCAATGCCCAACAGACTGAGCCATCCAGGAGCCCCTATAAATTCATTTTTAACAAGCTTCTTTTGAGTGCTATATATTCACTTCAATAGTTTTGTTTTGGTGCTGATTATTATATCAGGGAAATGTTTAGTAGTAAAATTAGAAGGAAAGGAAAGCTAGAAAGACATTAGGATGGAGTTATTTGTTAGCCAGTGGTGGTGGTTTTGTTAGCCAGCAGCTCTCTTTTTCAAGCTGTTGCTGAGAAAATTATGGTGACTAATACCAAAATGACCATTTTTGAGACTTTAATTCATTCCAACACTAATGTATCTTGGATTACTCAAAGCCACTCATGCATAAAAATATAAAATTTGATAAATCATATCAAGCTCTTAATTAATATTAGCATGTGTGCTTATATACTCCTCTTCCATTGATTTTTTTTAATCGTATAGTTACTGATACATTGACAGTGGAAGTGTGTGTATGAGTCTGTATAGTGAACCATGGGAGTATTTGCAGTTGGGCTATTATGGCGTATTAATGTTATGTACTGACTTCTAGGGCATCTTACCCACCTCTCCTTGTACCCTTTGGCTCTCCTGATGTAGACCAAATGAAACAGTTCTGATATTGGTCAAGGATGTAATGAATAAAGGTCACAAAATTGGACTGCCATACTCAGGTGGGTCAGGGTTGGTGCGTGTAGAAGTTTTAGATCTTTTAGTCAAGTAAATAAAGTGGTAATAAATGAAACTGGTTTGAGGTAGATAACTACTTCCATTTTTTTTCCACTGTATATTTTCATCTCTTGTAGCTGATGTGATAAGACAGTTTTGGAATAAAACAATCAGGAGGTACCTTTTGAAAGATCATAGGGGAAGAAGGGTGAGACTAAGGAGCCAAACATTGGCTTTATCTTGTTGAATATTGAAGCTTACGATGCAAGAATAGTCTTTTTTTTTTATTTATTTTTTATTGGTGTTCAATTTACTAACATACAGAATAACCCCCAGTGCCCGTCACCCATTAAGAATAGTCTTTTTAAGGCTCAAAGAAGGTCTAGCATATCTCCTTAAAAATAAGGAGTTGGATTAGGCTTTAAATAAAGTTAAGGATATATTTTCCTATTTGATATCTTTAATTATTGAAGGATTCAGGTATCTAAGTTTATCAATCTATAATACGAATAATGGTAGTATCATGGTAGATCTGTGGGGAAGTCTCACAGTTTAATGCTGTCATTAAACTGGTTGGTCTCAGTAAATGAATTTTTCTGCTAGTAAGCTGACAGCAGAAAAAGGGGACTTCAGTTTTAGAGTCATAAGGAACTGAATTCTGCCAGCCATCACATGAGCTTGGAAAGGACCCTGAGCTCCAAAGGAAATGTGGTTCAGCCAACATCCTGATTACACCCTTTAAACCATGCTTGGACTCCTGATTTATAGAAGCTAGGATAATAAATGTATATTTTTTAAGCCACCATGATTGTGAGGATTTGTTTTGCAGCCATAATAGAGGATAAATACAACATATTTCAAAAAGAAAAGAAAAACTTAGTAAGGAAATTGGCATTATTTTACATTTTTGCAAATCCCTTTAATGTCTGATTTAGTGGAAGACAGCTGGATTATTTTATCTTCTGTATTCCATATCTTGAGATATCACACATAATTTAGCCTCTGAAAGACTCTACCCTAACATCCATGAGAGAAGAGAGTCCAAAAGGCAAATAATATTTTAGTGTTATTATGACTATGAGTTTGACCCTATAGATCTTCTGAAAGAGTCTTGGGGAGCCCCTGAGGTCATTAGACTATACTTTTGAGAATTGCTAGATTACAGAATAAATTTTTACTAGTTTCTTACTCCATTACCAATAGAGTATTTAATTGCATATATACAGAATTATATAAGATAACCTGAAGTATACAAAACTTTCAGCTTCCTTCTTTATTTTTCACGTGATTTCTGGTTTTGCCCTTGAGTTTGTCCATGTGGTTTATGGTCTCTGCTCCTCTTGATAAACAAATGTAAAAATCTTTGTTGACTTTAGTTTCTAGGAGGAATAGGTAAGTGAATTGGGACAAGATTTTTTCTGAAATGATCCGGACATAATTTTTTTGACTGTAGCCTCTACCTACAAAAGTGTTTTAGCCATTGAGAGATTTAGTTTAGAACTCAGGAGGAGTTTGTAAATTTTTAAAAAATTTATTAGAAGTTTATAGAAATTGTCTATTTATTTTTTTGTCTCTTTATTTTTAATTTGTATGCCCACTTTTACCTGTGTGTATATGTGAGTGCATTACTTAATAATAGTACTAGTGCATGTTTCTTATAAGTGTTTTTATTTTGATATTGTGTGATCTCTTTTATCCCTAGGAATCCTGAAGAAAGAATTAGTTACATACATCTCAAGATAGCTTAATACATGATAAATCACTATTGTAGTAAGATTTGGGATACAGTTTGCTGTTAAGAACATTAATACAGATCATATGGATTTCTTCTTTAGTAATCTATGGCTACCGTAGTTTTTTTCAAACAAATAATGCAGCAAAAATAAATAGTGTAGAGAATAAACTTTTTTTTTTTTTTACCTATAACCAACTGTTTTTATTTCTGTGATATATACCTGGGATACACTTGTATATATTATTTAACACAGTTGGAAGTTTTGAGGTATGATTTGGAGCTCTTTGTCTGGAAAGGTCTTTGAAGGTTGGTTTGAAGGTTACTGATGAAAGAATTCTTACTGTGCTTACATAATTACACAGTGCTTGAGCTGGAAAATTAAACTTAAGGGTGACCTCCCCTTTTCTACTGATACAACCCCCTTCTATTTTCTTTTCTATATATATATGTATATATATATTCACATGGGAATTTTTTTGTTTCTCTGTTTCCTAGATTTTAATTTTCATTTAGTTTTCCTCAGTAATATTTTCAAATTCTTGAGTTTTTTGTTTATCCAATTGCTTTACCTATTTTAGTCTTTTTCTTTGCACGAGAATTGATTTTTGTTGATAGAGCAGAATTGACAAGTTTTATTTACATTTCTCAGAAAAGGTTTATATTTTTCATGGCTGCAAGACTACAGAATATATGTACTTGAACTTGTGGGGTAAAATTGTTTTTCAGTTACTATACTGTATATCTGAAATCTACTTATGTAAATTTTTTGACATGGTTGAAAGTTTTGATATATGATTTAAAATCACTGTCTGGAGGGATCCCTGGGTGGCGCAGCGGTTTGGCGCCTGCCTTTGGCCCAGGGTGCGATCCTGGAGACCCGGGATCGAATCCCACTTTGGGCTCCCGGTGCATGGAGCCTGCTTCTCTCTCTGCCTGTGTCTCTGCCTCTCTCTCTCTCTCTCTCTCTGTGTGACTATCATAAATAAATAAAAATTTTAAAAAATCCATATTTAAAATCACTGTCTGGAAAGTGGTAAGAAATCTGTTTCTTATTTAACTTTGCTTAACAAGAATTAGAGTCATGTGAATGGGGGAGGATTATGAAAATTTTATTTTTTTCCTTGGAATATTTCTCTTTCCTACCTAAATATATTTTGATCCAGTGCTCAGGTGCATCTTTGTGTTTTGTTCCTTCAAAAAATATGAGATTTTGGGAGTTATGCTTATGTCCAAGCCTACATTGATATTTTTATTTGTGTTTTCACAGCATCCTTTCTTTTCTGTATTCTAGGGACACTGATAGCTGTAAAATTAGCTTACATTTTAAATGAGAGCATTCATGAGAAGTTGCTGGCTTACTGAGACATGGTAATACCATGTAAGGAGCACTGGACTGTCAGGAGATGTGGATGCTCCTTCAAACTTTGTCACCAACCACTTGGACCAAAAAAAAAAAAAAAAAAAAACAAAAAAAAACAGCTAACTTACTTTCTGTAAAATGAAATTTAGATTTTGTTTTAAATGTGATAGGATACCATTATAGGGATTAAAGCTGGAAGGAACATAATATTATTAATGTTTTTTATGGTCATTCTGTTGGGTGGGGAATGGTTGAAGAGGAAAGGTATTGATGCACAGAGAAATTAGGAGGCTATTGAAGTAGTCTGAGAGAGATATTGGTAGCCTGAATTCGAATTGTAGTGGTAAAATGGAACTTTTGATGGATTTGTGTTCCATTTCAAAGGTAGAGTTAACAGAATGAACTGATGTGGATGGTAGAGTATGAAAGAAAAAGAGGTATCAAGGATAATTCCTAGATAAGTCATGGTGTTGTTCCAAGATAGGAAAGACTGAGGAGGAACAGGTTTGGATGAGGAAATCAGAAATTTTGTTTGGCCATATATTTGAGACGACCTTTTGATTTCCATTTGGAGATGTCAAGTTGACACACAGTTTTATCAGTTTAGAATTCTAGAGGAAGATAAGGACAAAGGTATAATGTATATAAGATATTTAAGGTTATGAATCTGAGTCACCTAGGGAGAGCATGTAGACTGAACAACAGAAGATGTTGAGGCACCTGGCTGGCTCAGTATGTAGAGCATGCAACTCTTGAACTTGAAGTTATGCATTTAAGCCCCATATTGGGGGAGAGTTTACTTAAAAAATAATGAACAGAAAAGGTCCATAACATAGTCAAAATAGAGCCTTGGACATTCCCAACATTTAGAGGTCTAAGAGAGGAGTAAGAGCTAGCAAAAGACATTGAGAAAAAATAGCCACTGAACAAGAAGAAAATCAGGAAAATGTGTTTTAAGAATAAAGAGGACCAAAAAATGGTTAAAGGGCCATGGACAGCATAGCATCAGTATCAAATGCTGTGGAAGGAAGTTAAGTCAAAGTTCATGTTAAGAACAGAGATGAAAGTAATATAACACTGTATGTTAACTGAGTAGAATTTAAAAAAAAACTTTTTAAAAAAAGAAAAAATAGAATTGCATTTGAATTTGGCAACGTGGAAGTCATTGGTGAGAACAGTCTTAATGGAGTGTATTAGAGATGGAAAATTGATTGTCATAGATTGAGAAGAGGGTGTGAAATGAGGAAGTGGATATGGCAACTATAGACAATTCCTTGAAGAAATTTTGTTGTGAAAAGGAATTCCTAGAAAGGAATGTGGGATCAAGGGAGGTTCTTTTTAAGATAGGAAATAACATAGTAATAAAATCACTGGTGACTTGATTTTACACATAAAACAAATATTATTCTTCATCATGACAAGTATCATTAGAACCAAGAGGCTCTAAATTAGATTTGATAATAAATAAACCAGGTATTTTAGGAAGGAGCTTGTAAGGAAAAGGGAAAATTAGATGGAAAATTGATAGAGTAGGTCTTGTTTATTTTATACTTTCTCCTTTCAAATTTGGTGCTTAATCACTTTAACTCATACATAAGTAGCTGAGTTCTCTGATTAATCTTGATTTTGGTTCATTTCTAAAGCCCATATCTAATTATATTTTTAAGTTGGTAGCATTGGATCAAGATACCTGTAGATTTGCATGAACTAATTTGCATAAGGTCTTCTGCTTTTTTTATAGTCTTGGCTGAACCAAGACTAAAAATTTTGTTTGCATACCTTTCACCAAGGGACAAAAAGGGGTAGATGAAGGAAACTTAGATGTCTGTTTCTGGTCTATTTTTATAGCGAGATCTGGGTCCTATGGAGTGAGTGATTACAGGCTAAAAGAGCTCTTTTCAGAATTGTTTTGAAACACAGGGTCACAAATATGTAACTGAGAGTCGATTATACCATTCTTCTTAAAACATTGCCTTTTATTGGCTTCTAAGGCCACCACACTCTCCTGATTTCCTTCTTACTTTTATGGCTATTCCTCCTCTTTTTCTTTACTTGCTTCTTCTTTACCTGATGACTTAATGTGGAACTTAGTTCCCTGTGCTCTCAAACTTTTTTTGGAACTTTCTCTTTGTGTAATGTCATTTACTTACTTGATTGAAATAGTTACTAACATGCTGATGCTTCCTGAATTTATATCTTTAAATGAGAACTCTCTTCTAAACTCGAGTGGCATGTTCAATTGCTTATTTATTTGCTTTTTTAGCTATCTTATATGCTTCTTAAATTCAACAGCTCATCATCTTCCTCTTCCTTCTCTCTCAGTCTGCTCCTCCTTTAGCATTTTCTGTCTCAGCAAATTTTAAAACTATCTGCTTGGTTACTTAAGAGAGAAATCTGAGAGTCATTTTTGACTGCTCTCTTGACCTTCATGTACTACCTCCCATCCCTGTGGCAAATCAATCATTATGTCTTGTTAATTCAACATCTACCTTTATAGTCCTTCTTTGTCTTCATGATACTGTAATCATTGTAATTGAAGCCAACTAATATCTTTCTTTGACTAGTGCTTTAGCTTCCTAGTTGATTTCCCCATACTCATATGTAGTGAGATAATGTCTTGGTATATTTATGATGTTTCCATTTGCTCATGATGTAATGAGTAGAGGGACTTGCATGAAAGAAAGCAATTGTGGATGGGAACTCTCTGAGGACCGTATTATTGCACAGTATCCCATTTTCTCCATATTTTGCTAAAACAAATTTATAGTTGAGCCAATGGTGATTATTTTTAATTTTCATGTGGATAACAATGGACATTCAGTTTGCAAACTTAGGTGTGAATGCTTAGAGTCCTAAATTTATAAACATTTCTTACACTGTGGTTCCTGGTGAATATAGCATTTAGAGATTGCGTTGGCTCTTATTTGTATTGACATAGCTCCCTGAAATTGTTGTGTTGCTTCCTTCCAGTGATTCTCTTGATAGTTATCAAGGAGTTTTATACTTGGAACTAGTAGTCCTAACACTTGAGGGGCTTGCCAGTTTGTGTTTTCAGAGATTTTGCTCTCTTTGTTCTAGGAGGTAGAATCTAGATAATAACTCTGGACATTTTCATTCTGGAGCTTAAATCTAGGCCTGACCCCTGTGTCCAATGGAAAGTAAATTCCTATTGCTGCCAGCTTGTAGGTATGGGAACTACTCTGGTAAGAGCTGCTTGGCACTGGACTGTTGAAGCAATCTTGTAATACCTCTCAGAATAATGCAGCTTGAGCTAAGCGTAGTAGGATTAGCCCTCATATTTCTGCTCTAGAAAGAGGAGTCAGAGAAATGATAATAATGGTGGGGCTTCATGCATTTGTGTGTTCAGCAGCAGTGGCCCAAAGAAATAGCCCTAGGAAATACTACAGAATTTTTTTGTACATCAGGAAAACAATAGTATCAACATGTTTTAAAAAACTTATCATGAAAACTGCTGTAGATATTTTGAACTCCACTGTTTTCTCTGATTTTACTCTGGAATCTTTAGATTTATAGTGTGCATATTTAAGTCTGGGCCATTCTTCCTGTCTTTCATCCCTGGATATACCATATACTGTCCACTCTAAGTTGAAGTACCAGCCAATTTACCTTTATTGAATGCCTTTTCCTTTCTACTTTTGTTCAAAATTTCATCATCTGCCTTTTATTTGCTTCTTTGTTTATCCCTGAGGTGAACAGTTCTATGGTCTTGCCTCAGGGAAATATTTACAATGCATGACACTAATTTGCAAAACATATGAAGACGCTTGTTCTCTGGACCATCTTTCTTATATATAACCCTGAGATTTTTATCAGTCAGATGTTTCAAATAGTCAGTGGAACAAGAATAATGAAACAGAAGAGATAGTGCAGTTGTTTCAGTTATATAGATAGAACTACAGATGTGTATTTTAAGAAAATGACAAATTCCTTCAAAGCATTTCTGGGATTTTTGTTATGGATTAAACATATTATACATCATATCATTTCAGTAGTTGATTAGCTATGTTTACATATTTGCATGTATGGGACATTTTAATAGACATACTTTGGTACTCTTAAAAAAGTAAGAGGTTTGTGCTTTAATTAATTTAGAAGAGGTTCTCAATTTTTATTCTTTCTTTTTTTTTTTTGAGTTTGTGTTAAATTTCTTAAGACATTTAGCTCACAGCCATTAGGTATTTGTAAACAAAGACTTTTAAGTAATTTTAATTTTTAAGAGCTTATGCTTTAAGTATTTTGGGGGATATTATAAACATGTTAGTGCTAGTTCTTTTTTCTCCTTTCTTTTGGATGTTTCATAGTACTAATTAAACAATTTGAGTTATTATAGAATGTTAGAAACTCACCGATAAAGAAGAAAATCCCTTTGCTAATGGATACAGTTAATCGCGTGAAAACTGATAATCTAATTTGATTTACTTGAGCATTGCTAAGAAAAAGTTCATGGCCTGACATCATACTTAATATGCATGGTTATGATTTCATTGTAATTGTGGAATTGTCCACTTGTAGGTGGATTAAACTTTGGGCTTTTCTTGTAGCTAGTGTATATAAAGAAGTATAATGAAGAAAAAAAATCTGTGTTCAAATATAATCAATATTAACATTTTGGTGTTTATTCTTCTAGTGTTCTCTCAAATTTTGAACACCTTTAAAGTTTTTGGTACATTTTACTAAATATCTCTCAGAAAGGTTCTACCCATGTATACTTATACTAATAAACATAGTATGAGAGTGTGCCCATTCTCTAACCCTCTGGCCAATACTTTGCCAATTTAATGGGCAAAAGCACATTATATTGTTATTATTTTTATTTGAATTCTTTTGATGTCTTAGATTAAACTCTTTCAGGTGTTGATTAGCTTTTTAGATATCTTCTTTAATAAAATTGCCTCTGCTGCTAGAAATTGCTTAACACATCTTCTTCTGGGAGAACTCTAATTAGTTTTTCATTACCAGTGAGGTGCTAAAGATTCTAATAGTACAGCCAGGTTTCCACCATCTACATCACTTGTGAGAGTTAATGCCTCTCTGCTGGACTCAGTATAAATATAGATCTAATTATCTGATTTTCCCAAGAAGAGGTAAGTATAAGCATTGTATACTGTCAATATCTAACAGACAGAGAGATAGAGCCTTGCACAAAGATATTCATGAATAAATGCACCAAGAAATGCATGAATAAAGATGATAAATAAAAGATATCTGAACATAATTATTAGAATCTTGGTTCCAATAATTTGATTCCTTAGGTAGCTCATAGGTTACTTCCAATCACTATGTAGTTTAGAGTTTATAAAATGTATTTATATGCATTACATGTTTAAATATAATAATAACCCTGTGAGGTAAATTACATAGCTTGAAGAAACCATAGCCCGGATATATAAAGTGAATGTCCTGAGGTATAATGGCTGGTTAGGTTTGGAGTTAATATTTTTTAAAAAAGATTTGATTTGGGGCAGCCTGGGTGGCTCAACAGTTTAGCACTGCCGGGCCTGATCCTGGAGGCCCTGGATTGAGTCCCACGTTGGGCTCCCCACAAGGAGCCTGATGTGAGGATCCCAGGACCCTGGGATCATGCCCTGAGCCAAAGGCAGATGCTCAACCACTGAGCCACCAGGCACTCCTTAGTTAATATTAAACCAGGCCATCAAACTCCCAAGTACCATGTTCTTACTCTCCTTATAGAATCCTCCAATGTTTATGTTACATGTGTCCTACAGTGTACAGAAAATGTAAAACAAGTATTAGCTATAAACATTCGTAAAATATTCAGGATATTCCAACAAATTACACAATGTTTTTGATTGCAAATATTGGTTGTTCTTATATTTATGAGCCTTATAACATGATGTGGCCAGCTAAAATAAACACAGAAACCAAAAACCAAACTGAGCCCTGAGCAGTTTCCTATCCTACTTATGGGATGTGACTAGAAGCTAATTAGTTTTTCAATAAAATAATAGGCATCTGTTCATTCAACAAACATTTATTGAGCACTTATTAGGCACTATGCTAAAATAAAACAAACGTGAGCCTTAACCTCATGGGACTGGAGCTGAAAGACATGAAACTTTTTTTTCAAGTAGATATATAGTGACAGTTTTATCAAATGCATGAAGAACAAATACAGGATACAATGAGAGTGCATGATAGGGATCCTAATCCAGGTCAGAGAAAGTCTTCTTAAGAAAGTGACATTTGAGTCCTTAAGGATTTGAGTGACATTTGAGTCCTTAAGGATGAATGGGAGCAGGTGAAAGGTTCCTAAGGACTGGGGAAGCGGAAGAAATCACTTCTAGAATGTTGAAGGAACTAAGAAAGCTGACCAGTAGTGTGTGTTGAAGGCGGAAGCCAAAGAAGGCTTTGAGGAGGAAGGTAGTTGCTATAATCTTTAGTGTTTCAAAGAAGTCACATTGCAGTTCATTCCAGTGATGTTTCCATTGCTGAGACCATTTTTTGAAACTCTTCCTATGACCTTGCCTTCAGATCCAATTTTGAAACAAAAGAAACTTTTTTTTTTTTAAAGCAACAAAGGGTGCTTTGCAGTCTAATCACCTTCTTATTTAACAGACGTGCTTCAAAGGGGCTTTTGATTATTTAAAAAATTGAGTCTAACCACAAAGAGGAAATTATATATATACATCCATCCATACATATAGGCTTCACAAATAGTATAAGCTTGGAAATTATATATTCATCACAGATAGTATAAGCTTGGAAATAGAGAATTTTAAAACGATATGTTTTCACTTACAAAAAATTGACCTTTTACAGATGTAAAAACATTAACATGATCAAAAGCTTAAAAATTTGAAGCACATCAGGTTGCTTTTGAGTTAAAGGAAAGAAACCTATTTAAAGTTACTTGTGAGTTAAAATAATTAAGATGTTTGCTCTAACTGAAATATTCTTGATTAGGTCGCTGGCAAGTAGTTTTCCTATTCATGCATAGAGGCTGATCTGTTCACAAATAGGTATGTGTGTATGTGTGTGTGCGCACGCAGACCCATGTGTGTATATACATAGAAGATAGAATGATAGGGTAGGAGCATGTGACACGGAATCCAAAACAGACTTTCATTTAAATACTCTTTTTATAAGCTGTGTTATCTTTAATCCTTCAGAGCCTCAGTTTCTTTTCATCTATAAAACAATAGAATTACAACTCCCTTATATTTTCCTTCTTTTTTTAATATTTATTTTTAAAAATATTTTATTGATTTATTCATGAGAGACACAGAGAGAGAGGCAGAGACATAGGTAGAGGGAGAAGCAGGCTCCAAAGGGGAACCGGACACAGGACTTAGTCCCGGGTCTCCAGGATCACGCCCTGGGCTGAAGGCGGCGCTAAACCGCTGAGCCACCGGGGCTGCCCCATTTTCTTGATATTAAAAAAATACATTTAGAAGTCTTAGGGTGCCCGGGTGGCTCAGTTGGTTAAGTGTCTGCCTTTGGCTCAGGTCATGATCCCAGGGTCCTGGGATCAAACCCTGTGTTGGGCTGTCTGCTCAGTGGGGAACCTGCTTCTCCATCTCTCTCTGCTTGTGCTCTCTCGTTCTTGCTCTTTCTCTCTCTTAAATAAATAAGTAAATAATCTTAAAAAATTAAAAAATAAATACAGAAGTACTTTATGAACCAAAAGTATTTTATGATTATTCTGTTTCATAAATAGGTTAACATGCACCTATAGAAATATAAAATAATAAATGATAAACACTCTTAGTTGAGGACAAACCTAAAATTGAACACCGTAGTTTCTTAAAAAAAAATTGATTATTTGAAAATTAGCATTATTGCATGTTTATTTTGTGTCATTAAAAATTTATGTTGTTACATGTCTATTTTGTGTTGCTCTTTTGTGATATGTTTATTCATGTCAACAAAGAATTCATCAGTTTCTAAAAAACTTCTTAACGTATTTAAGTGCCTACTTATAGTGGTATGCATGTGGAAGGGGATAGAAAGGGTTAAAGCTGAAAGTTGAGGTAAAAAGGACTAACACGGGTATATCTGTTATAGATATGTCATGGTTTAGAAACAGTTAAAGATTAATAAAGATGTTAACTTTCTCTATAAATTAGTTGATTTTTAAAATTTGGTTTACACACTACTTTTAGAGCATCTTTTGTAGAAAAATGAATGCACTTGGATGTAGAATAACTAAGATTTTATTTAAACCTGAATTACTTTTTTGAGAATGAGTGGTGATCTGGGGTACTCTAAGACAATTAGAGCCTTCAGGAAATATTCTTTTCTGAGAAATGCTCTGACCACCATTTATTGAAGTAAGTTAATAATAGTTGATAAAGTCTCTCTGGGTTTAGTTGTGTGTTTGTTGTTGTTTTTTTGTTTTGTTTTTTAATTTGTGGGGAAGTTCATATTTAATGTGTGCGGCTTATATGAATTTTAATTGATAGAGTATAATTTTTTTCTAAGTTGCACAGATAATCATGTAGTCACTATATATGGCCCTTAGAAAGGTACTGGATTGAACATTATCCACTATTTCTTTAAAGATAAATGAAGACATTTTAAAATTAAGTAAGAAATTAAGACAAGTAAGTTCTCCAAATGTCTCTTTGGAAGCACAGCATTATAAATACAGGCAATAAAAACCCTATTGTCTGTCATATTTTTATAGCTTCATGATATCAGAAGAAGATAAACCACTTATTTTTAGAGTGTTCTGTCCTATGCAGCAGCCTTCACAGTGAAGAGACCTACATACTCCGTTGCTGGAGTTATTCATTTTTCAGGGAAAGAGGAAAGGGTTGGGAAATTCATAATTTCTCTTCTTACCCGGTAGTAACATTGAGAAGATACCTTGTCCCCATTTTTTTTACTTCTGAGATTTTATTGCTGGCAGCCAGATGTGCTGAAACTCCTGACGACAGCATCTATTCATTCCGTGTTTTTAATAGGCTTAGAGAAATATGAGTAGAGTACATGAAAGCAGCTCAGCTTCACACTTCAGCTGGGAATGCCCAAAAAGCTTACTGCTGTTCAGAATTCTTGCTACAGTCAGGAGAAAGCCGAAAGCTGTACGGGTACTGAATCTTCTACGACTGAATTAGAAGAATAATGACTGTACAATTAACTATCAACCTCTGCTCATTTAAGCACAGTTTCTACAGAGCTCAGGAGAAATATGGAACTTGATTGGCATGTTTTTATTTGATGGTGTCTGCAAATAGATGACTTTAAAGACAGGTGGTAAGGAAAAATAAGAGAAAGAAAAAAAAAGAAAGAAAATGCAATTTGAGACATTGCGCCAGGTCTGCAATTCTGTTTTATCTCATTTTCATGGGGTTTTCTCATCCCCACCAAATATTTTACAAAATGAGCTTTTTGGACAAACGCTGAACAATGCAAGGTGAGTAAAGCTAAACTATATTTCTTTTAGCATTGATATTTTCAGAATCATCCTAAATGTCTATAAAAATTGTTATGTATTGAAATGTTAGTATTATAAGGGTGTTGTCTTTAATATGAAATTTTATATAGTATTCTCCTTAATTGATTTTTAAGAAGGAAAATAAGCTTACTTCAAAGCACCAAAAGCATCTTAAATTTAACTAGTTTGACCTTTGAAACATAATACAGGCTGTTACATGATTTCATTTTCTAATGAATAAACTGATTCACTTAAAATGCCTGATGGATTTTTTTTTCTTTTGTGAACATGGCAGTGATTACAATGCATATATAGGGATGGGGATATATAATCATATGTGATTTGTTGGAAAATGTGAATTAGCAGTCATGCATGCTCTTTGTAAAACATGCGGAAGATGTTTCCTGGGTCTGAGACATTTCTCTATGCAGGGTAGATCAATAATCACTTTTAAACAAGCTATTTTATCAAACTGCTAATAATGCTTTGTATTTGCTTGGCTAGTTTGAAAGGATGCTTTGTTATAAATTCCTATTGCTTTTTCAACCTCATCATTTTGTGTATGTGGTGAAGATTGTTAAATTAGGAACGTGTTTTAGACGGTTTCTCTGGCTTAGAAAGAGAACCTAAGAGACAGCCTATTAAAGAAGGCTTTTAAAATGCAGTTTTATTATCCAGTTGTTTGCGTTGCGAGAATTGCTAATGTTATACCCCTACTATAGAAAAGATCCCATTTTAACTAAATATATGTGGAGAAAGCTTAAGAAAGAAATTCTGTGAATATGATAATAATGCACTAAAACCTTCTGGAATTTGAGGGAGAACTGATAGTGCATAGAATATTGAATGGTTCTGCTGGTCTCTTCTGAACACTGTGAGGCAGCCTATTTAGAGATTTAAGAAAACCTGTTAACACAGTATGTGTCTTAATTTAGCAGATGAAAAGGAGGCTTTTAAAATTTGTTGACATTTAAAATGTTTACTGATGATAAATATATGACCTTTTCATTGAATATGGAATAATATATCTGTTTTTTAAATAAAATTTCACTTCTTTCCTCAGAACGGTTCTATCCAATTGACTGATTTTATGTTTAGTTTTTAGATAATTTAAAATACAATAGTATATGCTATGATATCCTGTAATAGGCTATCTATATTTTAAGATACTAGGTTTTTTAACTTAGTAATACATCACTTGAGTCTTGAGTGTCTGTAATTTATGGTAGAAATAATCTGTATTGCATGTTATATTTAAATCAAAGAGGCAGTATGGCTTTCTTAAAATTTCCATGACCTGAAGCTACCAGTTTTAGGATTTGTACTCATCCTTTATAAATATTCTCTTTGCTTGATTTCTATCTTTTTTTAATGCCAAGAATTTATGTGTTTAAAAATATTAATATTAGGTCTGGGTATATATTCACGTTAGAAATTGTGCTGTGAACAGTATGGCATGCAATTTAGTTTTAAAGGAAATGTTGTTAGATTTAAAATATGAGAATATTTATATTTTGATGGGTTTGTGGGTCCCTATCACTATGCTTTTGTTTTAGCTTCAAGTTTCTTTTATTGTTGGCATATTTATAATTGCATTGCTCTCATTATTAAAAATCTAGAATTTTATATTGCTGCAATTAACATTAAAATGTGAAGCTTCTGATGCTCTGTAACACCAGTCTTATTTAGCTTACTTTGATTTCTTTATCTAAGATTATCTGAAATTACCACTTAATCAATAAAAAATTTATTCTGGTTTAGGAGAAAAAATATACCTGCCTTATATGTTCCTAACTTCTTAGTCTTCAAAAAACATATGACATTTTTTCACATGCAGTCTATTGATTTTCATAATCAACTACTCGATTTACTTTTAAAATCAGTCTAAACCAGTTATACAAATAGTTATTATAAGTATGAAGAGTGAAAATAAGTTAATATATTGGATTAATGCCTCCACATATTTTAATGTTTTAGTTACTTTGTGTTCAGATAAGATATAAATGATCTTTTAGAACTCTTTCTTTAGAACTCTTTCTCTGCTTAAATTCTTTAAAAAAATATAAATGCCTTGACATCAACATTTCAGTTAGTATTAAATCAGAAAGTAAGATGTAGATTGAAAAATCATTCTTGAAGGAAAAGTCATGGAAAAATAATGACCCTAGTATGTCATCAGAAGATGTGATCTTACAACTTTAAAAATCTTTCTAAATAATGAGCCTTTCAACCTTGTAGACTGGACATTAATGGTCTTGAGATCTGAAGCATCAATTATGTAACTATGTCTCTGGAAAGAGCAGTTTTGGTTGTTATGTATAGTAATCATTTAATTGTTTGGACTAATTCAAATGAAATATTCAGTATTTGTGTTGTGACATGAACTATGATCTTTAAATTGATATAAAAATAAATCATAGATATGGGCAGTTAGATTATATTTTATTCTGAATTGCTTTCTAGGAGAAATTACTAGAATAAGTACTATGCATTGGTTGTGGTCAATATATCATTGAGGGGACCCTTTCAAGTAATATTCTTGAGACTTTTCCTAGGTAGCTAATCATATCCTGAAATCTACAACTCAACTTTCATCAGGATTCAGATGGTAGGGCTGTTTATTTTTATGACATATAAGCAATAAAAGGTTAAAGATGAAAATCTCCCATAGTGGTTACTCCAGAAACATTGGCTAGTTCAACTTGTCAAAAGAGCCAAGATTTAAGTACACGAGGAATATTTTATGGATAGTAAATTACTAAGCTGTATATGAGTATAGTATTTTATTATCAAATGAATAATTGAAATGTATTTATGAGTGAAAATCATTAGAATATTTTAGACTTGTTGTTGGAAGCTATATAGAATGATCCTTATGTTTCAGACTGAAAGTTCTTAGCTTATTCTCTTATCCTTGTGATCCTTGAGTACCATTTCACTGCATAAAAGAGGTGGCAGGATATTCTCTGTGCTTTTACAATTGAATTGAAACAACTAAAGGTAAAGCAAGAAAAAAAAATCAGGGTCTGCATTCTACATAAATCCACTCGACAAGTTTTGATGAAATGCCACTTTAAATTGTTATCAAGTTTGCTTACTATAAACTCATTTTTACAAATTAAATATTTAATCAGATACAAATATAATTGCTTTTGTTGCTAATAAAATGGATATTTCAAGTGCTAAATTCATTATGAAGCCTAGATTTTGTGATCTTGCCTTTGGAAGCAAACATAAATACTGGGATGCTAGAAGATATATTTTTAACAGAGCTCACTGCAGTGAGTAATCAGTGGCTTTGAAGAGTATTCAAATACATGATAATGATGACTATCTTTTGTGATAAAATTTGTGGAAAAATGTACTTCATATCCTTCAAGTTTTTCCATTTACTGGTTTTTAGTAGTCTCTCTTGTACAGTGAAGAAATCTATCTTTTTTCTCCAGATGTGATTTTTTTTCTTTGTAACTAAATGGGTGGCAGTGAATTTGCTGTGCCGGCTGGCCACACAGGGGCATAATAGGACTGGAGTTTATTCAGAATAGGTTTTAAAGACAGTATTTCTCTCCCTTTCATATGCATAAAATGAGATAGGCAAACTTCCATATTTCAATGTAAGATTACAAAGAACTTAATAGACCAAAGGATATTTGGATTTGTTGGTGTTTTTGATTCCTAGTAAGATAACCCTATGATCTGGTTTGCCTGGCATAGCCCCATTTTATGCCTGCCACCCTGCACTAATTATTGTCAGTACTTGTCAATAGTGTTGCTATTTGACAATAAATTATAGGGCCACTCTATAAAAATGAAATGTAAGTCTTGAAATTACCTAGGGCAAATAGACTCTTTTCCAATGACAAGTTTCCACAGTTCTAAAACATTAATATTATTTAAGTAAAATTTGATTTTGCAAAATAAATGTTTAATTATTTAGTCTTGTAGTGTTTTGGGTGAGAAGTATTTCATTCTTTACATAGCATTTACTATTGCTTTTGTTTATAATGAAGCCATCAATTCGTGTTCAGGATTTTTGAGATAAACTCCTTTTATTTATCATGGCACATTAATGACTACTTTGACATTAAAAGAGCAGCATGCTTACTTTTCATAGCTCTGAGAGTGCAATCTGCACAGTATGCATTGTTTGGAGTTGGTACGATCACAGCACAATTGATTTTTCATTGTAGGAACATTTTTTTATGAACAGTCTTTATTCTGAAGTGTAAAGCACCCAATAGTCTGTTACACGTGCACATGTATACACAAACACACACACATATTTATTTAACCTTGTTAAATATATATATTATTATAAAATTAATAATTATATATTGTAGATATAAAAGCTAGTATTAACAGTGATCTATTTCTAATCAATGACTTATGAATGTATATCATATATATTTTTACTTGAATATATACTGTAGACCTTAGCTATATACTATAATTATTAGTCCAGATCCTTAATCTGATACTGATATGTAATTTTTAAATATTTTCTTTTTGGGAAAATTTTTATAAAGCTGTGTTTTTGTTGACGACTGACAGGCAAATGTTGACTGTACTTTTTTATTATCAAGTTTTATATGATCATGGAGAGTCTTAGAAAACTCAAGATAATTATTGGTAAACTTTCTGTTCAATGCTGGCACTATTCAGCAGTTAATAAAATGAATTCATTTCATACATGGTATGAACTATCATATTCATATTCATATTCACTTATTAGTTACACACAAAGATTCATGTCTATAACGAAAGAATTCCTAGGACTGATCCATAATTTGAGTTCAGCTTCTGAATTTCAGAAGTTTTTAAAAATATCTCAGAAATGTGTGTGAATACTTTTTCTAGGGCAAAATGGGAAAAGCCATTGAACATGGCTTTCTTTTGCCTAATGTTTTTCAAACTGCTTTTTGTTTGTTTTTTTGTTTTTACCAGAGAATACTTCCTTCAGAACGTAACTCAGTATGTAAAGCAGGTAAAAGTGGAGCAGCTCTGATTTAGGAGGTGGGACATGGGACCCATATTAGGTTCTAGAAACAATTTTCATCTGCTTACTTAAAATCAAACTCAGGACTTGTCATTTAAACTCTTTTAAACTTTCCATCTCACCTTTGAAATGTCAGAGATAGAGGTCATGGAAAATGGCAAGGAGAGCTGCCATGTTTAGTCAAGAATTGATCTGTGCCTGACTTTTCTATAAATATTGTGTTAGCTTTATGTTGTATAGTGTTGAACATGAAATTTGTATTCATATCTCAGAGCTGCTACTTAACTGGTTGTGTGATATTGGTAAAATCATTATACTGTGAGCTCTTGAGTTAAGGACTGTTATATTTATTAATCTCTAAATTCCAACACTTATATCCCTTAAGCTACTTTCTAGTCAATAGTGGCTTCCCCCAGCCTCCAGAACCAAATATTGTTCTGCTTTTTTTCTCCCCCAGTGTAGGGGGATATGATTAGCTATGTCTTTTCTAGAACTTCATATAGTTGAAGTCATATAGAATATGTTATTTTATAAATGACCTTTAATCAGCATAACTTAAAACTATCCATGCTGTTGCATGCACAAGTAGGTTTTTTCCCTTTTTATTGCTGAGTAGTATACTGTGTTATGAATAAACCTATTCTCAATTAGGTCTTTTTTATGGACATGTATTTTTATTTCTCTTGCATGAATACCTAGAAGAGGAGTTCTTGGGTCACAGGGTAGGTGTATGCTTAATTTTATAATGCAGACCATTTTAAAGAGGTGTTGTTCATTTTAAATTCCCACCAAATATGTTTGAGAATTTTGGTGGTTCCACACACTGTCCAAACTTTGATGATATGTCTTTTTAATTTTTGTCATTCTGGTGAGTGTATAATAGCATATCCTAATGATATTATTTTGTATTTGCTTGATAAAACTAACAATGCCAAGCACTTTTTCATTCATTGGCCAGTTGTACATCTTCCTTTGTGAAGTGTCTGTTCAATTTTTATAAAATTAGGTTTTTTTCTTAATGAGTTGTAGAAGTTTATAAAATCTACTTGGATATCAGCCATTTGTCAGGCATATGCTCCATGAATATCTTCTCCCAGTCTGTGGTTTACCTGTTCATTTTTTTTGCTTGTTCATTTCTTTAATAATGCC
This sequence comes from Canis lupus familiaris, assembly GCF_011100685.1. Classification (NCBI taxonomy): domain Eukaryota; kingdom Metazoa; phylum Chordata; class Mammalia; order Carnivora; family Canidae; genus Canis; species Canis lupus. Next base: position 5,281,759 of record NC_049234.1, read on the forward strand.
TTTAGATGAACAGAGATTTGATTTTGATGAAATATAATTTATCAACTTTTTTCTCTTAGGGTTTTTGTTTTCTGTCTAAAAATCCTTTGCCAATCCCTAAGTCATGAAACTATCCTCTTACGTATCTCCCAGAAGGTTATTTATTTATGGTTATTTCTCTGTTGAGATTTCCTATCTTTTCACTTGTTATAAGCATATTACCTTCACTTCCTTTAACATAGTTTTTATACGCTAGCTTTGAAATTCTTTTCTGCTAATTTTAACACCCAAGTTACCTCTTGATCAGTCTCTATTGAGTCTTCTTTTCTCTTGAGTATGGGTCATGTTTTCCTATTTCTTAATATATTGAATAATCTTAAATTTTATCTTGGATACGTTTAACAATACTGTATAGAGACTTTGAAATCTGTTTTGAAGAGTGGTGATTATTTTTAAAGCAGGAATTTAACTTGGCTGAACTTGAGCTACAGACTTTGTTGTTTCCCTTGAGGTAAAGCGGCTGAAATTTTAGTTTAATTATTTTAATTTTAGCTGAGCTGCTTCAAGTCTTTCTGTGCATGCATGAGATTTGGCAGTGTTTATTATTCACTGAAATTTCTTTTTCCTTCCTGTAGCTTTCTTTTCATCATTTTCCCCTCACTTTCCACCTTCTGTATTTGCTCAAATTCTTTACTCTGGTTTTTCAAGTTAGGAAGATACTGAATTTTCTAACATAGATTTAGCCTTCAAACATTGAATGGATTTGGCTAAGTCAAGAAAAGAGAAGTGCACCTAAGTCATTCCTTTCTTCAAATGTCAGTTACACCCTAGCGTCTGTCTTCTTTTATTACTTTCTAGGGCCTTCAAATAATTATTTGTTCATATTTTGTCCAGAACTTATCTTTCGGAGGATTAGTTTGATGGGAGTTCCTTGGCCATTATCCAAAGAAGAATCAATTCTTTAACATTCTAAATTGTATTTATGAAGTACTATGCTGGCAGAAATTATATTTATAGTTTCTTTTGTAATCCCAACTTCATTGTTTGTAATTTGTTGTATTTTTCCAAATATCATTGGTTAGCCAGTTGTCCGGTGGCTAATTTGGGAACCTCAAGTTCTAATTAAATTAATATTGTATCATTAGAAAATATAGATAATACATAACTTTTAATATTCTTTCCTGGGGGATCCCTGGGTGGCTCAGGGGTTTAGCACCTGCCTTTGGCCCAGGGCGTGATCCTGGAGTCCCGGGATTGAGTTCCGCATTGGGCTCCCGGCATGGAGCCTGCTTCTCCCTCTGCCTGTGTCTCTGCCTCTCTCTCTCTGTGTCTCTCATGAATAAATAAATAAAATCTTAAAAAAAAATTATTTCCTTGCTACTCTGTCTCACCCATATTTTAATTACTTTTGTTAATGGTAAAATATGAGCAGTGTGTGCACAGGCTTTCTTCACAGAAAACAAGTTTGATATTTCTGATCTATCAGTAAAAGAAAATGTCTGATCAGATATGATGAAGAGACAAAAGCCATATTTATTCATCTCTTAGATAGACATCCGTTTCAAAGATAATTTCCACGTGGATTTTTTTAGAGGAAGTTTGATGATATTTTTGGTAGCAATGAGTAGACTAAAGATGAAATCCTACTTTGTGAGAGTAGCCACCAGTTCTTCAGCTGGTGTTGATCACAGTATACAGAATAAAATGTGTGTGCTGAAAATTTGATGATAGTGCTCATAATAATGACCCATGTTTAAATTAATAAAATTTTCCAATGCTACATGTATTTTTTGCCATGAATGTTTGAACATTATTTTTTGGGTCCTGTGGAGTTATATTTTAATTTTGAAATAAAATGCTGTACACAAAATAGGATACACTACCTTTTCTCTAGAAACTGAGCAGCTTGTTATAAAACTATATGCATAAAATATAAATCTGGTGATGCAAATACATTTAAGAGCAATATGTGCTTCAAAGAATATTACCATGTTTCCCATGAAGCCCACAGAGCTGAAGAAATGTTCATTATAGCCTTTACCATTGGTGATGCAACAAATATATAGATGAGCAAGTTCAATGAAAAGTGGTACCACAATTAGATACAGTCCAAAAATTATATGGAATTCTTAACCTGTATGAGCATTCATCTTTTTAAATTTTATTTTATTTTTTTTAAAGCAATCTCTACACCCAGTATGAGGTTTGAACGCACGACTCCAAGAACAAGAGTTGTATGCTCTACCAGTTGAGTTCATCAAGCTCCCCATGCATGAGCATTAATCTCTTAATTGCTTTTTAAAAGTTGTTTTTGCTTATGTTGGCTTATGTCAAAAAGATTCATGGGGCACCTAGATCCTTCAGTTGGTTGAGTGTCTGACTCTTGATCTCAGCTTAGGTCTTGATTTCAGAGTCATGAGTTTAAGCCCTGTGCTGGGCTCCACACTGGGCATGGAGACTACTTAATAAAAAAAGATTCATTACTTTATAAAACACTTAAGGAGAGTGCATCATGTATTAGTTTTCTATCACCACAAGCTTGCTGGGTTAAAACAATATCCAGTTGTTATCTTCTTGCAGTTCTGTAGGTCAGAGTTTTAGGCAGAGTCATCTGAGTTCTCCGCTCAGGGTTCACAAAGCTGGATCAAGATAGCAGCTAGATGGGCTCTTATCTAGAAGGTCATGGGAAGAATCCACATCCGAGTGTATTAAGATTGTTGACAGAACCCTGTTCTTTTTAGTTGTGGACTGAGGTCCCTGTTTCCTTGCTGGCTGTCAATTGGGGGCTGCTGTTGGCTTCTACAGGCTTCTTGTATTCCTTGCCTCATGGTTCTGTACATTTTCATTTTTAATTTTTAAAGTAATTTTTAAATTGATACATAATTGACATAACAGTTTATTAGTTGTAGATATACAACATAATGGTTTGATGGATGTATATATTGCAAAATGATTGCTAAAGTAAGTTAAATTAGCATCCATCACCATTTTATCTTGTGGTGAGAACTTTTTTTTTAAATCTACTCTTGTACCAACTTTGGAATACATAATACAGTATTATTAATTATAGTCACCATGCTATACAATACACTTAGGTTGTTTCCATGTCTTGGCTATTATAAATAATGCTGCTGTCAACATGGGGTGCAGAAATCTTTTCGAATTGGTGTTTTCATTTCCTTTGGATATATTCCCAGATGTGGAATTGCTGGATCATTAGGTAGTTTTATTTTTAATGTTTTGACAATCCTCCATACTGTTTTCCATAGTGGCTGCACTAATTTGCATTCCCACTAACAGTGTACACAGGTTCCTTGTTCTCCACATCCATGCCAGCATTTGTTATCTTTTAACAGGCATTAGGTGATGTTTTATTGTGGTTTTAATTTGCATTCCCTAATGAATAGTGGTATTGAGCATCTTTTCATACACTTGTTGGCCTTTCATGTAGCTTCTTTGGAAAAAAATGTCCATTTAGAACCTTTGCTCATTTTCTTAACTGGTTGTGTTTTCTTGCTATTGAGTTGTATGAGTTCTTTATGTATTTTGGGTGTTGATCTCTCATTGGATATATGGTTAACATTTCTTGTAGGGCAGATCTGATGGTAATGAACTCTCCCTACCTTTATTTATTTGGGAAAGTCTTTGTTCCTCTTTCACTTTTGAAGGACAGCTTCACTATGTGTAGAATTCTTGGCTGACAGTTATTTTCTTTTAATATTTTGAATATGTCATCCCATTATTTCTGGGTCTAAAAAATTTCTGTTGAAAAATCCATTGTAGTTTTATGGGGATTCTCTTACATGTAACTTTCTCTCTCTCTCTCTCTCTCTTTTCTTGCTGCTCTTAAAATTTTTTGTCTTCAACTTTTGAAATTTAATTATAATGAGTCTTGGTGTAGTCCTCTTCAGGTTCCACCTATTTGGTGTCTTTTGGCCTCAAGGATCTGGATGTCCATTTCTCTCCTCAGGTATGGGAAGTTCTCAGCCATTATTGCTTTAAATATGTTTTCTGTCCCTATCCCTTTCTGTTCTTTAAGAAAAATAATCTCTATGCCCAATGTGGCACTCAAACTCATGACCCCAAGTTCAAGAGTCACATGCTCTATGGACTGGGCTAGCCAGGTGCCCCAAGATGGAGTTATTAGTTAGCTTCCTTGCCCTGGCAGGGCAGTAGGACAGAACCCAGGACCTATACAGCTTGTTGTTTGGGGACCCAAATTAGCCCAGAGTATGCACTGAATTCTCTGGTTAGGTAAGGCCACTGGTTTTGGTCTGCTGTGGGGGAAGCCACAGGTTTTGCTCTCTGTTCCACTGACCCTCTACATAGGGCTTGAATGGCTGTGCTGCTTCCTGTGTGCTCTAGTTAGGTTCCCTGATCACACAGGCTGAAGACCATATACAGTGATGAGCAGGTCTGCAGATTAGATTCCCTGTCTGAGCACAGTGGGAGAAGCAGCTCTAAAGCTAGTAAAACTCTTAGTTTATTGTCTTAACTCAAGCTGACCTGCACCTCTCATTCTCTGACCAAACAGGGCCACTGGCTTTGCTCTCCAAACTGTTGAATCTGCTTGCCTGCCTCTTGGCTTGAGTGCTACTGGGTCTCATAGCTTCCAGGATCTGTCCTCAGTTCTTCTGGTCAGATGGGACTGAAAGGTATTTTCTATAGTAGGTGGAGCTATGTTGCAGCTCCCTTGCCTGTGTGTATGTGTGTATGTGTGTGTGTGTGTGTGTGAGAGAGAGAGAGAGAGAGAAAGATGCTGCTCCAGGCCACTTTCAATTTCCCATAGAGATTCTCCAGTGGGGAGGGGCCAGGAGCTACCTCTGCTTTGGCTGTGAATTAATTGCCCTACCTGTGCATAGCATGGGAACATTACACACAACGTTCTGGCTTTGCTCTGAGGGAGATCGGCTCTGCTGCCTTCCTTTTGGCTCAAGTGCTGCTGGGGCTGCACAGCTCCCAGGAGTTGTTGCCAGCCTTTCTGGTAGATGGGCCAGAAGACACTCCACAGCGGGTGGGGCTGTGATTCAGCTCCTTGCCTGGGCATGGCCAACCAGGCTCTAGGGCTGGCAAAACTCCTCACTTGAACAACTGAATCAGGAAGTTTGTACCTCAGCAAGTCCCTGGGTCAGAGTTTACCTCTGACTTGATTCTACATATGAGCAAAGCTGCTGGTTGGGGTTACTACTTGGACACCGCAGGTATGAACTATCAGCCAAGATCTGTATGCTGCTTGTTTCAAGACCCTCCCCCATCTCAGTCAAAGTCCTATTCTCAATGGTTATGCCTTCAGATTTCCCAGTAATCCTCTTTCTGGCCCTTGCAAGTGACCCACATTGCTAGGGGTGCTGGTCATACCCCATGGGCTCTCTTTTCCCATTGGAGGAACCAGGGGTTCAGAGGAGACTTCTGTGCATGATGCTACAGTGGCCCGGGGGAGGGGCAATGTGGTCAATGGGTAGCCATTTCTCTTATCCTTTTAAAGCAGTCTGTCAGGCAGTGCTTCAGCCTCTGTGTTCTGGGATTTTCTCAGTGGTGTCTTGTTCTTGAATAGTTCTAGTTGTTCTTCCTGTGATGGGGAGTGAAGTCAGAACAACCAGTGTCGCCATCTTGGTGATAGCACTCTAGCCAGTATAATTTGATTTGTACCTCAGTAGCCCTTTGTGTTATTATTGTTATATATAGTTTATCATATACAATTATTATAAACTTCAACTTTATTTTAAAAAGAGCCTTTTACAATTACCTTTTACATTTACTGTTTTTTATTATCTTCATTTCTCTCTCTGGATATGGACCTCGTCTTGGCATCATATCTCTTCTACCTGAAGAAATTCTTTTTTTTTTTAAAAGATTTTATTTATTTATTCATGAGACACACACACACACACACACACACAGAGGCAGAGACACAGGCAGAGGGAGAAGCAGACTTCATGCAAAGAGCTTGATGTGGGACTCGATCCTGGGACTCCGGGATCATGCCCTGAGCCGAAGGCAGATGCTCAACCGCTGAGCCACCCACACGTCCCTATATCACAATTTTTAATACATTATCTCCGCCGATAGGCATTTGGATTGTTTCTAAATTTTCTCTATTGTGAAAATGCTCCTGTGAACATTCTCAGATATATCTTTTGTACATATGTAGGAGTTTCTCTTGGATATATTTCATTCATATGTTTAGCTTTAAGATATAATGCCAAAATGTTTTCCAGCTGGTTTTTTAGGTAACAATAGTTCAATGCATTCATAAATGGGAATGAAATGATTCAACAGCAAAACCTTAATTTAAAAAAAAGTTGGACAGGGCAGCCCTGGTGACGCAGCGGTTTAGCGCCGCCTGCAGCCCAGGGTATGATCCTGGAGACCTGGAATCGAGTCCCACGTCGGGCTCCCTGCATGGAGCCTGCTTCTCCCTCTGCCTGTGTCTCTGCCTCTCTCTCTATGTGTCTCTCGTGAATAAATAAATAAAATCTTAAAAAAAAAAGTTGGACAATTTTAACCATAGCTGTCACTGGGAGGTGCATTTGTTAATTTGGCAAAAACAGATTTTATTTTATTTTATTTTTTTATTTATTTTTTTTTTCAGATTATATTTTAAATGAGTCTTCCCATACCAAAAATTTGTTTTCATCCTTTCTTCTGTCCTCCGCGCCTTCATCACTCCGACCTTACAAAGGGGGGGGGAGGAGCCGGCTTTTCCCAGCCGCAACAGGACGGAGGAAAGGAAGGAGGGGGGAGGAAGGGGGGAAGGGAGGGGAAGGGGGGCGGGAGGGAAGGGAAAGAAGAGAAGAGAAGAAGAAAAAAGAAGAAAGAAAACGAAAAAAGAAGAAAAGGAAAGAAGAGAGAGAATCCGAATAGAAGAGGAAAGAGAAGGAGAGCTCGCATAAGCAGAGCATGTGGGTAGGGCGTGGGCGGGGCTGGTAGTGGGGGAGGAGGGAGGGGCAGGGGGATGTTTGTGCTTTCCTGGGTTCAGCGAAGCGACTCCCTTCCCTCCTCTCCTCTCCTCTCCTCTCTCTTCTCCGTTACTTCCTTTCCTTTACTTTCCTTTTCCTAGTTTCCGTCCTTTCTTTCTTTCCTTTCTTTTCTTTTTTTCCTTTCTTTTCTTCTTTTTTTCTTTTTCTTTCTCCTTCCCTCTCTCACTCTTCTTCCCTCTCTTTCTCTCTTTCCTTTAACCAAAGCAAGGTATAAAACCTCTACATCGGTAAAGGAAGATCTTTGAAATAAGCAGGAGTAGAAGGTGTTCAGCAAGCCTTACAGGACACAGGGTCAAGGATTTTCATGAGTAAAGTCTCCAGCTTCCTAAGAAAAACTGCATTGTCTACAGTGATAATGAATTAGGTTACTTGGACTCATTTAGGTCTTTCATGCTGTTGCTTGAAAATTATTTGTTTTCAGTTAATTAGTTAATACAATTTCCCCCTTTCTACACACAATCTGTCAGGAAATGAGTTTCTTTTTGATTTTTATCTCTAGAAGCAATAAATGTTAAATCTCTAAAATTTGTTTCCACATATGAAATTATTGCCTTCTTTTTAAACTAGGTCTGAAGAATGTTTTCTTACTTTTTTTTCTCTCTCCTACATGGTAGTTTATGAATTATCTCTTTTATTTGAATGGTTTATTGTTAAAAGGTGAAAAACTAGACTTGACAATTTTCTCTCTTGGTGTAAATCTTCATTATCAGCAATAAGATGCAAGCAAGTGAATCAGAGTAAGATTTTCCATTCTCACAGCCTGATGGTGCTCTCTCTCATTGCCTCTAGCTGCAGAAATGCAGGTGAGCCTTGTTAACCCAATCAGCTAGACATCTTCCTGCATCAGATCTTACAGATGGTTCGGGTGTTTCAGAAGTCTCTTAGCATCTGTTTAAAATCTTCAAATTGCTTTTACCAAATTTGTTTGAATCCTATTTGTGGTTACACTTGATTATACATCTGTAGACATTTGAAGAATGGCATTAAGAAATGGCTTTATGTCTAGTACTTATCCTATACTAACATTATTCTAGTGAAGCTGTAATTGAAGTGAAAAATAAACAAAAACAAAACCCGAAAATGTACAAGATTAGTGCATTCAAAGAAATTGAGGTTAATCTCATTTTATTTGGGTTCATAAAATTTTACACATAAAGCAAGATTCCAATTTTCTATTGACTTCCATTGTATTTACAGTTCTTTGATAATAGAATAATGCTTTTTGACTTCCTTCACCTATGTCAAGTGAAAAAAGAACATAGATGTAGTTTTTGTTTTGTTTTACAAATGGGAAAAAAACATAGAAAAAAGAATTGAAGGGGCACTTGGGTTGCTCAGTGCTTGAGTGTCTGCCTTTGGCTCAGGTCCTGATCCCAGTGTCCTGGGACTGAGTCCTGCATTGGGCTCCCTGCAGGGAGCCTGCTTCTTCCTCTGCCTGTGTCTCTGCCTCTCTGTCTTTCATGAATCAATAAATAAAATCTTAAAAAAAAAGAATTGAGAAAAATATACCAAAATATTAACAGCAAATGCTTTGGATTTTTAAATTAAATATAACTAAAAAATAATGTGACAATGAAATTAAATGTGCTAAAGCATTTAGAACATAGCCCGACAAATAATAAACATTAAGTAAAGAATAAGAATTATTTTTATTAATTACATCTTTTCTTCTATTCAAGATTTTATTCTGAGAGATTCTTTCAAGTCCAATTTCCAGGTCAAAAGCTATCAACTTTTCTAAGACTTTCATAAATTACTTTTCTCAAAAGTTAAACTAATTACATTTCCAAAATGAACATATGAAATTGCTCTTCATAAATGGTGCTGGTTGCTTTCATATTGTCCTATGTTTAATTTTATTGGTTGTTATATACGTTTTTAAAATATTTTGTATAAAAACATTTACTCATCTGTATTATAATTTGCTAGGGCTGCTGTAACAAAGTACCACAGATTAGGTGGCTTAAGGAGCAGAACTTTTTCTCTCATAGTACCGGAGATTAGAAGTTCAAGATCAAAGTATCAGCAGGATTGGTTTCTTCTGAAGCCTCTTTCCTTGGGTTGTAGGTGACTACCTTCTTGATGTGACTTCATGGTCTTTCCTGTGTGTGTTTGTGCATCCCTGGTATCTCTCCATGTGTGTCCAGATTTCCTTTCATAAGGATACCAAGGATACCAGTTAGATTGCATTAGCAATCTATAGCTAATTCAGACAATTCCACTCTGGCAGGCACTCTTATGCTACCATGTTCATGTTAGTGGTGTTAGTAACACAAGACTGGTCAGAAGGAAACATAATGGTTAATTAAGTGAAAGAGGAATAGGTAATGTGGATCTGAATATACAGACTGCAGAATAAAACAAAAGCAAGAAAGAGCAAGCAGAGTCATAGAAAGGAATCTATAGCCTTTGCAAGGATGTTTGATAGTTGTTTTCCTGCCTTTAATGGGTTTGAGACAACCTGGGCCCCAAATAAGTTTCCATTATAGCAAAAGTAATACAGGGATTTGATCAAATAAAGTGGCATGAATGTTTTCTCCACTTTACCTCAGTTTTGTATGTTTTTGATGCTTTTTCTCACTTTTCATTTACTGGTTTGCTCCTCTTCCTCTTTTTCCTAATTTGCTGTCACATACACTGTTTGAAATGTTACTTGCCTTTTTTCCCCAAACCTCTTTTGTGCAGATTCTTCTCTCTCTCTCTCTCTCAATTGAGAATTGTACAATCTTAGACAAAATCTAGTTTTATCCTCTGATTTTCATCTGGAACCAATTTAAATCTGTAACTTTGGTGTATGTATTAGATTTTGCTGAGTCCTTTTCTAGGACGCTGAGTACCATAATTTTCTTCCTGTGACAAGTTAAAAAGCATCTATTTTAAACAAAGTCATCTATCAAGTACTTTTTATTTATATTGTCAACTAATGTTTGTTTAGTTTTCCAATTTTCCAAGTGCTTTAGAGTCACCAAGAGGAAAGGTGATGAGAGAGGCAGTAGGTCCCCAAGGTCTCTGTCCTTGGAGAACTTACACTGTGACATGTCCGCTGACTACAAGGAAAACATGTGTTCAAAAGAACCACTCTCAAACTAGGACTTTGGTCTCACCTTAGTTCTACCCTAATTGACTCACATTTCCTTTGTAAGTTTGTGTGGAGTCTAGGGCCTGAGGACTAGAAGTCAGAATCTTGACAGTTAAACTTAATCTTGGTGTCTATCTTCTTGCTACCTTGCACCTGAAAAGTCCAGTTCATTAGAATTTATGATAAGAGTTACAGAGAGAGGAGAATCTTAGTACAAGTTGCCTAGAAACAGAGCCAGACAGGAATTTAAGCACATATGTTTTATTGAGTAAGTGCTCTTCAGGAGAAAAAAGAAAAGAAAAGAAAAAGTAACAGGAAATGAGTGAAGCAGGATATGGAAGAGCTGGCCAAGGATATGGTCTCTGGTTAAACATCACCTAATGATGGGGGTGGGGGCTCTTGAGCATGAGTCATTCTTCAGAGTTGTTCCTTCTATCTGTGCACCCCTGTCTCCATCACTCATAGGGTGAGAGCTATCTGTGGGTTGGGGGTAACCTTGCAAGTGAGATGTCAGTCATCCTTTCAGAGCATTTCTTCGATGAATGGGGATACCTGTGAGCACTAGCCACCACCACTCACAGTAGCTGCAAAATGGGGGCACTGGCCTGGGGAAGGGCATTCAGGGAGCCACCAAGAATGCGTACTTTAGTCTATCCCTTGCATCATTTGGAGCCAGTTGCCACTGACAGTTAAGTTTACTCCATTTTAGGCACAGGTCCTCCAGGGTTCTACGTTCACAATTTCTGTAAAAACTTACATGAGGAGGGCTAGATCCACTACCGCTGCAGTTAACTCTGTGGCTGTAATTGATACTTATCAACTCCTCCAACACTCCCCACACCCCCCACCTCCAGGTCCCAACCTCCACCCTTTTATAAGTCTAAGTGACTTATCTGGTAGGTAGACAGACCCTGACCCTCATCACTCCAGAGTCTAAGCATCTTAGCATCATGTCCTTATGATGGATTCCCCTTGATAGTGGCAACATAACTTGCAAATAACAAGAGATGCTCCTGTGGATAACCTGAATGTCAAACACGTGCACCTGCCCCTATTTTGCAGAGCCATCTTACCTCCTCACAACGATCAGGGTTAGTTATTCCTGCCAGTATGATAATTCTTTTCTGGCTCAAGCAGCACAAAGTGACCAGGCAGTAACTATAGCTTTAGTTATATGCTCCTGATGAAGCATTCCCTGTTTTGGGAATCAGGATCTCCAGACCATAGAGCCTGAAGTAGCAGTATGATACAAATTTCCTGAGCTGATAACTGGCAATAATGGTTAGTGGGCCACTCTTATTTCTACTTCTTGGTTCCTGGCCTATGTATTCTCCCTATCAGGAGCACAGCCACATATGATAGCCAGTGATTTAAAGAGTATATCCTATCCTAAAAGATAGTGTCCTTTGCTTGCAGGGTGTCTACCTAGGCTGGAGTCTCAGCTGCATATTTAACAGAACATGCAACTGCACTATCCGGCTGAAAGGTTCTGGGTGCCACAGTATGTGTTAAGATCAGTGGATCCCATGATTGGTTGATGTCCTCACTGCATTACCACTACGAAGGAGACATATTTCCTTTGTTTGGTCAGAAGTATGTGATGTCATATCCGATGTAGGTAAAGCAGACTCTTCAAGTGCTTGTACAGTGGTACTTGCCGAGACACTTTGGGCAGGAAAGGCAAGCCCATATCTGAACACGTGCCTGTGCCCATTTGAATGAATTACTGACCCGTAGAGGGTAGAAGGTGTCCAGTGTAGCCACTTTATTATCAAATGATCTGTGGTCTTTGAAAGATGGAATTATATTAGATGATGGGTTAGACACTCGGCATTAGCAGTAGCTTTATTAGTCAGGGTGAGACTAGCATATGCTGTTGGGCACATGAGTAGCTTCTGTATCTGCCACCATGGCTTTATTTCACTTCCAGGGTTGGGTGGAGTTGGTGAAGACAGAGTCCGCTGACATCTCATGACCAATTTATTGGTTCACTTGGTTAGTTAAAGCCTCTTTTGAAGCAGATGTTCTCTGGCACACAGAATGTGCAATACTAAGGTCCACACACCTTCAGCCCACTCCTATAGGTCCACCCACTTGTGTCTTTATTGGAACTCCTTGTCCCAGATTTTCCAGTCTTGCTTTTTTTTTTTTTTCTGGCCCCTGATTAGTCATCTAAGCTATTCACCATTATCTAAGAACCCATATATAGTTTTTTTCTCTGCACACAAAATGGATAACCATGTGTACTCTGTGAAACTCTGCCTTTGAGAGGATTTCTCCTCATCACTGCTTTTCAGGGCTGAGGTCTAGCCATACTCTATTTTTAGCTTATACTTACGTACTGACCTGGCCCATTCATGATCTAAGTGCAGCCTTTTGTTTCTTGAATATGAACTTCAGAGAAAGCATTGATGCAATAGTGTTAAGTGACTTGATAGCCTGAGCCATCTCTTTGGACGCCTTGTTGTCTCTGGACCTGCTTTCCCCAATCCCAGATGAACTGCTTTCATTTTATTATGGAATGCTGCTGAACCTATCTGACCTTAGGATTTGGTGGTCTCATGACGGGCTCTTCTGGATGCATGGTAGCTTGATGTCCCAAGGTCAGGTGTTCTATCCCAACCATGAGAGAAGCAGATTTTTTAATAGTTCTCTGTGTTGGCTGTGTTGGCATGACCTTATTCCAGAATCCTATGGGTTTGTGTTTCAGTTCTCCTCTTGGGGCTTTTCAGAGACTCCACATGGTTTCTTTGTCCACCGCCATTATCTCTAGTATCATGGACTATATGGGGTTGTAAAACAGCCAGGATCCATTGCAGATTTCTTTTTTAAAAATTTTTTTGTTGTTGTTCTGGGTCCTACTCAAAATAAGTGGCCTTTCTCTTCACCAAAGTGGATCAGAGAAGTATTCTCAAGTACTTCAAAACCCAAAGGATCCTAAGAAATTTAGGATCTTAACAAATAGGCTTTTTTCTTAGTGTTTGGAGGTACAAAGTGCAATCAACATTCGTTTAGGTTGGAGATATTATGGCATGTTCCATACCACTGAAATCCTGAAAATATAACCTTTTTGAAATGTATTTCTCATTTCACCTTCTGGAGGGCATGGTTGCTGTTCTGGTCCTATTAACATGCTATTATCAATGTAGTGGACCAAAGTGATGTTCTGTGGAACATTTGGATAGTGGAGTTCCTTCCAACTATATAATGTCAGAGGGCAGGAGAATTATCCTCCTTGGAGCAAGTCTATGAATATAAACCCTATGTGAATGTGAATTGCTTCTAATCCTCCTTTCTGATGTGAATTGCTTCTAATCTTCCTTTCTAATCCATATTCACCAAATGAATAACAATGCACCACATACTCAAGATCATGTTTATCAACTCTAGTAAAGATACCGCATTTGGCCTAGTAGTTGCTGCTGGGGCTGCTACTTGGTTATACTTATGGTAGTGTGGCATCTTCTGTGATCCATGTGGATTTGAAAAGGTCAGACTGGTGACTTAAGTGAAGATGTTATAGGGACACCAGAGAGGCATCATTTAACTCTTTGAGGGTGGCACTAATCATTTCCCTCAGAATGCCAATTGTTTTTCATTTACTATCTGGGTGGTGGTGGTGGGGTGGCAGGTACCCTCCAAATTAAAAAAAAAAATTTCAGTTCTGTCAATTGCTAAGTATGTTCATTCTGATTACACATTTGGAAATCAGGAAAATAATTGGAATCAGTAGACCTGGGTGGGTCTACTGTAAGATAAACATAGGCTGGGACTCCATTTATCCTGTGACCATTACATGCTCCTCCTCTAATTGGGAGTGTGTACGAACGTGATGATGGTGCTTTAGGTTCTTGGATGTTAGTGTTCATTTGGATCCTGTATCCAACCCTCAAAAAGTCTGGATATTCTCCTTTCATACCATCTTCATCGACACTAGAGAGACCAGTTTTCTAAATAGCATTTTATACCCTTAGCCTGGCACTACAGAGGATAATCATCAGTAGCTTCTTACCTATGCTCATGTTCCTTTCATCGGTATATTTGTACCAAAGTGGTAAATGGAATGTACGTCCCTTGAGTTCTCCGGAGGAATATAATCAGCTAGTGTGTTTTCTAGTCTAATACAGCAACACTGTTCTCACATATACACTTCACTCAATCTTTTGATTCCTCCCTTGACAGTTTTCCTGGATAATACTGGTGTTTCTACTTCATTTAATGGAAATCATAACTTTTTAAGCCTTTGGGAGCTACGTGATTGCATATTAATACCATCTGCTGTGGCCCTCACCAGAGTGTTAAAATCCTGTCTTATCTAAATCTCTTATCCAGCTTTACATTTTGCCCTCTTTGACCCAGCACTTTTAGGATTTATTGTTAGTTGTACTCCCAGTTACTCCTGGTATGTGTTAGCCAGGTTCTGTTTAGGTGTATAATCTCTTTTCATCCTTAGCAAGCCTAGTACTTTCTCAATTGGGCTATGTTAAGATTTGACCTTGTAGATCAGTTTGCCAAGAGGAGAGGTGGAGGCAGATCCCTAGAGCAGCCAGTATAGTCTTCTAAGGTACCTAGCTCATTTGAGCCTTTGGCATGGTCTTCAATCAAGGGAATCCTCCATCTTCCAATATGTGGAAGTGAGTTACTTTCATAGGCCTAGGAGATGTGTGGGGATCTAGGGCTCAAGGATGTCTGTTGTATCCACCTGGGTAGTCACATCTCAAGTCTCATGTTTTGTTTTGTTTTTTGAAAGATTTTATTTATTTATTTTTTATTTGAGAGAGAGAGAGAATACAAGCAGGAGGAGCAGCAGAGGGAGTAGACTCCCCACTGAGCAGGGAGCCTGATGTGGGACTCCATCTGAGGACCCTGGGATCATGACTTGAGCTAAAGGCAGATGCTTAACCAACTTGAGGCATCCTTCAAGTCTCATATTCTTATTACTGCTCTGTTGGGACCCTCACTTTGACATAGATTTGCCTAGGCTGAGAATTTAGCCTTTTTTTGAAGTTCTTTTACTTTTATAACTAAATTCTCCAACTTATATTTATTAGTCTTTAGCTCTATCTTCCTTCTGGCTTTATGAGAAGAGGCCCTTTAATTGAGAGCAGGGAGGCTATTTGACTCTCATACTTTGTTTTATATTGATGACTGACTGCCCTCAGCTTATCATTTTTAAATTTTCAATGCATTAGTCTGGTATATAGCAACAACAGTCCAGTTCCAATCCTTATAATTACTGTTTCTCCTATATTTCTCAAATGGCAGAGGTATTGCATGAGCCAGTGTATCCTATTTATAATCCATCCATTTATAATTCCACGTGAAAATTTTAACAACTGCATTACCATGTCAGGGACCATCAATATTCCACTTCTACCAATAAGAAGTTACTCATATCTAGTTGGCCAGTGAGTTATTCAACTTCAAAATCTTTTTGGATCTGTCTCTTGAGCTCACTCTTGGTATTGTCTTAGGTCTAGTTTATTAGAAGCAGAGCCTGAGACAAAGATTCCTGGGTATATGATTTGTTGAAGAACTGTTCTTCAGCAAAAACCTTTAAGGGTTGATGGAAGCAGGATAGGGAAGGGGAAAGAGCTGAAGAAGGATTGGTTTCAGGTAATGACTAGCCGTGGCTTGATCCTGAGTGTGTGTATGAATGGGAAAGTGTATATCTGGGGGCTTGGATCTTAAGTATAAATCACAAGGTAGTATTTTGTACCTTTGGGGCAAGAGTATCAGACTTTGTCCTATATTGGTAGGTCATGGGCTCTGGGCCTTGCTTGAGGAGGGAGTGGCAATTCTCCTTTCCAGGGGAGGTTACTCCTGTTAGATTTCAATGTTTTGTCATAACATGCAAATTAGCTATTTTGAGGGCTCCTGGGTGGCTCAGTTGGTTAAGTGTCCAATTGTTGGTTTTGGCACAGATCACCATCTCAGGGTCCTGGGATGGAGCCCCACAGTCTCTGAGCTCAGTATGAAGTCTGCTTATCCCTCTCCCTCCATCTCTTTTCCTTACCCTGCTCACACATATGAGCTCTTTCTCTCTCAAATAAATAAATAAAAATTTTAAAGAAAATTAGCTGTTTTGTCTAGAGAAGGAGGAACTAATATATTTCATAAAGTAGTTAGTGGGAAAAAAATCTTGAAAAGAAAAATGATCTAAATATAAGTATTTACATATAACTTTCCCAAAAAGGATAAATGTAGAAAAAGAAGTATTGAATGGGTTGCATACTACAAAGATAGCAATAGTTTAATATTGGGACATTTGCCAGTATTTTATCTAATAGGGAATCAACATTTTTTTCTTTTCACTCACTTTTCTAGAAATTTTGCTTTGTAATTAAAAATAACCTTACTGATGATGTGTTCACTGTTTAAATATATTTATTCAATATTTACATAAGACTGCATACTACACAACTGGAAAAATTTCCAAGATGTGCATCTATTAACTTCTATTTGTAGAGCAATTGTAAATTGGTCTTAAATGCAAATGTATTGCATTTTAAGAAAACATTTTGATGAGATGGGCATATAATTTTAAAATATAATATGTACTTGGTATTGATAATAGATTGTCAACATTGTCCCTTGCACTTGGAGTCCCTAAGTCATTTACAGCGCAGTAGATTTCCTCTGGTGCTTGTGCCATTTGGAGTCCTGTTACAGTGGCTGCTAAGTACACTATCTTGGAGGAAGGATCATCTTCCAGTGTAGCTCCCTGGTGCCTCTTCAGTTCTCCAATGAATGCCAAAGACCAAATGCTCTGGTTTTTGGTTAAGGGTGAAGGAACCAGAAGCACCCTATTCTGATCTTTTTATCTTTTGTAACCATCTATTCTTTTTGCAGGACTATGACTTTCTGATTTTACCTTAATGTATATTTTCTGTTAGTAACTCTAAGGGAGCAGAGCTAAAGATGTAGGCTTGGAGTTTAGTAGGTAAGTCATATATTTTTAATGTGAATAATTGAAATGTACTGGATCTGCTCTGTTGCACATGATCTTCTTATCTGAAAGTATATTTAGAATCCTATATTTTTTCTTATCTAGCATCCACTGCTGGATGAGGCAGCTAATTCTTGAGTATAAAGTGAGTTTATGTAGTTTTCTATTTTAAATCTGTGATGTCTTTGAGTAGGGCAAGATTTTGGTAATTTTTAGGTAAATGTTAAAGAACCTTCTAGTTATCTATTCACTGTCAGAATTTTGGAAAATCAATTTCTAAACTCTCTTTATAGTTTATTTATAATTATAATTTATAAATTTATAACTCTCTTTATAGTTTTACATTATAAATTGTTTACTGTCATACCTGACATGAATTTTTGCATTTAGGTGTGAAGGGAAACGTGCCTAGAAACACCTCTTAATATTTATTTAAAGTTTTCTTCTTTATGAAGTAATATGATAGATCAAAAAGAAAATAAAAAGTGCATAATCAAAGTCAATAGTTACAAATCAGTTTTCTTATTGATATTTTTTAGAACCAGGGAAATTGGTTTTAAAATGGTTGTGAATTTTCTATTGGTATGTTTACTATATTTGAAATAAGAATTATAGGCTATTTGTTATATGTTTCATTTGTTATCTGTAAAGCTGCCTTTTAATTTTGATAATCCAAAAATATTTATAATGACCATAAAATAGGGAAAAAATCTGATAATGTTATGGGGATGAGTCCTGGAAATAAGTGTGGAATAAATAATCTGAAAAAAATAATGTAAACAAAAAAAGTTGTATTCTACAAAGAGCAGTGAATTTCCAGATATGTGACTGACAGTTGAATATATTTTCTTCATGTTCAGAAATAGTTTGATTTCAATATTATTTCAATTGCTAGCCACAGGTCAATTGTGTGTGGATATGTGCATATGCCTGTGTGTATACGATACTTGTGTGTATGTACATGCATAAACATGCAACCCAGCAGCTGAAGATGCAAAGGATGACATATATTTGATCTTAAATCAATAAAACCAAAGAAATTATTTACAGTGATGTCCAAAATGGAACTTCATAATATAGCATTTCATTTTCTGTATCTGGTATTGGCTGTACCATAAGAACAAATAAAACATGAAAATATAATTGGATTTTTAGGAAAATCATTCATTATTTCATGATTCAGCACCATAAAGAGCCAAGAAAATATCAGAGGCATCTAGATTGTGGCTCCCTATCTTTCCTGCACAGGTGCTGCAAGTGATATTTAGGCAGATGATTACTCAGGGTATTGAGGGCAGTCTTCCACTGTAGTCTTTCTTCCTTCCTTCCTTCCGTTTCGTGAAGGAAGTAAGCTTACTTGAGGAGGGAGGTTTTTATTTCTTTTCTTTTTTGAGGGTTTTTTTTAGTTGTTTTCTGTATTTCTTTTTTTTTATTCTTTTTTCTTTATTTTTCGTTATTTCTTTCTTTTTTTTATTTAGTTCTTTCTTTCTTTCTTCTTTCTTTCTTTTTTCTTTCTTTTTCTTTCTTTCTTCTTTCTTTCTTTCTTTCTTTCTTCTTTTTCCAGTGTACTGGAATATGTACTGGCAAATGTACTTTCTTTCTTTCTTTCTTTCTTTCTTTCTTTCTTTCTTTCTTTCTTTCTTTTTTTTTTCTTTTATGATTTGTTTATTCATGAGAGACACAGACAGAGAGGCAGAGACACAGGTAGAGGGAGATCAGGCTCTTTGCAGGGAGCCCGATGCGGAACTCGATCCCAGACCCCAGGGATCATGCCCCAAGCTGAAGGCAGACACTCAGCCACTGAACCACAAAAGCATCCCTTCCACTGTGGTTTCTATATCCTTCCCCTTTACTCCAAAATAGGATAGATACTAATGACTTTTTCCCCTAAAACATTATTTTTGAGACTGTAGAGATGGATTTGACAATAGAATGGTGATTGCAACTTCCAGCAAGACTGGATCCTGTGTGTTCCTTATGGCATAGTAGCTTGTTTGCATGAGTGGAATCAGAATTAACAGAACTGAGCAACAAAGCAACCGGTAAACAGAAGACAGCATGAAACTAATAGCAATGGACTTACATGGGGGATTGAGAATGATTTTAGCACTTTGGTTATCAATGAATGAAATACAATAAAGAAAAAAAGGAAATATGCACAAAAATATTTATTTGAACCTTGAAAGTTACATTAGTAACATTTTAATTCTGTAGTTTACAAAATATTCTTACATACAAGTTTTAATTTACTAACATGGCACATAAGAAGTACAAAACTATATTTCATATATGAATATTTGCATTGGAAGACATTCTGAAGCATTTTTTATTCAGAAGAAGTTTCGTGTCTGTTTCACAATAATGATTTTTTGGTTGTAACTGATTAGTTTTTAGGACAAGTTCATAAAGCAATTTGAAAAGAAGAGATAAAAGACATAAAAGAGGGCACAAGGAAAGAAGAAGTTGAAGACCTTTTACAGCTTATCAGGCTATGTCTGAAAGCATTCATTTTTATTTATTTATTTATTTATTTATTTATTTATTTATTTATTTATTTTTAAAGATTTTATTTATTTATTTGAGAGAGTGACGGAGCAAGCATGAACATGGTGGTGGGGGGATGGGCAGGGGGGAGGGAGAAGCAGACTCCCTTCTGAGCAGGTAGCTGAGCAGGGCTTGATTCCAGGACCCTGGGATCATGACCTGAGCCAAAGGCAGATGCTTAACCACCTGAGCCATCCAGGCACCCCAGCATTCATTTTTAAATAACCAAAACACTGATTCTACTTAATGACAAACATGGTGTATATCTAATGCTACTATAAAGATCAATTAAATATTTCCATTTATTATTATTATTTGATTTACCATCTTTAAGTTGGTGGCATAGTATGGATAAATCAGGTCTCTCTTTTAAAAAAAATTATTGAATATAGTTGACACAAAATGTTACATTAGTTTTGAGTGTACAACATAGTGATTCCACAAATTTATATATTATGCTTTACTTAACCACAGCACATCTACTGTCACCATATGACACTATTACAATATCATGACTATATTCCTTAGACTGTACATTTTAGTCCAGTGATTTATTCATTCCATAACTGGAAGCCTGTATTTCCCATTCTTCTTCACTCATTTTGCCCATCTCTTTATCCCCCTTCTCCCTGGCAACCATCAGTTTATTCCCTGTATTTATAGTTCAGATTTTACTTTTTATTTGTTTGTTTATTCATTTTTTAAAAAAAATCCAACATATGAGTGAAATCATATGGTTTTTATTTTTGTCAGTCTGACTTACTTCGCTTAGCATAATACCCTCTAGGTCTGTCCATGTCCCCTTTTATGGCTGTATAATATTCCATTGTGTGTACACTACCACATCCTTATCCATTTGTCAATTGACACTTAAGTTGCTTCCATTATCTTGGCTATTGTAAATAATTCTGCAGTAAATGTAATTCTTTTCAAATTAGCATTTTCATTTTCTTTGGGTAAATACCTAGTAGTAGAATTATTGGATTGTATGGTATTCTATTTTTAATTTTTGAGGAACCTCCATTCTGTTTACATTCCCACCAGCCGTGTTTAAGTGTTTCCTTTTCTCCACATCCTTGCCAACACTTGTTTTTTCTTATTTTAGCCATTCTTACAGGTGTAGGGTGACATCTCATTATGGTTTTTGACTTGCATCTCCCTAATGATTAGTGATGTTGAACATCTTTTCATGTTTCTGTTGGCTATCTGTAGGTCTTTTTAAAAAAATATCTATTTGTTTCTTCTGCCCATTTTTTAATAAGACTATTTGTTTTCATGGTGCTATGTTAGCTCTTTATATACTTTGTATATTAAACTCTAAATCAGATCTCTTTAAAAAGCTTCCCAAAGAAACTTAAGTTAGGTTTTCCCCCTTTTGATACTCAGAGAATAGATAGAGACATTCAGAATCATTACATTAACCTTTGAGGTTTTTCCCCTCCAAATCTGCAGACTCTTTTCAGAAAAGTTTGATAATAGCTAACAGAGTACTTTATATTGTTGTATGGTATAAAATTTTACCTAAGGTGATTCGTGAATATTGAATCTGTTACCAAAGTTGATAGGGAACAAATCAGAGAAAGAGTTACTTATTGATATAGGAGTCCAAGCTTACAAATATATGCAGCACTTAATGAAGACTCTGAGAGCATAGCTAGTGCCTTATTTTCTTATCCTGAAATGGAGAGGATATGACATTTCCAAATTGTTGAAATGCTTCTTTAAATCAATTGTGTATAACCATGATCACTTTTTTTCATAATTGTCATTACTCTTCAGCAACTTTTTCATATGTATTATAATAAAATTGTTTCTCAACATTTAACTCAATGTAATATTTATTTTAAAGATCTTCATTTACTAGTTTTTTTGAGCTATGAATCTTAAGTTTTGCTTTGGGGTGTATAGATTTATTTGAAGATACATATTTATATGAAATTGTGTATTTGGCCTTTATTTTCATCTCACAGTATTTGACGATCTTCAATTTCCCACCTAAATGTCTGAATATTTACTATTCTTGATTTTACTATGAAATTATTATTATGATACTCTGTTCAACTTATGTTTAGGGTTACACTGATTGAGAAAACAAAATAGCAGATCATAAGGTGTGTAGATATTCTCTGCAGTCTAACTAAGATCTCTATTTTAGATTCTTCCTTACTACAGAAGCTGCAAAACAGAAAACTCACCTTTTCTTTGTAGCTTCAGGCAGCCTTGTGACTGACTACTCAGTTCTGGAGAAAGAGAAAATGATCTCTTAGTGCAGCCTCTCTGGTTTCTCCCTTTTTCCTTTTAGGTACATGCAAGAAATGCCTGAGCTGCAGTATCCAAAGTCCAGTGTTATAAAACAATATGTTACCGAGAGTCTGATGCCTTGTTGGCATCATTTAGTGCGTACCAGTCCTGGACTAACATCCCATTGTGCAAGACAGATACGTATGTCTCCTGTTAAAAATGCTGTTTGATGGATTTTCTGGAACTTGTAGCCAAAGGCAGTCTTACCTGATTATTAGATTAGCTTTTAGAGGGGTTCCTGGATGGCTCATTTGGTTAAGCATCTGCCTTTAGCTCAGGTCATGATCTCAGGGTCCTGCGATTGAGCCCCAGTTTGGGCTCCTTGCCCTCCCTGATCATCGGGGAGTTTACTTTCCCTCTGCCTCTGCCTTCCACCCCTCGTTAGTGCTCTTGCTCGCTCTGTCTGTTCCCCTCAAATAAATAAATAAAATATTTTTTAAAAAAGGTTAGCTTTTACAGATGAGCTTCAAAAATGTTTGCACGTTATTGTTAAAATAGGCGTGAGGCATTTCTTGTTTAGGCTTGTGTAACCTTTTTATGTATATTCTCAGAAAATATTAAAAGATACATGAATACTACTTTATTAATGTTTTTAATCCCACTCATGTCTATCGCAATGCTTTGTGGCAGTAGGAAATTATGATATGTAGGAAGGAATAAAAACTGAGTGTAACAGAATATATAGGTTATTTGGTACTGCTTATAATAACTTTATTAATATATATTTTCTGATTTAATATTAAGAGTGTATTTTGCCTTTATAATTTTTTTTACTTAAATTAGACACTACATTAATTTTTGAATGAAATTATTTTACACATAAAAATAGTATTAAGAAAGTAACCTTATAGGCTTGCTAACTAAAATATTACTACATTAAGCTAGGTCTACATACTGCTGTTTCATTAGAAAAATTAGAACCGAAAATTTTCAATACTTGTTGATAGTCTGTATAAAAAAAAAGAAAAACCTGTACTGTCACAAAAATCCACCAATTTCTAGTATTTCATTCAGGTTTCAAGAAATCTAGCCAATACATGAAAACTAGAAAGGAAAAACCACGAGGCTTTTTTTTTTTTCCACGAGAGAGAGCTTAAATCTAATCTTTTTTTGGAAAAGTCAGAAAGTTTATATTGTGTTCAGTCATTAGCTGTGTTAAAATCCTTTTGCTGTAGATTTATATTTGTAAAATAACATTTGTACATTATGTATGTGTATATTCTTATATAAAATATTATTAATGGACAACTTAAAATTCTGGAGGGGTACCTTAGAAAAACCCAAATAATATGATCTTTCCACATTTGTACCAGAAGACCATTTTTATGGTCTTTATATTATTTCATCACAGCCAGGAGAATGTTAGTTTATAAAATTGTTAAATTCCAGCCCCATAGTAGGAAGTTCAGAAACCTTCAAACAAATAAAAATCACTGCTGATATTGTGTTTGTCAATTATTAGTTAAGATTATTTAACCAGCTTTCCTTAGATTGTGTTATGTATTTATAAAAGTTGATTTTGATTGTGGTCATTCTATTCTTTGTATCTTTATTCAATCATAAAGAAAATGCCCCTTGCCTTTTTAATTTTAAAGTTAAAAAAGTGAACTTTTCAAGTTGCCTTAATGTTGATGTGCAGAAAAGCATTGAATTATCATATAAAAATAGGAGAATTAAGTTCAGGAAAACCTTAACTTAAGCTGAGCTTACCTTAACTCAGGACCTAGTTACCTAAAATTGTCATGATACATCTCTCCTACCTGGGAAGTGTAGTAAAAATTCTACAACAAAGTATATAATATTATAAGGTCATCATTTATAACAATATAATACACAGTATTACAGGATTATAGTAGGGTAGAACTAGAGGGGATCTTCATTAGCTACTTTGAATCATGCATTAAACAGAGAAGGGAAAACAAAAGCCATTTTCAAGAGTATTTTTGTCATTCATATATGTGTATGAATGGATTCAACCTGAGTGGTTCTTTATAATATACAGTTGAAATAGAGAATCGTGGTTTGAAGAAATTCTCAGTATTGAATAACTCAGATAAGTTTTACAAATAATAGCTTAGGGGTAACATGAGACATTAAGTACTTATCATAGGATATGGAGTGGATCTTTTCCTGTTGCTTTGGCATGTTAGACTAAAGCTGAATGTGAACAAAAAAAGTATTAAGTACCCTATCATTAAACAAAAGTCTTGGTAATAATTGATACCCAGAACTTGTCTCAAAGTTTTCTAAAAGTAGATTAACTGGTAGCTACCTTTAGCTGTCAAGCCCAATGAAATACACTGCTGCTAGTGTATTCAAGCACTCATACCCAATATAGAAAAATAATCCACTAAGTAGATGAAAATGCCCATATAGTCAGAATATTCCTTTGTTCAGTGATAGAGGAACATAAATAGATATAAAATACATTTGTTCATTGGACAATAAAACATAGTTTCCTACACATCTTTTCCTTCATATTCTAAATCTATTCAACTCAAGAAATAAAATTCATAGCCAACTTTTTTTCCCCTTTTTCCTTACCCTTCTACCCTTCTACATTTAATCTGTCGAAGTTTCATAGATTTAATCTCCTAAATATATTTTGTTTCATTCCTTTCCACTGCCTTAGTCAAAGATCTCATAATTTCTCACCAGAATCATTGGAATAATCCAATTGATCTTCCTACTACCAGATTTGCTCCTGTCCCTTGTTTTAACCAGATAATTGCATGAGTTAACTTTCTAACACAAAACATCTGATGACCTTCTCATGTCTACAGAATGAAAGCCCAAAATGCTTAGCATGGTACATGAGCCTTTTAAATCTTCACTCAACCTTGATTTCTGGCCTCCCCTGCCACTTCTGAGTTTGATCCTGATTTTCTTTTCTACTGAACTCTTTTCTGTACTTTATTTTTTGTGCTGTCTTAAATTCTTTGTGCAAAGAGTTATGATATAAATAATTCCAGTTAATAAGACAATGTAAAAGGGATTTTACGTGATATAGAAAACTAGAATAATGAAAAAATGAGGATAGTTCTTTATTGTGGGTATCTCAAGATATAGATGCAATTATATAATCTAGTGCCATCTAGTGGTAAGTACTTTGAGTTTTCTTTCCATAACCCACTGAGGAACTTTCAATGCACTTCAACACCTCTTTCCCTGCCTACTGTCATTGCACTGATCATTGAATTTTTGAAAATTGTACTTACCAAGTTTTTTTTTTAAAGCTCCAACAGCTTCTGGTTTCATAAATGTACCTAAATACTGTCATAACTTGCAACTCAAACAAAAGAGTCTCAAATTGGGATTGGAATGCCATATTCAAAGAATTACAGAGATTTTCAGGTATTAACAAATTAAAACCTGAGGAGTTAGTTTTACTATTTTTAATTCTTTTGAAAAGTAAAATTAACTCTATAGTTATCAGTGACTTAGGAATTCTTTTACTCTCTCTTACTCCCTTCATTTCTTATAGGGTGACTGAGATAAATGTCAGGCTCTGTATTAGATATTCTTTGCACTTATGAATTGAAGTTTTCAGATGACTAATGATAGCTTTTGGCTAACTATTGCACTTTTTTCTAGGTTCTTGTTTAGCTGAGCAATAGGATATAAGCAGCGGTGTGCTGGTAAATATTTGACAATCAGCTCTCCAAAGGAAAACAAACAAACCTTGATTTATAGCATTTACCTATTTTCATGATATAAATGACTATGTCCCAACATGGCTGATTTTCAGGTACCAATGTGACTTCACTGACCACAGAGCTGGGAGATGTTTTACAATAGGCTGCTGGTGATGTACTACTGGATAAGGAAGTATGATGTGTACTATAATATTCTGCCTCTTTCATTTGAAGTCACTCTCCTCTTGGCTTATATTTATTAGTAAATCTGTACATATTTTCTGTTCTTACACCTTTCTCACTTGTTTAGTTTCTACTGAAATAGCAGCCAGGTTACTAATGACCCCAGATATCTTAGAATTCTCACTGGAGACGAGTCTTTCTCTGGCCTCAGTTAGCAGTGTGTTTAGTTATATATGACATGTATTTTATAGCCACATGTTTAGATAAAGAAGGAGTTTTATGTTTTCCTCAGATAAAAACAAGTCTGGAGAAGGCAGCTCGAGGATAGTAGTACAACTGCTCGAGGAAATCAGTAGAGACCTATGCTTTTTGTTATTGTTGTGTCCTGCCCTGCCACCCACAGTATGTACATTTCAAACTCATGGTTAGAAAAGATCTGTTGAGTTATAGGAACAGGAAGGACCACATTCTAGTCCAAAAAGGAGGAAGTGCAAAGTATGAAAGATGTATGCCGGCTGACTCTATCTCTTTTCGTTAGGCATAAATAGCTTTGTAGAGGTTGCATCTAGTCAACCTCTGACTGTTATTGACCTGAGCTATGTCATGTGACCACCCATAGCCACAAAAGAGCCTGGCATATAAGTATTTTAGACTAGACACACTGTTGATCTGAATAAAGTTAGGATTCTATTTTTAAGAAAGAAATGAGGTTGAGATCTATTTGGTAGCCAGCCAGCTATGTCTGCCACAGTCTGTTTTACCTTTGGTCCTGGTTCAACCCTATGAACTACATAAACCTTAATTTCTTACTGCTATCTCCTCAATTTACAGTTTAAGCAAAGTGTATTTTGAACCCTAAATCATAAAGTCCTGTGTTCAATAGAATGGCTTTAACATAATGCAATTCTAGACTTACCTGGTATATAGGATACCCTTCTTTCTCACTCCTTGCTCCCTTCCATGTGGAGAGAGCTGTGCTAGAATAATATTCCTGGCTCCTACAACTCCCTGTTCTACTCTGCCCTCAGGGAAAAGGAAGTAAACATAAGTAGCTCTTTTCCTTTTCTCTTTCTCTTGGGAACAAGCTGCATATGAGATAGCATGCATTTTCTTCTGTTCCTGCCTTAAATTTTATAGGGATAAGCTATAAAGTAGTCTTAAACCAGTGTTGTCTGTGCCTGAATAGGTGTGTTTTTATGATTTTGAGGCTTCTAGAAAATCCACTTTTACATAGATGTAGGCCAATTCTCCAAATTCAGTGTTACCAGTAATAGAAGTTATACTTCTTTCATACTCTGTTTACCTCTTCTATGTGTTTCTGAATTAGCTTAAAGGTTGGGGTGAGGGATACCATAATGAAATTATTTAATAAAAGCAGCTTGTTGCTATTGCTTGAGACATGTTGAGTGTTACTTCTTTTAATCACTTTCTAGCCTAAATAGAACAAGTCTAATGTCATAATTATCATATGAAATTTAATATTAAACATGTAATCTTGTGATTGTTGACCACAGAAAGAGATTTTGGTTTCATTAAATGACTATTTTTAGTATAAAATGAGAAATGATGGGAATGTGAACTGGTGCAGTCACTCTGGAAAGCAGTATGGAGATTCCTCAAAAAGTTAAAAATAGAACTACCCTACGATCCAGCAATTACTAGACATTTACCCAAAGAATAGAAAAATGCTAATTCAAACATCCTGATGTTTATAGCTGCATTATCTATAATAACCAAATTATGGAAACAGCCCAAGTGTCCATTGGCTGATGAGTGAATAAAGATGTGGTATACATATACATATATAATATATATGGAATATATATTGGAATATATATTATATATTGGAATATAATGGAATATTACTCAGCCATAAAAAAGAATGAAATCTTGCCATCTGCAAAAACATGGATGGAGCTAGAGAGTATTATATTAAGCAAAGTAAGTCAGTCACAGAAAGACAAATACCATCTGATTTCACTCATACGTGGAGTTTAAGAAACAAAACAAGCAAAGGTGGGGAAAAAAAGAGAGAGAGAGAGAGAGAGACGGAGGCAAATCAAGAAACAGACTCTTAATTATAGAGAATAAACTGATGGTTACTAGAGGAGAAGTGAATAGAGGGAAGGGTGAAATAGGTGATGGGGAGTAAGGAGTGCACTTGCTGTGATGGGCACTGGATATTTGTTTACCTGATTGAAAACTCCAGAAGTAAATGTTACTTCAGTTGGAATTGATCCTGAATATCATTTGACATAATTCAAGACTTAATTTCTTTCTTCTTTTAATTGTCACTAGGTGTCACTAAATTTTATGACTTCATTTTGGGAACAGTACCCCAGCTCATGAGCTTAAATTGATTTCAGTAGCTCAGAGAGTGACATGAATCCTCAATCATAAAATAGGAATCTGTGTCTCAGCACTGTCAGAGAGATGTTTTTAAGTCACTGTGATTGGACAAGCTTAGGTCATTGTACTAGTCATGAATGAGGATGATAACATGCAGGGATGATGCTCTGCTAATCATGGTGCACCCCTAGGGCAAGCGAGGTCAATCCAAACTACAAAGCTGAGAGTGGAGGAGATATTCCTTCCCTTCTAAAGAAGAAGAGAAATCAGTGACAGGGCCAGCAACAGATATTCATTATAGTTGTTTCCAGAGTATATTTCCTATTGTCTTCATTTAGAAGATTTTAAGTAACCCCAAAATTCTCCTATTTTTTGCTTTCTACCTGACATAGTTTTAGAGAGTAGGCATAAATTAAAGGTTAAAGAAATAATTTCACTGTGTGGTATTATTTTCTATTAGTTACTTTAAAAATTGCTTAAGAAACTTTGCCATAAAGTAGTAAAATACATAATTTATCTGGCAGCATTTATATTTAAAAACATGTCCACGTTGAAAAGAAAGTCCTAACTCCAGCGTCTGATCTGATCTTCATGGTTTCAGACATGCCTCTTAAACACCTCTTCCAATGTGGTGTTTAAAAGAGAACATTGTTTTAAATATTACGAAACCACACAAAGGCACTTAAGCCTTCTTTCACAAAGCTCAGCTGCTGCATTGGCTCCCATCACATTCTGCTTCATGTTATTTGGAGTTGAGCTCCAGTATGCATCATACTTTTGGGGGGGATGTGGAGTGGCTAGCTGTAACACAACACTGGCAGAGGAAATTTGTAGAGGAGTGTGGGAGATAAGCTGGTAAGAGGCTAAAAGAGATTTATTGAAGGGAGAATTACCTCAAGGAAATAATTATTAAAAAGAGGATGTTCTATGGAACACAATATGGGGTGCAATGCTACCTTCTTCAACTCCTCAGTACACCTTCCTTAAAATTTCCATTATATTTTAATACTTCTATGGTATAAATATATGGGTTTGGGGCAGACTTTCTTAGACTGGGAATGGAGTGAAAACAGTGGTACCATGAACTAGAGTCATTTATTACTTTCAGCCGGTTTTCTTTTTAATTTTATTTATTATTTATGATAGTCACACACACACACACACACACACACACACAGAGAGGCAGAGACACAGGCAGAGGGAGAAGCAGGCTCCATGCACCGGGAGCCGGACGTGGGATTCGATCCCAGGTCTCCAGGATCGTGCCCTGGGCCAAAGGCAGGCGCCAAACTGCTGCGCCACCCAGGGATCCCACTTTCAGTCAGTTTTAAGACAGTCTACTAAAGATTCCATTTCATAGTATTTTACGAGTCTTAAAGAATTAAGGAATCAAGGGTATCTAGCTTCCAAGAAAATACACTGCATATGTAAACAGTGGGGCTGATTGATGCATAATTTGAAGCAATGCAATATTGCTATAGATGGTGAAGGAACAGCAACAGATCATGCCGGCACGCAGATGTTAGGTTCTGTTTTGTCTGTTTGAGGAAGAACATTCTGTTAGCTTGAAGATAAATCAGGTTTCTTTAATTGGTCTAATAGTCATATCTGAAGGTGAAGATCATGCAGAAATAATTTGTGCCTGTTCCTTTAGCTTCATGTCAAGATAGATAGCATGCTGTGTGTGTATTTATTTGATACGAGAACATACAGGAATTATCAGAAAATTTCTGTTACTTCAAATACTAGTATAATGATGGTTTCCCCATTTTTTTTTTTAAAATTTATTCATGAGAGACACAGAGAGAGAGGCAGAGACACAGGCAGAAGGAGAAGCAGGCTCCATGGAGGGAGCCCGATGTGGGACTCGATCCCGGGTCTCCAGGATCACACCCTGGCTGCAGGCGGCGCTAAACCGCTGCGCCACCGGGGCTGCCCGGTTTCCACATTTAAATAAAATATATTTTGTGTTTTTGTCTTTGTTTTTATTTTGTCATGGTAGTTGTTTTATAGAGTTCTGTATTGAGTTGCTTATCATCAGTTCTCTTCCAAGAAAAATCTTATTTAGCAAGAGCTTTCTTTGTACTTGTTACTCTTGAAAATAATCTCAATTGTATTCTCATGCAGGCTGGTCGGAGGCTACTTGACAGAACTGTACCTCTGATTTTTAAGGATTCTTTCTGTTCTGCTACGACAGTCTGTTGATTCCTGACCTCTTCCTCTCTGCCCCTCCCTATGCACTTTTCTCCACATCTCTGAAAATGTCACTTAAATATTTGAATCACTTACAAATCAACAGAATTGCATAGAAAAAAAATTCAGTAGCTGGGAGATTGAAGAGGTTGATATTCTCAAAATTCATGTATAGAAGGCACATCTTTTTCTTGTTCCCTTGGGAGCGATAGTTTTCAGTAATTTATGAGTATTTTTTAAGATAAAATACACACAAAAAAGGAAAACAATTAGTATGTGTTTTGTCTAATCCTTTTATGTTTCTATTGTAGATAGGCTGGTCAAATAGGGCAGATGTCATTTATTTTTATCATAGTGTAAAAAATACCTTGCTTATATAGCTTTATTTGTATATTCAATAAATATTTATTGAGTATCTACTGTGAGCCAGGTATTTGAATCAAGTGATCAGAACAGTGATCCCTGCCTGCCACTTGCAAAATGTACATAACAGGAAACAGTAAATGAATAAAACATATACCATAATTACAAGACTATAAATGTTATGAAAAAGATTTAAAAAATAAAGCAGGCTAAGGGGATTGGGATTGGGAATGTAGGGGCTGGAAACAAGTTGAGGTACTAAATAAAGGGGTCAGGGTAAGCCTCCTTGAGAAATTGAGATTTGAGGGATGAATAAAGAAGGTCTCTACTGACTCGAAGACTAGAAGATGTCTGCTGATATGTGGACAAGCAGCATCCCTGGTAGAGAGATGGTCCTCACTTTAGGATCATTGCTCTGGCAATGAGAGGTCCAAGGAAGCCATGGTGGCTGGATCTGAGTGAGTCAAGGGGAGTGGTAGGGGAGTGGTAGGGGAGGAGGCCAGAGAGTGA
Source organism: Canis lupus familiaris (assembly GCF_011100685.1). Taxonomy (NCBI): domain Eukaryota; kingdom Metazoa; phylum Chordata; class Mammalia; order Carnivora; family Canidae; genus Canis; species Canis lupus. The sequence goes on from NC_049234.1 coordinate 5,312,824, forward strand.
CGGGTGCCAGATCCCATAGGCCTTGTCAGCAAAATGAGCTACTACTGACAGGTTTCAAGCATACTTTCAAGCATACTTACTTTCTTTCTGCTGTGCTAATATTGAGCTGAAGAGGGCACACAGTAAGCAGAGACCAATTTTAGGAAATTTTTGCAGTAATTCACAGGAGAAATGATGATAACTTCTTTAGACTTGTGCCAGAGGAGGTGATGAGATGGTGAGAAGCATTTGGATTTTGGATATATATAGGTAGATCCTGTAGAACTTCCTCATGGATTGGACAAGCAATTGAAGGAAAAGAATTACCATGAACTGAGATGGAATATTCTGCTTATCCTTAAACCCACTTATCTCTATTTCTCATATTTTAAAACACTGTATGATTCTTTTTCCCAAGAAGGAAATAAATACTTAGGATGAAAATTAATGATATACTTTTTTTTTTTAAAGATTTTATTTATTCATGAGAGACACACACACACACAGAGAGGCAGAGACATAGGCAGAGGGAGAAGCAGTCTCCCTGCGGGGAGCCTGATGTAGGACTTTGGGATCATGCCCTGAGCTGAAAGCAGATGTTCAGCCGCTGAGCCACCCAGGTGTCCCAATTATATACATGTTTGGTTTGCAGATAAGCAGCATCTGTTTTTTAATTTGATATGTATTTCTGCTTGTGTTTGTTTCCTTTTAAAGGAGGAGATTTCTCTTCTCTGAGTAACAATACTTGTAGGCCTCAACCCCAGATCTGTAAGTTGTCTTTTTTGAACAAATAGAAAAAGGAGAGAATGCGATAGGTGCATTAGACCAATAATTGGAGTTCAATAAAGGAACTTTACAATTAACATAAAGGTTTCAGGGAAGTATTGGATAAAATAACTCTTTCTGGGGGCTTTCACCGATGATTATAGAAGTAGTTGTTAGCTAAATTTATTTTTACTTTGCTTCTTCTTCTTTTTCTCCTGTCTTGCTCATTGTATTCTTTCTATTTTTCTGTTTTCCATAAATATCATAAGGTTGTTTCTAAGGCTGTCATAAACTCAGAAAGAGTACCTTAAAGAAAGAATAAAATCACTACAGATTGAAATTGTCTTCTGGTATAGACTGGCTCCTACTGTTTGTGGGTTTTTTGTTTTGTTTTGTTTTGGTTTGGTTTTTGTTGTTTTCTGTTTTGACATGGCAGTTTTGGGATGGATAGTGGCAAGCAGGAATTGGCCCAATGGGTTATGATAGGGGAGCATCATTTGTGCACCATTTCCTAGGGATTTTAATATCCTCATCTTTAAAATATAAGTTGAAAATATTGTCATGAATAAAATGAGAGTTAATTTAAACTGGTATCTGATTCATAGAATATTTTGTACTTATGAAAATTATAAATATTCTCATGAAAACTTTTTAAATCCCAAATTGAGTCCTCATAAATTTGAATGCATGGGAAGTACTTACCCAAGGAATTAAGAAAAAACATACAAAAGTAAAGAGTTAAAAATGGGGAAAATAGTCCTAAGAGGAAAATATACCTCTCAAAGGGTAAGGAGGAGGAAATTAGAGACCTAGAGAGATGGATATAGAGTAAACATATTAGGAATGATATGAATGAAATTCTGAGGTGGGCTACTAAGAGGATCAGGAGACAAGGTTGAGTAAAGGAGAGTACTGGCAGCGGAGTGTGTAGTATAGTTGGGATGACACTGGCAAGAGAACTCAGGCAAGTGGGAAAGTGAATGGAAGGAAAAAAGGAAGCTTATATACCATTGTATCAACTATAATCTTGTGTCAGAATCTTCTGGACTTACCAGCATGGAATAATCAAAATATTCTGGCAAAACTTTTTTCCCTTCGATTTGATATGAACTATGGGGTCTAAATGCTTCGATTTTGTTATTGGTTAGCATTCCTATGAAAATGATTGATCTTGGGGCAGCCCGGGTGGCTCAGCGGTTTTGCGCCACCTCCAGACCAGGGTGTGATCCTGGAGACCTGGGATTGAGTCCCACGTCGCGCTCCCTGCATGGAGCCTGCTTCTCCCTCTGCCTGTGTATCTGTCTCTGTCTCTCTCTCTCTGTGTGTGTGTCTCATGAATAAATAAATAAAATATTAAAAAAAAAAGAAAATGATCTTTAAATATTTATCACTTTTGTCTCAGTAAGCTACAAGTCTTTGTTAGGAATCTCAGTGAATAAAAACCACTTTGTCTGTCCCCACTGCCCCTCCACAATCTCTCCAAGACTTATTTTTTTATTTCTTTTTAAAGATTTTATTTATTTATGAGAGACACACAGAGAGAGGCAGAGACATAGGCAGAGGGAGAAGAAAGCTCCCCATGGGGAGCCTGATGTGGGACTCAATCCCAGGACCTTGGGATCATGACCTGAGCCGAAGGCAGATGTCTGACAAATTGAACCACCCAGTTACTCCTCCAGACCCATGTTTAAACTTGAAATTCAGGGAACCAAAAACAGCAAGAACTTTCTCATCTTTCCCCACACTTCAAACATTGGCCTTTCTCAGTACTATATAAGTTTATTTGGAATCACTTAAACGAATTATTTCCTGTGCCATTACACCTCTGGGGAAAGCATTCTTTTAGTGAAGATTAAGCAACTTATTGAATAATTGAAAAGAAATTATAGACCTACTAAACCATCAGCAATGTTTATTGTCACTATATATTTTATAGTGACAGCAATGCAGTGGACTCCAATAGCAAACACAATGAATTCTGTTATTTTTGTAATACTGTAATTCACGTAGGAGAAGTGGTTCACAATTTTCTCAATCTATCTGTTTTAGTATAGTGCCCGGAAATGCCATGGATGTAGGATGCATTTGGTATTCAGTATTGTGAGGCACTAATCAGCTAAGTACCGTAATCCTCCTTACAGGGTACATTCTTACTTGACCTGGAGCTATATCCAGCCACATAGTAACAGCATTAAAGAATAACCTTTTTCTTAACAGGCCCATCACTACAGGATTTTGTGACTCCATCCATGAATGAATGTTGTTTTATGTGTTTATGTTTTATTTAATAATTCAGTTTTGAAATAAAATGATTGCAAGCAAGTAGAGACTTTCAAATCATCTGATTAAGGATGGATCCTATGATTTTGCTAGAGCTAGAAGGATTAAATGAAAGCACTGCCTGGCACAGTGTTGATGTATTTTTATCAACATGATGCTTCATGCTCGACAGATGTGCATTGATTGAGCAAAAGGTAAAACTAAAAAATGTATTAGATGTTGTGATGTGATTTGTAAAAAAAAGTTTGGTCTTTTTTGGTGTGTTTTTTGATGAATATAAATTGTTTGATTTATTAGAAGCTTCTTGTAGGAATTCTAGGCATGGGAACTATATATTTCATATTTTATAGGATCCTATATTTCTGTTAAATCCTGGATTTAATGTGTCTTAATTGCTTTAAATTTCAGAATTTGATTACAATGTTATGTTTAAACTATATGGTTAGAGTTGTATAATTGAATTAATGAACTATCATTTTAATTGATTTAGCAATAACCATGCTTTATAAAGCTTTTAAAAAGATGGAGTTTTTCCCCAGATTATTGGTTCTTCAAATATTATTTCTGTTATTTATAAGTGACAATCATTTAATGATCTCTACTAACAAAGATTATGAGTAAGGGATTTTCTCTATAGGTAGTGCTTAATTGAATAGCATAAATTTGAATTTGCAGAAATTAGTCATCTTCAAATTCTTTACTTTCAGTATCATGATTCTTAAAAATTATATAGGTATTCAGAGTTAAAAGTATACAAATATTAAAGCTTAAAGTTTCCATATAAGCATTCACTGTCCTTAAAATTGTTTTGAGATGTTTTATACAACCTATATTTTCAGAGGCTTGATGATTAGTTTGTAGTATATATAGTCAATATTGTAGGTGGTATAATAACACAAACCACACAGCATGGTAAAAGTTGTAAATATGAAAATAGAAACTATGGTGAAAACACATTGTAAATACAGTATGTAACTGAGACTACCTTTGGGAAATTGTTCAAAGTGACTTTAATTGAGAAATAAGTTTTTTATTTGGAGTTTCCCTATCAGTAAGCCTGATTTTTATACACGGAGCTTTAAAGAGACTAATTGGTAGACTTTCTTGCTCAAACTCTTATGCCTAATCAGAATGACATTTATAATGGAGTATACAGCTAGAATATTTAGAAACATTGAATAGTCTGTATGACAAAAAATTATAAGCAATGAACAGAAATGCTACTTATTAACTTATATTTTCAATATTTCCATATGTGATTTTTTTATAAACTAGATCTGGATAAGACCCCTGTGATATGGGGAAAGAGAGAATAACTTAACAACCTAGATTTCAGTAAAAAGAGGTAAGATGAACAATATTAGGTGAATATAAAGTGAATACAAATATATACTGATATTGTTATATCAGAAATAGGGATGAACTGATGCATAGGAGTAAAAAATAAGGACCTATATAATGTCACGAATATATTTTATTCTAAGGAAGGGCATAATTTTGGATTTTGCCTCTTAATTTCTCAGTGTCTTTGAAGGATTAAGGAAATAAAGCATCTTAAATAAATTGCTCCATTCTTCTGAATTATAAAATATGGGTGAAATACTGTTAAATGCTTTATGATTGCTTAGAGAATTGTACAATTTATCATTAAATTCTTTAACTATTAAATGTTTTCTACCTGATTATAATAAATGCTAAGACTTGCTTATAGAGGACAGTAGCAAAGGTAGAGATTAAACTGCTTGAATTTTCATGGGCTTTCTTCAGGTTCCGAAAAAAAATAGTGTCTAAAAACACAGCAGTTTTAATTTAAAAGAGAGTATATATAAAATAACTCATGATCTAGTTGGCAAAATCATTTGGCAGAATATTTTAATATTTTGGAGTAATTGATAGATTCTTCATTGTTTGGTAAGAGTAGTCATAGAATAAAATCTTGCCTTGCTCCTAGCATAGCTTTAATATAGTACCTGAAAACACATTTTTTAAAACTTTATTCTGTGTTAAGTAACAGTGACAATAGTTATTCCAATTTCAGAAGTCATGAGCACTATTCTATTTTTACTTAAATCCAGTACAAATCAGTCTACAGTATGATTCACATGCTTCAGGCAAATTTCATAATCTCTAGAAAATGTGATTGTTGGAATTAATATTGAATTCAATATTTCTAAGGTATGATTTTTCAAAAGCACTTAGATGACTTGTTAAGTGCTAATTAATAATAAACTTTCTTTTGAACTGAATTCTATGATAAATATTCTTTTTTATCAAACAAATAAAATATATTTCCTATATCATAAAGGCTTACTATATTCACTTTATTTATACCCTACTTTCAGAAATTTATGTTAATTCCTCAGGAAATGAAGTGTTTCTTTTCTTACCCCTACCTCTGTTCTATAATAACAAGTGTGATGTTAAATATATTGTGAGAAATCCTTAATGTACAAAGAGGTTTTGTTCTAAATGTTTAATTGTAAAGTGACTGGCACTCTAAATATATTTTTCCAAAGAAATCATTTAATAAGCAATTGCTGGATTTTGAAGCCCAACAACAAAAGTCCAATGAACATATAAAATACACTACTATAAAATAGTTCCTTCCTTTTACCTATGCTGGGTGCTATTACTGCCAAGGGAGCAATAGGAGAAAGAGAAGAGCTAGACTATTTTAGCCCATCAGTGGGTTTGAGTGTAGAAGAAAACAGCCTATCATGAAAAGTAGAGTCATCTAAGGGAGAATGAATCAGTTCTTTAATTTGACAAATGTTTTTCAAGTACCTACTACGTGCCAGCTTATATAGATCCAGGTTGCTGCTCCTCGTGAACCTCAATGTTTTAGAGTATTGTAGACATTCTTGGATAGTAATGGACACGATTACCTAGGGCAGAGGTACTGTGAGGAGGAAAGGCCGTTGTCAGGTTGAATTGCCTTCGAAATATCCAATTTCCTGCTTCACATTTTCTCAATTTTTTTACTTTCTTACATGGCCTTAAGTCCCACATGTTAGAGATTAATTTGTATTAAAAATCTTAAAGCATATAAGTATTTTTGATAATATTATAAAGCCAATATACATTCATTCTGATTTAATCTGGTTGTTTTTCTTTTGATTCCCAACTGAGATCAAGGACAATGAGGAAATGGAATTTACTCAGTTTGAGAGCAGGAATTCTTTTGCAAAGGAGGGGTACATGAAAAAGGCTTGGTTGGCTACTTTTAGGTGGGTTCTAGAGATGAACTATCTTGGAAAAATATTTGATTTAGTACAACAAGAATTTAGTAGATTTTATATTTTATAAAACAGCTTTAAGTAAAAAAAGAAAGAAAGAAAATAATAGCAACCTAATGATAATAACGAAAACATTTCCAATGAAGTTATATATTTTATAGAAATGGGCAACACTCCATGTAACTACATTACTCTAGTCAAATGTACCTTTTTCAGGAAGACCTTTCTTACTGAAAGTAGCACCCTGAAATTAGAATTTATTTTAACAATGAGAAGATGGTCAAGATGGAAGAAGAGGAGTGGGAGATACAGGCTTCTAGTTACAGAATGAATAAGTCACAGAAATAATAAGCATAACATAGGGAATGTAGTCAAAGATACTGTAATAGCGGCTATGATAACAGATGGTAGCTACACTTGTGGTGAGTACAGCGTAACAAATAGACAATTTGGATCTCTATGTTGTACACCTGAAGCTAATGTAACATTGTGTGTCAACTATACTCAGGTAAAAAAAAAAAGTTTTAAAAATAAATAAAGTTTTAAAAAATTGTTTTCTTGTATACCATTATAAATCTGAGAAACACTGGAATCTTACTCTTGGAGAGTATCAATTTCTTGATATTAAATTTGGTTTATGAATAATCTATATTCTTGGAGACAAATGTATTTATTAACTTAGGTTGGAAAAAAGTAAGATACCAGAATGTATTTGAAATTCCTAACATAAAGTCTGCATCTAATGGAGGTTAGATGGTCAGTTTAGAAGAACTGATGTAGGGCACTTGGGTGGTTCAGTCAGTTATGTGTCTGCCTTCAGCTCAGGTCATGATCTTGGGGTCCTGTGATCGAGCCCCATGTTGGGCTCCCTACTCACTGGGGACTCTGCTTCCTCCTGTCTTTCTGCCTCTTACCTTCCACTCCTGCTCGTGCTCTCTCTCCCTGAAATAAATAAATAGAATCTTTAAAAAGAAAAGTTAAAAAAAAAGAACTGATGTAATTGTTTATTCTTTAGAGTTCCCTAGAGAAATTCTCTTTTACCTCAGTTTTTAAAATATAGTCAGTAGATATAAGTAGACAGTTAATGAGATGTATGTTGAAAATTGGCAGCAGTCAGTTATTATATCTTGCCAGAAGTATTATTTTTTGCTATCCTTAAAGCTTTCATTTAGGCGTATTAACTTGATGAAGTCATGGTATCATTATTATAAGATCATAGCTTAACTGATTGAGCCACTCAGGTGCCCCACGTTTCTTTATTCCTAATCTATATTATAATATGTAGCATTTAGATCTTACCTAATACATATTTGTTAAAATAATATATAAGTTAATGTGTATAAGCTATGTTTTTCACTTTAAAATACAGATTCTCAAAGATTAACCAGCCATCTAGGTCAAATAACTAGTTAATAACAAAAGTAGGACTAAGAAACCCAGATCCCTTGATTCTGTTCTTCTTTTTTAGGATAATTGCCACCATGCTAAAGTATTTTTTTCTTTAGTCATATGTATAAAAATGACAGAAAAGTAAAATGAATTATGCATAAATAGATACACATATAAGATATTACGTAGGTCAATACTATAAAATTTATTTTGAGTGCTCTATTTTGATTGTCTATTTTAAAGTATAGGAGTCTATGGTTTTATGTAACAATTATAACTGAAAAGATTTGTTTTTAATTCCTAAATGTTTTATATGCAGATATAAGATATACATGTAAAAAACCCCCAACACATCCACTTGCCTAATCATAAAACATTTAGAACAGACTATTTCCTTCATACTTTGTAATACTTTTGCCTTTATGGTTCTAGGGTAGAGTCTATCTGGCTATGCACTTGTGTGACACTGAAAGGTGGAAGAGTTACAGAAGCCATTATTGTAAAGCAGCAGTTGTTGGCAGGCCCACAGGCTGATGTGAAAGTCTCAGTGGCTCCTGGCAAGCTTCTGTTAACTGACCACCCCAATGCTATAGGCAGCTGAGATAATTGGTGGCAAATTCCCAAAGCTTGAAATTCATAGCAGCTTCTCTAGTGAACATTTTGAGAACCCTTGTCTTTGGTTCTTCAGGCTAAGAACAGCAGCATTAACTTCTTTGGCCTTCATGGCTGGTTCAGTTGTGTAGTTTTTGATTACTGTATTAAAATCCTTTCTACTTAGAAAACCTGGAATGACTTCTGTTTTTATTAACAAATCTTAATTGATACATTGGCAGGCTTTATTTCAGATATGGAGGAAAGGATTTGGTGACACAGGAGAATCTATTTTATTTATTTATTCATTCATTTATTCATTCATTCATTCATGAGAGACACACACACACACACACACAGAGGCAGAGACACAGGCAGAGGGAGAAGCAGGCTTCATGCAGGGAGCCCAATGTGGGACTGGATCCTGGGACCCCAGGATCACACCCTGAGCCAAAGGCAGACGCTCAACCACTGAGCCACCTAGGTGTCCCAACACAAGAGAATGCAGAGGAGAAGATGATGTTGCTGGGTTAGGTCATTCCACATTATCCTTTCTCTGCTCATGCTTTTAGGCCCCCAAAACATAACATGTAAGAAATTCACAATGGAGCTAGCTAATGTTGGTCATCTTTAACTTCAACTGACCTCACTTTTTATTATCTCCTGTTCATGTGTCCTGGCAAAAATCCCCATGACAAGTATTCTGAACTTCTGTCATCCTCAGGAATCCAGGTCACTGCTTTTCATAGCTAGTGGTTGACATTATCTGGGTTCATACCAGAAAAGAGGACAGTGTGAATATTTTGTTGATGAAGAGTATTATGCAGATGACAAGGTTCACAAGGTTCACTATGTTCTTCCAGTGTTAGAGGGGCAGGTTGAGAACTTAAAATATGGTCTCTTCCTCTGAGGCTAGAAGGAAGTATGAGTGGTTAGATATGAAGACAAAGGGAAGTATTGAGCTGGCTTTAATTTCAATGAAGACAGAATAAAAATAACAGTCTCTTCTGTTTCCTACAAAGACTTTGTGTGTGTGTGTGTGTCTGTGTGTATGTGTGTGTGAGAGATGAATAAGTCATTATTGTTGGTATTTATTTAAATTGTTTATCTCAAGTTAGAGCAATAAAGAAGAGTTGTAGATACAATGATAAGATGAAAATTTGGATGAACCAATACCAGGAGTGATCTAGGTAGCTGATGATTGAAAAATGAATTTTTAAAAAGATTTTATTCATTTATTTATTTGAGAGAGAGAGAGAGAGAGAAGGGGAGCAGAGGTAGAGCAAGCAGACTCTGCACCTAGCATGGAGCCGTGGGGCTGCATCTCACAACCCCTAGATCATGACCTGAGCGGAAATCAAGCATCAGATTCTTAGCCGACTGAGCCACCGAAGGGCCCCTATGAAAAATGATTTTTTAGAGCCAGTATTTAATTTTAGTCAGAATGTATTCAACTAGTGAGCCAAATCAGTTTGGCTTCACTATGTTTTCAAGTGACTTCATATCAAGATATTAGGAATAGAGTGTCAGGGGGAACTTTTCAGTTTCTGAATAGCAATTGGGAGATTGTCAGTATATTGAGCCAAGCAAAGAAATTACAGTGAAGTCCATTTTGCAGCAGCAGTGTATGATGCTGACTCTCTTATTTCAGCACATAAGTATATTCCATATGTAGTGTGTCACGCATTAAAGAACAATATCAAAAGTACCTTTAAATTTTCCTATTTGAACTGAATAAAATATTGGTACAATTTTTGTTATGGCATGACTTTAAAAAGAAATGTTTTAAAAAAGCAAAAGAACTATTTGAATTTAATTTGTCAACCCACAAGTAAATTAATAAAACGTTGAGTTGTTTGGACGTTGCTCTTCTCATCATTCTTTTGCCTTGCTTACTTAGGACACGAAGTCCATCAATATCCAGAGATCAGAATAGAAGATACGACCAAAGAGAAGAAAGAGAAGAATATTCACAGTATGCTACTTCAGATAACGCCATGCCTAGATCTCCATCAGATTATGCTGACAGGAGGTCTCAGCGTGAACCTCAGTTTTATGAAGAGTCTGACCACATAAATTACAGGGACTCCAACAGGAGAAGTCATAGGCATTCCAAAGAATACATTGTAGATGATGAGGACGTGGACAGCAGAGATGAATATGAAAGGCAAAGGAGAGAGGAGGAATACCAGGCGCGCTATCGAAGTGATCCGAATTTGGCCCGTTACCCAGTAAAGCCGCAGCCCTATGAAGAACAAATGCGTATTCACGCTGAAGTGTCCAGAGCAAGGCATGAGAGGAGGCATAGTGATGTTTCTTTGGCAAATGCTGAACTGGAAGACTCTAGGATTTCTATGCTGAGGATGGAACGACCATCAAGGCAAAGATCTATATCTGAACGTAGAGCTGCCATGGAAAATCAGCGGTCTTACTCAATGGAAAGAACTCGAGAGGCTCAGGGACCAAGTTCTTATCCACAAAGGACCACAAATCATAGTCCTCCCACCCCCCGGAGAAGTCCAATACCCATTGATAGACCGGACATGAGACGTACTGACTCATTGAGGAAACAACACCACTTAGATCCTAGCTCTGCTGTGAGGAAAACCAAACGGGAAAAGATGGAAACAATGTTAAGGAATGATTCTCTCAGTTCAGACCAGTCAGAGTCAGTGAGACCTCCACCACCAAAGCCTCATAAATCAAAGAAAGGAGGTAAAATGCGTCAGGTTTCATTGAGCAGTTCAGAGGAGGAATTAGCTTCCACACCTGAATACACAAGTTGTGATGACGTTGAGATTGAAAGTGAGAGTGTAAGTGAAAAAGGTAAGTGCTGTCTTCTCACCACACTTTCCCTGGAGTTGATTTTCTTAAGGGCTTTCTTTTTAGGTTGTATTTGTGATAAACATTTAATAGATATTACTATGTTTATTTTAAAAGATTCTTAATGGTGCCAGTTATGTGAAGAAAGGTTCAAGTTTTAAAAAGTAACTATCTTCTGTTGTTCATGAGGAAGAGAAATCTACTGATTTTTTTTTTACAAAAACTGTTTTGTTATTTCTGAAAATTTTCTTGCATCACTTATGGTATCTTAAAAAATACCTATTAGGTATAGTTGTAAAATAACATCTTGTGTGTGTTTCAAAGTATTTGTTATAGAATATCTGAAATGTTCCTCAAAGTATAAAGAATGAAATACAAACTATCCATAATCTTTTCCCCCAAATATAACCCTTGTTAACATTTTGTTTTTTTTTTCCCTTTTTTCCTATGTGTGTATATTTCACATATTTATAAAATTGGTATCATGCTAAACATAGTTTGTATTCTGATTATTTTCAATTTATATCATATCATTAACTTTTTTTCCAAGCCATTAGATGTTCTTTAGAGATATGTTTTTGAAATGACTGCACTTAGTAGTCTATCATATGGTTGTAGCACAAACTAACTGTCCCTTCATTTGGGGGCATTGCAGTTGTTTCCAATTGCTAGCTAGCACAAACAATATTAATGGTTATCTTTACATAAGAATTTTTGCCTAATCCATGAGTATTTCACTAATATATATCCATGCTTTGATTCTTATAAGCTTTTGGTTCAGAAAACCAGCTTGCTTTCCACGTAGGCTATAACACTCCATACTCCTGTCAGAAGTTAAGTTATCAGGTGCTAAATACCAAATCTTTGCAGTTGAATAGGCTACAAAAATGCTATCTCTTTGTTATTTTAACTTGAATTTGGTTGTGCAGTTGCATGTTTTATATTTTATTGGTGTTTGACATCTTCTATGAATTATCTGTTCATTTCTGTTATTTCTTCTGCCCATGTTCCTATTGGGTATTAGTGTTTCCCTTATTGATTTATAAGAGCGTTTTATGTGGTTAGGATTTATATCCATTTAACTGTCATCTTTTTCAAATGTATTTCCCATACTGATGTTTATCTACTCATTTTCTGTGGTCATTTGGAAATACTGAATTTAATATAGCTGTCTTTGCATCTTTGTTTTTTTTTTTAACCATTTCTTTTATCCATAGATACTCTTTATTCATCCCGAAGTCCGTTACATATTCAGCTGTGTATTTTCTCATGTTTTTATTATTTAATTTTAACCTTTAACTTTTTAATCATTATGTAATTTATTTTGGCATATGCCAAAATACACCTGATATGTGAGTGTCTAACATGAATCCCCTCTACCACCCACCCCTGCCCACCACACACACAATTTTCTGACACCATTTGGTGAATAATTTATTTCTTCATAAGAATCAACAGGACATCAATAAAGGAATTCAAGAAGGCAGCTAGATATGAAATTAATATGGAATTTTTTTGTGCTGTACCAAAATAGTTAGAAAAATGAATGAAAGGCAGTTCCCATTCTGAGCTAAAAACAAGAAATGTTGATTTAAAGATAACTAATGAGAAATGAGGGGTGCCTACATGAAGAAAGCTATGAAATTACTGAGTGACATAAAGAAAGATAGTCATTGAGTGAGTAGATTCATTTCATGTTCCCAATTGGGAAGGCTAAATATTGTAAAGATGCATGTTCTTTCTAAACAATGTCTTGGGGTTAAGGCCCTAGTAGTTATAGTCCCCACTGGTGCCTATATTTTTATTTCTACAAGTTAATCTGGAAGGTATGCAGGAGAAAAAAACTTAACTTTTTTTTCCCCTTCTATGCCTTTTAGGCTCACTGGGGTGGGGGATTGATGAAAGATTAACAAGAGAAAAACAAATTTATTCATCACTTGCATTTTGCATACATGTGGGAGCTTTCAGCTACTGTGAAACTTAAAGGAGTAGTTAGAATTTGTGCTCTACAAAAGAATAATAGATTTTTAGAGAAATAAGACAAAAAAAGGAACTTTGAGTTTCTTTCTTTTTTAAAAAATTTTATTTATTTATTCATGAGAGACAAGGAGAGAGAGGGAGGTGCAGAGACACAGGCAGAGAGAAAAGCAGGCTCCAGGTAGGGAGCTTGACGGGGGACTCGACGTGGGACTCGGGACTTGATCTGGAGTCCTGAGGATCATGCCCTGTGTCAAACGCAGCGCTAAACCGATGAGTCACCTGGGCTGCCAGAACTTTGAGTATTTGGGGTAGCAAATCATGGAAAGGTTAAGTGTATGAGGGAACCAAAGGGAAAGAAGGGCTAGCTAGTAAAGTTTGTTACGTAGACTTCTCCGGAGCCATGTCTTGCCTGATAAGAAGTAATTAACTTCTGTCCTTCCTTATAGAGGGCAAGTGGGGGATACCTTTACAAATTTATGTCCTGCTTTTAGGCAAATAGAGGGGAGGGCAGGCAGCTTTTCTTGTGTTTACTTCTTCTCAATTGTCCCATATTCAAAATAACCCCTATTCCAAATGGCATATTAAAACAAATAAATGGGGCAGCCCGGGTGGCTCAGCCCAGGGCGTGATCCTGAAGACATGGGATCGAGTCCCACATCGAGCTTCCTGCCTGGAGCCTGCTTCTCCCTCTGCCTGTGTCTCTGTGTCTCTCATGAATAAATAAACAAAATCTTAAAAAAAGAAAACTATAAAAAATAAATAAATAAAACAAATAAATGATAAGAACATAGAAAACACCACAAAGCAAAAGGGAAGAGATCAATTATTCAACAAATGGGCTTGGGGAAAATGTATATTTAGTGAAAAAAAAGAAACCAAATTAGAGCCTCATTTCATACAAGTTGCACTGAGATTATAAACAATAAGAAAATTGTGTTTATTGAAATAGAAAGGTATAGAAGGAGAAACTGCAGATCTTAATTTTATCATAGGACATATAGAAAGTTTATTTCCCAGAAGCTGTAATATTTCCTTAAATATAGTTAATAACCTTTAGTTTGATTGTTTTCCATTTGTCTGAGTATATCATAATACTAAAAGTTAAGAAAAAGATATTGGTTTATCTTTAGTGAATTAGTTTAGTTCATTAATTCTGCTATTCTCTGCTAAAGTAATGCCTTCAGTTTTACCACTTAAAGTTGTAAAAAATAAACTTAACTAATGTTTGAAAATTCCTCCTAATATTTAAAGAAGTTTTATCAGCAGCAGTTTTTTTTCCTGTGTGCTTATATGTGGATGCATCATTTTGACTAACTTTTAAAAGATAATTATCTCTTTGCTTTATTATCCCTAGGCTAAATGATCTCAAAGAAGGTGTTTTAAAGCTGAGCCATCTTACTCATTGTCTGTACATTTTTGTCTCTTTTCATTCTTGTGCACAGCCTTTCAAAAATGCGCAAAGCAAGTTTGTATCAAGTAATGTAAAGTGTTAACCAGCATTGCATAGATAGATAGCACTAGTCAGCATTATTAGTGCAGAAGGATTCTTTGAGACCCTTCTATATCATATTTATAGCTTTAGCTACATAGCAGGATCTTTCCTGATTTTTAAATAATAAAATTCTATAATCCACAGCAAGTGTATAGCTTTTTTTTCTTCACTGTCCTATTGGTTAGCCTTTTTATTTATTTATTTATTTATTTTTAACCTAACTTTTATTGGTGCTCTGGTGCTTTGGCTCTTTTCTTATTCATTTGTCGTTTGTCTCTTTGGATAGGTCTAATTTTAAATAAGCAGAATTTCACCCAAATTTGTAGGTGATGTCATTTCTTCATTCACTATGTTCTCTTAAATAATGCTGATAATTACAATCTATGAGTGACTGGGCCATTAGTATGAAACAGTAATAGGGTTTTATGGAAAGAGCCTGGCTGTGAAATTCATTAACTACATGATCTTCTCTTAGGTATTTAACAATGTCTGTTTCCTTATCTATAAGTATAAGAATATGTAATTTGTCAAATAGTAGATATTAAAGACACTTTTAGATTACTTATTTAATGTTTTATGATAGTCAACAATAGTTATGACTTCTCTGAGACAGCTTTCAAGAGTTTTAGCTGAACGTGTAGTCATGGTTATGTGGATTATGGTTATTTATGTTGATTTCACCTCTTCCACAATCTGCCACATGTTGAACTAGGCTTATATTTTTAGCCTAAGAAGAATATACTTTTTAACTTGTTGAGATATAGTTTTGAAATGTAAATGCAGTGTGTTACTAAATACTAGACACCTATTTATTCCTTTTTTGGCCAAATACTTCTTAGTGTTTATTATTTGCAAGATGTTGGATTGGCTCTAATATAAAATATAGACATGAATAGGACATGTTTTCTACCCTTAATAAATTGAGAGTCTAAAATAACTAGCATATAAGCCTGTTGTATTATAGATACTGTAGGACTTCAGAAAGAGAGGCATTGGTTATCTCCACTAATTTTGCGTGATTTCTATGTTTTGTGACACTAATTACATAGTTATGTTGTCAATCATTTGCTCAATCACAAGGATTCTGTTTTTGTTTTTAAGCAAGTGAGATCATTGTGAAGAGTTTTAGTTTCCCTCGTCTTCCAAGTTCTAACTTGGTTGTTGCAGGTCTCTTTTGTTTTTCTGTAAAATCTTGAGGAACTGAGCTGGTAAATGTGAGCATACATCTGTGTGACAGTGTCCTGAGTTATAAATTATGAAATGTTTGATTTGATTATTAGACTCTGGAAAGTAGCACATCCTTTAACTTATTTTTGGGAAGGAGTGAATAGAGGTGTGCAGGTGGAGCAATTTGGAGAACAGATCCATGACAGGAAAAAGAAGCGATGGACTGCAAATGTCCAAATAAAAGCACGAATCTCAAAGTATTAAATACAAATGCTGAAGATATCAGCTTTATATACGTCTGAATTTGGGTGTCAGTATCAATAGTGAAATTTATCTGATTGTATAATCTCAAGTTTCTTAAAATGTTTAAGTAATTGATTCACTGTGTGTGTTTATAAGGAAAATAGACTACTGAAGTTCTAGCCAATATTCTTTAGGAATCTGAAGAAAATATTGATTTATGATATTTGAGACCAATTAAACATGTAAGGAATTCTGAGCCAAGTGGACTAAAAAACTTTTAAAATAAGTTGTCATAATGGGAATATTTAAAATTTTTTCCTTTATCTTTTTTATTACTAAGACTTCCGCAAGTAAAATTTTTAAAAGTTGATGACTGATTACTTTCTGGTGTATTCATTCCATCTGTTTATAAAATAATTTTATGGCAAATAATTATTCCAATTGTAACATGAGTCTTAGGGCTTTACTATGGGATAAAAAAGAACTCAACTGCATCAAAGTTACATGGGAATAATTAATCACTCTTGCTCTCTTAGGCAGCATTATGAAATTATTTCATCAATTTTTTTAAAAAATAAGATACTTCTTATCCGATGAGAAACCAAATTGCAAATATATATTATGAAGCTGATCTCAGACTTGAAATTATATAACATAAATATAAACAGATTAAGAAGTTAAACTGAGAGTTAACTTGTAAAGTGCATAACCAGAAGATAAATTTACAAATGGAAATAAAGAATTCTTTGTTTCCTGATAAATTGTAGCACAATGACTGTTTAAGATGGCCATTCTTGGGGCAGCCCAGGTGGCTCAGTGGTTTAGTGCCGCCTTCAGCCCAGGGCCTGATCCTGGAGACCCAGGATCAAGTCCCACGTCAGGCTCCCTGCATGGAGCCTGCTTCTCCCTCTGCCTGTGTCTCTGCCTCTCTCTCCCTCTGTGTCTCTCATGAATCAATAAATTAAAAAAAAAAAATCTTTAAGATGGCCATTCTTTCTCTTTGCAAAAATACTTTTTAATTATAGATGAAACACTATGTTAAGCATTTGCCTAAAGAAAAAGGATTATTTTAATGGAAAATATAGTACCCAACATATCATATCTTACAAATTTCAATTTGTGGGATATTTGAGATGGTGCTTAGCTAGTTGAATGAAAAATTAAAAGCAAAGTTAAAGACTAATTTTTGAACTTAGTTTGGAATATAGAAGTCTCTGTTAAATTGGTTTAAAATTCAATAGATTATGTTTAGATATTGATATTTACTACAGCTTAAACATTGATTATGAAATTTACTCAGTAGATAGAAAAATATGAAGGTTTATGAAACACATATTAATTGATAAGAAGTATAACAGAGCAAATTCCCAAATGGTGTTATAAATGCTGCACAAGCTGGGGATCCCTGGGTGGCTCAGTGGTTTAGCGCCTGCCTTTGGCCCAGGGCGCGATCCTGGAGTCCCGGGATCAAGTTCCGCATCGGGCTCCCGGCATGGAGCCTGCTTCTTCCTCCTCCTGTGTCTCTGCCTCTCTCTCTCTCTCTCTCTCTCTCTCTCTCTCTATCATAAAACAAACAAACAAACAAATACATAAATAAATCTTTAAAAATAAATAAATGCTGCACAAGCCAATTATATTTGAGTTAAAAAAGCATTGAAATAGCAGAAAAGTTGGGTCTAAGACTAATTCAGTATTTCAAGCAGTATTCAATAAATTCATTCATTTACTCATTCATTCATTTTTTATTTCATTCAACTAAAATATATTAAATGTCAGTAATAGTATTAAAATGTGAAATATGAAAGTATTTGTATGACCCTAGAATTGCTTTTTTGTGGAACAAGAGTAAGAACTTGTGCTGTAAATTTGATTCCATTTATGCTAGCTGGGTCATCCAAGAAGATTATACATGAGTTGGGCTTTTGTTTTTGTTAATTCATGCTAGAAGCTAGATCTATTTTCCTTTCTAGGATGTATCCATGAGAAGAGCTTTTTCAGGAAATATTTGGGGTATTCTTCAAAGCAGAATTCAAATTATTGCCATACATAACCCCATTATCCCTGGAACTGTGTATCTGCCTCTTTTTGTAGGGCTTAGCTTGGTTAAGAACTCTTTCAGGAGCAAATTAAGTGAGCCCTGATATATACTAAAGCTCAGATATGGACTCCTACTACAGTACAAGACTAATGTTAATTTTTTTAACAGAGGTTCCTACTGAAATACAGGTAAAGGTTTAACTTCTTAGAACTATAAGGTGCTCCTGATAATTTGTCTAAATCTTGAAATACATAATTATAATCAATTTTTAATGGACTGTTGAATAAAATAGTAGGATCTATGAAGATCATGAACTTTAATGGATGACTATGATGATAACAATTTAAAATAAGAACAATTTAGACTATATGTAAGATGAAGTACATCAAAGTAAGGATGTACTTTGAATAAAAGTAATAAGAGAGAATAAAAGATGTTAAAATTCTGGGTTAAGAATAAGTGGATATGAATGGAATACTTTCCAGTCTCTTCAAACCAAATGCATTTTAGTCATGACCATATTTTAGAAAACAGTACACATATTCAGAAATGTGGGTGTGTGTGTGTCAGCAGATTGAGCTCTAAATGTTATTCTTACAGATGATTCTATAAGCCATTTTATTTCAGCACATCCTGCCCTGTACATGTTGGAAATTTTTTAAAGAAAAAATTTATTTCCCATGGGACTGTTAACCTGTACTTTGTTGTAGTTGAAGATACTTAGGATTTAATTAACTTAGAATTTGAGTCTCGTGTCCTATTCTGGAAATGGCAGAAGGGGGCAGATTTCCAAATTTTACTGAGGAAGCTGGAAGTACCTATTTCTAATTTTGAACCTAAGATGCATTTTCCCAAAGAAATAATAAGTGACAATTAGTTATAACTTTTTATTTATTCGATTCTGCAAATTTAGGGAGCCAGTTCTAGGTACTAAGCTAGATACTCTGACCCTGTGTTGTAAAAGGCATACCATACATCTCGGCTTTTGTTTTGCTTTTTTAATCTGGGAAGTGTTTTTTAGTTCCTTTATTTTTGAAGGATAATTTCTTTAGATATAGAATTTTTGGTTGACAGTCTTTCCCTTTTCTTGCAGCACTTTGTATATGTCATTCTATTTTTTATTCTGGAGATAAAGGGTCTTGTGTGTTGCTGTTTTTGGTATATTCTCTTTGTCTTTGGATTTCAGCAGTTTGACTGTCATGTTTCTAGGTTTAAGCCTTTTGTGTATATCCTACTTAGAGGTAATGAAGCTTTGTGGATCTATAGATTAATGTTTTTCCTTAAATTTTGGAAGTTTTCAGTCATTATTTCTTCAACCAGTTTTTCTGTTGCTTTTTTTTCTTGCAAGAATCCCATTATGTGTATGTTCATATTCTTGATGTTTTCCTACATGTCCATGAGGTTCTTTTCATCTTATTTTTCAATGTATATTTTCTCTCTATCTTTCAGAGTGGATAAGTTCTGTTTTTCTCTCTGGTAGAGTACACTGATTGTTTCATCTGCCATCTCAGATCTGCAGTTGAAGTCATGTGTCATGAATATTCATTTTGGCTATTGCATTTTTCAACTTTAGAATTGTCATTTCTTTTCTTTTATAGTTTTATTTCTCTATTGGGAGTCCCTATTTATTGAGTCATTGTCATCATATTCTCCTGTGATTCTTTGACATGTTTTTTTTTTTTTTAAATACATTTTTAAGAGAACATCTGGGTTCATTCAGTGTTAGTTTCTTTACCTTTTTTCCTGGTTATGGGTCACATTTTCCTCTTTCTTTGCATGTCTCATAATTTTTGATTGAAAACTGGACATTTTTGATGATGTGCTGTAATAGCTCTGTTTTCTTATTCATTTTCCTGACAACTGATTATCTTGTCCTGTTTTTTTTTCTTTTCTCTTTTCTCTTTTCTTTCTTTTCTTTTCTTTTCTCTTTTCTTTTCTTTTCTTTCTTTTCTTTTCTTTTCTTTTCTTTCTTTTTTCTTTTTTCTTTTTTCTTATCTTATCTTATCTTATCTTATCTTATCTTATCATCTATCTTATCTTATCTGTTTCCATTGTGGTGTATGTCCACTGATCTCTCTGCTGTTTGTTTTACTCAAATATGTGTGTGTGTGTGTGTACATGTGTGTGTCTGTGTATCCACCTTCCTATAATTCGCTCCCATGTCTGCAGAGCCAAACTGTTAGCCAAAGATTTAGGCAGAAGTCATGCTTAAGTATTTTGAGATTGTAAGGCTTCTATCCTCTACCAATCAATCTGTGTATGGTGTGGGGACACATTCAAAGTTCAGCCAATTCTCCTACATGCTGCATGACTCCAACTGTATAATATTCTGGAAAGGGCAAAAGTATGGAGACAGGAAAAAGGTTAGTGGTCATTAGGGGTCTGAGCAGAAGGAGGAAGGAAGGGATGAATAGGCAAAGCAAAGGATATGTTTTAGGGCAGTAAAATTATTCTGTAAGATACTGCAATGGTGGATACAAGTCATACATTTATCAAAGCCTATAGCATATACAACAGAAGAATGAATCCTAATATAAGCTATAGAATTTGTCAGTAATGATGTGACAATGTCAGCTCATCAGTTGTAACAAATATCACACATCTTGCACAATTGCAATTGTTAATAATAGAGGGAATTGAGGGATGAGAGTGGGGATATATGGGAATTCTCTGCTTTGAGCTCAATTTTTCTATAAAGCTAAAACTACTCAAAAAAAATTTTTTTAAACACAAGCAAACGACCAGGATTCTGTAAGTGTTCATAAAGACAAACCCAGACTGATATCAAAACAAACAAACAAACAAAAACAAAGTTCAGCCAGTTCTCAAGGCACTCTTAGGTTTCACTTACTACCACGCTCTTTTGGCATCTCCCCTGAACATGGTATGGTTTCCTAGTCATTCTGAAAAGTGTGGAGAGTTTATCTAGCTTCTTTCTGTGGTCTCTCATTTCCAGTGTCTCCCTGTAACATTTCTGGTTGGTCTGCCTTTACCTTCTGTGGAACTACAGTCTTAGACTAGTAAAACTGCTGATTTTCTCTGTTTCTCTGTTTGTTTCATCTTGACTTTGTCTCTTCTATGGGTTATCACTCCCATGGGTTTTCAGTCTCACCCCAAATCAAATAGCAGAGGTCTGATAGCAGAGCTGTTGTTTTTCCCAGACAGCACCACACTGATAAAACTATCGATCCTTTCTATAGACTCTGGCTTTTGTATGTACTGTGCCAGAAGAGGGTTATAGGAGCAATACCAGGTAAGCAGATAACAAATGTCTATTGTTATTATCTGAATATCTAGAGGTTTTTCTCAATTTTTTATGTGTCTTAGATTTCCATAGCTATGCGATTGTTGTTTTTGATAATTTTGTCCAGGCTTGTACTTGGTTTTTTGAAGAGAACTATTTAGTTGATATTTCGTGCCACTAACCCAGAGACTCTTCCTTTGTCATGATTTTGTGAGTGTGGAATTCAGACAGGATTCAGTTGGGTAATTTTTCTTCTTCATTTGGTGTTATTGAGTTCAATTGGTGAAATTTAATTGGTAGAATGGGCTATTCTGGAGGGTTTAAGGTGTCTTTGCTTATATATCTGGCACCTTGGCAGGCATGGTTGGAAGATTACTCCAACCATGGGTTGGGATTCTGAATCAGTGCACCTACATTTGGGCTCTTCAACATAGCTGTTTCTAGGACTTTTTCTACGGGATGGCCCAGGGCTCACAGAGATAGACTTAACCAAATACTATTTATTTTGACCTAACTTTGAAGTCATGCAACATCATTCGCACCATATTCTTGGTTATAAACAAGTTACAGTAAACAAGTTACATGATATGGAAGGAGCCTATAAAAGGGCATGAACATTATGAGATATAGTTCACTGAAGGACCATCCTTGGAGTCTAGCTACCATAGGGGCTATAATGTGTGATATGTAGGGATTTTTTGTTTTTTCTCATTCCCATGAGTTTATTCTTAAGCCTCTTCTCTAGGTACATTTTCCTCAATCTTTCAATTTTTTTCTTCCTAGGGCCCAAGTCTTTGTGTCCATATATATTCTTACCCATAGCACTTCTTTTTCTACACAAAGGGGATGACCAGATATACCATCTAAAACCCTGTCTATTAAGAGGATTTTCCTCACTGTTGTCTTCAAGACCATCTCTGAGTCAGACAGCAGCAGTCTAGTTTGGCAAAAGAAAATTTTTCTTTTGCTTTGGGGAGCAAAAATATTTATAAATATAAATATAAATATAAATATAAATATAAATAAATATATATTGAGCTGACCTATCAATGAATCAGGCATGAATTTTGTCTCCTTTTTTCACAGTCATAATGGCCCCCATATATGGCCATAGATGTAAACTGAGAAAGAGATGCTGATATAACAATAGTAGTTGGTGTGTAAGTCTGGGCTACCTGCAGACAGAGTTTACTTATATCTCCTGGCCTTACTTAAGCTCAAACATGGATGCATCTCTTCTGTCTCATAATGGTTTATTGTTTGACATGTCCAGCCTTTTGATCTGTTGAGCCCAGGAGACCCTAGCTTATATCGGGCACTTCTGATTGTTTGGATACTTCATCAAATCTTTGTCCCTACCAAGGCCAGGAGCATACGAGGGGCAGTTTTTTAAGTAGTATATAATTTTCCACTGCAGGCTACATGGTCTTGATCCACAAACCTAGGGATGTACATCTTGATTCCCCTATTGAAGCTTGCCCTAAGTTTCACATGGAATCTTTTCCCACCATTGATGCTTCTAATAGCACACCTTCTGTTGTATCATATAACTCAAGTGTCAGGGCTGCTCGCACTATAGCTTGAACTTAATCTAGAGCTGCTTCTTGCTCTGGGTTCCATTTGAAGCCAGAAACCTTCTATAATTATTGGTAAATGAATTAAAGCAGTATTCACCAGTGTGGATTATGTTGTCTTCAGAATCCAGAGGCTGTCTACCAGGCATTGTGTATTTTTCTCATTGGTGGTAGGTGCAAGATATAATAATTTTTCTTTTGCTTTGGGGAGATGATCTACCATGCCCATGACCATTGGGCTCCTGAATCTTTATAGAATTATCTTCCACTCTTTGGAGATGTGCATAAATAAGGTCTCCAGTATAATAGCTACTTCTTTCTCGCTGATACAGTGAGTGAGTCAATGTGATGTTCTGTGGAGTGTCCTTATGGCCTTTGTCTTTGAGAGCTATATTATGATAGAGGGCAGTAGAGTTAACATAACCCTGGGGAAGACTAGTTAATATGTATTTTTGTCCATCCTGAGCATATGTGAATGTTTCCAGTCTTTCTTGATAGGAAAGGGAAAAAAACACATTTGCCAGTTCAGTGGCTTCATTTCTTATATTTGAGTCTGTATTAGTTGTCTCTAGGAAGAATACCATTTTGTCATAGCAACTTCGACTGGGGCTACTTTCTTGAGTTTATTCCACTGTCATTTTCCAGGATGTGTTGATACTTGTTTTTTAGGTGCCACCCTGGTGAGTTAAAAAGAGGAGATAATGTGAACCATAATGTTTGCATGCTTTGTTTTTGATTTAATCTTTGCTGGTTGGGGAGGGCATTATCAGGAGCTTCCACATGACTTTTCCCATTTGATATTTTTTAACCCACAAGCCAAGGAACATTAGTTCTTCCAAATACCAAGTTTGTCTATTTGGGGACTGCTGCAATTACTACTGTAACAACTGGACAATTTGGAAACAACATCTGTAAGGGCAATAAAGACAGAAAGACTTGGAAAAGGAGAAATTAAGTTGTGAACAGGTGCTTCAACTAAATCCACAGGAATTTGAAGCTGGAGATGACCTAATTAGGAAAGCGGTCAGGAGGGCTGGATATGGCTATTGCCTGGGGAGGGTAAGGCAGGTCTTGGCCAGGGTATGTGTATTTCTTGGGTGAAGGACTCAGCTACAAGCAGTGAGCATGTAGCACTTGGGACAGCTTGAGGAATGAGTGTAATTATAAATGATACATAGCTACATCCAGTAAGATTTTTTTTTTCTCAGAATTGTCCCCTTATTTTTATAAGAGGGATATTACAATTCTACGTGTCCTTTACTCATATGCCCTTTTGAAACTGAGGGAAAATTTTCTAGAAGTCTTCTCTGCAGACATACATATATATGTATATATGTATTTCTTCCCAGCATGTTTTACATGTTGGTAATGAGCATTGAACACTATAGCAGGTATCTAGGAATTTCCAAGACTAATGGTAATATGAAACTGTCACTGAATAGAACAGTAGAACAATATTTTAATATTGTTAGAACAATAGAACAATATTTTATTCGTTGAGAAACCTTTAGACAGGCTACTTAAGTGATTATTATATCCAATAAGTATAAAACATTTTTTAAATATTGATATCAAAGTGTAACGAGCAGTCTCCTAGTTGATTAATCTTTATTTTCTGTCACATACAATACTATTTTACTAAAAAAGATTTCATTATATTATGAAATAGTCATTTACAAAAAATTCAGTTTTCAAAATAATGCTTTACCTTTACCCCAAGGTAAACAACAGAAATGAATTAAGGCTTCAGATTCAAATATTAGTTTGTAAATATTATGTAAAATAATAAATGTGTTTTTTGTATGCCAAATGAAAATTTCCCCTTCTCTGCCTATTTATTAAAAATTCAAATAAAAAAAACCCCACCTCAAATGGATGCATTTGTAATGCTGGTATTGCCAAACTGTCATATTGGATTACATTTATCTCCGCTAAAAAAGTGTTTAAATAGCATCTTTCAAACAAGACAATGTTGATTTTGAGTTATAGGTTAGGCAGGTATATTCAAACATTGATATTTCTATCTCGTAATTGAAAAGCTTTGACAAAATTATCCAAATGAAACAGTGAGCAAATACACAGAATCAAATGCAGACCCATCTTGACTTAATTTATTTTGAGTCAACTGGAATGATTTCTGTAACCCACTTATACTTAGCTATATTTTGAAAAAAATTATTGTTACTGAACTTTACTCTGTTTCTGAATTGGCTCAGTCATTACAGTTTTCACATGCCCCTCCCCAGACTCTCTCTCTTTCTCTCTCTGCTCTTTTTCTGCCTCTCTGCCTCCTGCTATTTTCCCCCCTATATTCTCCCTCTCTCTTCTTCTGCTTCTCTGTTGCCTATCCCCACTGCATGCACTTAACATTTTTGTATGGTGTCTTCTGTCAAGATTTATTATATTTCAGGTATGCTAATAAGTTGCATATCACTTTATTTTAATCCAGCTCCCATCTGAAAGATAAGTCCATTTTATATAAATCACATTTTATGGAAAAGGTTTTATTAATTAAACACTTCTAATGTTAGAAAATTAGAAGGGCTAGTTCAGGTTCTTTTTTATTATTAGGCTACCTTGAGAGCTATAGAGAAAAGGGGATAATATGTTATGCAACCTAATGCCTGTTCCCATCTCCTACCCCTGAGAATCTCCTTTGGTAGACTTTATATGAAGTTAAGATTATATTTAAATTTTAAATTTAAAGGTGAATTTCCCCAGGATGAAAGGCATTTTACATCACATTCATTACTTCATATCATTTTAATGATATTAAGTAGTTAATTGGAAGTATATAATGTCACTGGACATGATGTTTGAATCTACATATTATTTCTTAGTAATAGATTTGACTGCATTAGCTATTGAAAACTTTGTATCTGTTCAGAAAAAAGTATAAGAAACTATTTAGTTCTATGAATTACAGTTTTCAGAGCAGATTAAAGTTAATTATTATCTTACTGTGAAAACATACTTAGGGAATCATACTTACTATTTTTAATAAAATTATTTTATTCTAATTTTTAATAGCGTCTAGTTATTAAAAAGTTTATAAATATGAATTTGAAAATATTTGTAAGAATAAAGACCCAAATAAAATGATTAATATTCACTTATAAACGCCATGTAAAGATTAGCAGATGAAAAAGGAAAATTAGAATTAATCCTATGTAGGAAGGCATTAATTTTTTGAAGCAGTATTAATAAAGAGGGCATTTGCTTATTGGTTAATACTAACATTTTAACTAGAAATTTAAGGTTTAAACTATATTTTCTTTTACCGAGAAACGGATAAGTATTATCTCAATTATATTCATTTGGATATGTTTGGGAAAGTTAAATGCATGATGTTTGAAATGAAATAAAGAAGAAAAAAGAAATTTATAAGCCATTGAGGAACTGGTGTGGTTGATAGGTTTATTAATAATCCTTTTTTTTTTTTTAAATAGACAGTGTGGCTTATTAGAAAGAGCAATGGATTGAAGATATGGGTGCTATTCTAGGCTCTGCCGGTGACCCCATTGTAATCTTTGGAAAGTTATTTAATTTTCTGGGCTTCAATTTCCTCTCTAAATGGAAGAAAATAGAATAATTCGATATTTTTAAAACTATGCTCAATGAAGCACCAGATAATCTGTGCTGTTGCTGAAGAGGATATAAGGGCACAGATGAGCAATTGGATCTTCTACTTTGTTTCAACCAAACTTTGTTCTTAACCAGTTTTATATTTGGAGGTTTTGTTAGGAAGGAGGCTCCATTGCATAAAGAAGTATGGAAATAACTAGACTTGTTATTTTAATTAATCAGTCAATTCATTCCGTTAGTTTATGTTCCATGCAGTACTCTGTATGCCAGAGTCTACAACAGTTAAAAAAAAAAAAAAAAAAGACAAATTTCTGGAGGTCAAAGAGGTAACAAGAAGTCAGATCATTCAGGGATTAGTAAGCTGTTGCAAGAACTTTGGTTTTCACTTTAAGTGACCAGAGAAGCCATTGGAAGAATAATAAATGACTTGGTCTAATTTATCTTTTAAGGACCACTCTTGATGTTATATTGAAAACAGAACTGAAAGGAACAAAGATGGGGTGCAGGAAGAACAGTGAGGAGGCTAATCTAGTACACAATGGGAGATAATGGTTATAGAAGTTGGTAGTAGGGGGGCTGAAGAGAGGTATTTGGATTTTGGATATACTTTTGAAATACACCCAACAGAATTTTCTGATGGTTCAGAAGTGGGTTGTGAAAGTAAGAGATGTAGTGAAGGATTACTGTAAAGATTTTTGTCTGAGGAAGTGGAAGGAAGAACTTGCCATTAAATAACATCAGGAAATTGTGACAGATAGATTTTTTTTTTTTTTTTTTTGCAAGGGGAGGGGAGGACATTCAAGCATTAGGTTTTGTACATACTAAGTTTGAATTTTCTATCAGATATCTTTTAAATTTTTTTTTAAGATTTTATTTATTCATGAGAGACAGAAAGAGAGAGAGGCAGAGATACAGGCAGAGGGAGAAGCAGGCTCCTCACAGGGAGCTCGGTGTGGGACTTGATATCCAGACCCAGGATCACACCCTGAGCCAAAGGCAGATGCTCAACCTCTGAGCCACCCAGGTTTCCCAATGAATTTTCTATCAAATATCTAAATGGAAATGATGAGTCAGCTATTGGATATGCTAATCTGGAACTCACTGGCATGGCTTGGTTTGTATACATAAATGTGGAAGCCATCAATATAATGCAGGCTGGCTGGATCTGAGAAGCCAGAGAAGGGTCCCCCAGGACCAGCCAAGAGGATCCTTGGCTTTGTGCAGGATAGAAATCAAATGCCAGCTGAGAGGAAGTGAGAACAGGGTTCATTTAAGATACAAAGAGAGAGTAGATATAGACAGAGCATCTGGGAGACTCAAAGGAGAGTGAGTCTTGTCTTGCCTGGAGCCGGCAAAGTTTCGTTTTACTGAAAACTGTGGTCTGATGCCCATGTCTTCTCAAGAATCCAGAAACAAGAAGTGTTTAGGTGTCTTGTGTAAGTCACTTATGCCCTGAGGCCAGGAGTCTTGCAAGCCAGCAGTCTTGGAAAGCGTTCATGACAACCCAACAAGTCACTCCTTAGATATTATCTATTGTGCTAGAAGACTCCAAAGAAAATTGTTAATTACTTGACCTTTACAAGGAGGACATGACATTATCTGTTCTATAATGCCTGAGTAAGGTGGGCGTATAGGTCCTAGCAAAAATAGAAGCAGGGAAAGGAGTGGAAAATAAGTTTTTCGTGGTGCCCCTTTAGTTTCCGTGTCTCAAATATATGTATGATAATTAAAGCCAATGTGACTGGAAAAGACTACTGACAGTATATTTCTAGGAAAAAGGAGTTCCCAGGATTAAACTCCTGGAATACTCCCACAACTAGAAGGGAATGAGGAAAAATCAGCAAAAGAAAATTAAGAGTAACTGATCAATGAAGTAGAAGGAAAACCAGGAGGAATGTGATGTCCTAGGATCCAACTGAAAAAAGTATTCCAAGAATTATTGATAATGTCAGTTGTTGCTTAGGAGTCAAAGACTGATCATTAACCACTAGATTTAGCAATGCAGAAGCAGACCTTGCACTTTCAGTGGAGTGGTGGGTTTGGAAGTCTGAAGTGGGCTCAAGAAAAATATGGAAAGGGACACCTGGGTGGTTCAGTGGTTAGCGCCTGCCTTCAGCCCAGGTTGTGGTCCTGGAGTCCAGAGGTCGAGTCCCTCATCAGGCACCCTACATGGAGCCTGCTTCTCCCTCTGCCTATGTTTCTGCCTCTCTCTCTCTCTGTGTCTCTCATGCATAAATAAATAAAATAATTTTTTAAAAAAAGAAAGAAAAATATGGGAAGGAGGGAGTTGGAAGTGGTGAGTATAGATAGCTCTTTTGGGGGAGTTTTGCTGTATAGAGGAACAACAACAGTGAGAAAAAGTGGTAGCTACAGAGTGAGGAATTTTTTTTAAGATGGGAGACAATGTTCTGATGGGGGTGATTACATAGGGAAAATTTGATGATGCAGGAGAAAGAAAAGACAATTATTAGATCTTTATCTTTATGTAATGAAAGAAGATGGGATTTAGTACACTAGTGGATGGGATGACTTGCTGTAGGAGCAAGGAGCAAGGACAGTTTGTTCATAATAACAGAAAGGAAGGCAGACTATATGAAAGCAGGTGTATGTACGTTGAACTATGATTGGTTCTTTAAGTGTGGAATGTCTTGTTTGATTATTTCTTTTTTCTGCAAGTGGGAAAGGTAGCAGAGCCATTATCTGTGAATCAGGATTGGGGGAATTGGCTAAAGTTGTATGGATAGGGAAAATGTAAATTCTTATCTGGGAGAGTGGAAAAGACAATAAACGAAGGAAATGTAGTACTATTGGGTGAAAGAAATATAAACTGACCTGGCATTAGTGGTTATAGATTTTCAGGGAGATGAGTTTGTGTGGTTTTGTGTTTTTTCACTAGATATATTCAGCTACCCAGGTCAAAACATGGATGTCTTAGTCCATTTGTGCTGCTATAAGAAAATACCATAGTCTGGATAGTTTATAAACAATAGAAATTTATTTCTCACAGTTCTAGAGGCTGGAAGTCTGAGATGCGGTGCCAGGATGGTTAGGTGCAACTTCTTCCAGTCCCATACTTGTTGTATCCTCATGTGGCAGAAGGGAGCAAGCTAGTTCTCTGGGGTCTCTGTTTTAAGGGCACCAATCCCAGTCATGGTGACTCCACCCTCATGACTCAGACACCCCCAAAAGCCCCACCTCCTAATAGCATTACCTTGGGGGTTAGGATATCAACATACGAATTTGGGGGAGAGGGTCACAGGGACACAAACATTTAGACTACAGCATGGAGTAAATGGCAAACTGAATTGAATGAGTGTTTTGGTTTGCCAGGTGAGTACCAGAAAGGAGAACCAGAAAGGAGGCAAAGGAGTTTAAAATATTGGCATGTATGTGCAAATGGGATTTAAATTGTGTATGGGGGCAGCCCGGGTGGCTCAGCGGTTTGGCACTGCCTTCGGCCCAGGGTGTGATCCTGGAGACCCGGGATCGAGTCCCACGTCGGGCTCCCTGCATGGAGCCTGCTTCTCCCTCTGCCTCTCTCTCTCTCTGTGTCTCTCATGAATAAATAAATAAAATCTTTATAAAAAATAAAAATAAAAAAATAAATTGTGTATGGGAGTTGGGGCAGAGGAAGCAAGGGGGTACTTAAAAGAGCTAAGGGAAAATTAAAAAAAGAAACTTGGGTGGCATATATGGTTTGTAGGTATCAGTACGTTAGAAGAGTTATTTAAATTAGGATACTATAGAGAATGAGCTTCTTAATTGTTTTATTTTGTTTTCCTGTTAGACTGTGTGTAACCTCCTTGAAGGTAGAGATCTTGCCTATGTTCTTTCTTTTGTATCCCAGAAATTAGCCTGAGGCCTGGCACCTGGTAGGCTCTTAACAGATATTTTTTTAATAAATGGATGACTATATGGAACAATGAGTGAGTGAATGAATGAAACAATGTTTTTATGATTTCTTTTTGCTTCAACACTGTATGATTTATGTCATTTATATGTTAGCTTAAAAAATTATTTTGCTTTGGTTCTAAAGCTCAGAGTGTGCTACCTGATATCAAATAAAACAAATGAAAGAACTATTAGGGAAAAAACATAAAGTTTGAACTATTTATAAAAACAACACGAAGGGGAGCCTGGGTGGCTCAGTCAGTTAAGTGTCTGTCTTTGGCTCAGGTCATGATCCCAGGTCCTCGGCTCAAGCCCCAGATGGGGCTTCTGCTCAGTGGGGAGGAGTTTGCTTCTTCCCCTCCCTCTGTGTGTTGTCTCGCTCTTGCTCTTTCCCAAGTAAATAAATAAAATCTTAACCCCCCCCCAAAAAAAAACCCATAATGGGGAAACAATAAGTAAGTAGACTTCACTTATAGTTAGGAAAGCATGTTCTTGTAAACCTACTTTCCTGATTGTGAGAGATTCAGATTATCTCAGCTCAGATTAAATTAATATATCCCAAATGACAAGAGCAATACGTAATAAAATTCCAATCATGGATTTTTAAATATTTTTTATTCTTGCTTACTTGTGTTGGATTAATTTTATTTTTAGCCACTTTTAGGTAGCCCCTTAAAATTCTTTAAAATCCATTGCTAAGTAATTACTTAATCAAGAGTTATTTTTAATATGAAGCATAATTAGAGGCTCATTTGGATTATGTGACCTTTGAGTTACTGAATAGGGTCAAATCTGTAGGATAATGATTCTATAGAATATATTTTTAGCACAGGATTAAGAATGTGAATTTTCAAGATAGACTACATGGATTTTTAAATCTAGCTCTATTATATTCTAATAATGTGATCTTGGGCAAATTATTTGAGCTTCTCAATTGTACTTTTCTCACCTGCAAAATATAACACTGTTATCTAGTTGTTTTTTTTTTTTTTTAAGATTTTATTTAATCATGAGAGACACAGAGAGAGAAGCAGAGACATAGACAGAGGGAGAAGCAGGCTCCTTGTCGGGAGCTTGATGCGGGACTCCATCTCTGGATGGAGATCACACCCTGCACCCAAGGCAGGCACTCAACTGCTAAGCTATCCAGGGGTCCCACTATTATCTAGTTTAAATAGTTATTGTGAGGATTAAATAAGATAATCATGTAGAGTGTGTATTCCAGTCACTACAAATAACACCAAAATTTAGTTGTGTAAAACAACCATTTAATATGTTTATGGTATCTATGGGTCAAGAATTTGAACAGGGCTTCTCTGGGACTGCTTGTCTCTGTTCTTCCTTGTCTGGGACCTCAGTGGGAGTTGGAGGTGGAGTTGTAGGGAGCGGTGGTGGAACAGCTGAGCCTCTTCAGGTATTTCTCTCTCCATGTGATCACTCTAGCATGGCATCCTCAATGAAATAGACTTATGAGTTCACAAACCCAGAGCACATGTTCCAAGACAATGTCAGGAGGAAACCACGCTGTCCTTTTACACTACCATTTTATTGTTCTCTTAATACATAAAACAATCAATATTATCTCACATCTGATGAAATTAGTTACCTGAGTTGATAATAACGATCAACAATTCCCATACATTGTTTCCAGTATGAAACATAATTCACACTCAGATCGTAGTCCTTTCCTAGAGATATGGATAATTTCTAATATCTTGTATAGCTTTAATCCTCTCCTTTCTTTTCATTAAAGAAATTGAGATTGACATTAGCACAGATGCAAATTTGAATTAATTCTACTTCGAATTTACTTTTGTTAAAAAATTAAATAACTTGTAAACTACATTATTTTACCACTAGTTAGCATTACTCGTGACAGTTTACAACTGTGTTTTAATAGTGGTTGAACTACTAATGCAGATCATGACATAATATCCAATTACAGGTTGAGGGAAAGATTATTTGCTAAAATTCTACTATTTACCATTTCCCAAACATATTATATATGTTCATATTGGCAGCAATAGTTTGATATATTCTCCTTTCTTTGCCAAGGTTGTACATTTTATTTTCCATTAAGAAAATAAAAGCCTCGGGCACCTGGGTGGCTCAGTGGTTGAGCATCTGCCTTCTGCTCAGGTTGTGATCCTGGGGTCCTGGGATCCTGGGGTCTTGGGGTCCTGGGATCAAATCCCGAATGGGGCTTCCCACAGGGGGCCTGCTTTTCCCTCTGCCTGTGTCTCTGCCTCTCTCTGTGTGTCTCTCATGAATAAATAAATAAAATCTTTAAAAAAAAAGAAAAGCCTCTAGTAAGTAAAAATTTACTGTCTCTGTCAAGATACAGTTTAAATATCACCTATATCTCCATTGCCTAAGTATTAATCTCTCTGTTTTCTGAATAATTGATAATTTTTTCATGAATTGCCACAATTTTGATTCTAAGAAGCAAATTTTTCCACAATATAACATCTTAGAAATAGAGATAATTCTTACCATTACATGTTTATCATTGTTTAATGGCAGCATTTTTTTAGTAATACATGAAATAATGGTATATATTATAAATGACAGCAACTTAGATGAAATAAAATAGAATATAATGGATGTATATTATAGTAAGGTATGTTAAAAATTGTTATGCTGTTTTATATATTTTACCTATCTTTTTAGAATGTGAGTTTCTTGGTCCTATTTGTATCCATAGAACCTAGAACAGTTTTATACTGTGTCATAATTAAAAAGAATTCTGATGGATATAATATATACAATCATTGTATTATCAATATATTCTTCTTTAACAATGTGATTTTAATCAATTGCATGTTATTGAAGAAGAATATATTGATAACACCAAAGGAGCAAGATTAAAAAAAAAAACGAGCTAATTATGAATAATGTTTTATCTTCCTATTTAAAGTGTTAATGTATTTTGAGTAGCCTTGGTTTTGCTTTGGAAGTTGAGACTAGGTCCAAAGAATCTATCTGGCCCTTTAGATCTATTGACTTTTATGTTTTGGTTCATATCTTTAAAATTCACTGCTTCAGAAGATGGCAATGTATTAGGAACAAATTACCATAAACCTAGTGGTTTAAAACAACATGCATTTATTATCTCACAATTTCTATTATTCAGGAGTCTCAGCACGGCTTAGCTGTGCACCCTGCTTAGAGTCTGAAAGCTACAAGGGTGTTGGCTGGGCTGTGTTCTTTTTTTTTTTTTTTTTTTTTATTATTTTTATTTTATGATAGGCACACAGTGAGAGAGAGAGAGGCAGACACAGGCAGAGGGAGAAGCAGGCTCCATGCACCGGGAGCCCGATGTGGGATTCGATCCCGGGTCTCCAGGATCGCGCCCCGGGCCAAAGGCAGGCGCCAAACCGCTGCGCCACCCAGGGATCCCCTGGGCTGTGTTCTTATCTGTAGGCTCAACTGAGGAAGAATCTGGTTCCAAGTTCAGTGAGATTGTCGGCAGAATACATTTTCTTGTGCCTAGATGATACCCATAGTTCCTAAAGACAGCCTGCTGTTCCTTGACACATAGGCCTCTCATCATGGCTGCTTACTTCATCAAGCTAGCAAAGATCATCTCTAGAACAAATTGACTGGCTATATAGTCTTGCTAATGATATCATGGGAGTGATATTCCATCACCTTGTCATCTCACCATCTTGATTAGGAGGAAAAGCATGAACACCACAAGGTGGGGATAATGGGGCAATACCTTAGAATCAGTTTTCCACATTCACCCTAACAGTTGTTTCTGAAGCAACTCCATGGAACATAGTTGGAAAACCATTGCCTTAGAGAATATTCAGTCTATATAACTTTTTTTTTTTTACTTTTTTTTTTTTTAACTTTGAGTCTCCTTTAATACTGAACTGAACATTTTTTTTAGGGGAGGAAATACTTATGCTTTATTATCAGTTTTAATGGCTACCTTATGAAGAAAAATCACCCTCCAGGAAGGTTTCAGCATTATGTCTCAAAATATAGCTCCTGAAACACTTGTTCCATTAGAAAGATTAGTGTTTCAATTAGGTTTGTGGAAACTGTATATTATATAATTCATGTAAAGGAGCATATTGTTATTACTGTATGAAAAATCCTTCACTTAAGAAATCTATTTAATTACATTTAATCTAGAGTTTTCTAGATTTATTTGACTAGAAGACCTTTATATTACTCGACCTATTAACATTTTGCAGAATTAGTGTTCCTTGTTGGGAAATGCTAACATATATAGCCTTTGACAAGTTGAAGAGGAGGGCAAAATATCAAGGAGAGAAATGAGAAGAAAAAGAAAAGATTGTAGATGAATTTTCTCTGTTTTAGAATGAAAGTTTATTTCATTTTAATGGTGATGAAAATGATGATATCATCAAATGGGGATGCCTCTACAATTTGCAAAGAACTTTCATCACCAGAATCGTATTTAAACCTCTCAACAATCTGTTAGATATCACAATTAATCTCTTTTTATATAGATGAGGAAATGAGGGCCTAATGTATTACTTGACTTGCCTGAGTCCTAAAATTAGTAAGGAGTGAAACATATACTTTAATGTAGGCTTTCTGGCTCTAGCTATAAAACTCTTTCTGTCACCACATGCTGTGTCCTTAAAATTTGGTTAAAAATGAGGATATTGAAGAATGCTTTCATATAATAATGTGATTTAATTGTAAAACCTCTGTTAACTTGAAGTAACTAAAACAATGACATAAACAGTTAATAAATGCCTGCATTCGTTAGTGACTTAGAAAAAATGTAATCAATAGAATATCCAAATTTTTTTCTCTGCATATTTAACACACAACACACATACACACAAACATATGCACTGTAGGACTGGTTTGTGTTTTACAGTAGAGGTAAGTGAAGCAGAAAATCTTAGCCTAAGACATGAGCCTTTGATTACTATTTTTAATCAGGCTTCATATTTGAGTACGTTTAACTTACAGTAATAGAATCATTAAATATCAGAGTTACATAAAATTTAGTGTGCTTTTTTTTGTGTGTAACTTCCTAACAGAAGCACCGATCTTTCCTACATCATGCTAAAAAGTGGTATTCCAGCCTTTTTTTTTGAATTGGGAAAAATTGCAAAGATAGTAGACAGAGATCCTGTGTGCCCTTTTCCTGGTTTCCTTCAGTGATTACATCTTGTATATTTATAGCACAATATCAAACCAGGAAATTGGCATCAATTTATATAGTTTATATAGTTTTATGACGTCACATATATGGATTTATAAACGCCTGCTATTATAAAGATACAGAACTTCTATATCACCACAAAGATCATTGTTACACTAACCCTTTATAGTAACATTTTCTTCTTCCCTCTACTCATCCCTAACCTCTGCTAACCACTGATTTATTTTTCATCTCTATAATTTTATCATTTAGAGAATATTGTATGAATGAAATCATATGGTATGTAACATTTTGTGACTTTTTTTCCCATTCTGCATATTGCCCTTGAGGTCCATCTCTGTTGTATGTATAAATAGTTTTTCCTTTTTTATTACTGAGTAGTATTCAATGGTATGGATATACCACAGTTTGTTTGGTCATTTGCTTATTGAAAGATATTTTGGTTGTTTCCACTTTTTAGCTATTAAAAATAAAGATTTTATTTTGGTGAAATTTCTCTTCATATAGAGAATCTAGTCTTTTACCATTAAATGTGATCTTAGCTGTAGGTTTTCAGTTGATTATTTATTTGAGCATATTCTCTTGTATTCCTTGTTTTTTGAAAGGTTTTTTTTTAAATCATGAATTTTTTCCTCCATTAATGAATAAGATCATGTGATTTTTCTCATTTAGTTTATGAACATGATAAGATGCATTGATTTTCAATATTCAACCAGCCTTGCATTCCAGCAATAAACTTCATTTGGTCAGAGTGTATAATACTTTTTATATATTGCTGATTCTATTTGGTTTTGCTGAGTAATATTTTGTTAAGTATTTATGTGTTCATGAGGGATATTGGTCTCCATTTTTTTTGTTGTTTGCCATTTTCTTTTTTGTATTCTGTTCCCTCTGATTTTTATTTCTCTGTTTTCTTTTTCTTGCCTTCCAGTGGGTTAGTTGAACATCTTTTTAAGCATTGCATTTTGATTCATCTGTAATGTTTTTTTAGTATATTTCTTCGCAAATTTTTTTTTTGTTTTTGGTGTTTTAAGGGAGTGCTCTAGGTATATATTACATATGCACAACATCACATCCTACCGGTTTTACATTTTACTACAGTGCAGTGTAGAAACCTTACACACTTTAAGTTCCTTTGCCTTTTCCTGTTTCTCATGTGGTTTTGTTAAATATTTCTTCTATATATGTCAAAAAGCAACGTATATTTTTTGCTTCAAACAACAGACGTAATTTAGAAAGCTCAAGAGGAAAAGGAAAGTCTATTGCATTAAGCCATATTTTTGCTTACTATGTTCTTTATTCCTTCTCAGTATTTCCAGGTTCCCTCTTTTTTTGTTATTTTTGTTTCCAGAACTTTCTTTAGTCATTCCTTCAGGGTAGGTTGGCTGGTGACAAATTCTCTTAGTTTTCTTTTGTCTGAGAATTTCTTTATTTTTCTGTCATTTCTGAGATAAGCTTTACTGTGTTTAGAATGAGGGTTGACATTCTTTTCTTTCAGCAATTAAAAATATCATTCCATTTTCTTCTGGCCTCCAAGGTTTCTGATCAGAAATCTACTGTTATTTGAATTGTTTTCCCTCTTTAGGTAAGGTGGTGTTTTTCTCTTGCTACTTTCAAGACAGTTTGTCTTCAGTTTTTAGTTTGATGACAGTGTGCCTTGCAACAGATTTCTTTGAGTGTTTCTGGTTTGGGGGGTTTTGTAGTTTTTGGAATCAGACTCAGCTTATACGTTTTACAAATTTGGGAAATTTTCAGTCACTGTTTCTTTAAATACTTTTCCAGCTTTAGTTTCTTTTTCTTCTCCTTCTGGACTACAATGACATTAATCTTAGATCTTTTGTTATAATCTCTCAAGATCCTGAGGCTTCACTTATTTTTTTATTTTTAGTTTATTTATTTGTCTACTTTATATTTTTCAGATTGGGTGATTTATATTCTATTTTCAAGTTCATTGAGTTGTTCCCCTCTTTTCTGCATTCTGCAGTTGAGCTCATCAGTTTGCTTTTTAAATTTGTTATTTTTCAGTTCTAAAATTTCCATTAGGTTCTTTCTGTGTCTTCTGTTTCTTATTCTGGAACTGGAAAGCTTAGCAATACATTTTTGAAATGCTACTAAAGGAAGAATGTTCTGAGTTCTGCCCTTTGAGGCTATTCAAAATAAGATTAAGTGATAAAATTATCTAAATACTGATAGACCTAGTAGTTGAGGACTATTTTGTGTATGATTTATGTTGATTATTGTATTTAATTCATAAGTAATTCTAATTTTTACTCATTTAACAAATGTTTACTGGCTGCTACCTATCATTTATGACATTTTTTTTTGTCAGCCAAATATTTTTTGGCCTCAAATGGCTAAACAGCTTGTCCTTTATTTACTAAGGAAAGAACTTAATTTCTGCTTTTTTTGATAGGTTATTGGCATTGGGAGAAAGAGAGATTGTGAGCTGGGTTCTCACACCTTCACATAAACCAGCCAAGAATTTTCATTTAGGGTTCCACACTTTATTTAATTCTGTTTGGAGATTTATCAGTGCTTTTGTATGGAGCAATATTGTATTTTCAAAGGGTTTTCTGGGATACAAATACTTTTAACTTTTTGGGTAGCCATAAAATTTTAATTGTCAATTTGCACCATGAAGGATTATGCCATGAAAAGATCTCTGTTTTTTTTAGATTAAAGAATATTTTTCCCCTATAAAGTGAATTTTGGGTATATTAGATATTACAATTTCATCATCCCTCACAAATAAACTTCTTAAGAGAATTATCTCCAGTGGTTCTCAGACATTATTGAGATCCTAATCACCTGGTAGGTTGCTGAAAAACAGATTGCTAGGCCTTATCTACAGAATTTCTGATTAAGTCTCAGCTGGTGCCTAAAAGTTTGCACTTCTAACAAATTCTGAGGTGGTGTTTATTATGCTACTTAGGGGATTTCAGATTGTGAACCATTTATCTACAATTTTTCTACTTCCTCGTCTCCCTTTGATTCTTTAGTTACTTCAACAGATTTTAGTTTTCATTATTCTATTTGAAGTGCTTTCTTTTAACATCCTTCCTGATCTTCATGTTGCTTGATAAATGCACACTTTTTAGTTCCCTATCTTACCTACTGTACAGAAATCATTCACCATAGTTACTTTCTCCTCCTGCTGAGGGAACTCTTCTGTTCAGCTTGGAGAACCCCCACCTCCCACCCTCCTTCTTTTCTTTCTGGCATGCTCCTTCTCAGCCTTTTTCTCAAACCAAAGTTTAAATGTTAGAATTCAATTAGGTTCCTATTCATATCTTACTTTACATTTTGTTTCTAAATGATCTACTTAGTCCTAGCTGTGTGTTAGTAATTCCCAATTTATGTCTGTAACTCAGACCTTTCTTTGTTATAGCTGAACAAATTGATTTTTTATATGCCCACTTATATAACTTAGAGATATTTTGAATAATACATCCAAAATCAGTCACTATATTTAATAAATTCTAAGAGGCATATTTTATCATTATAATGTCTGTGAATTCTATAGTCAATGACATCTTAGATTCTATGAAATAGAGTAATTCCTTCCTACCCCTTCCTAATAAAAAGCTCTCTTCCTCCAGCTTTCTCCATCTCATAAATAGTCTTTCCTTCCATTCAGTTGTTAATGCTAGAAACCTGGGAGCTACCCTTGACTCTCAGTCTTTCTTAATGTTTTTTTTTTTTTAAAGTAATCTCTATACCCAACATGGGGCTCAAACTCATGATCCTGAGATCAAGAGTTGCACACTCCTGTGACTGAGCCAGCAAGAAGCCCCTCTTCAGTCTTTCATAATACTCTTATTTCTACTTCGAAAACATTTCTCAATTCTCTTTTTTCTGATCTGTTACTGTCACCTTTGTTCAAGCCATAATTACCTGTCGTATGGATTATTGCAAATGCCTATTATCCTTGGTGTCTTCCAACCTAATCTGTAGTTAGTACTTAGATTCATCTTTTTAAAATGTAAATCAGTTCATGTCACCATCTTGCTTAAAAAATCCTTCAGTGAATGAAATCCATAATATTTGATATAGCATAAAAAGTCCTCTCTAAGCTGGTTTGTGCTGCCTCATCTCATTTAATGTTCTTTTTGGTTCAGACACACTGGAGTTCCATCAGTTCCTCTACAGTACCCTGTTGTTTGCTTCTTTCTGGAATGTTCTTTTCTTCATTTTCTATCTACCTATCTCCTTACTTGTCTTTCGGGCCATGTATTTCATTTCTCATTTCTGGGATCATTTCTTTTAGAGGTGTTTGCCGACCTCAAAATCTACAATAGATTTTATTATGCTCTTTCATGGTGTTTTGAGAGTTCTGCCCTTTGCACTTATTGTACTCTCTCTTGGTGTACTCTCCTGTATGACACTCATTATTTATTTATTGTGTTTATTTTCACTGTGTTCTATGTCTCATTATTTTACTCCTTATGCTAGAGCTTAGCACAATACATAGCAAATGGAAAGTATTTAGTAAATATTTTTAAATAGAAGATATGACTAGAGCTTAAAAAAGATATATGCACACATATAGAGTAAAAAGAGTTTTTTTTTAATGTAAGGCAAATAAGGAGCACATAAATTTGGGAAATGGACATTCATCTTCAGTTGCCAATTTACATACATTGTCTGACAAAATTATTTTAAAAGAAAATTTACTTTATGAGAATGTAATTTCTGCAAAAATATTGAAAAATGATTTCAAAGTAATTCTAAGTAATTCATGATAATTAAGTAAAGTTTGTTTTTACTAGTAGAAATTGAGTGACTCTGTTTTGTCATTTTCATACAAAATTAATCTTTTGTGTAATCAATTCTTTTATAAACCACCCTGATTTGGGGGGAGATTTTAGCATTATAAAGAATATCATACTACATTCTAGGAACACCATTTTATTACTTGGGTTTTTTTTTTTTGTTATAGTGGTTATTGGCAAACCACTGTTTAATTTTTAAAATGTTCCTTAATCTTTGGAGAACAAACTCATGTCTGTAGGCCAGCATGGAAAAAAATAGCATGAATAACAAACACAGTGGCTAGTATTTTTCTTTTTCGGAATATATAATTTTTTCATTTCTATTCCTGTTTATTATTAGCCTTTTCTCTTCTTGCAGAACTTTTGCTCTGTAGGATCCATTTATATTCTGCATTCTATAAATTTTACTTATTTGGATTCTTAGCTTTCTCTTGGTATATATAGTGAGTACTGCAGACAAAGTTCTTGAAACCAGACAGGATCACATAGTTTAAAATGTTTATAATGTCTTTGTCTGTCCTTTCTTTCACTGTCTCCTTTACTGCACTCTTTGTCTGACTCTCACAGGAGACATGGATTACAACTGGTTGGACCATACGTCTTGGCATAGCAGTGAGGCATCCCCAATGTCTTTGGTGAGACATGTGGAGCCTTACTTTTTGATTTTCGTTTTTCATTTCACTTTTCCTTTTTTATTTACACCTTTGCATGTTTTCTTTTTGTACCTTTTTTTTTATTTTTATTTTTTTATTTTTATCCCACACCTGTAGGGGACAGTCAAAAGGGAAAAAGAAAAACTAGTGAGCAGGCAGTTTTGTCGGACTCTAACACCAGGTCTGAGAGACAAAAGAAAATGATGTACTTTGGTGGCCACTCTTTGGAAGAGGACTTGGAATGGTCTGAGCCTCAGATTAAGGACTCTGGGGTAGATACCTGTAGTAGCACAACCCTTAACGAGGAGCATAGCCATAGTGATAAGGTACTGAGATCGTGGAGCCTGCCTTTTAACCTGCTCATTTGGTCTTCGTTTGCTCTCTGTCACTCATTCAAACAGAACATAATAAAAGGGTAGGGCATTTTAAGGGTCGATGTAGCATTTCTTAAGGTGCAGAAAAGAAAAACAAAACCCAAACCAACAAACAAACCAAAATACTTCTTGCTTGCTTTGCTGTTTTTGTTGTTTGACGGCATACCAAAAAACAAGTAAATGAAATAAAAAAAAAAATAGGAACAAAGGAATGCTTTGTCTATGGTCGCATGAGAGAACTTTGTGATGTTTTTATAAACCACAAATATAAAGAATTTTTGGATTGGCTTATTTGATCGCTTGCATAATTTTCCTTGGGATGAAAATTAAATTAATAGTTTCAATCCCAGGCAAAAGGGAGATAATTGGGTCTGTTTGCACAGAAAAAGTTGTTTTTCTTTTTTCCCTTTCACTGTCATTTTGCTCTTTTGTTTTATTGTCATAGCATTTTAATGTAGTATTAGTACTAGAATCATTGCCATCTGCTTTGGTATTTATTATTTTTGCTTTTAGTATAGTGAGACTTTTGAAATCTTTTTACCATATAGATGTGATTGACTGGAACTTGTCTTTTGCCTGCCAAATTTTGCATGAAGATATGCATGTTACTTTTAGATGACTATCAAACTGTGATTACACAAATCATTTACTTTGTTACCTGACGTATAATTCATAGTGGAAGGTGTTATGATATATAAAGGGCTTGGCTATGCCCTGAGAAAGAGATAAACTCCTAACATTTTCAAGCTTATTTAACAATGGATACCACTGAATTTTCTAATAAACTTAATTTACCAAAAAGATCAAAGACCTGAAAGAATCAATGAGAAATGTAAACTAGCCTCACTTTTGAATTAGTTCTCTTTCTCTTATGCAGATTCAAAGAAAAGTTACTGGGGCTTGTGTATTTTTATAATTTTAATATAGAAACCTATTTCAAGGAAGCCCTCATTATAGGTTCAAATTTGATGTATTATTATAATCTTACTTTTTAACTTTCACTGTAATTAAGTCTTTCAAAGTCTCCAATAGTGTTTGAAAATTAAAATATTTTTAGATGAGTTTCACTGCATAGAGTTTCAATCTACCTTTTCTGTCAGGTGAATTTTTAATTAATCTTCAGCATGTAGATAGTTTGTGTATATTTTCAAGATTTCTCTGATTTCATAGAACAATATAACTGCAGTAATGTGTCAGGGCAATGTAAGAATCTATAGTAATTGGATTCTGAAAAATCTTGAGATTATAAAATTGAGGGTATCAGCATAATGTAGTAACCCCTTTTGATCAGTGTTTTGAATGCAAACTGGTTTGTGTAATCATAACACTTTGGAAATCTGGAGTTTAAAGAAATTGTACAACAAGGGGTTATTTATCATAAAAGAACATTAATTTTTTTGTTTGTTGATGCAATATGTCAGCACCCTGTGACGTGGCAACCATCTAAAGATGGAGATCGTTTGATTGGTCGTATTTTGTTAAATAAGCGTCTAAAAGATGGAAGTGTGCCTCGAGATTCAGGAGCAATGCTTGGCTTGAAGGTATGTGATGAAATATATGAAATTTTGGTTCTCTACTCCTTTACCAATTTATGAAAATAGTAAAAATTTAATAACTCTTTCCAACTTAAGCCGACTTCGTGTTTTTTCCCCTATTTTCAAGG
This sequence comes from Canis lupus familiaris, assembly GCF_011100685.1. Classification (NCBI taxonomy): domain Eukaryota; kingdom Metazoa; phylum Chordata; class Mammalia; order Carnivora; family Canidae; genus Canis; species Canis lupus. Next base: position 5,355,718 of record NC_049234.1, read on the forward strand.
ATTCCCAAATATTTGCACTCATTCTCCAAAACTTTTTCATTTTCCAAGTATTATTTATTCCACAATAATACTTGTACATATGATTTGGAAAATATAACTTGAATTATATCCTTGAATCTTGAATATAGTGCTCAAACTCATTTATACAGTTTGTCCTGTAAGTCTGTACCCATGTTTATATTCTATTAAAACAGTGGTTTTAATCAATTACTAAATATGCAAAGTTGGGAAATATAGCATATTTATGACATAGTTTTTAAAGGAAAACTACAAGTCCCCAAATGACATCACTTAGGTTAAGGACCCATGTCAGTACAATAAAACTTAAAACCTAGCTTAATACAGTTTCAGCCCCCCAGCAATGTAACTTTTATCCAGTCAACATGGAATTTCTTGGTCAATACTAGGAAATTTATTGATAGACCACCTTTTAGGAGGGCAGTTTTGCCTTAACAACGTATTCTTTGCTAAAAATTCCTTTCTCTTATTTTTTTTAAATGCCCTCTCTATGCCTTTGAAAACCTTTCTATTGTTGACCTCCGCAAAGTTTTTCTCTGTTTATTGATAGGATGCTGCTCGATTCATGAATTGCTTAATAAAGCCAATTAGATCTTTAAATTTACTTGGTTGGATTTTGGCTTTTAACAATTGGAATATAATTTTTGTGTAAGTGTAACAAAATGTGGGTGTGTGTGTATTTGTGTGCGTGTGTGTATGAGAAAAAGAATACTGTTTAAAGTCTGGAAACTCAAAAATACTTATGCTAAGAGATTAAATATAAATATTGATATTTGATATAAATCAATATTTATATTTGACTGCTGTTGGTTTTTTTTGTTGTTGTTCATACGTATGGCGAGTTAAAAACTGAAATGAAAAAAGAGTAAATGGTTTTTAAAGTTAAACAATTGCCACATAAGTTGTCCTATAGAATATAGTGAGATATTAGAAAACTTCGGGTGGAAATGGAATTGGCCAACTAACATTTATTGGGTGGCTACCATGTTGTCATGTAGCTGGCACAGATCTGAGCATTTTACTACTATCATATTATTTAACACAATAGATGAGGAATAGGCTTAGGGAGCTATCATAGCTTGCCCACAGTCACAAAGATGATGATGAAAGTGAAATTTAAGTCCAGATCTGTCCAATACAGTGTTAGAACAGTGAAAAGTAGAGGTTAGGAAATCTTGGCTTGAATCCCAGCTACAGCCATTACTAGCAACATGACATTGGGTAACTAAACTTTTGTTAGTCTCAGATTCCTTATCTGTTAAAATGGATATAATAATACTTATTGAATTATTATAATAAGCTTAAGTAAAGCAATATACAAGCATTTAGCACAGTAGCTAGCACACTGTGAGATTTCAACTTGGCTTTTATCAAGCCAAGAAAGTTTTAAAATATTAACATAAGGATGTCAGCCTATAATATATATACATTTAATTTTCAGAATCAAACATAGGACTAATTAGTTAATATGAACTGAACTGCAACTGAGTGTGTTTCACTGCAACTTGGCAATAAATACACGAAAAAGTCAGTGATTTTGTTTAAAATTCAGATATCATTCACTCAATTTAGAGAAAAAAATGAGTTAATGAAATTAATTATTATTTGCTTATCGTGCTATAAAATTTGTATATTGGTTGAATGGTAGTTATTCACAAGCATTAATTTTTTCAGAGGCCAGACTTATGGGTACACATGACTACACATTATTACTACATTTGTTTTTCCTTTTTCTAAAAGATATATATTAATAGAACCATAATGGAAAAATTGGGATGCAAATGGTCTGAAGTTTGCATGAATTCTAATGAGATTTAAAACATTTTGTAATTTTCTAAGGAAAGATCCATCATTATCATATTAATTATGAATGTGCCTAAAAGATGACTAAATAATGAAATTTTGGTGGGTTATAACTATAGTCAAAGTAACAAATATTTATGTGATTATGATATGAAATCTACTTCTAGAAATGTTAATATAATTATAATATTATTAAAATACTATAATAGCATGTTTTTAGAAATGATAAAAATAATTCTCTAAGAAAATACAAATTATTAAATTCTTTCTAAGGTATGTTATACATATGTATTTGTGTATGTTATTTATATATATTACAAATAATGGACTAAATTGTGAAAATTTTAGAATATGTAAAAAGAGTCCACTCATGGGACATGCACTCCTGTTTCTAATAACACATTATTTAAAAATTATTTTTAGAATATAATAGTTTTAAAAGCTACAAATTGTCTAGTTATTTTTTACTTGAATCTTCAACTATGTTCCTTTGAACAATATGCCTGTTTTAACACATTTCTCTTTTAAACAGGTTGTAGGAGGAAAGATGACTGAATCAGGTCGGCTTTGTGCATTTATTACCAAAGTTAAAAAAGGAAGTTTAGCTGATACTGTAGGGCATCTTAGACCAGGTAAGTTTATATCTTTGATTATTTAAACTGTTAAACTCAAGTAGTTGGAAAAAAATTATCCTCACTTAGAAGTGACTTGACCAAAAACAAGGAGCTCATTTTTAACTTAAATATAAATTTTTATTCATTAATACAAAGTGTAACTATTTTTTAGTCAATTTAGATAAAAAGATTTTTATATTTACTGTTTTGTTTTTTATTTTTATTTTATTTATTTATTTATGTGTTTGTTTATTTATTTATTTATTTTTTGCTGATAAATATCCTTAAGTGTATCTAAGTGTCTGCCTTCTGCTCAGGTCATGGTCCCAGAGTCCTGGGATCAAGCCTGGCATCGAGCTCCCTGCTCAGCAGGGAGTCTGCTTCTCCCTCTCCCTGTGTTCATACCCCCCACCACCCCACTCATGCTCTCTCTCACATGTGCTCTTTCTCTCTCAAATAAATAAAGAAAATCTTAAAAAAAAAAAAAAAGAAACTTTAGATGAGGTGCTCAGTTGCATATATATTGAGAAACCCAGAATATAGTCATAAAATTTTCGGAGTTTTACAGAGTTAACAGAGTTTAGTAATTTCTAGAATTATATTCCTATTAAAAACCACAGAGATAACTTTTATGTAATTTTATTCCTCAGACCTTTGTCCTTTTGGCTAAAGATACTAATCATCAAATTTTATGCCAATTGAGCTATTCTCACTACATCTTATTCCATTATGGTGACTTTATTCTATGGAATTCATTGCAGTTTAAGATTGCTTTTGTTTCACGTGCATTTTATGGGATTAGTTTTTCTTCTAAAATTATCATTACCGGAATACACTATAGGTGATGAAGTATTAGAATGGAATGGAAGATTATTGCAAGGAGCCACATTTGAAGAAGTATATAACATCATTCTGGAATCCAAACCTGAACCACAGGTGGAGCTTGTTGTTTCAAGACCTATCGGGTAAGTTGGTGTGTATACTTTTACACAAACCTTATAAAGTTGACTACTCTTACACAATTTTGTAGTGTGCAATCTAAAAATATCTGATTGCTCTATAAAAATTATTGTTTTGAGGACAATGCTTCTTTTCTTCTTTCTTGCTAAAACAGATCTCACCAAAAATCATGACATCTCTTTATCTGATCATGCTAGAATACACAGTTAATTTACGAAGGAAGAAGAAATATTTAGGTGTTTATTATTTTTATTGTCTCAGTAGCTTAATAGGTGGCTTAAGGCATAGTAAGAGAAAGAGACTATATAGTAACAGTTATTTTCAAAAGAAAGTTCGTGAACTGTGGCCCTCTATATTTTGAAAATGAGAGTCAATGAATTTTACATATTTTTTCAAAATGGAGATTTCAACATAGGAAAGAGAGGTCTTAAGGACATACTATTCCTAAATAGAGGGAACAGTTTAAGGAACAACGTGACATATTTAAGGAAACAGACAAAAAATAAGCAAATACCAAAGTCTTCCTTTGCTTTTGTAATTTTTCACCTATAGATTAAATTAGCAATTTCCAAAAGTTGGCAATATATATAATCCTTTGTGTCTATATCATGGGAATTTCTCATTAAATATCACAGCAGTGTTTCCCTTGTAGAATCTTGTATTCTAAGCCAATGTAAAAGATAATACGTATAACTAAGTAAAAGCAATATAAAAAAATAAAAACAGTGACAACAAATTATTAAATGCAAGTTTGGGGTAAGAATATTTGAGGATGGAAGCTATAGAAATTCTTTTTTTGTTGTAAAATACTACTGCCCAGGTTTCATTCATTTAGGAAACGATTGAACTGTATTATTTTGATCTCTTTTTATGTTGGAGAAAATGACTTACATTGGTAACTTAGTTTTATTGAAATGTTCCTTTTGAAGTAATGAATCCAGCACATGAAATTATGCCTCTTTTTCATTTTGACTCTTCATAGCTTTGTAATATGTTAAAACTGCAGTGTATCAGCTTAATCCATTAATCAGACATATGTCTTGGTATTAAAGGATCCTCTAATCATATTTTTGTTTAATGTCTTAAATGTTCTTTTATGTATTTTTCCGAATGACCTTAACTCTTAAAATCTACCCTTCCTGGCAAATCTCAAACAAAAATGTACATATTTTTGGCATAAATGAAGTAACCATTTGTAAGTCCCAATGAAAAACATGTTTGCATTTTTTTCCTCAGTGGAGTTACTGCATTAAAAAGTTTCTTTTTCTTTTTCTCTTCTTTTTTTTTTTTTTGCATTTAAAAATTTCAAACACAATCTGAATCTTTAAATTTTTTTTGGTGATATTTTATTTACACTTCAATGTTATTTATTAAAGAATAGAATGGCATTCAAATGTATCATAAAACTTAAAATCAAGAATTTATTAGAATGGGGATCCCTGGGTGACTCAGTGGTTTAGTGCCTGCCTTCAGCCCAGGGCATGATCCTGGAGTCCCAGGATCAAGTCCTGCGTCGGGCTCCCTGCATGGAGCCTGCTTCTCTCTCTGCCTGTGTCTCTGCCTCTCTCTCTCTCTCTCTGTGTGTGTCTCTCGTGAATAAATAAATAAAATCTTAAAAAAAAAGAACTCCCCCCCCCCCCAAAAAAAAGAATTTATTAGAATGGATAATCATGTAGTAAAACATATAGAAGATAAAATATGTTTATAAAACTGCTATAAATGCATATGATTGTTGCTTTCTAAGTAGTTGAGGTTAGTTCAGAATACTTTTATTAGCAATAAAGTACTACAGCTTATTTTTTCTTATGTAATGCTACAGTCATACACAATTTTGTTCATTTTACACTGTCCTATTAGATATAGGTTGATGATAATCAAAATAGCAGTTGCATTAATTGTTGAAACAATTTTTTGTTTTCTTGTTCTATCATTTCAGAGATATCCCTAGAATACCTGATAGCACACATGCACAACTGGAGTCCAGTAAGTTTCATTCATTCTAGAAGAAGGTATTAATAATGTCATTTACCAGGAGTCAAATGAAGTATTTTATCTATTAATACAATGTAAGAAATATAATAATCTCAAATATATAGTCATTATACAAATGAAAAATTTAGCATTATTTCATATTATTGTGGGATAAAGTACAAAATTCTATAGTATTTTAAGATAGTTGTTTTTCATCACACCATCTCAACTACTACAGATTTTTAGATAGCTTTATTAAGGTATACTACAATAAACTGCACCTGTGAGCACAATGAGGTAAGTTTTGACAGACAGTTGAAACCATCATCACAATAAAAATAATGAACATACCCATCTCTCCTAAGAGTTTCACCCCCTCGTTCTTTAATTTCTTCTAAAAGTAAATTTTACTACTTTGTAAACTAACCCTCAGTAAGTGGGGAGGAATGCTTGGAACAATGTAGTGAATAATAATCTAATTTATATTTAAAAAAAAATAGGGTAGTAGTTCTGGCTTAGCATCAGAGTAATAATGGAACAGTAGACAAATTTAAGTAGTGTTAAATACGGAAATGCTTTTTATTACTCGTGTATGAGTGCTACTTCAGATGTTAAACAAATGGATTTTTTTCCAGTGAACTAATTTCTTGATTGATTGAGAATAAAGGATATTGTAGAAGAGAGGAGGATGGTTGCCATTTGAAATATATTGATCAAGATAGACCATATTGAGAAAGAATGATCAGAGCAAAGATTTGAAAGCTTTCCAGGTACAGGGACCAAGTGGTGCAACAGTTCTCAGGGAGGAAAGCCTACAATGCGCTTTGTAGTGGAAGGGATTTTTGAGAGACTCCAAAGTTAGGAGGCCAGTGTTGCTGCACCAGAGTGAGCAGCAGGAAGGATGAAGGATAGCAGAATAATGGCAGCCAAATTGCGTGGACTTTGTAAACCCCTGTAAAGACTACTTTGTCTTGGGCTTTTACTCTGAGGGGAATCGGTAGTTACATAGGATGGTTCTGAGGAGAGATATATGTTTTAAAATCTGGCTACTGTGTTGAAAATAGTTTAAATGGAGTCAAGGGTGAAAGCAGAGAGAGTGTTTATATTTATAAAAATATAAATATTTTTATATTTAGTATTTTATTTGGTGACATAGGCCATTGGTGGGAGCAATGGAGGTAATGAGAAGTGATTGGATCCTGCAATAATTAAGAATATACTATGAAAATAGATTTTTTTTTTACTTTTATATCACAATTATAAGCATCTCTAAAATATTTACCAGAGAGGTGAAATACTTTTGGAATGACATAGCACTATATTTAAAATATGATCAAGTGACTTATTTGATTTTAGTACCTTTGGCTAGGTACTCAATCATTTTATCCAAATTATACCATGATCACGAAAAACTGTAATGATAAATAAATTCAGTTGACCCTTGAATAGCATGGGTTTGAACTGCATGGGTCTACATTTTTTCAATAAATGCAGTGCATTACTGTAAATGTATTTTCTCTTCCTTATGATTTTTAAATAACATTTTCTTTTCTCTAGCTCACTTTTTTGTAATAATACAGTATATAATATATATAATGTACGAAATATGTGTTAATCAGCTGTTTACTGGTAAGTCTTCTGGTCAATAATAGGCCATTGGTAGTTCAGATTTGGGTGAATCATAAGTTATTGTAATTGTGCCGGAGTTAACGCCCCTAACTCTCAGGGTCAACTGACTAATTTAATGATATTATTTATATATACTGATATCATCATCAATATCATTATTGCTCCCATTTTGCTGAGTGCCTGGGGATTGTGGTTGATGTTCTGTCTACAACATCACATTTATTTCTCATAGAAGTTCTATGGAGTACGTATAATTTTTATTCATTTATGTAACATCACTCAGATCTGGTTATGAGCAGGGTGGAACCCTTTATCTAATTATAGCTATTTAAAAATCTCTTAGTCTACAATTTTAAAACTGTTTTTGAGGAGATAGGGTCCTTTCTTAAATAAATTAGAATCAATCTTTTCTTCTTTAAATATGGAAGAATAGGGCAGCCTGGGTGGCTCAGTGGTTTAGTGCCGCCTTCAGCCCAGGGTGTGATTCTGGAGACCCAGGATCGAGTCCCACATTGGGCTCCCTACATGGAGCCTGCTTCTCGCTCTGCCTGTGTCTCTGCCTCTCTCTCTCTCTGTGTCTCTATGAATAAATAAATAAAATCTTTAAAAAAATATATGGAAGAATAGATTCCTCTAAGGCCCAGTCATTAACCTTTGTCCTTAGTTCCTCAATAAATTCTTACCTTCATGATGGTTTTAATTGCCACATGACACCTAACTTTATATTACTGAGATGATCTATCATTGTTCCTTTATCCCTGGATGTTTAAATAATATGTTCTGTGAAGTGTCTTCTTATAAATTGAAGCTTAATATGTAGAAAACTGAGCTTATTTCTTATTATAAAGCCATTATTCTTTCCACTTCTAAATATTTCCACTTCTAAGATATAAGGTATCACTGTTACTTCTGATTTCAGGTCTTAAAGTTTTCCCCTCATTTTATACTACACTCTTCCCAGAGGTGTATTTTATCCACTTAGGCCTCCATTCAGCAGACGCTTTAACACTTTGATTTTTAACACTAATATCTACTTAACATTTGGCCCTATCTGTATATCCTATGTTACTTGCTTTACATCTTCCCTTGGGTTTATCAGAGGGACCACAGGGTCACTATGTTTCAAATTAACTTCTCCACCCATTGCCTTAGACACAAAACTGTCTCTGTATTCCACATCCCAAGGAATATCAGCAGTGCTCTGTGCAGAGAACAAGACAGGTAAATAGAGAATCTTCTTGATCTCGTGTCTGGCTACAAGGCTTGAAATCTTATGTTTTCCCTCTTCCCTTTCTCTCTCATATCTAATTAATTTCTGAGTCCTTGTTTATTTTGTAACATCACCGGAATTCTTTCTTTCCATTCCATTTTTACATTTCCTATTATTGTTTTATTGGGTTCTGTTTTTAAGTGTTTTCTGTCTCTTTCAAGTCAATCCATACTTTAAATAAACAGTAAAGTCATCTTCTTCAAATATAGTTACTGCCTTGTTCAAAAGAGCTAGCATTGATAGTGCCAAAATGTGTAGCTCAGAATTCCAGGCACTTAATTTCCCCTGCTATACCATTAGCTCTATTTTTACTCACTTTCTGAGTTGTAGACATAAATTCATACATATAACTTCTGGATACTGAGGCTCTGCTTTTTCTGCTCTTCCATCCCTTTTTGATAGACTCTCACTTCCTTCCTGCCCATTTGACTTATTATATTTTCCAGCTGTTATAGTATGTGGTTTAATATGTGGTTTAAAAGTATTGCTTCCTGGAAAAATTTCACGATTAGCAATCTAGTACTTGTATTTTTAGAATGACAAGTTTAGACCATCTTCAAGTTGCTTTATTGTGTTAGGTTTTGTCTTTTTCTAAGTTTCTAGTTTCAGAAATATTGTAAGATATGAATTTAGTATTCACATAACAGACAAAGTAAGACATAGAGGTCTGTCTCTATGTCAGAGAAACAGAGAAAATGTTTCATTCTTGTCTTAAGAGAGTCCCTTAGCTATATTTATGTTTCAAAAAAATTGCTGTAAGTATATTTGGAACAATGTGGCTAAGAAAATGGTCTATATAATGACATTTTGTGGACATTTAAAATAAATAAATAATTTAAAAGACACATGGTAAAACTATTAAATACTAATGAAGAGTCATCATTATTGTTCTTTATGTATAATTACCATTTCAGGTTCTAGCTCTTTTGAATCTCAAAAAATGGATCGCCCTTCTATTTCCGTTACCTCTCCCATGAGTCCTGGAATGTTGAGGGATGTTCCACAGTACTTATCTGGACAACTTTCAGTATGTAATCACTACATTAATTTCTCTTTGAAATACCAAGTAGTGTTATTACTATATGACAGTAGCTTTTTGTAAACCAACTCCTTCTTAGAACATAATTGTGCTTTTAATCATCAGCTTTCTCATTCTTTGTATTTTTGATTAATTGAAATTTAATTTTATTGTTTTGCATAGAGTTTCTTTATTAGAGTATTTTAGAATATCTGAAATTTAATGAGAGAATTTGTGGAGATATCTAAAACTTTCTTTACCTTAGTAATTTTATTCTAAAATTCAAGGTCATGATTTTTGCTCAGTATCTTAAAATGACTATAATTTGTCCTAGACTTTTGAGAGAAATAAAATTGTGGTACTGTACAAAGATGGTATATTTAAGATGAACTAAATTTTATAACAATCCATGCTTTTCAAGTTTAAGGAAATTTGGGGTGAATTTCCTAGTAAATCATTGGAATGAATATTGCTGTAAGTGTAATGATACTTGGGGAACTTTGTCAAAAGACAAAACTAAGTTAAATGGGGGAAATGTAGATAACTGAGTATACTGGGTGATTTTAGAGTAAGTGATCCCTAATCTGGAGATTTTATAATAAAGATTAAAAATTCAATTAGGCATTTACTGTCCATATTAGAAGAGCTTTGCAAATTTGAGCCCTCACTTTTTTTTTTATCAATTTCTTCAGTTGTCATTCTCTTTTTAAACTATTTAAAATACCAAAATATCTGAATTCATCCAGTTGTATTTTAGAAACATAATGTTGATGAGTTGCTAAACTTGCAATTTTATAAGTATTAAGAACTATTTAGATTCTCAAAATCCAGACATTGAATTTTGGATAAAAAAACATAATTAAATTAAAATATAATTAAAAACTAGCTATTCTTTTTTTTTAAATTTTTTTATTTATTTATGATAGTCACAGAGAGAGAGAGAGAGGCAGAGACATAGGCAGAGGGAGAAGCAGGCTCCATGCATCGGGAGCCTGATGTGGGATTCGATCCCGGGTCTCCAGGATCGTGCCCTGGGCCAAAGGCAGGTGCCAAACCGCTGCACCACCCAGGGATCCCAAAAACTAGCTATTCTTGAGCTGATGTTTTAAGAGCAATAGGAAAAGCTTTTTTGTTTAGTCAGCTATGAAATTTCTCCTTTTATTTTTTTGCAGGTAGGGAAGATGTTTGATTTTCACTGAAGAATTTTTATTAATTAAAAGCTATAAGAAGAATAAGCAGAATTAACTTTAAAATTATTGAAATAGTTATTAGACATGTCTATTCTGGGACTATTTGATCACAAAAGTGACAACAGAAAAGTCATGCAAGAAAGAAGTTGAAATACTATTAGTTTGTAAATGTCTTTCTAAAATGAATTTCTTTATTATTTTCTTTTCCTTTCTTTCATAAACAGAGTCAACTTTTTCATATGAAGGCAGTGGACTTTTTTTTCACTTTGTACAACGAGTAGTAGCATCTTTCTACCTATTCCTTTACATATATTGACAGCACAGATGTTGTCATTTATAGTTATTTATAAATGTCATTTATAAATGCATGTGTATTTTATTCCACTATTTTAGGAAGTGCTAATGTTAACCTTTTTTTATTAAATTATTATGGCTCCATTTAAATAGTCCTTTTCTAAATAATGCTTAGGATGGTTGGATGATGCCAGTACATAAATGTGTGTGTGTGTGTGTGTGTGTGTGTGTAGTTGGCTTCAGTTGGTGGAGGAGGAAATAGAAGTTAGATTTCCATAGTATGTACCACTTTATTACCATCTTTGAAATCCCAAGGCCCTATAGAAATCGGACTACAGAGTGGTGGAGGGGATTGAGGAGCATAGTGCAGACATTTAGATAAATTTCAAATTCAGCTATTTTTTTTAATCATAGTTCAAAATGAATATACTGGAAAAGTAAGACAAATATTTTGGGGAAATATGAACTTAAAAGTTTTACTTCTGAGTGTATAATTAATGATTTAAAGTCCTAGTATTTACATTTATAATGACATTAGTTTAAAATCCATATAATTATAATTTTAAGTGTATACATTTTATCATTTTCTTGCAACTTGGAAATGGTATGTTCCAGTAAGATAACATTAATAAATAAAAGACATATTTGTTGTGGTAAATCTAGAGAGTACAGATAAGTAACTTAAAAATAAAAATCACCTATGATCCTGCCACTAAAATGTAACCATCCACATATATATGTAAATTTTTAAACAAAAGTGATAAATCTCGGTATATTATTTTGAGACCTGCTTTTTCACTTAGTAATATGTTGTACACTTTTTTCTTTAAAATATTTCCTTTAAATAAATAAATTTTCTTTAAAAATTTCTCTTAAAATGATTTAAATAACTAATATACCATTTTACTTTAATTCTCTTATGGGACATCTTGTTTGTTCTTAATTTATATTACTATAAACAATGTAGCCATGGAAATCCTTGAATATAACTCTTATGTATTCTTTTAGGTCAGAGAAAATTCTTTTGTCAGGATGACTTTTCAGAAGTAAAATTACAATATGAAAGGAAAGAGAAAAAATTTAAGATTCTTAAAAGCTATTTGTAACATTTTCCTCAAAAATGTTTTCATGAACTTAATCTGCAATCATCTAGTCAAGAAATATATGTTAAGTTCTAACCCCAAGTCAGCCATAAATACTAGTTGCCAAGAATACAACAGTGAGCAAGATAGACATGGATTTTATCCTCATAAAATGTAATTTTATTTTCATTCTTTGCATGCAGGAAAGCATAAGCAAAATTTCCTCTGGATATATTATTTTCCCTTTGTATTTAACCCTATTCCTGCCAACTGGAGACAATTTTGGTTTGCTTGTAATGATGTAGAGTTTAGGAAGTACATCTGCATTTATCACCTTTTGGAAAAATTCCTAGAAAGTCACAAGGCAACATTATAATTCCCATCTCTTTCTACTTATTTTACCTTTGGGCATTTTTATTTTGGTCATATTTTACCTGGGCTCATAACTCATAAATTTATGATGTTGCTAATTCCAGAGAACAAAGATAATGTATATGGTATGTAAGCTGACCTAATATATTATATTAGTTCATGGACTGATATTTTCTCAAATAGAAATATACATATAATTTAAGTTGTTGTCTAACCTTTCATTTCAAGGCTATTGATGATTTTTTAAAAAATTATGTAGTTTATTTCCTCTCTGTGCTTGAATTCTGCTACTGCTTGTTATTGTCTTAGGGCATAACTATGAAAGTGCCATTAATGTGCTTGGTGAGAATATCAGTATGAGCTCAGTTTTATGATGACACCCAACTGTATGTTAGCTGTCTCAGTGTCAACATTCCCTTATTTTGATTCTTTTTAAAACTTGTGTTCTTCCACAATTTAACAGTTTCCTTCTTTAGAGGATTACTTTTGTAGTTCTTTCAATATTGTTAAATTAATCAGGAGTCTTTGGCTAGTTTTTGTTAGAGTGTTAAATAAAGTACAGCCTTCAAGTCTTTTTTAATAGTGAGAAATGGTTCAAAATTCTCTCTTTTTATAAAAACACATTGATTCTTATTAACAGTCATTTTTTATTTTACTTCTGGATCTGTGGTTTATTTATGATTATATTGGTTCCCTAAGTTACTTTGTTTTAATATTTTTCTGGCTCCATTTTTAGTGATGAGTTTATAAATATTGTAGGTATCCATTTTGTATGCCCATTTAAGTGGAATAAGTAACTGAAGAATAGGTATGTATCCTTTGTATTGCCTTAGAAGTTCTATAGCCTTTTAAAACCTTTCTGTAAATGGAAGTTTTTTTTCTTTGAGCTTTTATCTATTGCACCTCATTGTCACAACCTTGTTATTCCAGAACACTGCATAAAAGGAATGCCCTAAAGACAGTAGTGCAGAGTGACATTAAAAATGCAAAACAAATTGTGTACAAATTCAGTTCTTCTTCTTCAGTTCTCATACAAATTTGTATGAGGCTGTATTGTTTCAGGTTTTATCAGATATTTCCTGTTTAAAATACATGAATTAATAGTAGTTACAAATTGCAGTGCAGTACATAATAGTTCACCATTTTGGTGTGAAGTATCAGGCAGATCCATATAGGCAGAAAACAGCTTAGTACTTGCCAAGAGTTGGGGGAATAGGGGGATGGGGACTAATTACTTCAGAAGTACAGTGTATTCTGGGGTGATAAAAAGTTTTGAAACTAGAGGGAGAAATAGTTGCACAGCATTGTCAATGTACCAAATGCCACTGAATTGTACCCCTTAAAGTGATTACTTTTATATTTGAATTTCATCTCAATTTAAAAACTAGCAAAACAAAAAAATATATATTATAGCCAAGTTTAATGTATAAACTTGTAGGTGAAGATTAGGTTTGAATTGCCATAGATTGTAGACAACTGGTTTCAGAAATCTGTGAGTTGCTTATTTGAGATCATTTTAGAAGATGGAAAATGTTTGCCTAATTTAGTTCAAAATGCTGTTTATTTCAAATTATTTTTTTTTTAGTTTTTGAAGTAATATTTGCTTGCAAAAAATCTTCCATTACCTTGCTATTTTGGGTCTATAATAGGCAGAACAGGTAAGAGAGCAAGGAAAACAAAATCTGTTTCCAAACAGAGTAGTTTTTTAGTCTCTTGTTCAGCTTGCCTTGTGAATCTCTATGCATTTCATACATTCCTGGTCCATTTGCTGGAGAAGTATCTACCTAGGATGATGCAGATATCAGGAACATACTCCATATCTAAAGATTTCTTTCTTCCTTCGGGAATGTCTCCACATGAAAAGGAAGACTGCTTAGATTTGAGACTGCCTTGGTTTTTGGAGAGAGAGAAAGATGACTCATATGATTGATATCTGCTTTTTAAGGTCTGCTTTCTTTTTGGTTTTAGATTTATATTTTAAACAGTCTCTATCTGATGATAGTTGACTTAGGCAACAGTCCTCCTACTACCTATTGTTTCCTTATAACAATGGAAAGGTCTGAAGCCTTTGTTTATAACTCCTTGAATTAGGCAAGAGAGACATCCAAGAGAAGTGTGAGGAATGAGATGGAATCCTGGTGAAAGAAGCAGAATCAATTGCCTTGAAATCTATTCCCAAACCCAGAGATATACATCTGATTTTATTCCTGATTTAACCATTGACATGCATTAATATAGGCACAAAATTCTGATTATTGTGGTGTCTTTTGGAATCTGTTTCAAAATGAAAACAGAATAAGCCAGAAGAGAAAGAAAATTTGATTTTATTCTAAGAATTTGAAATAGAATGACTTAATCAGAACTGGGCTTTCTTTCCTTCTCTTCTCCTCTCTTCTCTTCTTTTTGAGTTTTAGAATCAGGCTTTATTTTCTACCGTTACACTATCTGAGTTTTTGTTTGATTATGGGCAAATGTATCCAGCCTTTTTTCTATGTCTATTTCCTCATCTCAAATTTGACAATAGCAACCACCTTCTAGTGTTGTTGGAGGCAATAAACTTGCAATAAACTCAATAAAGGATTGGAAAAATATCAAGAACTATATAAATAAAAAGAAATGAGGTATTATTATTAATAAGTGTGATTAGCAATAAACAATATAATCTTGAGTGATACCTAATATGTGTTTAAAGATGGTGTTAAAATACTAGAACTTGGTATAAATTCTTAAGATGTGAATCAACTAATTAGTCCAATGTCTTCCATACATTTTATCTTACTGTTTATTCTTTTAAGAAATGCTAAAGCCAACTTGGCTAATGTTTTTTAAACTTTTGTTAGACATATTTTAGAGAAGTCACACAATTACCTCTACAAATGACTTTTCACTATAATTCTATGATACATTTTCATGTAACGTCTTCTTGGATTATGATTTTTTTCTATGGTAGTGTGTTTATGGGTGAAACCTGAAATTGCTTGATTCTTGGATTATGTTTACACTCATTCTTTCAGAAAGTGTTATTTTACATTCAGTCCTAATATGTTGATTACATTTAAAAATCAGATTTAAAAATTCTAAGAATTTTTTATAGTTTTTATATTATTTTAACATTTTGGCAAAATTAACTTATTCATTACATTGAAGTACTTAATTTAGATAAATATTGTAATGGAAAAAGTATATTTAAGGAATAGTTTTATGTGTTTATTTTACTTTGGTCTTTTAGTTCCAGCGTGTTGTCCTTTTTGGTTTTGTTTTATTGCTTTTTTCTTTAATTTTGCTTACCAGAGCCAAAGCCTTAGTAGAAGAACAACGCCTTTTGTTCCTAGGGTTCAGGTAAAGGCCTTGTCTGCCTGGTAGAAACTAAAGTTGTGTTTTAACCCTTATTTGTATGTTTTTGGAAAATGCGTAGTAGGAAACTTTTTTTGGTATGTTGCTCCAAACCATATTATTGACTTTCAAATCATTTTATAAAGCCAGCTTGTAAAATTCTGCATGGGGATTAAAATACAATAAAAATTTAAAGAGACAATCTTTGTTAGTGATTTGATATGATAAACTGAATACTAAATCTCATAGGCTTCAGACTGTACATACATATAATATTGACAAAAATAGCTGATTTTATACTATTGCTAATTTTCCTTTATTACACTAAGGTTGCTGTCTCTTTAAATCATTCATTATATCGCTTAACATTTACATTCTCTTGCATTTTCCAAGCAACAACTCCTTGAGGAGATTGGCAAATAAATTTGTACCTTATCTAAAATATGAATTTTATGCATATTATATATAAGGTTCAACTTTGGAAAGTGTATTACTTTAAAAGAACAAAATAATGGTCTAAATAAAATGTGTTGGGTTGATGTTGTTTACATTTTGTAATTGAAATGTCCTTTCATTTTACTGTAATGCTTGGTACAAGTTGTTTGCCTCTTTTCATTAGGAAACCCTTATATGATAAAGTAATGACAATATAGTTTTTTTTTTAAGTAGTAGTATGCTTTCCTTGTTTTGCTGCATGATTTTTGTTGTTGGTTTTAAATAATGATAATTTAGTTTAAATTTTAAAAATTACAGTTGTGTTAGTTAATGCTATTTAGAGTTAAATATTTACTTGTGCTGTTCAGTTCTCCTCAGGAAATTTAAGAATGGGTACATGGTAAAGCTAGAATGATTGTTATATTAAAACAAAGTGAGGCCAAGATTTTTATTAATGAAACTTAGCTAAAATAAGAAGTGTGTCATATCTAGGATAGTGGAGATACATTTGTTATATTTTGGAGAAATCAACATTTATTTTAACCATTCATTTGAAAAGCACAGATAAGAAATTTAGGAACATGATAATCTAGCTAGTAAGATAATTCTATTTTGATCATGTAAACTGGATATCTATTAAAAACTTCAATGTAAGTCTTGTAATATAAAATGAAAATTAGGGCTCTGGATCAAATGCCCTAGTTTAAGACAGTTTATTAAAAGTTGTAATTTTGATTAAAAAATCAGTAAAATTAAAAAATGCCTATTATCTATATTATTTTGACATTTATATATTTGGAAAGTATGATTTAATAAACTGTAAGGTATAATTGTGAAAATAATGAAGACCATATGCCTAATATCTGTTTGTATGAAAAATGAATATTATTAACAAATGATATTTTTGGTTTTCTATGGCATAAGAAAATCTAAAAAGAATACTCCTATGACACATCTGAAGTCATGTATCTCAAATGTTTCTAATGATTTTAGGGAAGCAAAAATATTACCTATGAAGATGGCAAGTACTTAGTCTCATCCCTCAAAAAGAAAAAATGTACAGAGATCAGAGGTTTTCTCCAATAATTATGAGCTTAGTCTTTTAATAA
The DNA here is from genome assembly GCF_011100685.1 of Canis lupus familiaris. NCBI lineage: Eukaryota > Metazoa > Chordata > Mammalia > Carnivora > Canidae > Canis > Canis lupus. The sequence goes on from NC_049234.1 coordinate 5,372,816, forward strand.
TTATTATTGTTTCTTAGTTTCTAATGTAAAGTTTATCAGAAAAAAAAAACTTTTTTAGCCTTTTAGAATCTTTTCCTCCTTCAAGTGCTTAATATTCATGTCATGATCCTCAGAAAAGGATTTTTAATATCATGGAAAAATAAAGCCATAGCTTTTTTATTGCTGTAGAAAATAGAGAATATCAGAAATTAATGTGGTTTGTGACACATTTTAGGGGAAGTATGATGCTCTCTGACAACATCTCTGTTTCATCTTATATGAGACACTTTTGTATTTCTTACTTTTGTTATGTTGTTTTCCCCTATGTCTTGTGCCGGAAGAATAGTCTCTTTTTTCCACCTATCCTCATCTGTGTCTATGTTCTCATACTATAACACAAGGAAATATTTGACCTTCTTTTTTTATTTGCATGTTAGAGTATTTTTTTTTTCAGGTTGTTGATCCCCTAGTCTAAGGCAGTAGTTCTCAAACTTTAATGCCTGTGAGAATCACCAGGAGGATTTATTAAAATGCGAGTTCCTGGGCCCCATTCTGATTCAGTAGGTGAGAGGTGGGCCACAAGAATTTGTAACTTTTTCACAAATAAGTCAGATAACACTGATATAAAGAGGTTAGTGGACCATAGTTTAAGAAACATTTGTCTAGAGACTATACTTAGCAGCTGTGTTAGGAAAACTTCATTACACAGCAGCAAGATAATGTGTGCATTAAATATAAGGACTTAGTACAACATAAAGAGTAATGCTTCTAATTTTAAAAAATTAAATATTTCTTGCAGTTACTAAGAAGGCTAATTCCATTTGACTGAAAAGCATGACAAATAATTTTATATACTCTTTTGGACTACCAACCAGTCTTCCTCTCCTGACTCAAAAGTCTTGCTCAGCCTCTCACTCTCTAAAATATGAAGTGAAGGACACAACAAAACTATGCTAGAATTGGAACTACACTAGTGTATCATATGTACATACATATATATATATTTTATATGATTTATGTATATGTGCATGTATGATATGTATGTATTTATGTATATCAGAGCCTGGCCCAGACCTGTCTACTTCATGAGGAGAAGGAAGGGCTGACATGAGATGTATATTTAAACTTACTAAACTGCTGTAAATATAGTACATCCAAATTAAAGGAAAAATGAAACCATTAAAAAGTCTATAAACCACAAAGTTATATATAAACCATAAAATATGCATATTAATTCTATTCCCAAATTTCAGATTTTTAGATTGAATATCAAGATAGTGGTCAAAGATATGCTGAATTCTGAACCAAATGTGGGGTAGAACCATCCTGACATGGTAGGATCAGCGAGCTAGGTGTGGGAGTGTGAGCTATGTGTGTGGGAGGTGGTAACTGTCAAATCATATGAATTTAGCAGCTGGATGTGAAGTTCTAATCCCTAATTATGTCATAGGGAAATTACTCACATTTTCTCATCTCGAATGATAAAATATACCCTATTATTCTTAGGATGTGATACACTTTCTTCACCAATGAAAAAGAGACCTTATGTCTGTGTAAGAAAAATCTATAAAGATGAATTTATTATGGCTTTACATACAAACTTAAGGAGTCTCCCGACTGAAGCTACTAGTAATTCCACCTTGCTTATATTCTTTGAAATGTCTCTTCAAATGAAATGTTTTGTCTTTTGAAACTTTGGCTTAAAAATTCCTTATGAATGCCATATAAATAAGGTATCTATTCAGTTCATTTGAGCAATTATTCTGAACTCACTATTTTAGGGGAACTAAAATGAACCACAGTGGTTCCTGCATAAAGATAGACACAGAGCAGTCATTGTATATAAAGCTCTTAGTTATGGCAGAGTAATTATTATGTGCATGTTAATAAGCAGTCCAGTTAGGATAACAAAATGCTCAAGTGATTTATCAATCAACCCGAACTATCTGAATTATTTCCTCTATTCATTGAAGTTATTATAGCATATCCTTTTAACTATCTGCAATTTACTAAGTAAAACTTACATTCTGTGCTCATATTAGTGTGAGAGTTGGGTGAAGATTGGGAAGGTGAACATAATGTTATAGTAGTAAAAGTTTGAGCTGATAAATGAATATTTTTGCTTTTCAGATAAAACTATGGTTTGACAAGGTTGGTCATCAATTAATAGTTACAATTTTGGGAGCAAAGGATCTCCCTTCCAGGGAAGATGGGAGGCCAAGGAATCCTTATGTTAAAATTTACTTTCTTCCAGACAGAAGGTAGGGATGTGAAACAAAAATAAATGTTCTTGAAAATTAATAAGAAATGTTAATAACAGTGGGTGTTTCAATTCTGTCTCATTTATTTTTATATATCATGCAAGTCAGATATTTATGAAGTTTAACATGAGCATAATGATTCATATTTTTCATGATTCATATTATTCCTATGATTCATATTAGTCTTCAAAATAGTGACAGTAAATGCTTAAAGATTGTTTTTAAACTTATAACAAATGTTATAATATAGATGACTATTGAATATTTATTTTAGATTGTATGGATTCTTAAATGATGTATATTTTCATTTATCAAAATCATTAAAAATTATACTTTTTAAAATCAAATGCATTTTTAATAAAATCTACAGAATCAAAAAGCTGGAAATGATACTAAAGGGTACTCATATTCCTTTACAACTCTTAACCTCCTCATACTAAAATATCATTTCTTTATATTCCATAAAATCAATGAGTATGTTTTATATTTCACTACCCCATGTCAGCAAGGAAACTTTACCACTGGGACTACCTAGAATCAGCTTCTTCAAGCATCATTGGTTTGTGTCCATACTAGTTATCATAAATGATATTTTTCTACCCTACTTTATTTATTTTTTTTTTAATTTTTTTTTTTTTTATTTATTTACTTATGATAGTCACAGAGAGAGAGAGAGAGAGAAGCAGAGACACAGGCAGAGGGAGAAGCAGGCTCCATGCATCGGGAGCCTGATATGGGATTCGATCCCGGGTCTCCAGGATCGTGCCCTGGGCCAAAGGCAGGCGCCAAACCGCTGCACCACCCAGGGATCCCTCTACCCTACTTTAAACAGAAGAATTGGGTTGGAGAAAATTATCTAATCACTTTTAAAATCAGGAACATAAAAAATAAAAGAGATTATTGAATAAATATCATAAAAAAAGAAAGAATTAATGGCACCAATTACCTTTTTCCCAGCTATCCTGCATCCCTGGCTTCCAGGACAGAGTATTCTCAAGGTCTGGCCATTTTTTCTCAGGCTGGAAGTGGCTAGGCACAGATGTGATCTTCAACATGTTTACATACTTCAGGAGCATCATTTACTTAGTTCAGTTGAAGGTCATCAGATTTGAGTGCCTAACTATCATCTGAAGAACAATCTCTCAAAGAAAAGGATAAAAGAAAGGAAGGCCTTACATTTTATTTGATACATTTTGAAGTTAAATTTGTGAAGAAAATTGCTCAGAAAATATGTCAAGGTGCCATAACATCTAAAGTTTTTAGAAACTGTTTGCCATATAATTTTATCTCATAGAATTTGCTTGAAGAAAGTTGTTTTCTCACAACTTAGGCTGTCTTTAGAATAGGGATATACTTTGAAGCAAGGGAAGAAGAGGATATTCATAATGGGGCTTTTATTTATTTATTTATTTTATTAAAGATTTATTTATTTATTCATTCATTCATGAAAGACACAGAGACACAGGTAGAGGGAGAAGCTCTCCTGCGGGGAGCCCGATGCAGGACTTGATCCCAGGATCCAGGAATCAGGACCTGAGCCAAAGGCAGACAATCACTGAGCCAGCCAGGCATCCTGTAACTGGGCTTTTAAATCTAGCTTAAACTTGAGTTGGTTAACAGATTTCACAGCCGCACTTATCTGCCATCCTGGAGGCCACATCACCTGGCTTCTTTGAGCATACGTGGTTTGCTAGTCCAAGCATTCTTAGAACACCACCATAAAAACCTGCCTTCCCATCGTGCTTTTATATGTACATATAACCTAAGTTTCTACTTACTCAACCTTTGAAGAAAATACTTTTGAAGATGATAAAATCTTTCTAATTATGGAATTTATTATTTGATTGACTATTTCTGTTTAGTTTTATTTTATTTTACGTACCCTCTCCCCTTTTTGAGCAGATAGATCTAAAATGAAAAAGAAGGTCACTTTCACCACTCCTTTATATTTTCAATGTAATGTTTATCTTTTCCTAACACCAAAGAATGTGGTAAACACTTAAATATTTCATTCTCAAATTATTCCTCTTCTGTTTCCTTGTCAATTATCAGGAATTAGAGGAATATTTAAGCAAGTTTGTCGATTTATTGAGTCATAAAGTTGTGTCAGGGTTCTTTCTTTCTTTCTTTCTTTCTTTCTTTCTTTCTTTCTTTCTTTCTCTTTCTTTCTTTCTTTTCTTTCTTTCTTTCTTTCTTTCTTTCTTTCTTTCTTCTTTCTTTCTTTCTCTTTTTCTTCTTTCTTCTTTCTTTCTTTCTTTCTTTCTTTCTTTCTTCTTCTTTCTTTCTTTCTCTTTCTTTCTTTCTTTCTTTTCTCTTTCTTCTCTTCTTCTTTCTTTCTTTTTTCTTCTTTCTTCTTTCTTTCTTTCTTCTCTTTCTTTCTTTCTTTCTTTTCTTTCTTTCTTTCTTTCTTTCTTTCTTCTTTTTCTTTCTTTCTTTTTCTCTTTCTTTCTTTCTTTTTTCTTTCTTTCCTTTTCTTTCTTTTCTTTTCTTTCTTTTCTTCTTTCTTTTCTTTCTTTCTTCTTTCTTTCTTTCTTTCTTTCGTTTCTTCTTTTCTTCTTCCTTTCCTTTCTTTCTTTCTTCTTTCTTTGGTTCTTTCTTTGCTTTTCTTTTTCTTTCTTTCTTCTTTCTTTCTTTCTTTCTTTCTTTCCTTCCTTCCTTCCTTCCTTCCTTCCTTCCTTCCTTCCGAGAGTGAGTGAGTCACGGGAGCAGGGGCAGAGGGAGAGGGAGAAGCAGGCTCCTTTGTTGAGTAGGGAGCCAGATACAGGGCTCCATCCCAGGCTCGGATTCATGACCTGAACTGAAGACAGACACTTAACTGCTTAAGGGACTTGAGCCACCCAGGCACGGCAGGGTTTTATCTTAAAAGATAAAAGAATTCTTTGGTTAACTCAGAAACAGCTACGTTATCATCACATTTTTTTTCTGTTGATACAAGTTTTTAGACAGGAATAAAGGGCTATTTACGCTTTTTATAGGAATTATTTCACTTTTCCTGACAGTTTGTCCAGGAGAAAAACTATCTGATAAGATGAATGTAAAAAATAATTAAACCTTTTTATGATAAGAATTCCTGGAGGGACAGTGAGACTGCATTGAAGAGATTTAGACAGGAATGTCTCTATGTTAGTTAATCCATTCAAAACATTATTTTCTAAGTAATGAACTATGTCCTCTAAAAAATTGCTGAATGTGCTTTACACTCTTTTATATCTTGAAGTAACGTTGGTTATCAGTCAAAATACATTTCTTTCTTTGGAGTAAACACATCAAGTCTTTGCAAGCAGTTACTTAAGTAAATTAAAAATACTAGTAGCCTGAAAATACATACAAAAGGCTTTAGATTGGATTTTATTTTATTTTAAAGATTTTATTTATTCATGAGAGACACACACAGAGAGAGAGAGAGAGAGAGAGAGAGAGAGAGAGGGAGGGAGGCAGAGGGAGAAGCAGGCTCCACGCAGGGAGCCTGATGTGGGACTCAATCCTGGGACTCCAGGATCACCCCCTAGGCCAAAGGCAGGCGCTAAACCACTGAGCCACCCAGGGATCCCCCTGATTTTATTTAAAAAAATAGTTTTCATTCATAACAGGTTAATGGTGCTGTTAGAGATCAATGATTTATTTTATTGTTGGTTGGCTGAGATCTAAAAAAAAAGTCTCGATAGTATGCTCATTGATCTTAGTTTTTAAATACTCTTAGCAACTTTTCAGTGATTGACTTATACAACATGATCTTATTTTGTTGGTTTCTTTGTTTCAAAGATTTTGTTTTTAAGTAATCACCCAATGTGGGGTTTAAACTCACAACCCCGAGGTCAAGAATGGTATCCTCTAACCGATTGAGCTGCCCCCCCCACCTTTTTAATCTGATCTTATTTTGAAGGCTTTTGTTATACTTCTAGAAGAAAGCCTCAGTTGCTTTTTTTTTTTTTTTTTTAACTTGCTGAAGCTAATTTTTCATGGTTCTTTGCATGGATTGGTGCTTCAATACACACTAAATTGCCTTATTAAATGTTAATTGTATATGGTGGGAGTACGAGGAATTTCAGTGATTATCTACTCTCCCTCCCACCCATTATAGAAATCCCTTCTGAAATGTCTTTATCTGAGAACTTTTTTCACTCAAGAGGAAATCAAGGTTTATTTTTCTCTTCCCTTTCAGACTGCAGTATAAACCATTATGGAATTATAAAGTAAGGTTCCCACTAAATGGTTTTTTCCTGCCTTTAAAGGAGAAGACTTTCTCTTTTAACAGGGTCTCATAATTCATTCTTTAATGTGTGAAATATGAGTAGGTGCTTTATAAATATTTGTGAAAATTTTAGATGAAGAGAGGAGATGGCAGGAATAATAAGTCATAGTCCTTGTTATTATTTCTATTATTTAGTTATTTTTATTTATAATAGCACTTTTCCATAAAATGGAATAGCGTAAAATTTCCTACGTGGATTTCCTAGGTTATTTTCCTAATGAGAACATAGAAATTAGTAAAGATACATTGTTTTAAAGTGTCTTGCTTCCATATTCAATATATGAGTTCTGGAAACATATGTGCCTTTGGTGAGTTAAGTCCAATCTATATTAATTTCTATTTTTGCGTATTCATGAATTGACACAATATACAGTACACAATATATAGTACAACAGGATAGTAATGCATGTACATATTTCATAAATATAAATACATATAATGGGATACATTGTCAGAAACTTATATTTGATAGAGATATGCAGTCAAAAAAGTCCAGAAGCCTGTGAGCTAGAAGCCCCATCTATTGGGGATGGCCAGCTTGCATTTCCAGCTCACATCATAGAAGCTACCTCACATAGAAATAATTTTACAGGGGTACTTGAGTGGCTCAGTGGGTCAAGCGTCAGACTCTTAGGAACCTTGTATACCATTGGTGGGAATGTAAACTTGTGCAGCCACGATGGAAAACAGGATGGATGTTCCTCAAAAAATTAAAGCTACAGGGACACCTGGATGGCTCAGTTAAGCAGAAAATTCTTGATTTCAGCTCAGGTCATGATCTCAGGGTTGTGAGATGGAGCCTTGTGTGGAGCCCGCTTCCCTCTCTCTCCCTCTCTAAAAAAATTAAAAAAAATAATTTTACAGTGCTTTTAAAGATCTGATAACTGTCAAGTGGGCAAGTACATATTTCTTTATATAAGATAGTAAATTGATAAATGTAATTATAAGTGTTCAGCTGAACTAAATGGATATAAAGTTGTGACCATCACAATTTTTTGGACTTTTTGTGCAATTACATTTCTGTAGTTTGAGTAGTATATGTAACATTCTTGGTTCATTGCCATTTTGAAGGATTTCAATAGGGCAAAATGGTTTTAAAAATGTAGAATTAATATTTCTGATTTTAGATTTTGAGAAAGATGAAATTTTTAATTATGGAAGGAGTTCAGATTTACTGAAATATTGCTTTTAAAAAATGATATTATTATATACTTATAAATTTTAGTAAGAATTTAAATGATTATAATATTTATAACATATGACACTTTTGTGGCAAAACTTCACTTCCTGAAAATTTTAAATGAATAGTTTTTAGGGCAAAACTTAAAGGTTTATCCTGTATTCCTATTTTTTATAGTGATAAAAACAAGAGAAGAACTAAAACAGTAAAGAAAACATTGGAACCCAAATGGAACCAAACATTCATTTATTCCCCTGTCCACCGAAGAGAATTTAGAGAACGGATGCTAGAGATTACGCTCTGGGATCAAGCTCGAGTTCGAGAGGAAGAAAGTGAATTCTTAGGAGAGGTACCTGGAATTATTTTCAAGCTTAGACTATCCATGTCCTCTTAAACACATTTCTTTGTGATTATCAGCAAAATCTGATATTTTGAATATCTGAAAAAGTAAACCGTTTCTTTCATGAAATGAATTTAGCAACTGCTTTAAGACAAAACATTGATGCCATAAAAAAATAGTATCTAAAGAATCTGTAACAATTTTTAGATGTTTATTCCTACTGTAGACATCTTAGTGTTGAATGCTAAAAGGTTGGTTTGTGCTTCACAAATGTATTGCTGTGTTTAATTGTTTGTGTATATCATTTTAGTTTAGTGAACCTATTCTACCACTCGTAGGTCAACCATTTATTTCTGGATTATTTTTTAAACCCTGTAATGTATCTACAGTGTGCTAAGGGCTGAGGCTTCAAAGGTGAATAAGGCAGATTATTTCCTTCAAGGAATTTATAATCCCTTGGGGATACAGACAGATGTCTAGACAGCTGTAACATAGTGTGGCAGATGCTGTTGTAATAGGAATACTTGCTGTGCAGATAAGTGGAAGTGGTCCACAGAAAGCTCCCCAGAGAAAGTGAAATTTAGCAAAGTCCAGGGGAGAGAAATTCCTGCAGAGGGTATGACAAGATACTAGAGTTGAGGGGGTCTTGAACAATTCACTGAAATTGGAAGGGGAAGTGGTAAGAACTGAGCCTTGAGGGTTAATCTGACACTGACCTGATCACATCCTTCAATATATCATGTTAAAGAAGTTTGAATGTTATCTTGTGGATAATGAGAGGAAATGATAGATTTTAAAGGGACGGGCTTGACTGCATTTGTACTTGAGAAAAATGTTTCCAGGTATAATGCAGAGAATGTACTGAAGAGGGGCAAGATGAGAGGCAGGTCTCCTGCTATTAACACAGTAAGTTACCTGCTTAGCCTTCTTCAGTGTGGTTGGTTTGCCTGAGTAAGTTAATTGTCAACCTTGTGGGAAAAACAACAATTCATAGAAATATTGAACTGAATATTCAATGGAGAACAAACATTAGTAAATGAGTTGGATGAAGGGGAACATGGTTGTTAGGCACAGACTGGTGCCAGCTGCCTTGGGTCTGCATCCCAGAACTACTGCTTTCTACCCTTGTGTCCTCAAGCAAGTTATTTTAACTATTTGTGATCAGGCTTCCTCTTCAACCAAATGGAAATAATAGTAGTATGCAGCTCAGGGCTCTTATGAGGATTCAGTGTGTGTGTATGAAAACATTTGGAACACTGTGCCTGTAATTTTGCAGGGACTAGGGAGAATTTAGGAAGAATGAAATAACTTTGTGGTTTTACTTCTCTACCTCCCAGAGCTAAATAATGATTTATCATTATGCAGCAGTTTTCGTACACATAATCACAAACACTTTCATCTTTGCATGGGACCCTTAAAAGAAATAAGAGGAGTCATTTATTTCTATAGATTGATTTCCTTTGTAAATTTATTAAATGTTCATACTGTAAAATCCATATTATGATATGGTTCATATTAAAAATCTATTCTTTATCTTCTTTCTTGTTTTGAATTCTTAGTGGCATGATATGTTGAACACAGTTTTAAATAAGACAGAGTCATAATTACACCTTTTTCACTTACCAGCTAGTATGAGCTTAGACAAGTTCTTTTAACCCTTGTTAGCCGTGGTATCCTATCTGTAAAAGTTGAATAAGACCAATCTAGTTTTTTTGTCTGAGAATTAAGATAGCATATGGTTCTTAACATACAGTAGATAGTTCCAATTTGGTTTTGACTCCCCATTTAAGGGTTTTTGTAAAGGTTAAATTAAGAAATGTAAATATAAATGGCTTTTAATTATTTAAATATTGTATTTATTTACTCATGAGAGACAGACAGAGAGACAGAGAGACAGAGAGAAAGGCAGAGACACAGGCAGAGGGAGAAGCAGGCTCCATGCAGGGAGCCCGACGTGGGACTCGAATCCAGGTCTCCAGGATCACGTCCTGGGCCAAGGCTGCGGTAAACCGCTGAGCCACCTGGGCTGCCCTAGAAATGGCTTTTAAATTAACAAATGGTATACACATATTAGTTATTACAGACTTGTAGTAATAAGCAGTATTCTTTAATGGCAAATTTGCATTTCCTGATAATGAGTGAATTTGAGCATCTTTTTATGTGTTTGTTGGCCATCTGTATGTCTTCTTTGGAAAAATGTGTGTTCATGTCTTCTGTCCATTTTTTAAATTGTACTATTTCATTATATATATGTTCTTTATTTTTGATATTAGTCCCTTGCTGTATATATCATTTACAAATATCTTCTTCTGTCAGTCAGTTGCCTTGTTGTTTTGCTGATTTCCTTTGTTGTGAAAAAATTTTCTATTTAAATGGAGCCCCAGTATTTATTTTTGCTTTTGCTTCCCTTGCCTTAGGAGACATATTTAGAAAAATGTTGCTATAGCCAATGCCAGAGAAATTACTGCTGTGCTCTCCTCTATGATTTTTATGGTTTCAGGTCTCATTTAGGTCTTTAATCCATTTTGAGTTTATTTTTGTGTACAGTGTAAGAAAGTGGATCAGTGTCATTCCTTGTATGTAGATGTTTAGTTCTTCCAAAACCATTTGTTGAAGAGACTATATTTTTTATATTTTTGCCATTACGTGTTCTTGACTCCTTTGTTGAACATTAATTGACCATAAAAATCATGGGTTGATTAAATTAACAGACTTTTCATTCTGTTCCATTGATCTATGTATCTATTTTTGTGCCCACACCACACTGTTTTGATTACTGTATTTTGAAATCTGGGATTGTGATATCTCCAGTTTTGTTTTTCTTCTTCAAGATTGTTTTGGCTATTTGGAGTCTTCTGTGGTTCCATACAAATTTTATGAACTAGATTATTCTAGTTCTATGAAAAATGTTGTTGGTATTTTGATAGGATTGCATTAAATCTGTAGATTTTTTGGGTAATAACGATGTTTTAATAATATTTGTTCTTCCAGTGCACGAGCATGGAATATCTTCCATTTGTTTGTGTTGTCTTCAGTTTCTTTTTCATCAGTGTTTTACAATTTTCAGAATTCAGGTCCTTTACCTCCTTGGTTAAGTTTATTCCTAGGTATATTTTTATTTTTTTATGCCATTGTAAATAGGATTGTTTTCTTAATTTCTCTTTCTGCTACTTCATTATTGATGTGTAGAAATGTAACAGATTTTTGTATTTTGGGTTTGTATCCTATGACCTTATTGAATTTATCAGTTCTAGTTCTTTGGTAGTCCTTAGGATTCTTTATATATAATATCATGTCATCTGTGAATACTGAAAATTTTACTTCTTCCTTACTAATTTGGATGCCTTTTATTTTTTCCTTGACTGACTGCTGTGGCTAGGACTTCTTAGTATTATGTTGAATAAAAGTGGTCAGAGTGGACATCTTTGTCTTTTTTCTGATCTCAGTGGAAAAGTTCTCAGTTTTCAGAATATGATGTTAGCTGTGGGTTTATCATATAAATAGCCTTTACTATATTGAGGTATGCTCCCTCTAAACCTACTTTGTTTTTATCATGCATGAATGTTGTACTTTGTCAAATACTCTTTCAGCATCTACTGAAATGATCATATGGTTTTTATTCTTTCCCTTATTGATATGATATATCACCCTGTTTGGTTTGTGTATATAGAACTACCCTGCACCACTTGATTGTGGCGAATGATTTTTTGATGTATTTCTGGATTTGGTTTGCTAATATTTTGTTGAGAATTTTTGCATCTTTTTTTATCAGAGATATTGGCCTGTAGTTCTTTTATTTTCTTTTTTGTAGTGTTTTTATGTAATGGCAAATTTAACAATAAGTGTGTCTTCAAAGGTCTATAAAAAAAAGTAGATATTTAAAACTATTAAGTCGGCAAGAAGTTATGCATATTTAGCTCTAATTATCGTCAAGCATGAGGGCAATTTTGTAACATAACATTGCTTTTGACCTAACAGCATTATTATTATAATTATCATTTTTATAAAAGTTATGAGACTATTTAAGAGAGTTTCTATATAGTAGATATATAATGTTCTTTTGTCTCTTGGCTTTATAGATTTTAATTGAATTAGAAACAGCATTATTAGATGATGAGCCACATTGGTACAAACTTCAAACCCATGATGTTTCTTCATTACCACTTCCCCACCCTTCTCCATATATGCCACGACGACAACTCCATGGAGAGAGCCCAACAAGGAGGTTGCAAAGTAAGTTTTCAGTGAGATTTATCATACCTTTATTGAATTATCTTGAATGATATATATGACATAGAATTCGAAGATCCCATTTTGGATATTAACAGGCATCTATTAGTATTTTCATAGCTATTGATGGTTTTAAATTGTTACACATAAGTGAGGTTATACTTATAGCATTCATTTATCACAGTATGATCCCAAATGAAGTAATTATGTTTTAATTTTAGCTATTGGGAACTTATATAGGAATGAATAGAAGAAATAGTAAAATTTGGTCATGTAGCTATACATATCTGAAATTATGATTTCCATCTTCATTATGCCAAGTATTCTATAAATTTGTAGGGTGGCAAGGACAGTATAGTGGTTGAAACTACAACCATGAGCATTACTCAAACAAACCTGGGTTTAAAGTTTGATTCTCTCACTTAAGAGCCATATGACTTCAGCTAGATTCTCTCTCTATGATTCACTTTCCTCATTTAGAAAATGGAAATAATACCTAAATTAAAGTGTGGTTACAAAAGTTAAATATTCTCAGAAATATAAGTTGATGTGATTATTCTTGTTGTTATTATCATCAGTGTTTATATTTTACCCTGAATTAATGCACAGTCCAAAATATCAAATAGAATTTGATCAATTCAGTGAATCTTCAAAGAAACCGGGAAATGTTTTCTAGACTAAAAAGCGGCATTATTGGCTTGTTGTCCCTACAAATCTAATTTGTTTTCTTGATGACTATTATTAAAAGGGGATGTGTCTGCTTGCTGCTTTGTGTGGTGTTCATGGATAATTTTATCTTCATGGAGTCAGCATTTTCCAGGCTTAGCAACATTTTTTTGTGAAGTACCTTTACTCCTTTTTAAAATAATGTCTCTGATTACTAGAATTTTATTTCTACTATCCAGTCTCTTATACAGGGGTGATATTATTTGAACACTAGTTTTACAGCATTCACTTTTTTCAGGCTCTCCACAGAGTAGACACTTACCCACTTATTGCAAATAAGTAAACACTTATTTGCAATTTCCATCGCAACATCTTTTGTTGTAAAAATTACACTACTATGAATTTTATGTGGATTCATTTTAGTGTCTGTTCTTTCCGGTCACTGTAATAGACTAAGTACAGTCTCTTAAATCACAATGTAGGATCATAGGTTATTACATGAATTTTACTAATATAAATCAGTTTGTAATCATTCTTATAGTTTAAGTTTATAGACTACTAATGCTAATACTCCAGTTGCTATTACAATAACTAATATTGATGACTTCTAATATCTAAACTCTTAAATCTACCAATAATTTTCATGACTTTTTTCCTCCTCAGCAAATTAAGAATAGTGTATATAATGAACAATGAGAATAGAATTCTTCCTAGTTAGCTACATGTATCATAGATTTTCATGCAATTAATTTGATTTAATCGAATTTGTAGCTTTCAATATTTAACCATTCCCCAGATGATTCCTCTGCTATTTAATCACTAATAGTATTAAATTCATTCATGGGTAATATGGTTTCATGTTGTACCATTCAGTATTGTCATGACTTACCAACTTCTAATAAAATAAGTTTTTAATATTTGAACATATGGCAAAAATTGGTGTTTTACACCTAAAATTTATCATAATCATAATTTATTATCAATGTGTAGGACTGAAATAAGTAAAAACATGTACATATGCATAAACAAAATGAAGATTAGGAAATAACACTAAGAAATAGAAAGTTGGAGTGCCTGGGTAGCTTAGTTGGTTAAGCATCTACCTTCAGCTCATGTCATGATCCCAAGGTCCTGGGATCAAGCCCCAGGACCAAACCTTTGGGCTTCCTGCTTAGTGGGGAGCTTGCTTCTCCCTCTCCCTCTGCTACTCCCCCTGCTTGTACTCTGTCTCTCAAATAAATAAATAAAATATTTTTAAAAAAGTAAAGAAATAGAAAGTTAAAGACATTATTAGTGGCTGAGGATATATTGTTCATTGATAGCAAGTTCAAATTCAAATTAAGGTATGGATAAATAAACATTAATTATTTTAAAAATTCACTCATAAGAATGACCTTCAGAGGTTTTTTTTTTTTCATGGATAGGGTAAATATTGCATTTATTTATAAATACATCTTATATTATCAAAGATATGATCATTAACATATTTGATGGAACATATGCATGGACAATTATCAAAAATGTATAATAATCCCTCATTATTTTCTACATCCACATAATAGAATATGTTAGTAATACAGTCTCTGATGTTGTGAGCTGAGGCTATGAGCTTATTGAATATGCATGGATATTTAATGGTACTGTTGGAATTCTGTTTTCTCTGCTCATGATTTCCTATTTTAAATTTTAGATTCAAAATTTCAAAAAAGGACTGTATTTCCATGGCCATTAGTAATTTTTAATTTTAAGGATATATTTTTAAAATAATGATTATTTCATATATCTTGTAGCTAGCTTAAATATTTTTTTAAAATCTTTTTGAGAAAGAAGTCCAGGCAACTTTGATTATAAGCTTTAAATGGTTTCCCTAATAAAGGAATTAGTGAAAGTATTTGAAATACATTGTTTCTTCTTATACAGGTATTTCTGTATGTTTTATGTTTTAAAACACTTACAGAAAGGGCCACATGCTCATAGCTCATGTCTGAAAGAAATTAGGTTATGGAAAATTAAATTTTCATAAAATAATTCTCATAAAATAAATTCTTTTTTTTTAAAGATTTTTATTTTTCCATTCATGAGAGACATGGAGAAAGAGAGGCAGAGACACAGGCAGAGGGATAAGCAGGCTTCTTGCAGGGAGTGTGATGTGGGACTTGATCCCAGGACTCTGGGATCATGACCCAAGGCAAAGGCAGACAGTCAACCACTGAGCCACCCAGGTGCTCCCATAATATAAATTCTCATAAGTTATTAAATTAAAATTTTAATATGGAACTAATATTTTCTACAATTTTTAACGTCAGGCTCCTTTCACACACACTCTTATCCCAGATGTCATTTAGATATTACCAAATAATGAGACAGTGCATATTTCAAACAGTGATCGATTAAGCCTTTTTAAAGAGGTGTAAACAAGATTGGAGCTATATGTTCAAATGATATCAATAGAGAAGTGAGATTGTTTTTTTAGATGGTAAAATGTCTCATGTAGTCACATAATTTTATTTTGATTCATTGGTGAGAAACTATTCATTACTGTCCTGACACATAAAGAGATTGTTTTTGAAGGTGTATTTTGATGTTTTAGTTTTATTTTTATATATTTACTGTCATTTGTATATTCTTTACTGTCACTTGCATAGTGTCTTAAGTGAAGTATTTTCCTTTTTAACATGGCAGAAGTAATTTACAAATTACAAAATTGTTGGTTACTTGGTATCTTATTAACCATTCTCATCACAATTTGAAGTATAAAGATGATGAAAAACAGTTTTCTTTTTTGATCCTTTATTCTGTTCCTAGTCCCATTTCAAGCAGATTCATCTCTTTGTTCTCAAATATTAGCTCTTTATTTAGTAAAATGCAACATTATTACCCTTCCACTTTTTAAAATAGATAATATCATGTCTACTATATTTTTATACAGTCTTATAACCACAAGTCTTTAGAAATGTGAATGGAAATAAATCATTGGGACAAAACCATAATGATGATGGTTTTGAGGTGTAACGGTAAAAGAGATGTAATTTCATCATTAAAGTTTCTTAATATTTCAACTATTTGGGAGGATTTTTGGCCAATATTCTAATTTTCTACTCCATTCTCTTACTTATCTCTTTCTTGGACTGCAGGATGTGTATAAAGACCTCTTAACATTATTCTACAAGTTATTGAGTCTCTATTTATTTTTTATTCTTTTTTTTCTCTCTTAGTTTTGATTATTTTTACTCACCTGTCTTCAAGTTGACTGGTATTTTCTTCTACAGTGTCCTGTTTCCTTGAAAACAATACTATAATTTGTTTTAGCAAAATGTTGTATTTTTCATTTTAGAATTTACATGTGAGTTTCTTAGGACTTCCTATATCCTTCCTGAAATTCCCCTTCTTTTATTATATCTCTGTGTGTATAATATTATATATGTATATGATTTGTATGGGTGTAAATATATCAAATAATTTATAGGATCACATATATACACATATGTAAACATATGAAAAACCTTTAGGATTATACATATATACACATGCACATGTAATGTACTATGTACATATACATATGTAATGCTGTGAATTCTCTTTTATTTATAATATTTATTTTAAAGTCTGCTAACTCCAATATCTTAGACTTCTGTGGATCTACTTATATTTCTAGGTTTTCCTTTGATTCTGGATCACATTCTCTATGTGTTTTATATATATATACTAATTTTTATTGTATACTGAACATAGTGTTTCATACATGTTAGAGACTCTGGATTTGGAAGAATGTTGGGTTTTATTTTGGCAGACAGTGAAATTTTTGAAAGATCACCTAAAACTTATGGAGGATATGTCAAGGCAATTCTATTTTGGTTCTTCCATAGGTTTAAGGCATAGTGCTTAATCTGGTTTGTGGTTTTCGTTCCTGAGGTATAAACTTTCCAGGCAAAGTCCAAGGTATTGCCAAAATCCTCTGACATAATTGGACTTAAACTCGACTCTGTGTCCTGTGGATCAAGAAGTTGCTGAAATCTCCTTCCATCTCTTTTAGCTTTTTAGCTATGGCTTTCTTCTTGTTTTTCCCTCTGCAGTTTACAATTTAGGGAGGGATTTAGGAGGCTATTGTGTATAAAGTTTGGGTCTCCCCTTCACTGGCTCCCTCTTTTTCAGGATTTTCCTTACAATTCTAGCTGCTATGACAACTCTGAATTCTGACCTCTGGCTCTTCAGCTTTGTAAGAATGAATGTTTTTTCTTGAGCTGTAGTTCCTCTGCAGGGCACCTAATTGGAAGGCCCTTAGGAGAAAAGCTATTTCAATATGTGTTTTTCTTATTTCAAGGGTCATAGCACCAATTTCTGCTTGCATTTATTTGTTCTCTGGTGTCTTTAAACTTTTTTATTAAAATATTTGTTCAGAATTTGTAATTATTACTGGCAGAAGGGTTAGTTGAATATAAGTTACTTTGTCATTCCCAGAAGCAGAACTCTACATTTTTAGTAAACTTTTTACTGAAGAATAGCATCTATACATAAATGTGTATAAATGATAAATATACCCCAAGTGAATTTTCACAAAGTAATGACACTATGTAAGTAGCACCCACATCAGGAATAGAACATCACTAGCCACCCTCTTTCTCTCTTTTAGTAAGTATGGCCCCTGCCAAGATAATGAACCTGAGGTCAAATAGTATAAAATTGTTTTCTTATTTTTAATTTCATGTAAATGGAATACTTACACACACATATGAATTTTATAGAATTGGAATTACAAAATATATTACTCTTTCACATGTGGCTTTTTTTTTACTGTTTGTGAGATTTACCAATATTGTTGCAAATAATTGCAGTTAACTTATTTTCATTGCTATACACAATTCCTTTCTATTAATATATAAGAATTTATGCACTTTACAGTTAATTAATAGTTTGCTTTTAGATTTTGGCCACTCCTAATAGTGCTGCTATGAACTTTTTCATACATGCCTTTTTGTAATCATATGTGTTCACTTTTGCTTTGAATATATCTGAGAGTAGAATAGATGGGCAATAGGCTATGCATAAATTCTACTGAAATAGATATTATTGAAGTTTCTCAACTGTATCCATTTTACTTCCTACAGTAAAAAGTACCAACTTCCTACAGTAAAAAATACCAACTTGCACTTCCTACCGTAGTGATGAGGGTTTGAATGTCTCTACATAATTACTTATTTTCGGTATTTTCATTTTAACTTACCCATTCAGGTGGATGTTCAGTGTTACCTCATTGTGGCTTTTAATATGCATTTCTCTAATAACCTTTTCATAGGTTAATAAACCATTTAGATATCCACTTTTATGAAGAGCCTAGTGAAATTTTAAGTCCATTTTTCATTTGAGTTCTGTCTTTTCTTATTGTTTTATGAGTGCTTTTCTTTTAATTATGGATTTGAATTCTTTATAACATAAATGTATTGCAAATGTACTTTATGACTTGCCTTTCCACTCTCTAATGGGATCTTTTGATCAACAGAAATTTTTAATGTTAATGTATTTTAGTTTTCAATTTTTTTCTTTAGTATTAGTGTTTTTTTGGTGTGATCTGTATAAAAATATCTTTATCTTCTTCAAGGTCATAATGATACATATTTTCTTCTAGAATAGTGCTTTACTCTGCTTGTTAAATCTACAACTCATTTGGAATTGAGTTTTGTATATTGTGTGAGATAGGGATCAAAATTCATTCTTAAACCTTTGGATGTCCACTTGATCCAGTACATTTACTTAAAAAGCCACATGCATGTGGTTAACTTTTTGAAGTCATTCCTATCAATTAGCCAACTTTATTATTCTTATTACCAAAGTGTCTTATACTGTAGTTCTATAATAAATTGTAATGTCTGGTAGTATAACTAACCCACTTTTATTATTTTATAAGATCATTGTTAATATTCTTAATTTTTTGTACCTAACAAACAGAGTATCAAATGATTTTTTATGAATACCTTTATGGAATTTTTATTCAAATTACATTGATCATTTTGGGGAGAACTGAGGTCTCTCCAGGGAGTGAGGAGAACTCCACTCCATGAATCTGCTATATCTATAGATAATATTTTAATAGATTTCAATGTAGAAGTCTTATACCTTTACTATATCTGTAACTAAATATTTGATTTAAATTAATGTTGATATTCAGGAGTATAAGTTGTTTATTAGTATTCAAAAACATTCCCATACATTATTTTGAATTTTGATGTGCACTATTATGTTACTTGTGAATAATGACTATTTCTTTCTTTCAAATTTTTATACCTTGTTTTCTTTTTTCTTACTTAATGCTTTGGCAGAGTCTTATCATAAAGTGCTGAATGAAGTGATACTGTTGAGTAGAAGTTGCCATCCATGTTTGGTCCCCATTCCTTGAGAAAAGCTTGAAATATTTCTCAATTATAGTTGATATTTGCTATAAGATTTTTACACTCTACTGAGATTCAGAAAGTCCTAGTTTATTCCTAGTTTGATAAAAGTTTTTAATCCTGAATGGTTATTGAATTGTATCATTTTTTTCTGCATATATGGATATAACCATATGATAGTTCTCTTTTATTCTATTAATGTGGTATAATTCTTTGATTTTCAAATGTTCATCTAGTACTCCTGTGATGAATTCAGGTAGCTCATGATACATTCTCATTTAATCTATCCCTGGTTTCAATTTGCTGATTCTGTGTGTAGAATTTTTGCACCTATATTCAGAGAAAAAAAGATTGTCTTTTATTAGTTTTTGCTATCAATGCTATACTGGTTCCATAAAAATATTCAGAAATGTTCCTTCTTTTTCTGTTAGATGTCTTATTTCCCTTTCTTGTTATAATCTCTGTCAAATTTTGATTTCAGTTTGTGTTGACCAAATAAAAAGTGTTTGAATGTATACCCTTATTTTCTATTGTTTTAACGAATTTCTGCATTATTGGTGTTATTTATTCTTTAAATGTTTAGTATTCACCATTTAAGTCATTAAGGTTGGCAATTTCTTAGTGTCAAGGTTTTAAATCATAACCTTAATTTATCGGCTAAATTTAGGACTATTCAAAATTTGTGCTTTGTGCCATCTTTGTTAAGTTGGATTTTTCTTGGAATTTGTACATTTCTCCTATTTAAAAAATTATTTGCATAAAATTATTCATAATAATATCTTGTCATCTAGTTAATGTCTATTGGTTGTTTAATGATGCCCTCTTTATTCCTTAATATTGGTAATTTGCTCCTTCTTTTTCTTGTTTTTCTTGGTCAGACTTTCTAATGACCTATCAATTATATTAGTCTTTCAAACAAAAAAACTGTTTTGTTTACTTTATAGGTTGTATTTGTTTTTCTTTTCACTAATTTTTGTTCTTATTATTCCTTTCTTTTACTTTCTTTAGATGTGTTTTTTTTTTTTCCTCCTCATTTCTTCAGAAAATACTTACATAGTTTTTATTGGGGTACTTTCATTTACCTGTCAATTATTTAGGAGTGTATTTTAAGTTTCCAAATCCTAGGGATTTTTATTTATTTGCTTATTTTATTTTTTACTGAGTCTGGCATATTATCTCTCTTGTCTGAGTATATACTTGGAATCATTTGGAATTTTTAAAATTATTAATTTTCTTTGTGATTCTTCATGCAACCAATTTTGGCAAGTGTTTTGAAAAGAATGTTTATTTTGTCACATTTCTGCACATGTTCTATAAGTTAATCAGGTTTATTAGTTTTGCTGTTCAAATCTTCTAGATTTGCTTTTCTTTTTCTTAGTTTGAATATTCCGTCAGTTATTGAGAGATGTTAACATTTCCATTTATGATTGTGGACTTTCTCTTTTTAATTTTATCACTATTTGCTTTATGGATTTTAAAGTTATGTTATTGGGTGTATACAAACTAAATTGTTAGGCTTTTTCAAATAGACTGATAATTTTATCATTACATAATATGTCTCTTTATATCTACGCATTTTTTTCCTTAAGACCCTCTTTGCTTGATGTTAATAATGCTGCAGCTGCTTTTCTTTGGTTATTTTTGTGTGTGTGGTATTTCTGTCTAAATCTTTGTACTTTCCTCTTCTTTGTGTCCTTATATTTTCAAGGTTTGTCTTTTGAAAACAATGTAAAGTTCATCTTCTTAAATCCATTATGACAAGATTTATTTTTTATTGGAGTAATTCATACATTCACATTTAATGTAATTTCTTATAAATTTTGCTTAATATCTTACACAATATTACTTATTTTTGTTTGTCCTTTTTTCTTCTTGTTGTCTTTTGAAATTCATATTATTTTATTTACATCAACAAATATTTAGTTACTTGTTATGCTGCTTGTGATTGATCCAAAGATACATTATGTTTAGGTAGCAAGTAAAACTCTTTTTCACAAACTTGCATGTAAAATACACATTTTTTTCAAAAATTATATTTAAATCTTTAATCTTACTTAGGTATCTTTTTCCCAAATATCGATCTTTATTCCTTCTCCTTACCTACTTCTACCTCTTAATGGAGGTTCCAGAAAGCCCTAAAAAATGAAAATATTCAGAAAAGACTTATTAATTTTTAGTCCTTAAGAAGCTTTACTGATTTGTCCCAGTACACAATGGTTACTTAAAGCTAGATCTTTGCATAGCAGTTTTTACTAATGCTGGTTCTTTGGTGCTTAGCATCCAGTGGATCGTGGAGCTGCCATCCTAGAATCCTAAAATATCACTCGACTTTGGGGAGGGAGGTTCTAGAGCCTGCTTCCCAGTTATTCACAAAGCTCTCTAACCATTGTCTCCATACTAATTCTGAGAAATATTGATCTTTAGCGATGCCTTCCTCCTTTCTCTGCCCTCTCTACATTCCTCTCTCATTTCTCTCCTCTAGCAAAATCTCATTAATAAGCCTAGAGTATTGAAAGTAAATTACTATATGTCACTTTGCTTTTCAACCCACAACATAAATTTCCCTAATTAAAAGAAACACTAAAAAGCTCACCACCTCTTTAAAATGTATAAGGGGAAATATAAGGATAATAAAGCAAAATTTACATCTCAGTACATGATCATGCTATAATCTTGGAATTTGTATAATTTTTATTATACATAGAAAGAACAGTGGTAAAATTAAAATTGTAAGCTTATGTAGAAATATTAGAGAATAATGCAAGTTGTTGATGAACATTTGGGCTAGAGCTTAAAAGAATAATTAGTAAGATTTCAGTAAATGGAGGTGAGAAAAGTAAATTGTTAAGATGCTAGGATAAAGACATAAAATCTAAATAAGATGAAACTTATACATAGAAAGCATTGAGTGCCAGGCTACGGATTATGAGATTTATATAGGGCTTAAAAGAATAATTAGTAAGACTTCAGTAAATGGAGGTGAGAAAAGTAAATTGTTAAGATGCTAGGATAAAGACATAAAATCTAAATAAGATGAAACTTATACATAGAAAGCATTGAGTGCCAGGCTACGGATTATGAGATTTATAATTTTTAAATATAATTTGAGGGTAGAAATCTAAAAGAAATAGCATACTAATGTCTTAACATGATGTATTCCTTCCCCTTGATGTGTTGCAACCTGGGGAAAAAATGTTTTAAGGGGAGTAGTTTCCTTTCATTATGCCATATAAACAAATACTTACCTTGCTTATAAATGAAATCTCATGTATTTTGGAATTGGAGAAAGTTAAATATTAGGGATAATGAACGGCATTGGAAAAAATATTAAGAAGGAAATATCTTTGCTTGCATTTAGATTGTAAGTTCTTATTTGCTTGTGTTTAGATTATAAGTTCTTATTGGGCAGTGACCATGATGGTCTCCAATTAAACGTCTTAGTCTTAATTAGTAAATAATTCCCAAAAACTCCTCATAAAAAATCTCTTTCAACAATTTTCAACATCACAGTTTGTGCCAAAATTTGTACATTAAAAAAATCATATATATGCTATATGTAAGTTATGTTATATATATGTATTATATATAAATATATATGCGGACATATATATATTTGGGACATATTTTTAATATTTATTATTAAAATCTTTGTAATAAAAATACAAGCTTTAATAGCTTGAAACATTATATATATTTTCCAATTTAAAACCTTATTATAAATCATGAATTTTTAATAATGAATAGAAACTGTAAATTTAAGAACAAAGGAACTATATACTTTTGAAAGAAAACACTCATATTTATTCTCTTATTTCTTTTTAAAATATTATGTACTTAAGATCTGTAGAGAACACCTACAGTTTGAAAAGTTTAGTTAATGTCTTTTATTCTAAATTATAGTGATGCTATTCTTATTGTTTTAAGAAATAGTATAAACTTTTGACTATTAATCTCAAATTTATTAAAATGTCTTGTTTTAAATTCTGGCAGTGAAAATCTGCACTGCTGAATTAAACCTTACACTTCTTGGTGTGGTACTGATTATTTCACCTTATGTCCTTTTCCCAAGGGCATATTAGACAGTGACAAAAGGAAAATCATATGGGACTCCCATCTGACTTTAAAATTTATGTAGTAATGTATGAGATTTTCAAAAAACCACTTTGGGGAACGCCTGGGTGGCTCAGTTGTTGAGCGTCTGCCTTTGCCTCACAGCTGATCCCATAGTCTTGGGATCGAGTCCTACATCAGGCTTCCTGCATGGAGCCTGCTTCTCCCTCTGCCTATGTCTCTGCCTCTCTCTCTCTCTGATCTCTCATGAATAAATAAATAAAATAAAAAAAAAAAAGCACTTTGGGGATCCACTTAACAACAGTGTGCTTTGCAGAAAATCCTCAAATAACATCTTTTAAATTAAAAAAAGTTAGTAGGGATCCCTGGGTGGCGCAGCGGTTTGGCGCCTGCTTTTGGCCCAGGCCGCGATCCTGGAGACCCGGGATCGAATCCCACGTCGGGCTCCCGGTGCGTGGAGCCTGCTTCTCCCTCTGCCTATGTCTCTGCCTCTCTCTCTCTCTCTCTCTCTCTGTGTGACTATCATAAATAATAAATAAAAGAGAAAAAAAATAAAAAAAGTTAGTAAACTTAGATAAGTTAAACCTGTCATTAAAACACATCTAAATCATTCAAGATGTAAAAAAGACATGAAATTATACTTTTATATTAGTGTTCATAAAAAAGAAAGCAATTATATATATTGTAATATCAATATAGGACATATACTCAATTTTATTGAAGGTACAGTTTTATTGAAGACACACTGTTACATGTGGGAATAATGTTGCCAAGAATGAAGTTCCACGATTCAGAGTTACCATTAAAAAACAAAAACAGTAGGGACACCTGGCTGGCTCAGTCAGTGGAGCATGCAACTCTTGATATCAAGGGTTTAAGTTTGAACTCCCCATTGTGTGTAGAGATTACTTAAAAATAAAATCTTTAAAAAAAAAAAAACACAAAACACCTAAACAGTAGAGTGACATAAAGTAAGAAGACTACAATGGAATATTTCCTTACTACTATTCATGTGTGTGAGATTTAGGTTTTGGATATGTTGTATTAGCATTAATTTGCATATGTGGGTAAATCAATATGAATGTGAATGTCATCATCCTAAATATTTTAATGAAAAGTATTTAACATGATACAAAGTATCTATGAAGAATTATAAAACTGGTAAAATGTTATTTCAGCATGTAAAATACAATTTCAATATAGACAATTTACTTAGATTTATAATTATGTGCAGTGCTTTTACTTAAGGAAATATTTATATAACAATTCATTGGTATTAGAATTTAAAATTATATACACTATAGCAATTCAGTTTTTAAAGTAACATAATAATTTTATTTATTAACTGTGTAACACATTTCTATTACACTTTTTCCTATAACTTTTTGCTGCATACCTTGTGATCATCTCTTCCTAAGACAATTTTGTACTATCATTTTTATACATCTGTGCTCTATTGATTATACAAATTATTTTTTATATTACTTTTATTCTACCTTTTTTCTTCTTTAGAAAGATTGTTGTAACTTTATCTC
Source organism: Canis lupus familiaris (assembly GCF_011100685.1). Taxonomy (NCBI): domain Eukaryota; kingdom Metazoa; phylum Chordata; class Mammalia; order Carnivora; family Canidae; genus Canis; species Canis lupus. The sequence goes on from NC_049234.1 coordinate 5,397,713, forward strand.
CTCTTTTGTTGTTGTCCTTTTATTTTGGATGTTGAGATTCTTCATTATTATTACTCTGAGTTTTCTTTTTCTTTGTGATATAAGAGTTTTTGACATCTTAAAGCATCTTTTGTCTTCTCATTTTCAGTTTATGTTTGTGACTTTCCCTTGGAGTTCTTCTACTTTACATTTTAACTTTAGTATGGTTAATAATTGTTTTTCCAATGGTGTGCTGGAACTGGAGCCAGTTGTGCATATCTCTTCTCTTCATAGTCATTGACATTTGTAGCTTGAATTAGCTATGTGGGAGTATTTTACATTATGGGAATTGACAAATATTACAAATCAAGGCTTTTTCTGCCCCAGATGGATAGTTGTTAAACATTTACCAACATACCACTGCCTTATATAGTATATCAAAATTAATTTCAGATTTAACAAAATTTAAATGCAAGAAGTTAAAATGTTAAAGGGTTAGAAAAAATATACATGAGTACTTAAACGAGCTGTAATGAAAACAATGGAAGGAAACTCAGAGAAGAGTATCAATAGGTTTTAAAAATATATGGTAAATATATTAAATCTGTTTTTTAAAAGATTTAATTTATTTATTTTGAGAGAGAGATTAAAGCTGGGGTTAGGGATAGAGGGAGAAGCAGACTCCCCACTGATCAGGGAACCCCACATGGGGCTCAATCTCAGGACTCTGAGATCATGACCTGAGCTGAAGGCAGACGCTTAACTGACTGAGCCACCCATGTACCCCCTATTAAATCTATTTTAAATGAAAATTGTAGAAGGCAATGTGGTAACCTGATAAGTGAAGTGATGGTAAGTGTTGGTTGGTCAAACCTTATACTTGAGTTTATGCTGATTTTTTAAAGTTTTAGTTTAAGCTAATTGATTCAGTTTTTCTCTAGTTTATGAACATATGTCCCAGATAAGTGTTAATAATACTTATAAAATGATTCAACTCTACAATTTTTTTTCTAATTTCTACAATTATACTCTGTCCTCAGAAATTCCTATATAGTGGTTACAAGTTTTTTTTTTTCCTCAAAATACTTTGCATAATTCCACCACCATGTAGATTACTAATCAGACAAACCAATCATTTAAAATATTGCCAAATATACTATTTTCTATTTGTTAAATAAATCTCAAAATCATTTCATTCAAATTTTAAATCTTTTAATTAAACATTAGAAACTAAGCTTTGGTGGTAACCTGTGAATCTATTATTTTATTATCCTGTGACTTACTATCTTTGGGTTAGTGACTTAAATGTGTCAGGATAAAGATTTATACTTTTCTAGGTATTAGGGTATATTTACTCCTCTCTGGTATTTTTGTGGCATGATCATTCATACATTCCCTTAAATTTCAAATATATATTCACATGATAATTCTCTTTCAGTGTGAAAACAAGTTATTAATATTTCCTACCTTTTAAAACTTTGTAAATATTTATACATAGAAGAATCTAAAAAGAAAAGAAAAATCTAACTAATTTGTATTCTGCTAACTTATTTGTGACAATTTCTCTTTCCATATATGCATTTTTACCAAGTGAGAATATCAAAATAACTTGTTCCCTATAAATTCTTAAATTATTCCTCCTCCAAAAGAAATCAATTTTAAAATGTACTTTTTCAAAATTAATAATATTTTTCTAAGATTCCTGCCATTTAAGTTCATAAGTTGCTTATTCCATATTAAATTTCTTTTTTTTCCATATTAAATTTCTATGTGTAACTAATAACTCTTACATTTCATGGTTTGTTGTATAACCATGTATTATTAAATAAAATTGGTTATCATTAGTATGCAGAGCAAGTCTATTATTTTTTTATTTTATATACCTTCTCTAGCCTGTAATTATTTCATTTCCTCAAAGTTTCTGCTAATATAACTTGAATTTTTCACTAATTCAGATAAGTGTCTTTCTATCTTATTTTATTCTGAATTAGTATGCCCTCTTTATTTTATAATATGTTAAACTGCAGTCTGTACTATAAAGCAGAGGTTAGATTTCAATATCCCTATTACATATAAATATTTTTAAGTGTATTTTTGACATTATTTTAACATTTTTTTTCCAGATAAAGCCTTATGTTCATATAATTCAGGTAAATTTTAGCATGCCCAATGTTTAATGCATGTATTCATATGCACATTTTAATTGGTTTTGTTGTTTTTTGCTTTGTCTGATTATTGTGCATATGTTAAATTCCTAAACAAAATGTCAGTAGCTTCCTTTTTCTACGTGTAGTACTTTTCCAGTATTCCCATGTTTACATCTTTATTATTTTGGTATTAAAAACCATTTGTTGAAATATAGTGATTTATGTTTTCAGTATGTCTAATATTGTCTTTTAATATGGTACTATTTCATCAATGATAATGGTTCAATATATTCTGTGTTACTGTGTGCATTGCTTCCCTAAATTAGAATTTATATGAATACAATTTTTAATGTTTTTGACTTATGGAGGGATAGTGTTAAAAATTTTAAGTATGTTAAAGTATAATTAAAGTATGATGTTTGCTGTAGTTTCCATCATTTTAGTTATTCTGTCACATCTTCTAAGGAAAACTGAATAGATTTACTTTTATTACTCTAATGTATTATGATTTTTAAATTCACACATACACAAAGTATGTCAAGATTTTTTAAACTAATGTGAAATTTTATAACTGGCCACTCAGACTTACTTTACTTTTAATACTTTAGTATGAGAATATTTTACATATATATAGTCTAAAACTTTTATATTTTAAAAATTATCTTCTTGAATAGAATTAGGAAATAATTATAAAAAGCTTCAGGAATGGCACACTAAAGTTTCAGATCTACTGAGGAAGGCTACCACTTACAACGAAGGTGGAATAGAAGGGACTGGACTTAACCTTCCTACCTCAGACAACAAAAATGGACAAATATATAATTGATTTAATAACACTGGATATCAGGCAACTAAGGACAGTAATTATTAAGAGTAGGAAGACAAATGACTTGAATCCTAAAATTGCCCTAGCCTGCCACTTTAAGAGAATTTGCTGCACAGAGCATAGAGGAAGAGAAGGCAGATGGAGCCTATGGACTCCCTGAACTAAGGTGATGGAACTGAGGGTTTGGGGAAACAACAGTGTCTAGAGTTCACAGAACAGACTACTGAAGAAGAGAGAACTATCCAGAGAGAGAACTCCAAAGAACTTCAGAGGGTCCCTCTCAAGTGTTCAGATGAGAACCTATCAGTGCATGAATGAAGGAATCTATCCAAGCCTGGAGAAAGGACCACCCAAAAAGAATAGAAGTAATAATGCCTGAGAATACTGTCTGTTTTCTGTTTTTTTGGTTTTTTTCCATGAGACTGGATAACATCAGATTTCAAAGGACATTGGATTGAGTCCACAGAAGTCTCTGGCCTCAGTAGTAAAGAACGTGTAGCCCTAGACTGACACTGTATCACAAAAAAAAAAAAAAAAAAAAAAAAAAAAAAAAAATCTTGAAAAGCAGGAACTGAAAGGATCAAAATGTTTCTAAGTAATACAACTGCATGTAGAAAAAGCTCAAGAATAGTTATAAAAATTACAAAAACATCTAACACATAACAATGGAAAATTCACAATGGCTAGCACCTAATAAAAAATTACCTACCAGGCAAAAGAAAGGGGGAAAAAAGACACATAAAAAGAATTTAAATCAATCCAAACTAAGCAAGACCTGGTATAGATGTTATAATTAGTACACAAGGATATTAAATTGTTATAGAAGTATACTCCTTATATTCGAAATGCTAAGTAAAGATATGAAAATATAATTGGATCCAAATGAAGCATCTGTAATAGAAAACTTAAATGTCTAAAATAAAAATATACTGAATGAGATTAACAACAATAAACATTGCACAAAAAAATTAGTGAACTTGGAGATACAGTGAAAAAGACTATCCAAAATGAAGCACAAATCAAAAAGAGAATTTAAAAAAATAAGTATCTGTGAGCAATGAACAACTTGAAGCTGCCTAATACACAACTAATTTAAGTCATGCAGGGGAGCAGAGGCAAATATTTGAAGAAATAATGGCTGAAAAGAGTCTAAATTTGATGAAAACTATAAACCTACATATCCAGGAAGCTCAATGAACTCTAAACACAGGAAATGTGAATAAGAATATGTGAAGGTACATCATATTCTTTAAAACCAATAATAAATAAAAAATCATAAAGCATCCAGAAAAAACTGACTCAGTACATAACTGAGAAATAGAGATGACTGCAGATTTTTCACTTTAACAGTGCCAAGTACTCAGAGAAAAAGATATCAACCTAGGCTTCCATACCCACTCATATTTCCTTTAAAAATGAAGGTGAAATAATGATTTTTTTTCCAAACATACAAATGCTAAAGGAACTCATCGCCAGAAGATATGCACTACAACAAATATTAAAGGAAGCCTTTCAGGCAGAAGAACAATGGTACCAGAAGGGAATATAGAATATAGATGTATATAAAGGAATAGAGAACGTAAGAAATGATAACTGGATGGATAAATATATAAGGTTTATTCTTATTGTTTAAATACTTTAAATATAATTGGTAACTGGATGGATAAATATATAAGGTTTATTCTTATTGTTTAAATACCTTTAAATATAATTGGCTGTTAAAACAAATAGCAATGTTGTATAAAGTTTGCAACATATGTAAAAGTAAAATATATGACCTTAGTAACATGAAGGTTATGAGAGGAAAATAGAAGTGTATGATTATGTTTTCATACCATACTATATGGTAAGAGGTATGGTATCACTTGAAAGGTTGTAATAAGTTAAATATTTATGCTGTAAGTCACAAAACTATAAAACAAAGGGTTATAGCTAACTAATAAGCCAACAGAAAAGATAAAATGGAACCATGAAAGTACCATTCTTTCACCCAAAAGAATACAGAAAGTGAGGAAAATAGAACAAAGAACAGAGGGGACAAATAGAAAATAAACAGCAAGTTGATAGACATAAACTATCCAAATCAATCATGTTAAATGTAGTCAAAATACTACAATTAAAAGCTGGAGATTGTCAGATTGGACTTTTAAAAAGGCAAAGCCAGATATAGATTGCCTATAAGAAACCCACTTTAAATATAGAAACAGAGTTTTAATTTAAAAGGATTAAAGAGATAAACCCTCCTAACACTAATTTAAAGAAATATGAAGTACCAATATTAATATTTGACAATTTAGACTTTAGGACAAAGATTATTACCGAGGATAAAGGAGGTCATTTTGTAATAATAAAGGAGGTCATTTTGTATTAACCCTAAACATTTGAATGTATTATGGTAGAGCTTCAAATTGCATGGGGAAAATTTGATACAAAAATTGTTAGACTGGATTTTAAAAAACAAAAAAACAAGATCCAACTATGATGCTTCAGAAAGCTCAACAAAATTAGCAAACAACTAGTCTGATGGAGAGAAAAGACACAAATTACTTAAATAAGTAATGCATAGGAAATCACTGCCAATTTAACAATTTAAAAGGATTACTTTGGGAATACTTAAGGGAATCACGTTGGAATACAATGAATAAATACCTTTATGCCATGAAATTAAACAATGTAGAAGTGGAAACATTTCTAGAAAGCCAGAAATTACAGAAACTGATGCAGAAAAAAAAAAAAAAAGAAATCTGAACAAACCTATAATGATGTTAAGAAGTTGAATTCGTAAGAAGAAAAGCTTAGGCCCAGTGGCTTCACTGATGAATTGTATCAAATATGTAAAAGTAGGGCAGCCCCGGTGGCGCAGCGGTTTAGCGCTGCCTGCAGCCCAGGGCGTGATCCTGGAGACCTGGGATCGAGTCTCATGTCGGGCTCTCTGCATGGTGCCTGCTTCTCCCTCTGCCTGTGTCTCTGCCTCTCTCTATAGTTGTGTCCCTATGAATAAATAAATTTAAAAAAAATATGTAAAAGGAAACACCAATCTTCCTCACATTCTTTGAGGGAAAAAAAAAAGAGAAGGAAATACTATCCATTCATTTTTATGAGACCAATATTATTCCAATACTAAAGTCAAACAAGCATATCACAAGAAAACTGCAGACCAATATCTCATGAATGTAAACACAGAAATCCTGAGCAAAATATTAGTAAATCAAATTTAGCAATTTGTAAAAAAGATTCACCATAACAAAGAAGAATTTATCCGTAATGCAATGTTTGTTCACTAACTAAAAACCAATTAAATGTAATTCAACATAGTAATGAAAAAAGGAAAAAAAAAAAAAAAAAGAAAAAAGGATAAAATCACATGATCATGTGACGAGATGAATAAAAGGCTATGATAATAGCCAACACCCCTTCACAACAAAAACTATCAACAAAGTAGGAATAGAAGGGAACTTCCTCAACCTGATAAAGAGAACTTTAAAAAACCTACTACCATCATTTTTAATGTAGAAGCCTGAATGCTTTCTCCTTAACTGGGGGTTAGGCAGATATATTTGCCCTTACTATTTTTATTCAACAGTGCACTAGAAATTCTAATTAGGGTAGTCAGGCAAGAAAAATAAAAGTCATTCAAAATGGAAAGAAAGAAATAAAACTTATCTTTATTCAGACAACAGGGTGTCAGGATGGCCGAGTGGTCTAAGGCGCCAGACTCAAACTCCGCTTCCTCAGACAACATGATTCTTCTACATGTAGAAAATTCTAAAGACTCAACAAAAAAACTCCTAGAACTAATAAACAATGTCAGCAAGGTCCCAAAGGTACATTAGCAATATACAAAATCAATTATATTTTATACGCTTACCACTAACATTTTGAAAAGGAAATTAAGAAATATTTCCATTCCCATTATATCAAAATTTTTAAAATAAATTTCATAAAATAAGTACAAACTTGAATACTAAATAAATCACAAAATATTGCATAAAAAAAAACAAAGGAACATCTAAGTAAATGAGATATTCCAAATTAATGGACTAGAAGACTCAATATTATTAAGATGGAAGTTCTACTTCAGATTTATCTCTGATTCAGTAAAATCCCTAACAAAACCTAAGTAATATTTTTTTTATATTTTTTGCTGTAATTAACTAATCTTAAAATTTATATAGAAACACACAAAATTCAGAACAGCCAAAAAGGAACAAATTTGGAAGACTTAACACTTCCAGATTTCAAACTTACTACAAAACTATAGTAGTCACAACATTGGGGGACTGGCATAATGAAATCCAAGTCATAATTCAAAAATGAATCCTTATATTTATGGTCAATTGATTTATAACACAGGTGTCAGAGCACTTCAGTGGGGGAAAAATTGTCTTTTAAGCTATTAATATTTGAACAATTGAAATGCACATGGAAAAGGATTAACTTAGATTCTATCTCACACCATCCACAAAACCTAACTTAACATGGTTTATAAACTGAACTGTAAGAGCTAAAACTATAAAACTCTTAGAAGAAAATATAGGAGAAAATCATATAAAACCATAACTTGGGTTAGCCAGAGGTTTTTCCCAGACAAACACAAAAGCATTATCATAAAAGAACAAAGAGATAAATTCAACTTCATAAAAACTTAAAATGTTTGAGATTCAAAGATACCATTAAGAAGATAAAGACAAACCACAGACTTGGACAAAATATTTGCAAATCACATATTTGAGAAAGGACTTTCATCCAGAATACATCAAGAAATCTTAATGTACTATGTATACCACTACATGGTTTAACATAAAAAAAATATGCTAGATAGAAGATGCCAGGTACAAAAGCCTACATGTTGTATGATTCCTTTTAATAACATGTACAGAAAAGGCAAATCTATAGAGCAGAGATTAGATTAGTAGTTGTCTGGCTGGGGGTAGAAATGGGAAATGAGTGAAAATGAGTATGAGGAATTTTGGGGGTATAATGGAAATGTTCTAAGTTTAGATTATGGTGATGATTACACAACTCTTAAAAGTTACTAAAAATTACTGGATAGTATACTTCAAACCAATTAAAACTATATAAATTATACCTCAATTTTTAAAACAGTGAGGAAAATTACAGAAGAAATAGAAAAAAACCTCAATTATAGTCAGAGATTTTAATGTTTTTTCTTAGTAATTCATAGCATAAGTAGAAAAGCAGTAATACTGGAGAGGATCAATAATATCAACTAACATGACCTAGTTAATGTTTATAGAACATTCCACATAACAATATCAGAATACACATTCTTCTCAGGTGCATTCAGGGCACTTACCAGGACAGACGATATTCTGACCAAAAAAAGTCTCAATAGATTTAAAAGTATACAAATCATACAAAGTATGTTGTCTAACCATAATAGAACTAAATTAGAAATCAGTAACAGAACCATCTCTGGAAAATCTTCAAATATTTAGAAACAAAATAACACACTTCTAAATAACTATGAGTCAAAGGGAAAATAAAATGTATTTTGAACTGAATGAAATGAAAACACAACATATCAAAATTCATGGGGTGCAACTACAGAAGAGATGTGGAAACTTATAGCACTGGATGTTTATATTATAAAAAAAGAAATATCACAAATCAATTACTTGTTTTCACCATAAGAAAATATAAGAAAGAGAGAAGAGAGCAAATTGAATTCAAGTTAATAGAAGAAAGGGAATAGGGAAAGTTAGAACAGAAATCAATGAAATAAACCAAAAAGCAATCAAAAAAATAATTAAACAAAAGTTTGACTCTATGAAATCAATAAAATTGGTCAACTTTTAGGCAGAATGACCAGCAAAAAAAAAGAGAAGACAGAAATTACCAATATGAGAAAATAGCTGATGTTGCTACAGTCTACAAACAAAGAGATACTAAGGAAAAGTTACAACGTTATGTAAATACATTTGACAACTTAGAAAATTTCTTTGAAAGACAGAAACTTGATGCTCACTCAAAAGAAATAACATAAATAGCCCTATATCTAATAAAGAAATTGAATATGTGGTTAAAAACTTTGCCACAAAGAAAACTGAAGGACCAGATGACTTAACCAATAAGATGTACCAAACATTTAAGGACAATATAATAACAGTTATACACAAACTCTTCCAGAAAATTGTCTATTTGGAAAAACTTCTCAACTTATTTTATGAGAGAAACATTACCATGATACCAATACCTGATCAAAATACTAAAAGAAATCTATAGACCTTATAGAAATTATGTATGGCAAGTTTAGCAAATTAAATTTTAAAAGATTTAGCAAAATAAAAATTTATCAAATTTAATACCACAATGCATAAAAAGGGCAATGTATCATGACCAAGTGATGTTCATCCCAGAATTAATTATTTGTTTAATATTTGAAAATTAAAGTAATATTATTATCATATTTTAAAACCCCAAAATCATTATTTCAAGAGATTCAGAAAAAACATGTGACAAAATCAAACACCTATTTCTGTTTAGGAGGAGAAGGAGGAGAAACTCTAAGCAAAGTAAAACAGAAAGAACCTTTCTTAAAAGATAGGTAAAGGGCATTTGTCAAAACCTACAGCTGAATTATACTTGGTGATAAAAGACTGAAACCTTTCTTCTTAAGATCAGAACAAGAAATGGTTGTCTATTCTCCCTGCTTTTAATCAGAATTGTACCGATGCTTCTAGCTGGTTCATAGGAAAGAAATAGAAATATAATGCATCCACATTGAAAAGGAAGAAGTAAAATGATCTGTATTTGAATACAACATTTTCATCTATATAGAAAGTCAGATGGAATCTACCCAAAAGCTCTTATAATTAAGAAGTGAATTTATGAACTTGTTGGATACAAGATAAAAATATGGTATCAATTGTATTTATGTGTATCTGCAATGGGAACAATTGAAAATTGAATTGAATTGAATATTGAAGAACCAATATTATGTCTGTTTTCCCCAACTTGATCTACAGACTCAATTCAGTTAAAAAAAAAAAAAAATCTCAACAGGCATTTTCGTGTAAATTGATAAACTGACTCTAAAACTTAACTGAAAATATTTAGTACCCAGAATGGTTAAAAACAACTTTAATGAAAGATCAAAGTTAGAAGCCTTACAATAGTTGATTTCAGAACTTATTTTAAAGCTGTAGTAATTGAGACATTGTGATAAAAATAGACAAATGCAGGGGTGCCTGGGTGTTGTAGGTCAGTTAAACATCTGTCTCTTTTTTTCTGCCCAGTTCATGATCTCAGGGTCTTGAGAACATGGGGTGGAATCTGTTTGAGATTCTCTCTTCCTGTCTCTCTGCCTTTCCCACTTGTTGTCTTTCTTTCTCTCTAACTATGTTTTGGTGATCGGGTATGTTTTGAGAGGTTGGAGGTAGGTCGGAGTGAGGGAGGGTAGGAATGCGGAAGGGTACTGAAGGTTAATCAGTGAGGAGTGCCGTTGCTTAATTCGGGATGAGTGTAGGTTAGCTTTTTGAGTTCTTTAGTATTCTTATCTTTTTTGTTCTTATTTCTTGTTACTTTCTTTTTCTTTCTTTTCTTTCTTTCTTTCTTTCTGAAATAAATAAATAGATCTTTTTTTAGAAATAGACGAATGTATTAAAAGAGCAGTATTACAATGCAGATAGAAACCCACAGATAGGGATCCCTGGGTGGCGCAGCGGTTTGGCGCCTGCCTTTGGCCCAGGGCGCGATCCTGGAGACCCGGGATCGAATCCCACGTCGGGCTCCCGGTGCTTGGAGCCTGCTTCTCCCTCTGCCTGTGTCTCTGCCTCTCTCTCTCTCTCTCTCTCTCTCTCTCTGTGTGACTATTGTAAATAAATAAAAATTTAAAAAAAAAAAAAAAAAAAAAAAAAAAGAAACCCACAGATATGTGGATAACGGATTTTCAACAAAGCTAGAAAGGCAATTCAGTGGTGTAAGGATGGTCTTTTTTAACAAATGCTTTAGAGCTTGTAGATATCCATTTGCAAAAAAAAAAAAAAAGGAAAAGAAAGAAAGAAAGAAAGAAAGAAAGAAGAAAGAAAGAAAGAAAGAAAGAAAGAAAGAAAGAAAGAAAGAAAGAAAAAGAAAGAAAGAAAAGAAAGTACTTCTATTTATCCTGAATATAAAAGATAATGCAAAAATGAATCAGTGCAAACCCTAAAATTATAAAACTCCTAGGAGAAAACTTTATCACCTTTAGTTAGGCAAAAAAGTTCTTAGGGTATGAAAATCGCATGCCATTAAATAGCACATTGATTAAATTGGACTCTCTAAAATAGAATAGTTTTGTTTTTTGTTTTTTGTTTTTTTTCTTTTAAAGAACACTGTTAAGGTGCACCTGGGTGATTCCATCACCTTTGGCTCAGACGTCCTGGGATCAAGCCCCACACTGGGCTCCCTGCTCAGTGGGGAGCCTGCTTCTCCCTCTCCCTCTGCTGTTCCTCCTGCTTGTGCTTTCTGGCTTTCTCTCTCCCTGTGTCAAATAAATAAATAAAATCTTTGGGACACCTGGGTGGCTCAGCAGTTGAGCGTCTGCCTTTGGCTCAGGTTGTGATCCCTGGGGTCCCAGGATCTAGCTTCCCCGCAGGGAGCCTGCTTTCCCTCTGCCTATGTCTCTGCCTTTCTTTCTCTATGTCTCTCATGAATAAATAAATAAATCTTAAGAAAAAACAATCTTAAAATAAAATGACAATGTTAGGATAATAAAAAGCCAAGCCACGGGCCAGAAGAAATATTTGCAAATCATATATCTAATAAAAGACTTGTATACAAAATATATAGAGAACTATTAAAACTCATGAATAAGAGAACATAACAATAAAAAATGGATGTAAGATTTGAAAGACCATTATTAAAATTATTAAATATTAAAAAATATTTTAGAGATAGAAAACACATGAAAAGATAGTCAACATTAGTCTTTAGATATATGTAAATGAGATGCCATTAGACCCTTATTAGAATGGCTAATGAAAAAGACTATGAAAAGAAGTACTGGAGAGGATGGAAATTTACTGAAATTCTTTTATTCTGTTAGTGAGAATGTAAAATGTGATAGCCTCTTTGGAAAATACTTTGGTGGTTTTTCCTAAAAGTTAAATATACAACTACCATATAATTCAGTCATTCCACTACTAAGTCTTTATCAAAGAAAAGTGTAAATATGAACGTTCATTGTAACTTGATATATGATAACCAGATAACCCAAATGCCCTTCAACTGGCTGATAGATATACAAACTGTGGTACAGCCATAATAGAGAATATTATTTAGTGATAAAAACAATGAGCTATTGACATACATGGACAACATAGATGAATCTCAGAATACTTCTACTGAGTGGAAGAGATATAAAAAAATGCTAGTATGATTCCATTCATATTCAATTCTAATTGCAAACTAATGAATTAAATGGAAAACTATGAAGAAAAAAATAACTGAATTCCTGTGACTACAAATATTAATACCTTAAAAGTTGAAATAAATCTTTGCTTTACAGATAAAACACTAGACCCAGACATTCTTTTCAGGTCGTTCATACTTAATCTTAACATATTATTTCAGCTTAATAAAACTTGCATAATATACATAATGTAGGAATATTTCCAAGCTTATTTACAAGGAAAACACAACTTTTATACCAAATATCCACACATCCATTCCAAAAAAGGAAATTTATAGCCCCATTTCACTCTAAAATATAAATGACCATAAAAGCTACATAAAACAGCAAATCCAATCCAATAGTTTTATAATATTCAGTAAATGTTCTTTTAGACATTTACAGATCAAAGGAGAATGAATATGTTCATTTCTTCATAATGAATTAAAAATTTTATAAAATTCAACAAATTCATACTGATTATCTGTTAGCAAATTACAAATTAGGAAGAAGCTATCTCAATCTGATAGGATGTCTATTAAAAACTTATAGGAAATATAATCGCAAATGGCCAATGATAGAATTATTTATTTAAAAAAGAACTTGAACAAGAGTGTGATTGTAATGGAGATCTTAGTGCAATAAAAAAGAAGAATTTAGAAATAATAATTCAAAGGAAGAAATAAAACTGTCATTGTTTATAGATGATATAATTGTTTTCCTCAAACTCTGAAAAGAATCTACAAATTATGGTTTAGCAAGATGTCTGGGTATAAGCATAGTATACAAAGTACAAATAGACATACTTTGTAATAGTAACACAATATCAAATACCTAGGAATGAATCTAACAAAAGTTATATAAAAGAACTACAGGAAAATAAACTAAAGTTTTATTAAGAAACATTAAAGAACATCTAAATAAATGGATATATGCCATAACCATGTGTAGGAAGACATTATTGTTAATTTCCCCCACTTGACATATATATTTAATTCAGTTGCAATCCTATCAGTATGCAGCTGGCATGAGAATAAATCAATCAGCGGAATAAGACTAACAGCCCAGAAGCAGACTGTCTTTCATGAGAAGGTCTCTTATAAGGATCTGAGGTAACATGTCAGACCAAGAGAGGAAAGTGATTCAATAAATTAAGCTGGAAAAAATACTATCCATAAAAAAAGAACATAGATGAAATTAGATCCCTGTCCTGCAACATGTAAACTCTAGATGGATTAAGGGCAGATAAACTTAAGGTTCAGTCAGGAAGCTGAAGAACTATAGAGATATGGATTACAATATTTATCATAAAGTTTAAACTACAAAATAGCAGGAGAAGCTGCTGCTTCTTTGTAAGAAGGTTCATAAGAAAATGGTCGAAGATTCTGAAAAAAGTCATGTGCCAGAGGCAACAAAGAGGAAATAGTGAAAAAGTTTGAAGGGCTGTTGCCCTTTCCTTCCCTTGGGGTCTTGAAGTCACTGTAGATCATAAGGAAGGAAAAATGCTTGCAAAACACCCCCTCATACCGTAATTTTATGAGTGACCTGCAGAAGAAAATCTGTAGGTCCTTTATGAATCTACAGATGTACTTGGCACAGGATTGGGAAAATCTGAAGAAAGAGATCTAGTATGAGCCAGAGGAGCATCTAACATCCCAGATTTTATCATACTTCTTTAGAAACCAGAAAGAATTGGAAAGAGATATTAAAAAAACCATAGTTATCATAACCATCTCTCACAAATGTGAACTACATAATTGATAAAGTTGAATAAGTCGAACATTCTCCCAACAAATGAGAATATGCATTTCTTCATCTACAAATGAAACATTTGTAAAATATTGCTATAATTTTTAAGTAATCCATTCATGTGGTATATATTTAAGAGTTAAAAAAAAACCCACTGTTTCTCAAACATCTAGTTCTCTTACTTGAATGAACTACTGTTACCAGTTTCTGTATGTTTGCACAGATGGTCTGTATTTACATAAACAACTATGTATGAGTTTTTCCTACTTTTTTTCAACATAAATAGTAACGTAGTATTATTGTGTACCCTCTGGGGTTTGTTTGTTTTTCAATTTTTATCTCTATTCTTTTAGTAGTTACTATTGAAATCACAACCTTGCACACTTAACAAAGTAACATTAATTAACCTCTCTACCTATTTTTTCAAACTGCATAAATATTGTAAAATCTGATTTGTACCCCCACACTATTTAACATATTATTGCCAGAATTTTACTCTGCCTCCTAATTAGTAATTTATTATATCATTTTGTTCATTCAGAGTTTTAGACTTACCTGAATATTTATCACTTTTACTTTCTCTGCTTCCTGCCTTTTTCATTTCATTTTATCCTTTTTTTTCCTGAGATAAATTTCTCTACTTTTGAAGTACAAATATTTTAGTAGTGCTTTCAATGAAGATCTGGAAACAGGCTGTGTTTTTCTGAATATATCTTTATTTCTTTATTTTTGATGAAGTTTAGCTATATATAAAACTCTAGAATTAGTTTTATTTTTCTCAGCATCCTGACAATGTTATTTTAATAACTTTTGGCTTTCAACTTTCTAGAAAAGTCTCTCCATTTATTTAAATTTTCTTTAAATTGTTAGCAGTTGTTATGAATTTGTGTCCCACCAAAAGCATATGTCCTAACCTCCTGTACCTAAGACCTTATTTGTAAATAGAGTTAATACAGAAGTAATCAAGTATTCATTTTTGAGAATAGACTTAATCCAATATGACTGATGTCCTTATATAAAGGAGAAATTTGAATACAGATAGACATGAATAGAGAGAAAACAATATGAAGACATTCAGGGAGAAGATAGCCATGTGACTGGAGGGCCATTATCTACAAGTGAAAGAATGCCAAGTATTGCTGGCAAACACCAGAAGCTAGAAGAAACACGGAAGGATTCTTCCCTGGAGCTGATACCCTGATTTTGGACTTCTACCCTCCAGAACTGTGAGACAATAAATTTCTCTTGTTTTAAGCCACTCAGTGTTTGGTACTTTGTTCTAGCAACCCTAGGAAAACTATTACAGCAGTGTTTTGTGTTTTGTGTTTTGTGTTTGTGATATATGTATACTGTATATATATCAGTATATATGTTTGGCATATTTTTTGTTAAATATATTCCTAAATTTTTCATGTGTTCTTGTGATGGTCACTTTGAAACTTATTTTTAGTTGTTCATTGCTATTCTCTAAAAAAATATAGTTCATTTTTGTATATTGACTATCAATGTATTCTGCAGTCTTTCTACATTGTTAGTCTTAACTTTTTTGTAGCTTCCTTGGGAGTTTTAATTTATATGATCATATTACTACTTGCTTTCAAATCTGTATGCCATTCATTTATTTTCTTTGCTGTATTTTACTGTAATGCAAATGGAGTGTTGAACAGAAAGGGTTGGAATGGACATTCTTAGCTTATTTTTTGTCTTAGAGGGACTGCATTGTATATTTCATAAGTAAGTCTGATGTTAACTCTAAGTTTTTTGTAAGATGCCTTTTATTGATTTAAGGAAATTTCCTTCAGACTGTTTAACTGAGATATTTTATCATGAATGAGGGGTAAGCTTTTATAAATGATTCTTCTACATCTATTGAAGTAATTTTAAATTTGCATGTATAAATGAAATAACTCCAATATACATAAAGTAAACTAGAAAGAAAAATTAACAAATTAACTACTGTTGAAGAAAATACCATTATAATTTTCTCTCAGTCATTGATAGATCAAGCAAACAAAATTTTAGGAAACATACAGAAGAATCAAACCACATAATTAACAAGTTTAATCTCATAGTCAAAGAAAGACCTCTTCATCTAATAATTAATGAATTTATATTCCTCTGTTATATCCATGAAACATTTGTAAGAATTATTATTATACTATTTAATAATTCACTTTCTGACAAATTTCAAAGACATGACAAATATAGGCTCTTTTTCTCATCACCAGTATTATTATGTCAATTTAAAAAATAATAATAAATTACACCTATGTATTTCAAAATTTTAAGAAATGCTTTAATAAACATTTTCTTTCAAGATTTGTTATCTCTGCAATTATCATACATTATTCAGTCAATGGATGTCTTAGATTTAATGATGTATAGGAAACATCTTACAGATCCAAGAAGAAAATACCTAGACTTGAACTTTAAATAATACACTGCATATTAATATTTGAGTAATACAGAGAAGTAGTCAGAGAGGGAATGCTTATGTTAGTAAAGATTAAAAGGCTGAAAATTTTGACACATTTATCTAATTTAAGAGTTTAGGAACAGGGGATGCTTGGGTGGCTCAGGTCATGATCCCCAGGTCCCAGGATCCAGTCCCGCATCGGGCTCCCTGTGGAGAACCAGCTTCTCCTTCTGCATTTGTCTCTGCCCCTCTCTCTCTGTCTGTCATGAATAAATAAATAAAATCTTTAAAAAACTTCTCTCATGAATAAATAGATAAAATCTTTTAAAAAAAAGTTTAGGGAAAGGATAGCAAAAATAAATTCAAAGTAGAAAGAAAGAAATAATCATAACTATAGAGCAGGAATCAATAAAGTAAGAAACAAATTTCTAGTTGATAAGATTATGGAGCCTAAGAGTTAATCCATTGAAATGAATGGCAAAATAACCTATAATGAAATTTATTGACAGGATAAAAAGAAGGTACAAGATTCAAATAGAATATAATAGATACATCAGAAAATAAATAAATAGGATAAAATTATGAACATTGTAGCAAATACTGAAAACTTGAACAAAGCGAACAAATTCTTGTGAAAAATACAACTTAATAAACCTTGAAACAATAGGTCATTCTATGTCTACTGAAAATACAAATTAGTAATTTAAAATATTCCCATGAAGGAAACACTGGATCATGATAGTTTTATAGATGAGCTCCATCAAAATTTCAAACAACAGATTTTTTTTTAAATCCTACATAAATTTAACCAGAGAATAAAAAAGGACTGATTCTCAAGTTTTTATTGTGCCATTATAACCTTGATCCTAAACCAAAAGGTTAGTGAAAAAAAGGAAATTTAAATCACTTGTAAATAAAAATCTAAAAATCCTTAATGAAGTATCACTAAATTTAGGAGATATTTCTCAACCTAATAAAAATGTAACATCAGCAGATATCATTTTTAATGCCAAAATACTCAAAAAATTATATTTAAAGTCAGAATTTAAAAAGGAATGTAAATTTTCTCTGCTTCTTTCCAGCATTATGAATATAGTATAGGAAGACAAGAAAAAGGAAGAAGAAAGACCTTAGAATTAGAAAAATTATCTATGGAGAAAAATCCAAATTGAACCATATAAAATTTATTAGAAGTAAAAAAAGAAAGAGAGAGACTTTAACAAGGTGGTTGGTTAACAACATTTTACAATAAAGTATTTCTGTATATGAGCAATTATATTAGTAATCAGAATTTTAACAGTATTTCTTATAGCAGTGGAGATGAGTTACAAAGAAGAAATCCAACAAATGTGGAAAATTTAAATGAATGAAGTTAAAAATTTCACAGAAATTTAAATGGAGAGAATGCCTAGCTCATGGCTAGTAAAACAATATTAAAATACATGCCAGGGCTCCCTAAAATGATGTATTGATTCATTGCAGTTCATATCAAAATTCCATTAGGATGTTTTGTGCAATTTAATAACCTGAACTTAAGATTATATGGAAGAGCAAAGAGGAAAGATTCAAGATATATTTTTGATATATAACAATATAATAACAAACAGTGAGTTTTTGGTTTATGGATAAAGGGGAAAAAATAGAGCACCAACTAGATCCTAGCAGATAGAATACATTTACTTATGACTGAGGTGACATAACAGATCATTGGGGAAAGACAGAAATATTAAATAATGTCAAAATATGTGTTATACATATGGAAAAAGCAAAGTTGCGTCCATATCTCATGCATAAATTCACTTCGAGGCAGACAAAAATGTAAATGCTAAAAACAAAATCTTTTAAATTTTAGAAAAAGAATACCTGTCAATTCATAAGCTTGGAACCATTTCTTAAACAAGACTGAAAACACTACATTTAAAAGAAGATTGATACATCCAGTGACATTAAACTTAAGTACTTGAATTCATCAGAATGTTAAATGACAAGATCCAAGTAGAATCAACATAATTCCAATATATTTAACCTCTGTAGAATTATTAGCAAAATAGATTGACTTTCATCAGGAACGTAGTAAGATTTGAAGGAAGCAACACTTACAAATCACATATCCCCCCTATGCCCCAATTCTGTGCACAAACCCACACAAGACCACTCACAAAAGCTGACAAAATGAACTTCTTTTTTGCTGGTGTCATTCTTACTTTACACCAGAAGCAGATCTGATTCTTGACCAATACCAAAAATATGTAATCTTTATGCCCTAGACTACCTGGCATATTAAACTATCATTACCCTGTCTGTACTTGAGCATTTACATTTACAATGTGAAATCTTGTTACAAGATGAGTAGCAATTCTTATTATGACTCTCCTCAATAGCTTCATCTGTGGTATCTCTTTTTTTCCCAAATCCATTTAGAATGTATATACTAATTCTTTAAATCCTTTTGTGCCTAGTTTTTTTGGGAAATTGTGTGGTAATTGTAGTT
This sequence comes from Canis lupus familiaris, assembly GCF_011100685.1. Taxonomy (NCBI): domain Eukaryota; kingdom Metazoa; phylum Chordata; class Mammalia; order Carnivora; family Canidae; genus Canis; species Canis lupus. The sequence goes on from NC_049234.1 coordinate 5,416,691, forward strand.
TCCATATCAGTTGGGCCTGTAAAAGCCTATGAGTTGATTGCGTTTAAAATTTTATGATATGAGGATTTGGAAGGGAATGGGACCATTCCCCACTCACTGGGACCACATGATCAAGACAGATAAACATCTTTTATGTAACCATTAAGAGGAGGAAAACCAGAGTTCCTAGCAACAGACTCTTCCTTTTTCCAAGAGGGCAAGGGTTAAAAAAAAACAAACAAGAAAAGAAAAAAATGTACAGAGTATTTCTAAGAGGACCTTGGAAATATTGAAGGGCATTCCCAGAATGTTTAATTTTTGCTGCTTTAGATAACTTACACAACGTGAGTTATATACCTTACAGGAAAACATTTATTTTCTGAAAACTGAATTTAGTTTATTTAATGAATAATGTATGGTGGAAGTGGACAGACAAAAGAAGTCATTTCTTGAAATAGCAACACTGTTTTCACTTACCATTAAGTATTTTCTGATTGTAAAGAAGGACAAATACTGTAATAAGGGATTCTATTGTGTAAGAAGTGCCTGTTTTTTTTTTTTTTTATTTTTTTATTTTTTTGAAGTGCCTGTTTTTTGAGACACATGCAGGAAAAAAGATATATGAAAAATAAGTTGTAACATGTTTATATATGTGATATATTTCATAATTAAATGTGAAGACGACCTGTTTAAACCATCAATCAGTGCTATTTTTGCCATAGCACAATTAACATTTTAAAATTTTGTAATAGAGGTCTTGAATTATGTTAATCATTACTGCTCTGTTTTAGGCTATTTCCTAGAAAATATAACACAATTCACAATTTAGATGTATTAATAAGTTTGTGGATGATTCATTGCTCATTTCTTTTCAAAGCAATGGGCGAACAGCTAAATTAATACTAAAGGAAGATTGTTTAGGATGTCTTAAATTATGCTTTTTCTCCATGAGTGTGAAAAATGAAGAATTGGGTACATTAATTAGTTATTCATATTAGAAAAAGGCGCATTGAATGATCTTGAAATATGGAGATCCCTGGGTGGCTCAGCGGTTCAGCGCCTGCCTTTGGCCCGGGGCATGATCCTGAAGTCCCGACATCGAGTTCCGTGTCAGGCTCCCGGCATGGGGCCTGCTTCTCCCTATGCCTGTGTCTCTGCCTCTGTCTCTCTATGTCTATCATGAATAATGAAATAAATTCTTAAAAAAAAATGAATGCTCTTGAAATAACGTATTTTGCTTTGAAATTTATATAGACTTAAATGCCTTTGTCTAAAAGCAACTAAAACTGACTTAGCTTTTTGTTCAGTAGAATTTGTCAATCAACATCGAATCATGTACATATATTATTTAATATTATTTCAAGCTTTAGGGCATTTAGGAAATTTATTTTATACATCTTAAGAACAATTTATTTTAAGAATAAAATCTTTACATTATGAAATATATGTAAAAATAAGTGTGAGCTCCTAATCAGTTTCCTTCCCTCCATATTTTTCATTCTCAAATATTTCATTCAAAATTCTTTCATTTGTTTTTCAGGTTGGTGAGTTTTTTTTTTCTTAATAATCAACAATTTTAATTATAGCTATTGTTTGCTTCATAGGGTCAAAAAGAATAAGTGATAGTGAAATCTCTGACTATGACTGTGATGATGGAATTGGGATAGTATCAGGTAAGAATTTCAGAATTTTATAGTAATAAGAAGGAAGTATTATTCATCATTATTCACCAACAAACAGATTAAATAATAAATAAAATGAGAAAGAAATAACTTGCCTCTTTATCCACCTCCTCCCAAAACAACCTAATGGCAATTTTACCTATTGAATAATTACAGTTACTGGGACTCTTGTATCAGTTGTTAAACTGAACATCCTTACTGAAAGGTGTCAGATAAGTGAATACTTACAAACTTTCTATTTTTAAAGTACTAAATAATAATGATTTCATCATAAATTTGAAGTATTATTGTATAAAACTTCTTTATACTACATAACAGTGTGAAAAAAAATAAAATCTTTTTGACATCACCAGCATACCCAAATATGTCAAATATTTTAATGTACTTTCTGAATTTTTTTTCATTGTTTTCATGTTGATTACATATCAGGCAGAGCTTCATTTAAACTTCATTTAAGCTTCATTTAAACTTCAATTATGGTATTGTAGCTTAAAGTATTGCTGACAGGCACTAGGGGGGCACTTGATGAGATGAGCACTGGGTGTTATACTGTATGTTGGCAAATTGAATTTAAATAAAAAGACATAAAACTAAAATAAAATTTTTAAATGTGTATGAAGTAAAAAATAAAATAAGATATAAAATAAATAATAAGATAAAATAAAATAAATAAAATATTGCCTGCTTTTTGTTTGGAAATTTACCTGATAACTTAAAAAAAAATGAGGATGATTTCAAATCCTCAAAATCTGTCACTATTAGAAAGTTGAAGCATCACCATATTCTGTTTTGTATTCTTTTTATAAACATGAAAATATTATGATATTGTGGCTTTTGAAATGTCATCTTTTCATTGGCCTATAACTTTAGTAAAGGTATACCAATTATATTTACAGAAGTGTTATGATAACTAAGGCTTAAACATGCTAATTCTGTTAAAAATATTTTTCTTATGTTTTTTTTTTAATGTCCTTTTTGTTTTTAAGCACCATCATTAACAATAGTTTCAATAGGGACTAAATGCTTTAATCCGTAGTTTATCAGGTAATTTGTCAGATGAAACAAATAATCCTATATTCTCTATGAAATTGTTTCGAAGGCATTTTGAATGTGAATTGCATATATTCATATACACAGTACCATCTTACCCACCCACCCCCCGCCCATGTTAACTGGCATTTTAAACAACTAGTGTTAAGTCTAGACACCAGCAAAAGTGTTAATACTTTGTTTCCCATATACAGAGATTCATTTCCAACTGCATATTATATATCTGTCAAATTCAAAGTATCTGTTACAACCATTCGAAACCCTTTTAACCTGAACTATCAACCTTTTCTCAATAATGAACAGTCTCAGCTGCTTTATTTAATTTTTCCAAGTTTGCAAGGCAGATGTCTTGAAAATTAACTATACCAGAGGTAATACTTCCCATGTGCTTACTTAGTTTATTCTAATTCAAGACAGAGGTAATTTTTTATATTTGCATTGCTAATATTATTCTTCGAAGTAAATAGAGACTCTGATTGATATTGAAATTTAGGGTTCTTAGGGAAGTAATTGTTGGCATGGATTTTGTGCCATAGTGGTATACTGAGTAGGGAAATGAGAATGGTTGTAAACCAACTATTCTTTGAACCAGTTGACTCACCCCACAGTGCAAATAAATGGAATATATAAATAAAATATCAGTTTATAGCCACTTAGAATGCTAGTATTATTTTCTACTCTGACCTGAAACAATATAAAAATACGAGTAAATAATAATATTTTCCATTGGGAAGGTAGAGTGATGTTTTAATAATTAGCTCTTAAATGTTGCATATAATATTCTGATTTTCTAATTGCCTAACCCCAACACTCATTTTTATCACTTCTGAGTAGCTCTTTATATTATCAATAATGAATATTTTCTTAAAATTCTCTATTTTTTTTTTAGTTTTCATGGAACTGAATTATTTGAATTTTCTTCTTTTCGGTACTCTTCCTCCTTTTCTCAGTAGTCTCCCTCAAACTCCCGTAGTCATATCTCGTTTTTCTCTATACATTCCCTTACCTTGGATTTCAGTGATACTCTTTTTATAAATGCTTCTCAAGTCTTTCTCAACAGTCCTAATGTCTTTCCCAAGATTCTTTTCCACATGTGTGTAACTGTTTGTCTATGCAGCTGAAAATACTGTTATCTCCTCCTCTTCCAAACTGGTAAACCTTCTAAACTTCTCGACTCTTTGTAGTATATTTTTAGCTTCCTGGTAGGCTAACCAAATATTAAGTCATTTATTTCTTCCCTCTTTTTGCTCTTGTATCTGATCACAAATTGTTGGTGGTTCATAATAGAATGTCCCCAGACTCTATTGGTGGACTTTTTCACTATCTACACTCACTATTCTAGTGATCCCAACTATTTAAAGTCCCAAGCCTTTAACTGGCATCTTTATGCTAAAATTCCCACATGCCCAGTCAAAACCACTTACTCGTATTCTAAATTTTCATTTTCTACTGCCCACTTGACATCTGTGCTTGGAAATGTAGTAGATATCTTCAACTTAATATATTTAAAACCAAACTCCTGATCTTTCCCACCAAACTAAGTCATTTGATGCAACTCCATTCCTTTATGTACTTGAATTGAAATTTTTAGATTTGTTCTAGTCCTTCTCTTCCTCTTATGTCCAACATCAAATCTTATTCAAAATCATCCCGATGCCTCTAACTTCAGAAGATGTACAGAATCTGACTACTTTCCATGTTTCCATTGCTGTCATCCTGGTTCATCTCTTACCTGACTTATTGCCTTTTTCCTTTCAGCCTATTCTGATCATGGCACCTGAAGTGATCCTGTTTAAAGAAGATAGATCATATTCAGTTTCTGCTCAGAATCCGCTAATGGCTTAAAAATCACTCAGATCAAATTCCAAAAATCTTTGCAAAGCAACTCAAGGCCCCACATGATTTTCCTCCTTCCTCCAAGTGTCTCTGATCTCTTCCATTGTTCCACTCCTAGTACCCTATTTTCCCTGCTGTTTGTGAACACAGTAAAGTAATTCCTATCTTGGGGTCTTTGCACTTGTCTTGCAACCCTCCTCTCTATGCACTTGGCAAAGCATCTAACTTCCTAATCAAGTTGTTATGGAATGTCAGCCTCTTAGTGAGTTCTATCTATGCCTGACCACCTTATATAAAATTGCAAAATGCTTCCATATTCTGACATTTTGATCTCCCTTTATTCTGTTCTGTTTTCCTCTTAGAACTTAAATCACCTTCAAACATATATATATATTATTCAAACATATATAATTATTTACTGGGATTTTTATTGTTTCTATCACTCAAACTGGCATTTAAGCTACACAAGGGCAAAGCATTTTGTTTGTTTTGCTCACTGCAGCTCATAGAATAACATGCACATATAGTCATAAATACTTGTTGAATGAATGAATGTATTGATTTTTTCTGTGTAGTCTGTTACCATTTCCAGTTGTCATACTCCAAAATTGTACCACTAACTATATGTGGCTATTTATATTTAAATTAATTAAAAATAAATACATTAAAAATTCAGTTCCTCATTGACACTAGCCAGATTTCAAGTGCTCAATGGTCATGTGTGTCTAGTGGCTACCGTATTTGACAGCACTGATGGAGAACATTTTTATCATTTTAGACAGTTCTGTTGGACAATATGTTCTACATTTCATAAGAGCAATTAATCTTGCTACAAACTTTCTAATCTTTAGTTCGAATTGTATACTGCTGTCAGCTTCATCTTCCTAAATTGTTACTTTGATCATGAAAGATGAATGTAGTCTTAGAGCAATGAGAGGTTTGGAATCCGATAGATTTTGCTTTAAATACCAGACCCTGTATTTGACACTTAATTTAAATTTCTTAGTAAATTTCTTTTTTTTTTCTTAGTAAATTTCTTAATGTGAATTTCAGTTTCCTCAAATATATAATGGGGATTATATTATCTTCTTTGCAGAGTTGGCTTATTCGCATCATTAATAGATTCCTGAAAAAACATTGTGCTCTGCAAAATCATGGAGTAAAAACAAAAACAATAGGTATCTGGGAAAACTGGATTAGATCAGACCATTCAAAACCCGTGTAGCTTTGTAATCAAAACACTAAAAATAAATATCTAAGCACAATTCTGAAAAGTCATGTTATGTTTTATTCAATAAAAATATTAAAAGTGGGGTTTTAAGGTAAAATGAAGGTATCTAGATGGAAGGAGTATGTTCTAGACGGAAAGGTGGATAAATATGCAAAGTTATGGCATCAAGGGAAGTATTCACCACACCAGGAAGAACCCATGCAATAAATACTTATAAGATGGAATTCTTTTGACCAAAGTAAGCCAAAAGAAAGAACATGGGATGAATGAGCATGATATGTAGTTCTGTATTTCTCTGGCTTTCTGCATCTAGCTGTGTTAATGTACTTTGCTTCCAGCTGCTATTATTTGGTAGATGTAGTGAACACTCTTGATGCCCCACCCATATCCCCCTTGGTCAGCTGGTTTACCCATCTCCAGTGAATGTTGGCTGCTAACACAGCTGCACCATTATCTGGAGAATCGGCCTGAGACACACAGAAAACAATCTCTCCTGCTTCCCACTGGCGATCTTCAGTCAGTGACTGGCTAACACTGGATGACAAAGGTCCGGGACCCTTGCCTCCAAGTCAGAGCAAGTCTGGTACAATTCACATTCCAGAGCCTCCAGTGGGATCAAGCTGAGATCACATTCTTGCTTAGCTTCTTCCTGTGCCCTGTTCTGCTATTCTAATTCCTTTCTCTTGAGATGACTCCTTCCCATTCATTTGTGTACACTCAAATCTTTCTCTTGCTGCATTTCTTAGGAACCCAACTTCATATAATACTGCAAAGTGTGAGCATGTTGGGAAAAATCACATATGAACCAGTACTTTTTCTGAGTTATTTCTGAAATTAGTATTGTAGCAGAACACTCTGTATAGTACCTAGCAGAGTTCTTGCCACATAGTAAAAGTCAATAGCAGCCACGATGAACATGGTGAAGATAATGGTGATGGGGATAATACTACTTCCTGCTCAAAAATGTTCAGGTTTTTCCATTACAAGCCTCATGATGTTTTAGATATATACAACTTGGGTGAAATTTACTTTTACTATTTATTTCCCTACTGTTGCTCCACATTGGATAGCTGTTTTTCTACCAGCTTTGAGTTCCTTCTACTTTTCTCTCCATCTGTCAAATATCCATTGCTTTCTAAGAGTCATTTGAGCTTAGTACTTCTAATACACTTTTTTGAAGTGTGTCAAATCATTGGGTTGTTTCCCTCCTCCAAACTGCTGTGTTTTTTTTCTCAGCCCTGACAAACACTGTAAGAAAAGCAGTCTATGTAGGTGCTTCAGATGGTATTCAGAATACTTTCTAATATTGTTTATCTCTTAAAGAAATAACCATAGACTTTTAGGAATTTTTATGAAGTTAATAATTTTGAATATTTACAATTGTTAAGAAGTCATTGAAGCTCTTCTAGTTCATTAAAGAGATGAAAATGTTTTTAGAATAAACTTGCATCTTTTAGTAAAGATAATTAACTGTATATAAAAGTTTTAGTCTAACTAGCACAATGCTTGGACATAGTATTTATCTAAATATTTGTCATTCATTTTTAATTTAAATGTTTACAAAATATTATTTTATTATGGTATTATGTTTTATACATTAGGCTTTACATTTAATATATTTAGAAGCTTTCAACTTCACTAACATTTTTTTCACTAAAGTACAAAATACAAAAGTACTTAATGGGTAGATAACTGTACTCTTAATCTTTGCCCCTTTAGATTATCGGCACAATGGTCGAGATCTTCAAAGCTCAACATTATCAGTGCCAGAACAAGTAATGTCATCAAACCACTGTTCACCATCAGGGTCTCCTCACCGAGTAGATGTTATAGGAAGGACTAGATCATGGTCACCCAGTGTTCCTCCTCCACAAAGGTAAGATACCATACACATTTTATTTGTAGGATATATGTAGGTATTAAAAGCCTATGTATCACAAAGAATCATGAATAATTTCTAAAGATAATAAAGTCTTGTGGAAGAAAATTACATAAGGGAAAATAAATATGTTCTTCAACAACCTAAATATTGAAAGTAATATGAAGTATGGGCTACTTTGTAACTCTGGTTGATGTGTATATTCTTTTATGTGAGAGTTCAAAATCATAAAGAAGACCCAGCTTTCAGTATATCAATACTGAGTATATACAGTTAGAACCAACTAACTATACCCTTGAATGATAAAGGTATTGACAATTTAAGAAATGGGAGAAAATAAACATTTGATGGGGTTTTAAAGTTAAGAGCAATCATGCAAAGAATAAAAAAGAAAGCACAGATGGAGGGAAGAGTGGCTCGGAAAATCTACAGCTCCAGGTCTTATGCCTAGTAGAAAACTAATCAATCCAGTTAAGTACAGAAAGGCTTCCTGGAGTTAGATCCATGGAAATAATATTTTTGCTAATAAGAAATGTGTATAGGATTCACATTTTATATATTTTCAAGGTTTAAGAAAATTTGAACTCTTAGAATGATAGTCTTATAATGCCTATTTTGAATGAATAATTGATTTAGTTTTAGATTTAGACTTTTTCCTTATGATTTAATTTTATACATAATTTTTTATAAATTACTAAAGGCTTCTGAAAAATAATTACTTAAATGTGGTAGACCTGTCAATAGAATAACTTTTGTAATCTGAAATTTTAAAAGACCTAGATTCTGTATTTTAACTTTGATAAATAAATTGAGCTGTTTCTTACTTTAAGAAAAAAAAAAAAAAGGTGCTCGACTTTTACCAGGGAAAGAATATTTGACCACACCTAGAAAAACATGGGCAAAGTTTTAGAATAAATTCAGCTGTACCTAATAGAAAGCCCATAGTAGTAGAAACTATATAAGAGGCTTATGAAAAAGAAGTGTGTCTATTGAAAATCCAGGCCACACATGGTAACTTAAAAAAAATCATCATTGATTATTTATAAAGACTTCAATTTAGACTTTAAAAAACAAATCCTAATCATTTTCTTAAAACAAGATACACCAGTATTATCTATAAGCAGCATGCTGAACTCATTTTCTTCACATAAATTTATTCCTCCTCCATTATTGCATATAAGAATCACTCCTAGAAATGTGGGAATCATCTATTAATAATTTTGATAACCCTTATCTTTATCCCCATTGATACTCTGTTTATGTTTATCTCTGTTATAGCAGTAATCTCCTAACTTCACTGTCAACCTCCAGTAAAAATGTATCCCATTAGCCCAAGGTGCAATTAGTTAAAAGAAAAAAACTTGGACTTGACATTACAATGATTTTTGTCTTTCATTTTATTAATAAACCTCATTTCTTAGTGTAGTATATGTTTATGGCCTATTAAGATATTTAATGGATTTTGCTAATTTCAGTCGGAATGTGGAACAGGGTCTTCGAGGGACGCGCTCTACTGCTGGACATTATAACACAATTAGCCGAATGGATAGACATCGTGTCATGGATGACCATTATTCTCCAGATAGAGACAGGTAAATAGGATTAAATACTATTAGACCTTATTACAATTGCTGCCTTCAGGAAGAAGGTATTACTGTAAAATATTTTCATCCAAAACTTGGATATGTATGTTATCTTAGCTTCAAAAATAATTTCCTTTATAATACCTACATTCATTCTTATGACCACCATGTAAAAAAATAAAACAAACAGGAACAATCTTTTCTTTGGTTTAAAAAAAAATTATCTTAGCTCTTGCAGTTTTGATCCTTTATTAAATCAAACAAGTTAGGCTAGTGAGTTTGCACATGAGGTTATAAGGATAATTTTAATGAAAATAAGACATTTTATTATTTTTGTGTTATCATAGCCAATCATTACATATAAATATAATTAATGAGACAATAGATTTAAAGTCTTTCACATTTATCCGGGAAATCAGTGTGCCTTTTTATGCATAAAAGTATTGAGACAAGTCTGGTTTGTTTAGAAACAGACACACACACACAAAAGAAACAGACACAAAAACTGATTCATGAAGAGGTTTTTCCTCATGGCTTTCAGTAATAAATCTTTTAAGCATCTTAAAGAATCATGCTTATTGATTGCTGTATTTGGAGGAATTCTTCAAATTTGCTCCATTAAATATGACATTCTTGGAAGTAACATATATTCCAATGCATTAATCACATTTATTACTACTGATTTAAGTTAAACAAATTGATTAACCCTTGAATTCATGGTTTGATTCTATATAAAATGAAAAATGCTATGATATTTCCACCACACTGTCAAATAGGTTTGAGATAAGGATTGGCAAAGAAAGCTTAATTTACTATTCAGAGAATATAATGATAAAATAACAAGGGAACTCAGAAGTCTCTTTGTATGCATCCTAAACCAATTTTGATAAAAGCATCTTAAATCAACTTATTAGAGAAGTTCCCAATATTTATCATTGTCAATATTCATGAATTTAATTGTTTTTGTCTAAATCTAGGGTTATCCTCAATTCAGGCTTATAATTTCATTATGTTAAGTACACTTTTCCATAAGAAAAGATAAGGAACATCTATACTAATCTTCAATAGTGTCAAACAAGTATTGACTTTTGTGTCTGAGATCTAAGAAATAGGAAGTTACTAAATTAATGTTTTTATTAATTGTTAAATGAAAGTTAATGTGGTATTTTATTTCTTTTTAGTTTGCTTGACATTTTCATAGTGATCTGTGTCCTTAGGGGTATTGTAGGTGTGTTACCTTTAGAAAGGTAACATATCAAACACATAATAATTTATCTAATTTTAAGACAAATGACCATAGCATTAATGATAAAGGGCTTGCTATTAAATCCTTGGTATATAGCTATTATAGTCATAACTGACATGTCATTATATTTTTTCTTAATTACTTTATAGCTTTATGAGTCTTTTAATTTGACAAAAATTATTGGAACCAATAATTTAGAAGTTTTGGAAAAATTTAATCCCTAGAGTTTCATCACTTTTTTAGAGTGCTATAGATTACCAGATCATAATTACTCCTAATTGTGAGCTTTTTAAATAAGTAAAATAGAATTTCTTTTAACTAGGACTATGAAACTATTTCTAATATATTATTTTCAAGTTATCTTTGTAATCATTACTTACAAACATGAGGGAACAAAAATCAAAGAGTACAATAATATCCTTGTTAGGTAGTCTATCACATTTTAAACAATGGGATCTTAATTTCTATTTTATTCTTTATATTCTAAATATTCAAAAAGATTTTTATAATAGAATGTATTCAAAGATATTGTAATTTTTATGCACTCCGTAGAAGATAAGAATACTGTAGAACTCTTACAGTGAATTTCATACAGTCAATCAAATATACTGTTTATTAAAGTGCCTAAAAGAGAATTTCCTTTGAAGTAAGTAAAATTTAGGCCTTTTGAGTGGTGTGTTAACTTTTCTTGTCAGCAGTAAATGGTGCACTGGACTAGAAGAGTATTTTATCGAATATACTCTTTTTTTGTAAGATTTGGAACTAAATGGCATTGGATTTGAATTTAGGCTTTTTATTACTTGCTAACTGTGTTTCTTTGGGAAAATTAAGGTTTTGACACTTGATATTTCTTATCTATAAAATTAGAACATTAGTTCCAACTTTATAGGGTTGTTGAGTAGATTAAATGACAGAGCACTTCCAGTTGCATGGTATATACTCAAAAAATGTGCTGTACTCTTAACATTTTAAAGGATCTGTGTCTTACAAATAATTGACCTTTTAATGTGCTTATTAATTGAGCAGAAAAAAAAGAAATCAGCTAATACAAGTATTTTTTTTTAAAAAAAGCTTTGTAGAGAGTATAGAACATGAGTTGGACCTTGAAAAGTGGACTTGCTTATTCAGGCAAGAACAAGAGCATAAGTACAGAGGCAGAACACACATATGTATCAGAAAGACCCAGTATAAAGGATGAAGGACTTGGGACATATTGGAAAGTTGTACATGAAGATAATGGCTTTTTACATTGACTACATTGGGTGAGAAATGATGCTATTCAACATTAGTTTATAGTGCCTGGCTAAACTTAAGAGGTATAAGAAGGATATAATAGTATTCATATCTTTTTCTTATAGGTAATGTTAAAAAGAATTATATATCAAAATTTGATTGGATCTTTATATCTTTGCACATCTCACTTTATTATCATTAGTTAAAATCCTATTCTGTTTTGAAAAGAAAATCAGTTCTTTACAAGTAATTCAGAAACTTGTATGCCAGGCTATTAGCTAAAATGACGAATTATAACAGACATCGTTCATCTTCTCTCCATCCCCCATACTTTTTGGATCATCGTTTCTCTGGTAAACCCTGGTAACTACTACTAGGAACATAATTTTCCTGGGGCAACATGTATGGCTTTAGTATTAGAAACCATTTCAAGAGCTTATTTGTTTACATGAGTTAATTTACTATTAAAAAGTATAGAGTATTAGAGAGTATTTCTGTAACATGTCAGAGATATCATATAATACTCTATCCTGGAGGCCAAAATATATTAGGTATCTTAATTCTATAGAGTATACCTTAAGCATAATAACAAAAAAAATACAATTAACATTGGCCTAGGATACAGTACTTCATAAGCTTTTTTTCTTTTGTTCATTCAATTAACACATTTATATTCTAAGAAGAAAAATGTCATATTATGTGGATCTCTAGGATACCTCAAACACTTAGGCCTTGTCTCTACTCTTTATCAGTCAACCAGTTACAAGAAAGTGTCAAAGTTACCCATAACTATTTATAGTCTTCTTGGTCCTTTTAGTTATTGGCTATGAGTGGAACACATCTCTGAAAGTTTGAAAATACAGAGAAAGTAAATGAAAAAAAAAGATAATTCACCTTAGAAAAATAATGCATTTTGTTACATTTCAGGAATATATTTTAACATAGTTAAATCATACTGAGTATATTTTAGGAACTATAAATTAGCAAAATATTAACAATATTACAGACACAGAACAGAAAGTTTTGCATTAAGTTGAGATTGTTGGAAATTTTGCTTTCAAAAACCATAGGTTATTTAAGAGTGAGATATTTTATTTCCTCTTTTTGCAGTCCTTTTTGTTTGGTGTTTTCTAAAAGTGGACATTCACTCATCTGATATAATGGAAGGATAATTCGTTATAAGTACAATTTTGTTTTGTCTTTAAAGATTACATTTCTTTTTTTTTAAAGATTACATTTCTTTATAAGAATCAAAATGTGTCTAGAAATTAGATCAGTAATTCAGTTCAATTATTTGAAAAATGAAATTTGTCATTATGATTTTTGAATCTGTAACTTCTTTTTTCACTTTTTAAAATTTAGTAATTTTTAAGCTTTCTGTTTTTTTCTTTCACAATGAATTACTTCTCTGCTCAATTTTTTAAAAAGTTCAAGGACATTGGATAAATTGCAATTTTTAACATAATTTTTAACTCATTAGTTATATTTGAGACAGTTTTATAATTCCATTAATTTTGGAAGAAAAGTAAAAATGACTTAATTGAGAAAGTAAGTAAAATATGTTCTTAAGTTGTACTAAGTGGATGTGGTAAAAGACCTTGGATGCATCTCTCTATCTTAGGTGGATTTTACTACCAAAACAGTGTGGTTAATTTTATGTAATATTCATTGATGTATTTTTATAGTTTTCAACAGAATCTCAAGGGGGATCATGACCAGATTAGGTTCCGAGGTATAATAGGACTATAGAAAACTATGCATTCCGGGTTCTCCAAAAACAGAACCAGTAGAATAGGTAGATAAGGATTTGGCATGCATAATTATGGATGAAAATACCTGCTTTATGCAAGCTGGAGACCCATAATACATGTGCTGCTGAAGCGAGTACTTGAGACCCATGAAATGATGGTATAATTCAGTCCCACTCTGAGGGCCAGAGAGATAAGAGAAGTCCAGATCTAAAATGAGTCAGGAAAAGGGGAAAAATTCATCCTTCCTACTTTTGTTCTGTTGAGCCTTTCACTAGAATATATGATACTTACCCAAATTGAGGAGAGCAGTCTACTGAGTCCACTGATTCAAATGCTGATATCATCCAGAAATACCCTCACAGACATATTTAGAAATAACATTTAATGTGAGCACCTCTTGGGCCAGTTAAATTAACTGACACAAAAAGGGAAATAAAACAAACTGATATTTGATATAGGTGATCCTTGCTTAATGTTTAGACAAAATTAACTATAAGGCTCTTCAAGGAAAATACTAGAAATTGATGATTTCTATGATCATCAATTGATATCTGTTCTATGAATTTGGAAATTTTAATAACCTTCCAAGTTTACATATTTTCATTGCTCAAGTAATTTTCAGAGAAAATCTATTTGTTCTTAATGCAATAAACTCCCACATCACAACTATTAGGTATTACTTCTACTCTTTGTAATGCCAGGAATGTCTTTTTTGAATACTGTTTCCTTTTTTCTTATACTATATAGGTTTGTAATGTTCTGTTTACATTTCTAGAATATTTCTGTGATTACGTGAACCATTGCTTTCTTTGGAGGGTAGACTAATCATGAAAATCATGTAGTTATGTTTTTACTTTTTAGTTCAATCCAAAATGTATTTATTATGTCAGCCAATTGTGGACAAGGATTTAAAATAAACATTATCCTGACCTAAATAAACAGATGATCCAACTAACTATACCAACTCATATATACCAACAAATTATACAATTTACCAATTAATTATAAGACATAGAAGACTGTCAGGCCTAAGCATGATATTATTGGAATAGATTGGAGAGAAAATTACCTGTCTGAGTATTGGGGAAAAGCTTCAAAGGGAAGTTGGACTTTAAAGATTGAGTAGAATTTTCAAAGGCAATGAAGTGGAGACAGAGGGAAGATAATGGCATTCTTGGCAGAGCGATAAGCATAAACAAAATCTTGAAGTCAGGAAAGTACAGGATATACTTAGAGAATCTCAGGTGGTCTGTTGTACCCACATAAAAAGTTGTGTAATGGGAGACGTGAAGTGATAGGACTTGAAGATTGAAGTAGTTTAGAACTTAATTTCTATGCCATTTTAAGGCGTATATACTTGTTTTGGGAATGTGAAACCAAGGAAGGATTTTAAGCAAAGTACCTACATGATCAAAAGCATAATTTGTAATTGTCTTGCTTGTAGACAGAGTGGAGAATGGATTGGATCAGGAAAGGGTTAGGGTTGAAGGAAGAGAGACAATAGATTATTTCAGTAGACCAGGTTAGCCTAATTGAAGGTAGTGGCAGGAGAAAAGGAAAAGTAGATAAATCTGAGTTATTTAGGCATTAGAACTTGCAAGGTTGATAATTAAATGTAGAAAATAAGGAAAATGAAGGAGTTAAATTAGGAGATTTTTAAAATTTGGCTTATTCAGTAAATATTTAAATCTTTAGTTAAGACTGGGATTACACGCAGAAGAATAGCTGAAATATTATATTAAGTTTCAAAGAAGGGTTAAAGAATTATATTTGAAACTAGAGGGTCTTTTAGAAATCATGGAATCATCAGTTCTGAAGAGGTACTTGAAGGACTCTAGTATTGTAGTTAAGGACGACACCAAATGCATAGAAACTAGTCTTCCAACTCCCTCTTAAGCCAGAGACATTCTGATTTTATTGGATTCCTAATGATTGGTTTTACATAAAAATCTGATCAAAAAGAAAGTTTGAAAACTACTACTCCAGCCCCCTCATTTCATAATGCCACACCAGACATCCAAATACACAGATGTCTCCCTCAAACCTCAAAATTAACATGTGTTTTTCTGAAGTGTCTACACGACTTTCAGGCCACCATGTGGAGAACCCAGGAAGCAGCTAGAAATGTGCTGTGAAACCCAAAGAAAAATGAAAGCTAAACAAAGTGACAGTTTATACTATAAAAGCAAATAATAAAATCCAGAAAGAATGTGTTGGAATATAAAGAAGTTGGAAGATTCCATCTCGGGAAACCACTGCCTCTATGGAATAAAGAGAAAGAGAATCCAGTGAATGAAATGGGTAAAGAAGCAGTTAGATAGGTGAGAAACCAGGCCAGTTGTGTAAATGCTAAGAGCCTAAATTTTGAATTAAGGAAGCCATGAGTTTGAAACCCAGTCCAGCTACTTACTATATGGCTGTCGGCAAGCACTTACAGCCTGTCTTTCTGTCTTTCTGTCTGTGGCAATACTAGAACCTACCTCAGAGAGTTGTTATGAGAAATAAAAGATATAAAGTAAATAAACCTGTAATGGAGTATTTGTCACCTAGTTAAGTGTTACATAAATACTATTTTTAATAGCCTGAGAGAATTATGTTTCAAAAACTAGGAGAGGTGAGAGTGTCAAAAAACAGAGGTTGAAAATCAATGTGTAACACCATCATAGATAAGAATAATATGATGAAGACCAAGAAGTTAAAGGATTTTTTTTTTAGGATTTCACAGGTAACACTCACAGGATAGCTTCCAGAGAATGATAGAGATTGAAAGTCCCATTACATACAGTGAGCTTAAAGCTTGAATGAGAAGTGAGGAAGTGGTGGCAAAATTAATAGACATGGCTAAGATGTTTTTCAACGAAAGGAAAGTCAGAGACATGCACGGGCTTGAGAGGAAGATGAGGTTAGTGAAGGGTTTATTTTTAGGATTAAGTGCGGTTCAGGAATGGAAGGCATGAGACAATAATGAAGGAAGGAAGGTCATGTGGGAAGTTAGGATTACAGGTAGAAGAGTTTGTTCCCTTGGGGCAAAAGAAAATGACAAGTGAAGATATAAGTATAGGTACTCTGTATTTAGAGGTATAAATATGACAGTTGAGAGAGTTCAAAGTTGGCTTCCCCCCTTTTTTTAAATGAAATATAATGTTCATCTGCCAAAGTTAAGTGTTTTGGCATGAAAGGTTTCAAGAAAACAGAAAAGTTTAAATTAGAGCTGTGGAAAGAAGAGGAGCCATCACAAATGGGTGAGGAGGTCAGTGTGCTGCTTTGGTGGCTTATGGTAGTCATGAGGCATGAAGTGTGGCACAGCCCACAGTAAGTAATAAACATGTACAACATATAATGAATGGAAAAATAGATAGGATCCAATGAACCTAATAAATAAAATTAATAACCAAATAATAATTCAAGTCAGCTTGTTCCTTACTAGATGTAGTTCTTAAGCCCTCTTAGTTATTTTTACTTATTTGTGATCAGAGAAGAAATAATACCTTATAAAATCTGTGTATATTAGAAATTGCTCTTTAATTATTTTCTTCTTAAACTTTCTTGTTATTTTGTTATTTTTCTTCTCATCTTTCCTCCTCAAAAAGGGAAAGCAACGATATTGTATAACATTTCATAGATGGTGCTAGAGATGTTTGAATGATAATTGATAAGATTTTATTTTGAAATATGGTTTGTTTAAGTCTTGATTTGTTATGTTTTTGTTGTGTTTATTTTGGAATACCTAGAATATTTTAACCTTTAGCACTGCCATATTATAATGGACTTTGGGAGGAAAGAGCAAGCTTTCTAATAACAATTTTCATTTGCTTTGCTAACTATCTGCTTCTCTTTTTTGAATTTTATTTTTTAAAATTAAATAATACCTTTTCATTTCTTTCCTGAGTCTCATTTATATTCTTGTTTCTGCCATGCTTGCAGTCATTTTCTTACTCTACCTCGCTCCAGATACAGTCAGAACATTGAACATCATCACAGGGATGGCAGGTATATTTTTCTTACAATTGAGTCTGTTCATAGAATTGCATGTGCCTGTCTAATGATATGATATAATTCAATTCTATTTCTGCTTTATATATATATATATTTACATGATTATTAATGAAATCTAGAAATATTATCCTTACTAATAAAATAATAGAAAATAAAAAGCATATGTAAACACTTTAATTGTAGTAAGATGTCAAAAATATAGCTTCCCTTTAATGAGCTAGTATCATCTCTTTGATGATTCTAAAAATTCAGTTCACCAGGAATTACAGTTAGCCTTTGACTACTTAGAAGGTTCGAATAACAGTATTTTTAAAAATTAATTGCATTTGACTAACGACCTTCATAATAATATATTTAGACAGCACTGGTTTTTCATACCTTAACAATCCACTTCCCCACCCCCACCCCCACCCCACAGTTGAGGAATCAGTTTTAGAATGCTTAGGTTGAACTGATCAGTTTGTAGTTTACCTTGTCGAAGATGGCTGTGATCTACTCATTGGTCATAGATAATCCTGGATCCATGGAGCATATTGGGTCTATGGGAAAATCCTTGTTCCTTTCAACTTTACCACCATTCTCCTTATATTGAAGGGAAATATCAATTACTTGACGCTTAACAGAAAGGAGGATAAACTAACTAGAAAGAGAAGGGAAAGAAGGTCTCTAAGGGCTTACAGTTTCTCAAGGTTTTATGTAGCTTTAGGGTTCTGAGCCAGTTTGTGACATTTTGAGGCTCTATAGGCAGAGAAAAGAAAGGCAGTGATAATGTGGTGGTGAGTTCAGTTAGTATAAAGAATTATATGCTGTACTCAGTTGTTTCAAAGTGATTTGGGTTATGTGTGACCACTTTTATACTATTTAATTCATTAAGAGTTATTAATAACAGTTTCAAAAATAATTGAAATTAATGAGTGAATTCCTAAGGATTGAATTCATGTAGATAAATGTAAAAGGGAATATAAGAGATAATATCAACAATAGATTCCTCATGATTCAAGTTTTGTGATGTCTTTCAGTAAATGTAATTGAAATTTAGTGTTTTCTGGTTTATTATATGTTAGTGATTATTGCTGTATTTTATTGTCTTTTGCATTTTCTCACTCTCTTTGTTATTTTGCTTTAATACTAAAATATTCTTTTTTAGTTTTACTTTTGCTGTATATTACATTCTGACTATTTTGGCTTTTCAGGGACTACACGTTTACCTTACAAAAACATGATTCCCTATGATTGACCAAGACCTTTCTTAAAGTGGGTAATGTGAATGAGACATCACTGATTCTAGGCTTATTCTGATTACTCTGGTATCTTCATTTAAATTTAAGTTAAAATCTTGCACCACATTTGGGTGTTTTTTTTTTTTTTATATTCTACTTATCTAAGTCATCGAAAAGTCAATTGCTTCATATTGTTTATTTTTTCAACAAGCCAACATGTGTAGAATCAGTTCTTAATCAGCTCTAGGTTGGCTGTCAATTTCCTGTACCTATTCCAATTCTGAACCCTAGCCTAGCTAGCCTATTTTTTAGGATACATTTCTGAATTGCCTCTTATGCCATGATTTGTTTTGTGGTCAGGAAACACAATTATCATTAATGTTTGTATTAAAGTAAAACATAGTTAATAAAATCAGTGTTAGGGGGCACCTGGGTGGCTTAGTGGTTGAACATCTGCCTTTGGCTCAGGTTATGATCCTGGCACAATGGTCCCGGGGTCCTGGGATCGAGTCCTGCATCGGGCTCCCTACCGGGTACCTGCTTCTCCCTCTGCCTATGTCTCTGCCTCTCTCTCTCTCTGTCTCTCATGAATAAATAGATGAAACCTTTGAAAAAATGTTTTTAAAAAAGATCAGTTTTAGAAAACAAGTAATCAAATATCTTACTGTAAGATTTGCCATCACTTAGATGATTCCAGTGTGAGACTAATATACACCTGCTCCTAGACCAATTGGGTGGATTTTGTAAGAATGAAATTTTTAGTTGCTTTTAAAAATACTATATCTCATCATTATCAGTTTGGTGCATAAAAAAGAATGTGTGCACACTTCAAAGTATAATAATAAAATGAAATCCATGAATCTACTACCCAAACTGAGAATGAGAATATATGGTTTACTTATTACATCTATCTGTAGGATCTTTGCCTATCAAATACATATGTCTCTTTCATAGAAGTAGTAAACCATATACTGATTTTCAGTTTAACATCTTCTTTTGTTTTTCTTTTTTTAAAGCGACTTTGGTCATTTGTTTTCACTCTGCTAACTTAAGTTACTCAATCTTTCTAACCCTCACCTTAATCTACTATGAGATTCTGGGATTATCGAGGGTACAATCATATATCCACTCTCCAGTGTTTATCACGATAATATTCTAGGCTTCTTGTCTTTAATGTAACCCCTGTACCTTTGTATAAAATGCAGCTGAGCACAATCCTTCCATGTTGAGGTTATCTGGTGACCTCTTGGTTATTCCATTTTATTCACTGAAGATTTTAGCTTTAGTCTAACTTTTAATAATCCTTGCCATCAACCAGAGTGATGTTAGCATTCACCTGAATGATCTATTCAGCACCCACTCATTTCCCTGGCTGTCTCAGATTGGAGATAGTGAACTTTATTCCCAATTCTACTTTAGTCAGTCACTGCTGTGGCCATATCTGAATCTTATCTTCATTTGAAATTATTACACCTCTAAAATATGAATTCAAATACTTTACTCTTGGACCAGAACTATACTTGGTTCTTTCTTATTTTTTTCACTGAGTTACTTTTACTTCACTAGTTCTCTTATCTCCCACAAGAACTCCATTCTCTTGACCCCTTTTCCTTTCCATACTAGTCTCCACTGTACTTACTTACATATCCAAAGGTTGAGTCCATTCTTAGAAATATCCTCAATTCCCTTGCTACATTGTAGTTCTTCTTTTAACTTTTTGATACAGTTCAAATCTGGATCAATCTCTTTCTCTTGCAGAATGGTTCTAAATTAAATTTTCCAAATTCTCCCTAACTCACCTTCTTGAGTCAAAGTAACTGAATACTTAAAAAGTGATCTCTTTATTGAGAGTTGTGAGAAAAAAAACGGGGGAGGGGGGGAGGAAGGAAGGAGGGAAAGGAAGAAGGAAAGAGAAAAAGAAGAAAGAAAAGAAAATGGCACCAACTCTCCAATTTCGCAGCCCAGATTTCAAGGTGGCATTTACTGTCATAGTCTGGAAATTCCCCTTCGGGGGATAAATATGTGTTATTAGTTCCAAGTGGGCTGTAGTGTAGTTAGCTATATGAAATCTGCAGTTTTCTTTTTTTTTTTAAGATTGATTTTATTTATTATTTATTTATTTATTTATTTATTTATTTATTCATGAGAGACACACAGAGAGGTAGAGACGTAAGCAGAGGAAGAAGCAAGCTCCCTGTGGGGAACCCGGTGAGGAATTTGGTCCCAGGACCCTGGGATCATGCCCTGAGCTGAAGGAAGGCACTCAATCACTGAGCCACCAGGTGCCCCCAAATCTGCAGTTTTCTGAATGGAATGAATGTGGTAAATTAAACATGACACCCCCAGTCTGTGAAGCATCAGAACCACCAGTCTCCCTACCCCAGTGTTGTAAAATAAAAAATTATGAGTGCTACCTCTTTGGAACAGATGAATAGAGGCTTAAATAATGTTTGTTAAACTCTTTATATTACTTCAGGAGACAAATATTAACTGATATTAGGAATCAAAACTCTTTTTCAGGAGATCCCTGGGTGGCTCAGTGGTTTAAATGCGCCTGCCTTCAGCACAGGGCATGATCCTGGAGTCCCGGGATCACGTCCCACATCAGGCTCCCTGCATGGAGCCTGCTTCTTCCTCTGCCTGTGTCTCTGCTTCTCTCTCTCTCTCTCTCTCTCTCTCTGTGTGTGTGTGTCTCTCATGAGTAAATAAAATCTTAAAAAAAAAAAGAAAAAAACCCCCTCTTCCTCTTTTGACCAGGTTATGCTAATTAGTATAAATCTATCTGCATCACTGTGTATTTTTAAACACAGTCAGCATTTAGCAAACATATTTAGCAGAGATATGTTACCTTTTATTGATATCTCTTTATTAAGATACAGCCTTTATTTTAATAAATATACCTTTTATATTTAAAAATTTACCCTATGCCTTACTTTTTTTTCCTAACATTTATCTCTACTTAAAGATATACGCAGCATATGAAGAAATCATTATTTGACAGCATGATGTTGGACTTTCATGTAAAGATAATCACGGGAAAGACAGCTAGGCTATATCTTAAAAGAGGAATTGGAATTATTTAGATCTGTAATAGAGGTAAGGTAGGATGTCAGTGGAATTCTAAAGAAATGTATGAGCAAAGTCACTAAAATAAATTCCACGTTTTAGTGCTATTGGAGCATTATCCACAAGGCAGGGAATAGCAAGAAATAAATCTGGAATGATAGAGATGGTCCTAATTATGGATAATCTTCTATGTTCTGTTAAGGAATTTAGATCTAAGATTGTAAATGATAGAAGTACTTCAAAGAGTTTTAATTAGGAGATGGCTATAATATATTTATTCATTCTAGAATAATTACCTTAGAGACTATGTAGATGGTTGATTTGAGAGAAAAGGCTATGGGAAAGAAGAACATGCATAAAGAGATTTGTTGCCTTGGTCTTGGGCAGCAGGAAACTCTTTGCGGGCATGAATTAAGTAAGATAATGGATAGAGAGAAAGAAGACCCGAGATTTAATCAATTGAAATCAATAGTACATATAATAGTAAATAATGGGATTTGAATGTTGATGGGGAACAAAGAGTCAAGAAACACAATGAGCCTTACAGTTTGGGTAACTGAATGCATGTCGTACCTTAACAAAGGTGAAGAGGGTGTAGGGATATTCAGAGGGAAATTAGTTTAGGCCAGAGACAAGTTCAGTTCTGGAATTACCAAGAGAGTTAAGGGGAAACCTCTAGCAAGGAATAAAATAAATAATTTTAAAACTCAAAGAAATTTGAGCTATGCAGAGCAATTTGAGAGTAAACTTACTAATAATGGGAAGTAGCTACAAAAATGAAAGTGAAATCAATCAGAGAAACAACCCATGGCTTTTTCTCAGTTCTGGAAAACATGAACATTTAAGTGGTACCTAGAGGAAGAGTCAAAGAGAAGGAAGAGCTCTATTAATTCCAGCTTTAGAAGAAGCTAGGATAGCATTTGAAGTGGGAAGAATAGAATTTGAAGTGGGAAGATACAATGTCAACAGTAAAAATAATAACGGAAATGTCCATTAGATTTGGCAAGTGAGGAGCCATCAGTGACTTCATCTCCAGTGATTTCAGAAGGGTGGTGAGGGGGAACAAATGGCTTGCAGTGGCTTGAGGCACGGGAGCCTGGGAGCCAAGAAGACACATGTGCTATGAGTGTGATGGAGAAATAGTGGATAGGGGTATGCAATATCAAAGGAGATTTTTTTTCTTTAGAATATGAAATACACCATGAATGTGTAGGCTGCGGAAAGGATCCTTTAGGACAAGTTAGGTTGAAAATACAGAAAAAGGAGAGCATGATTGGTAGAAAGGTCATGGGGCAGGAGATTGCGCTAAACACACAGATGGAGTTTGTAGACAGAAAGAAGCTCTTGTTTCCTTTCGAGATAGGAAGAAAACAGACAACAGAGTTTAAACTAAGTAAGTGTTTGAAAAAAGTTGTTAAATTGAAGATAATTATCTTCGATAGCCTTAATTTTGTTGTTGCTGTAAATTAAGATTATGGTGATTGTTTTTGAGACAAATTCTTTAGGTGGGAGGCCCAAAGTTGAATGTAATGTTTGATTGGAAATGAAGTTTTGGAAAGTCTGGGTGGCTCAGTGGTTGCGTGTCTGCCTTAACCTCAGGCCGTGATCCTGGAGCCCTGTGATTGAGTCCCATGTCAGGCTCCCCACAGGGAGCCTGCTTCTCCCTCTGCCTGTGTCTCTGCCTCTCTATGTCTCTCATGAATAAATAAATAAACTCTTTATAAAAAAAAAAAAAAGGAAATGAGGAAGTTTAAAACTAGTCATTGGTTAAAAAGTGATGGCAACTGATGAAGTAAAAATAAAAAGATTATTGGTGCTACCAGCACAGTAGAAGTTGGAAGACATGAATTTGCAGTGTGCCAACCTGAATGAACATTTTTTTTGCTTAAACTATACCCAGTTGCCTAGATGTAGAGAAATCAGATTATGACATTGAACTAATTTGAGGGTTCTGATGAATGTTTGAAAGATTGGGTTAGAAGAGAATCTGAGTGTTGATATGGGAGTTGGCCAGATGATCAATCATAGTAGTCTAGGATGGATAAGGAAGAAAGGCAAAAGGAGTGATAAATACTGTTAGGAATTGGTGGCATCAAGGAACAAAAAGTATCAAACGAAGATCAAGTAAAGAGGCAATGAGACTATGAGACACCTGACAGAATTAATTATTGTAATCAGAATGTGAGATATTGGAGTTTAATGTTTCTGAATTTAAAGTTTCATTGGATTCTAAGATCCATGGTAATTTTGGGGCTGTGGGTAATGTGGGAACAATGTGAGGATCATTGAAGTTTTGAAGATCTTGTAGTTCAAGATTACTGAACCGTTTTCTGCATGTGCACTAAAATCTCCTAGTATTACCACAGGAATTAGGCTAAAGAAGGTGACTGACAGCCAGTTCTGAAAATTATCAATGAATAAGTCATAAAGATTGCAAGTTGGATAGATACTAGCAACCTGAATTGTTAATGGATGTTGGAGCTAAGTTGAATGCTTCAAAAATTAGAGATGTTACATAATGGAAGGAGAGTAATGGGCAGAGTGTCTCTAGGAAGCCAACTTCTGGATCTGAGGACTATGAAGTATGAAAGAACAAGCAGCTTCTGCTAATGTGAGCTACGCTGAAAGCAGGGTTTGCAAGGTTAAGCTGAATATTATTTAAGGTTAGGATATGCAGAACCCATTCTGCAGAACAAAACCATTCCTCAATGATGCAGAGAAGTTTGTTAACAATAAGGATTTTTGAAAATAATAACTAAGAGAATCAGAGGAGATTAAAATGATATAGAAGAGAGTACAGGAAATGAAGAATTTAGAGAGATCAGGGGCAACTGAGCTTTGCCCCAGAATGACAGAGATAAGATGCTTGAGTAGAAGTGATTTACCTCAAATATCCTAAATTTATCAGACCTTGTTTTGATGCCAGAACTGGACTTGTTTTAGGGCTAGAATTGAGTAAGATTCTGGGAAGAGTCTGAGCTGGGTCTACGGTAGTGCTGAGGTTTGCCATGGAGTTTGAAGAGAGCCAGTGAGTGGTCTTAACTCAGGGGATTAGGGGCCTTCATTAAGCCCCCAATTAGAAAAAGGATCCTAACAAAGTTAGCGGAGTCACGGGAGGAGGAGATTCCTGTACAGAGCATAAACTGTTTGCTTAGAGATAGATGCCTTATCCAGGAGGTTGTACTGAGAGCCCTTAGGAAATGTGATCCAGCCCAAGTAACTCATACTTTCTGAGGTACCTTCCTTTTTGTCTT
Organism: Canis lupus familiaris; assembly: GCF_011100685.1. NCBI lineage: Eukaryota > Metazoa > Chordata > Mammalia > Carnivora > Canidae > Canis > Canis lupus. The sequence continues at coordinate 5,441,697 of NC_049234.1, forward strand.
AACTTCTTTGCATTGTTACCAATCTTCTCTCTTACAAGTATTTTCTTTTCCATCACAACTCACCTTCTGTTTATGTAGCTGACTGTAACCTCACTTAATGTCTTTGGACTTTTTCTTCCTTAATTATTTCTTGTTTCTCTTGCATTTCAATCTCTCTTATTTTCATGATTTTGCTTCTTCTTGAATTACTGATGAAGTCTAAGTAATATCCTCTTTCTATCCTGCCACACCTTCAAACTACTTTAAGAATGATTCATTTCTCTCTTTCTTAAGTCATGTTTCTTGAGTATGTATTTTTACATAGGCTTCCAACACTCCATCACCTCCGAAGTTTCAACCCTTGACAGTGTGACCTCTGCCTCCAGCACTTTTTAAAATTATTTTCCTCCATGGTTATTATTTGCCAAGGCTTTTATACATATTTATCTGTGTTGCCTCTTTGCACCTGCCATTATTAATCACTGCTTTTTTTTTTAGTTTCTCTAATGCATTACTATCCTGGTTCTCATTCTACCTTTTGACTGTTCTCTGTCTGCTTCTCTTCTTTCCTATTTCTCATGTCCTTAACTTTTTGACTATGGGTTGACCCATATCTTATCATCTCTGTGGTTCTGACTAAAACCTCCAATAGCTGGTATAGTTCTTGGCCCATAATATGAATGCAGTAAATAGTATTGAAATAATGAATGGGGGATCCCTGGGTGGCTCAGCGGTTTGGCGCCTGCCTTTGGCTCAGGGCACGATCCTGGAGTCCCTGGATCAAGTCCCACGTCGGGCTCCTGGCATGGAGTCTGCTTTTCCCTCCTCCTGTGTCTCTGCCTCTCTCTCTCTCTCTCTCTCTCTCTCTATGTCTATCATAAGTAAATAAATTTAAAAAAAAGAAATAATGAATGAGCCAATCAATCAATACTGAAACATTAACACTATGCAGTGACTTCTCAAACCATTTCTCCAGTACAGCTCCTTCCTTTGAAGGCCAGATTTCTTTACCTGATTGATATCAGTACAGAATATTCTTCTACTCCTCAGTTATTTAAGTTCAAAACTGCAGTTACTATCACTCCTCCCTAGAATCCTCTTATTTCTGTTAATAGATCATCATTTCATTTTGGAGGCTTGGAATTTCAGGGTTTTTTCTTTGGTTTATTTTTACATTTAACTCATATGGTGATGTCAAACATGTTTGAGAGAAAAAAAGTCTCTGCTCTCAAAGAATTTATAGTTCAGTAAAGTTTAAACAGTAAAGTTAATGACAAAGATTGGATTGTATGACTTTTCTGACTCCTTTTAACCCTGACATTCTGTTTGTATAATTCTGTATATTGTGTATGTTCTGTGTACTGTATATTGCATATTTTGTACATTGTGGTTTATAATGTTTTCCATACTTTTGTCTCTATCTTCACCCTTGTTATTATAAGTTAGCCTTTTCCTATTCCAATTTATTCTATATACTCCTGCTGAATTCAGCTTCTTAATTCATTATTTAAAAACTACCTTTATTCAGAAAATTTAGGTCACTCTCATTAAAAATTAAACCCTATTTAAACTTCTTAGCTAGACACTTAAGATCGCTATAAACTGAGCCCATAAAAATTCTCTAATATTTTACCATATTTTGCTTTCTTTATTTCTATCATTTCCATTTGACTCTCCCCCACAACCTGATTTATAGAGCATAGCAAAAATTCTGTATGCAAAGTGACCTGGACCTGCTGCTTCAAAATGTGACTATGTGACTCCTCCTTACTAATATTTTGATAAGTCAGTCCAGAAAGTGTAAAAAATCTTACTGTAAGATGAATAGAAAAGTCCCTAATGCACTTTAAATGAATGGCCTAATTTCTGGATCTTCAATATAAGATCTTTAAGATAATTAACATAGGTAGAATTAAGTCCCTAGGTCACAGGCTGCTGGAGAATTTGACATAAGACAACAAGAGGCCTTGTGCACTGCCACTGTGATACCATCATGTTTCTGGAGAATGATATTCCCATTATCTGATTCTAGGCATACCATAGGAGTATCAGTGGGGTCAGAGGCTAACCTAGCTGCTTACTGGTCTAGAACAGAGGTCACCCACTGTGCTAATCTGACAGGATCCCACAGTAGCCCAGATTAAGTCCTTATGAATCTGTACCCAGGATCCAAACAGCGGACAGATGCTGTTTTGTGTCCTCCAAGTGCTGCCCTAGAGTCTCCTCCATCATACCCACTATCCACCTCAGCAGGAGACTCCAGGGCACATTGTGTCCCTTCTCTGCCACATGTCCCCCCATGGCTCTTTTTTGTGGTTTCTATCTGCTGAAATGTCTCAGTCTTTCCATGCATGTCATCATCTTTTCTAATATAGTCTTTAATATAACAATTATCTTATTTGAAATTCTCTGACAATTCCAACATCTGTGTCTTCTCGGAGTTTGACTCTGTTGATTGCTTTGTCTGTTGACGGTGGGCCCCATTTTTCTTGCTTTTTTGGTGTTTCTCATCATTTTTCCTTGATTATTAGACAACATATAGTGACTGAGGCAGTTAGTATTTATATCTGAAAATACGTATAACTCTTGCTCTGTGTGTGTGTGTGTGTGTGTGTGTGTTTGTTGAGGGAATTGATCCTCTGACTACTACCTCTGACTGTGTGATTTGTAGTGACATGAAGTGGCAGCTAAGGGCAGCTGGCAGCAGTGTGTATGAGATAACTGTCCTATATCCATTCCACTCTCCTTGTAAACCTAGCAAAACAAAGGAAGGTTAGTAAATTATCCAGAGTTGATCACTGAAACTGTTGAACATAGCATTGTAGTGTGAGGACCAAGGCTCATCACATTTATACATATATTACAGTAATATATATTACAGTATACATATATTAACATATATTATACATGTATTACAGTAACATTACATCACATTTATACATATATTACAATAAATAATTTGGTTCTTTAGGCATACATCTTTAAAGTGTTTGTTATTTTATGGAAAATTTGAGGACCTGGGAAGGGAAAGCATGGGAGGGGGGCCATACCCTGGTGGAATAACATTAATTTCTTACAATTGACAAAATATTGTTAAACTTAAACATCCACTGAAAATGAAAATTACCTATTTAGTAAAGTAAGAATTTTATAGATTGTAGATGGTAATTATATTACTGCAGGATTTAAAAATATATATATTTAAAGATATATTAATTTGCTGCTTGTTTATTGCTACTGAGTACTTATTTGTGATTTTGTTATTTTTTGAAGTAAAAATTAAAATTAAATAACAATGAAAATTTATAATTTGTAATTTTCATTTATAAATATTTAATAAAATACTCAAAATATTGTTGAGTGTCAAAATATCCTCAAGACACTTATATCTTATATATTTCTCGTGTGCATATTTAATAATACAATATATCTTTATTTTTCAGTATTGTATCTGTCCCTAATTTCCTTCAGGAAATTGAGATATTTAATCTTTTCTTCTGTTATCTCCTATAAGAATTATTTCTCAGAAAACACTTCTCTAGATATGAGATCACTTTACTTCTCTTTTTATTGATAAAATAGGCTTGTGGGTATAGTAATATGTTTTTCTACAGTAGAAATGTCTTGCTTTCTCACCTCACTATATGTATTATTGCTGTTTTACATCTTAGATCGTTAACTTGGCTGACACTAGATTTTGCTATTATTTTTGAATAAACTCACTTACTTTTAACTAACATACAGAATGTACACTTAAAAGAGCAGACATGTTCTGTAAGGAGATGTCCTTATGCCTAAGGATAAATTAATCCGTCTTCCATGAAAAGAATAGAATGTTCCTATTTGTTCACAGTATCTATTTATTTATTTATCATGATTTCCATGGTGAGTATTTTGTGTTTTGCAATTCTCTTTACCTTGGAAGCAATACTAAAATAATATAAACTATGGACACCTGGGTGGCTCAGCGGTTGAGCATCTGCCTTTGGCTCAGGTGGTGATCCCGGGGTCCTGGGATCAAGTCCCGCATTGGGCTCCCCATGGGTAACCTGCTTCTCCCTCTGCCTCTGTCTCTGCTTCTCTGTGTCTCTCATAAATACATAAATAAAATCTTAAAAATAAAATAAAAAATAATATAAATTAGAGCTTTTAAAAAGTTAAACTTGTACATTGTAATTTATGAACAAGAAAATTATAGAATTCAGTCATATAATTTAAATTATTTGTTATATAAATATGTATATATTTTATTAATTACCCTAAAATGCCTAATTTTAAATTTTTATCATGTATTTATTTCTTCAATTATGGCAGTTAATTCATAGAAAATCTCTAGACAATCAGTATATTTTATCAAAAGTATAATGCTTCTGCTGTTAATCAGCTTACTGTATGTATTACACAATATGGATACAAGGGAGACATTTCTTGCCTAGAGATGTACTTATTGTCCTTCAGAGATACATTGAAAAAATTTTTTTTAATTTAAGCTTTCAGCATTAGTGAAATAATTTCTTTATGAAGAGGAAAAAAGAGAATAATTCTTAAATAGCTTCACTTTTTACAAGTTTATTTTTAAAGAAAACCTGTTACATTTATTTATGACACCTTAACAATCTAAATATGAAATAAGCCTGTCTAATTTATCATAGACAGCAAGTTTTGAGCCACATTCTAGGACAATTCACTGATATCTGAATATTGCTTTGAAATTTTGCATCGTACTGGTGGTTGTCTTTCTTTCTTTCTCTCTTTCTCTCTCTCTTTCTTTCTTTCTTTCTTTCTTTCTTTCTCTTTCTTTCTTTCTTTTTCTTTCTTTCTTTCTTTCTTTCTTTCTTTCTTTCTTTCTTTTCTTTCTTTCTTTCTTTCTTCTTTCTTCTCTTTCTTTCTTTCTTCTTTCTTTCTTTCTTTCTTTCTTTCTTTCTTTCTTCTTTCTTTCTTTTCTTTTCTTTTCTTTCTTCTTTCTTTCTTTTAGCATTCTTAGTGTTCTTTTATCGTACCTACAGAGATGCTACATTGAGCTTTTGTTGTTATGGAGTTGAATCATTGCAATGATCGAAATATAAGTGGTTATAGAAAAGAATGCCCACCACCCTATTCTTCCCTGTTACATTGCACAACTCCCTTATGCATGTAACTGAGAGTGAAACTGAATAGTAATGAAATAAGTAGAAAGCTGTGCCAGATATTTGGAAATTTAAAAAATCTATTAAAAATTTTAAAAATTTAAAAAATCTAAAAAATCACAACTATAGTGAAGGGGAAAATGACTCAAAATGGACAACTTCCCTAGATGATTATAAAATGATTTTTTTTTCCATAGAAATCCTCAGTTCAAATTCTCTCTGTGCTATCATAGGCTTTTAAAAGCTGAGTTGTGACAATACTGGCTCTTATTACAGTATTATCAGTGAAGGTGAATTAGCTCTGTTTGTGGAAGGGCTATTAAACAGGATCCTCTGCAAGAGCTTGCAGCTTGGAATAGCGGCCCCTAAGTAATACAGAGCAGTAATTGATATTTATCCAGGTAAATGATACATGCAAAAATCTGAACTATTTTACACATATGCTACACATATGTTACAACACGTGTTACAAAATATAAACAATCTATTGAGAAATAGAACTATGAAAGATAGTAAATCACTAGATACTATATCACTTTTGAAAACACAAGATTATTTACCTAAGAAAGATTTAAATGTATAGGTAGGTGCCTGGTTCCTAATCTTTTAAATGGCTTACTCTTTACAATCTTGTAAAACTTTTGGCCATCCTTTTTAGAAGAATGTTTTTAAATAAATAAGGTAAAAATAAATAAATAAAATAAAATGCATAAAGTAAATTAAGTGGAATTACAAAGAAAACCTACTCTGAAATATAGACACCAAGTTAAGAACCCAAGGTAGACCCTAAAATAGTTTATGCCTTGCAAATACATATTTCTCACATCTCAGTTGCTACTGTTCAAAATTAATTATTTTTTTAAAGTTTTTATTTATTTATTTATTTAACAGAGAGGGCACACAAGCAGGGGGAGCACCAGAGGAAGAAGGAAAAGCAGGCTTACTATTGAGCAAGGGAGTCCATTGCAGACTCGATTTCAGGAACCTGGGATTGTGACCTGAGCTGAAGGCAGGTGCTTAAATGACTAAGCCACCCAAGTGCCCCTAAAATTAATCAAGTTCTTATCTTAAAACTAAAATTCACTAAGAATTTGGGAGGAAGTGTCAAGTTTTATATCTTAGTATCTTAAAGAACCTGCTACAAGACTGGTGTGTAAGACTTAGGCATTGCTGCTTTCAATTTTCTCAGCAATTATCTTAGTTCTTACCTATTAAGACTTATTCTTACCCAATTGTGGGAGAGAAGTCTGCATTGATCTCTCTTGTGTTATCAAAGTTTAAAATATGGTAGGTTTCCATTCCCCTTAACTATGGTGGACATTTTAGGAAATTGCTACCTTCTTCTATGGGTGAATTGTGTGTGTGTGTGTGTGTGTGTTTGTGTGTGTGTACTTATTAACGAATTTTCCTTTCACACTATGGAAATCATATAATACATATTATTTATGAATATAGAGAGAAGAAATATAAGCAAAATGTAAAACATGGACATAGTCTTCAAACAACTTTTCCCTAAAGAGAAATTTTTCTAAGAGATGTTTCCTAAAGAGTGACCTGTTTGCTTTATAACTAACAATATCCTTTTAAGGACATAACAATAAATTTGAAATAATTCTCTGGATTTCACTCACTATCATGTATTTCAATTATTTAAAATACAGTGTCAAAGAAGTAAAAGTATATATCCTAACATCTTAGTTTTCACTTGGAAAAAATTGCTTGATGAAATCAGAATAAATCAAATTTTACATAAATACATGAAAGATTAGCCTTATTTTCTGCTGGGGTCTTCATAGGCATCTCAAAAAATTTTGTCACTACATGTCATTTAATAAGATCAGTTTATTATTAAGATAATAGGAAATTTGAAAATGATGTGAAGATTAGTAATCTAAAAAAAATAGGTTTTAATGAATCTAAGACATATATATGTTCCTTTACTTCTGCTTATATACTGTGATGAAGGTATACAAAGATACGTACACTAAAAACATTTAACAAACTATTTAGCACATTTATTTCTAAAGAAAAGTGTTTTCTCTCAAATAGTTTTTCAAGAACAAAAATAGAATTTTGATTTTTTTATACTCAGGTTGCCTTTTTTATATCTCTTTGAAAGTAACTGAATATTGTATATGTATTTACACTTTGTATATGTCAGCTCTTTTGACATATTCTAGAGATATTTATATAAAAATACTTAATTTAACTCAGGAAATCAATCATATCATGGCATTTGGATTTTAAAATATTTTAAAAATTATTTGACTTATGTATTACCCTGTGAATTTAAAGTGTAAGAAAATCACATGATATATTGTAGAATAAACCCAGCATTTACTTTCTAAAGTCATCTGTTCTCATGTCTGCTGGTCCAAAATTATATGCCATATAATTAATTACATGTGAGAAAGTGTATCTTTTCTTTTTTTTTTTTAATTGCCCACATTTTTCATTATTAAAAATAAAATTGGGCAAACTAATAGGTAAAGTAGAAGTTCTTTACATTCGTCTTGGGAGAAATGAATGCTTGTTTTTATAGTTCATAATATCTAAGCATTTCCATTTTTGTAGTTACAACTAGATGAGGAGGTCATAGTTTGATTTGAAATATAATTTGGTGGTATGTGTTGTTTTGGAGCTCTCAAGCCAAAATTAGTGTTCTCAGGGTTGTCTCACAGATAGTGGGCCTGCTGTTGGAAATCATTTATCAATGACATGTTAGGTGTTAAAAGCATGCTAGATTCCAGGGATACAAAAGTCAATAATGATGGGTTCCTTAGATTTGAGTATACCTCTTTCAACAGGATTAGATTTTGATATTGGTCTTATTTATGGTCAAAGAGATCACATTGTTTCAGAACCATTATTATTTCAATCTGTTAATACATTTCTGAATTGTGTCGGTTGGCATTGCTAAAGTTCCCTGAGATAGGTGGCATAGATTGGCTGATTAACCGGTTTTCTGTGATTTTTCCTGTGACCATGTGTTTAAATATGGCTACAGCCTGCAAAATTGTGGTGTTTTCTTAAAACATTTGGATTCTCCTGTTGGAATATTGGTGCATCAATACACTATGTTTGTGCCAAAAGCCTTCTTATAGCTCAGTTGACATACTAACAAACAGCCTTAGAGACTTTCAAATTAATGCTTATATGATTTTCTTCACTCTTTTGAAAATGTTAGGAAAAGCCATTGAATTCTTTGAAATAGACTACTTCACGTATTTCACCTGTTCCAGTTAGGGAATTCATTTTGGAAAGCAGGCAGTTTTGTTTGTCAGTGATTATAACTGAGCAACTCCTAGTATCTTCATTGGGAATTGCTGTTAAAGGCAGATTTTGGTTTCCTTAGAAATTCTGAAGAAGTTTAGTGAGAATTGCTCAGAATATGTTTTTACAAATTCAATAATTTTAAATAATGACCTTTTTCAAAATCAATTTGATGCATCATAACCAAATAGCAGAAGGGCACTAAAGATCAACTGAGCTGCTTTTTGACTAACGTTTCAGGGATTGTGAAGCAGCAGATAGACAGCCATATCACAGATCCAGATCAACAGAACAACGGCCTCTCCTAGAGCGGACCACCACCCGCTCCAGATCCACTGAGCGTCCTGATACAAACCTCATGAGGTCGATGCCTTCATTAATGACTGGAAGATCTGCCCCTCCTTCACCTGCCTTATCGAGGTGAAAGATAAATCAATCAGACTAACCTCCCCTTTGCCCCACCAGCACACCTATTTATTTTCCCAGGAGCTAAATGGTCTCTTCTATCATCTTTGGCTGATCACTAATAACAATCAATACTAACCTTTTCAGTGTCAGCACACTATTTATATTCAGCGGATATAATAGTGTGTGGCTACCATTGTAATTTGTTTTTAACTGTCCTGACCACATTTGTTTTGTGATTTCTCATTTATCAGGAGTCCTGGGTAAATCCCCCATAATGCACCTCATAACTATCATGTTCTTCTCCTACAGAATGAGAAATTGTTTGTGTCCATTAGACATCACTTTTGGGATAATCATCATAATGACAATAACTAAAACTAAATTTTTGTTTCTTTCTATCAATACTAGTATCATGTATTAACCAGTATCTTCTTTAGCTAAATTTTGAATTGTTCAGCGTTTCATTTGTAGTTTCATGAGATATTTTCTAATAAAGGGATATCTACCATAAGCCTGAGTAAAAATCTCCTTGGATCAAGGGAGGGAGGTTAGTGTTGAGAGCTGGAAATCTGGTAGAAAGAAATGTAAAACATTACGTTTTATTTTTTGAGCAACAGAACTCTCCTATTGCTTTCGTAAGGATAGAATACTAATTTACATTAATAATTCCATGGATGTTACTGTAGGATTTTGTGTGCATGTATCTGTGTATGTATGCATATGACACAACAGTAGAAACATCTTTCAAAAATCATTCAAATATCCATATTCTGTCCTACTTTCCTAACTTTTTAATCAGCAGCTAAACCTCTTTTAAAATTGCACTTGCACAGCTATCATATGAACCAAATGTATTAAAATGGTTTCATGCATCCTACTGAAAATGAACATCAATGGTGCATCTTGTAGGTCTCATCCTCGTACTGGGTCTGTCCAAACAAGCCCGTCAAGTACTCCAGTGGCAGGACGAAGGGGCCGGCAACTTCCACAACTTCCGCCAAAGGGAACATTGGAGAGAAGTAAGTTTTATTTCTAATTCTATCATGTAGGAAAGGCACATGGAAGCTAAGGTGAATCAAGATTTTTTTTACTATCTTTGTGTTAGTGTTCTTCTTTTGTTAATTGAATGCCTTAGCCACATTTGCTAGTAGTTCTATTTATAAATATATTTATAAATGTTATATATTTTGCATTTAAAATTTATAATATCTGGAGGTAAAATAACTTACCATTATTACTCTTGCACATTTTCAAACTTTGAATAAATGCATTTTAAAAAGTAAACTTAATGCTCTTAAATAAGCAGTTGGATGATATTTCTTTGCTACAACTAAGTATATGTAATTGTTGATAGTTACATAAAGTTTATTAGTAACTAGCCAAATCAATTTTCACACACTGCAAAGGACTGGTTAGCTGATGCACAACAATGGTGATCCTTCTCAAAACTGGAGTACCAGAAAAAAGGTAATCATGAATATACAAAGAAAGATGCATGTTGTACTGATATTTTTAATATTTTCAATTTTTTTATATAAGAAGCACTATTTGTTTATATACAGATGAGCATACTCCCCAATCTATAAATTCTTGGATAAAGGACCTCTAAAAGCATGGATGATAGAAAATAATAATTTTTAACCTCATTTTTTAAATGGTCCCTTTATTTAGTAACTGAATATGCTTTGCCAAAAAATACATATATATATATATATTTAAATCACCATTTAATTTTTCTTTAATAAAGACATACATTTTGTGCCTTTGGAAATTTCTGTTGTTTTTAACCCCTGTGCTTTGGTTCCCTCTTTTGTTTTGTTTTTATTTTGTTTTTCCTAGACAATGGAGTCAAGGAGATAGAACCTTATGAAGGTCTGTACATAAAGGAGGGTTTGTTTTGTGCTGACAGCCTTTTTGGGGGGCTCTGTAGGCAAAAATAAACCCAACTGCAATTGATGTCCATCCATTGTGTAGGCTTTTATAGACAGTAAAATGATTCTGTTTTATAATTTTTGGTGAAGTATTCAACTTTTGTTTTACTTGGAAATTATAACAAGGAGTTGAATTTCTTTGATTCTGTCCAAGTAAGAATACAAAGAGTTAGTTGAGCTTCCTTTAAGATGAGAAGATAAAATGTTCTGTTTTTAAAAAATTGTAATTTACCTTTCAAGCAGAATTCTGTATATTGTGCAAGACTTTAACCAAAGATATCAATTGCAGTCTGTGTTTATGTCACTGAAGATGTACACCTAGTCTAGTGAGACTTATCATCATATATTTCATTTTGTATTTATGATGATCTTTCAATGATTAAATTTGACTTTCTGGAAAAGAAAGTTGTTGAATTAGACAGTCATTGTGGTTTGTACTTCCCACATCACTTTTTATGTTGTGCCAAGAGTGCTTACAGTATACTGAAGTTAAATATGTACAGTTTTATATCAACACTACATTATGACTCAAGAGAAAATATTGAGTCATGATATATTGGAGTGTCATACATTTATTAAATAATAAAATTCAAAAAAAAATAAATATTAAAATTCATCTGCCAATGAAAGAATTCTGAAATTAACTTTGTAAATTTAAAGAATTATTAGGTATTTTATTTACTTATGAATTTCCAGCACATAGAATAATGCGTGGCACATTATAGGCCCACAATAAATTTTTGTTGAATGAATGCATGAAATGTTTAAAAATTGAAAAGCTACTTCAAATAGTGTATAATGTATCACTAAAATAATCTTGTCATTCTCTAGATGTTTATATTAAAATGTGTTTTATATTAAAATTTCTATAACCTATTTGTACCAAAATTTTAAGTGCACTGCATTTGAGCAGCAGTACTTTGATTGCCTTATGTAACTTGGAACAGGTTGTGTTCTTGTTAGTTACTGTATGATTTATGGACTTCTATATTGAGGTTCTTCCTATACTATGTACCATGATTTTAAACAACTCCATGATATTATGACTAATGGTCTCTTATGCTGCCTGGTAAAGAGATTACAGCAGCATTTCTGTAGTTCTCAATTATTCATATAAGAATGAATGTATATAATTTTAAAAGTGCTTTCCAGAAAGCAAGTTATGTAGTACATATGAAGTTTTTGTCTTCCCAGGACTTTTAAAGGTAGAGTTTTGACTTCATTTGTTGGCATATGAAGTCAAAAATATAATTTATGTCATAACTTTTAAAAAATCTTTTATAGCAATAGTCTATTGAGATGTGAGTAGTTCCATTCTTTCTAATAATAAATCTACCAGGAAGTCAAGATAGAGCTGATACTGAAAGTCAGGGTTGAGGAAGTTTTTAATGGGCTTGTCAACTAATGTTCTATATACCATCTAGTTTTTGCCTCATAATGGTTTTCCTTTAATGTCCCTTTTCATTGTGATTTTTTTCTTTTTTTTTATAAGTAAGAAAAAAAGGAGAGCGTAAACCTCCTTTATCATTTCCAGTATGAGATAAAAGGATTTTCTGTTTGTTTTGTAATTGCTTGAAGGTATGGATGATTTCAGCAGTGTCTTTGTAAATGCTGATATGAAAACTTCAGCAGATACATAATTGTGTGATTTTCTTTAGCTTTAATGGAGATACAAAATATCTCTTTTAGAAGTTTTCAAAATTCTGACTGAAGTTAAAGGTGCATACCCCAAAATAGGCTATCAGTTGGTGGTCTAAATAAAATTATGTTTGAATTATGTCTTAAAAAGTTGTCAGGAGTTATAATTTAATGGCATTATTTCAAAAGCAAAGTAATGACGTGTTTATTTTTCTCACCCTGTTCAAAGGCTAAAAAATGAGCAACTCCTAGTTTAATTCCTTTTGATTTGGTTATATTTTAGTCTGTTAATTAAATTAATTCAAAACCTTGTATATGTTGGTTTTCATGCTGGTACAGTATTGGTTATCTTCTCTTTGCTTAAAAAACAGAAAAAATAGGAACAATATAAGAAAAGTATAGCATACTAAACAACTGTTAAGGCATTAATATTTTTTAATATTTTTCCTGTCTTTGATGTACTGGCATTTTGCAAAAATAAAAGTTTATAATACCATTTCTTTTTGTTCTGTAGAAGAAAATATATATAATATTATTTTTCTAAGAATATATCAAGTTTATAGACAAAGTATTTTGCCAAATTTACACAGCACATACTGCAAATATTTTAAGAGTTAACAATTTCTCTTTTACAAATGAAAGCCATCATAGAAGGAGACAGTATGATACTTTATTAATAGAATACTTAATTTGCTTCCGTAACCTGTCAGAAACTCATTAAAAATAATGTTAGTCTCCTTATAATCCTTCATTGTATCGTGAATAATTTGAAATTTTTTATCACAAAGAGTAACAAATATACATATCTGGTTTTATTTTTTCTTTACTTGTGCAAATACAGAAGTTAATGAAGAAACTGGGCATGTGGAAGAGCAGTGGGGAGAAAAGCAGGGTGAAGAGGTCAAGGCAGGTCTGTCTATGTGTCTAAAATAAATAATGCTGTTTTAGAAGTATGATTTTTCAATTTCACATAAGACAGTGGGCTCCAAATTTATAAATGCACAGTAAAGAACAGATTGTTTTTCAGTACTGATTTTTAAATAAATTGCCTAATTCTATTGGGAAATATTACATAAGCTATCTACATAACTTACCAGGATATTTAATTTATCCATCTGAATATGTTCCTTAATATTTAAATCAAACTAAAATTATAGACTGCCTCTAATCAAACTCATAACTATCCTTTATACCAACTCTATATTCAGGTGTTTATTTATTGATAATTGAGTTCCTACTGTAGGTTACACTGAGTAGAGGTATGTTGTAGTCCTAGCCTCTTCTCTAAAGAATTTTTATTTTGTAGAGGCAAATTACAGGTAAATACAGAGCAGAGTATAAATTTCATTAAAACTTTCAGAGACTATCGCAATTTTCTTCATAATTTTTTTTCTGAAAATAGGAACAATTAACCATAGATCCTTGTTCTTCCTCCCAGTTCAATATTGCTCTAATATTTATTGACAATCATAATTTCTTACTAAAGAGTCCTCTTCCAAGTGGTGTGAAGGGCCTTCATTTTGGTGTTTTTTAAGTCCTTGTTATGTTTACATGTCATAATTTTTGCCACTTTCTTTGTCAGAATGCTCCTGAAAGGATTTTAAAATTTTAAATATTACATCAGTAAATATATTAATACATTTCTTATCAAATTTTCACTATTTTTATTTGAAACACAGAATTGAATCCTAGTCTTTTCTAAGATGTCAGTTTAAAAAAAATTTAAATGTCTAAAAATTTTTTTTTAATTTCTTTGAACAATGAAGAATAACTGCAGTCCTAATTTTATCATGTTTAGCTCATCATCACTTTTCATTCATGAACAGTAGAGTGTATTTTTTGTGCCTTATGTTCTTTCTTTTTACACTGTGTGAAAGCAATGTTTTCATGTACACTGTGGATAACAAGTATTTTCATGGATGCATTCTCTCAGTATTTATAGTGTAAGACACAAGACCTCCTAAGCTGCATTTGCTGGTTATCAGTAACTATTTTTAATATCACAAAGATGAGAATAATCATCAGAATGCATCTGATCATGAAAACAAAGGCAAATTTAGCTGCATATTTCTTGAAATGTGTAACTATCTCTGCTCTGAATATCTAATATTCTAACCACTAGAATGTCACACATCTTCAATTTTCCTGCAATGCTATGGAAATAATATGTTTAGAATATACCTTAAAAAATGAATTTCATTTTAATTTAATTTAGCTGTACAATTAATGTCTTCCTATTTGCCCACTCCCATATATCTCATACTAGTCCACACGAACACTGAAATATTTTCACACTGTTCGTGAATTGGCTTCTACAGGAAAATCATTTTTTAGAAAATTGCTAGTTTGGCAGCTTCAGTGGTAGTTAATATTTTTATTTATTTTTCACTTCATTAAGATAAAGCCTGGTTGTTGAACCAGTTTGTTATTCTCAAAATTAGCTTAAACAGTGAATACATCAATTGTTAAATTAGCATAAAATCATAACCATAATCTTTCTAACTCACTATAAAATGACTCTTTATTCCTGATTTTGTTTTTATTACTTCCTCATAGGATGGGAAGGATACACTCTACTCTTGTGTTTATTAATGTGAGATGTCATGTTTAATGCATGAATTTGTTTCCCTAGTGTGTGATTTCATCTTTTGTGGTGTGCTTGACTTTTATTTGGTTGTTAATGACTTTAATTATTAACCAGTGTTGTCTGTTTTCAATGTTAAAAAGACGATGAGGGAGAAACAACAAGCCCACCTAATAATGGGAAAAAAGGCAAGTCTAATATGAAGTTAATAGTGCCTTTCTATATATTAGACACTCAGTATTGACCTTTTTGATGTGTGAATATGCTTTCTTAAATAAACATAAATATCCTAATACAATCCTATTCTATTGAAATGTATGGCATTAAAGACAGAAGTTTGGCTTTGTTGGTCATATTAAGATTCTGAGGGAAAAAACAATGGTCAAGTTATCATGCAAAAAAACAGCATAGATATTTTTCAATCTGGAAATTGTTTTAAAACGGAATGATATAAAAATACTTTAAGCAGAATTTTAAATTAGAAAATGATATGAACTTAATAATTAATTCAACAATATTAAATGAACACATAATATTTGTAGGTTTTTCATGGTTTTATACACATGAATTAATATATTGCCTAGTGAAAAAGATTATCAATTTCAATACTTCGATTTAGTTTTCTTATGATTATTGGTGACTTAACCCTATAACCCAGCACAACTGAGTTGTTGTTCTGTCAAAAACAGTAGGATTGTATATGTTTTATAGTAATTGATAATCAAATATACCCACAGGTATTGACTTAAGATGTCATCATCTTAAGATGGTCATAAAAAAAACAATGTTCTAAAATTTCTCCATATCATAATAACTTGCCCTTGTTATGGCACCAAATTAAAAAATGAATAGGTTTTGCTTCAGTAACATTAGCTAAAATGTCCTTTAGTCTTGAATATATTCTTTCTTCCCTGTCTTCATCTGTTATAAAGTCTACAATATTCTTTGTGATATTTAATTAGCACTAAAATAATTTTATAATTTTTCTTACTGTGGAGTTTCTTACTGTGTTAATTATTCATTAACATAGCATAAAATTCCTGAAAAATGTTAGGATATCATAGGTTAAAAAGGTAAAAATAATGTAACAAAATAAAATGAAATCAAGTATTATAAAATATTAACATCTTCCATAAAACAATAAAAATGTAAATAAGCTTTCAGTGTGTATTTACATATGTGTCATTTTATCTGTATCTTAACCTCTATGATTTTTGCTTAGTACCTATGAATGGATATGTTCACATGTACTGAAATTTATGTCAGTGTTCTGAAAAGTAGATATTTCTTCTTAAATTCAATTATTAAAGTGCAACAAGTTTTAAACATATTTGATGCCAGTTTGTATTTAAGTATGTTTAAATGTATCAAAAGAATAAGACTTCACAGGAGGTCACCACGGTAAATACATGAACTGAACAAGTACTTTCAGCAGGTTTTTGGAGCTTTCTGAACTCTAGTTGACCCTAAATACTGTTAAATCCTTCACTGCTAAACCATTCTGCAGTCTTACTGTTCTTTTGATCTTGCATGGAAAAGTTCTACTGACAATGAGTGTTGAGTCACTCCTGCTCGTTATTAATGTATTTTTATCATTTACATAAAAATCCTCTTTACTGCAAAACATCACTATTGTTATATAGATCAATCCTTTATAGGATATTTGGACATAAAAAGAAGTTAATGAATAAAAATTTGAAAGATGAGAACTCTGTATATTTTACATGTACCAATTCACATTTTTATTTAACATAATCTTTTGATGGCCTACCTATGGTTAAGGTCTAAGCATCTAATTTTTCCTTTTGCTGTTTTCTTTTTAGAAAGACAAATTTACTCTTTGTGTTGAATTTCACAGGAAAGTTCATGAGTGAGATTAAGGTGGGAGGTTATTTTTAAATTGGCTAAAGCATATTTGTGATTGGAGAAAATATACTATTCCTTCTACTTATGTATTCAGGGTTTAAAAAAAAAAAAACGTAACTATGAATTTTAGCTTTAACCGTGTGTTAGAAATGGCCAAGCATTGAATTGAATGATGGATTTATCACCATCCTCTCTTCTGATTTAAAATGCTAAGGGAGGAAATAATAAAGATAAAGATAGCTTTATTCTACATCTCTCTGTGAAGTGCCCACATATCATTTTGGAAAAGACATAGTGTATGCTGCCCTTCAGTTAGTGAGATACGTGATCAGTCAGCCAGAGCATCTCCATTAACCCTGTATTGAGGTCAGATCCTTTGATAGGTGGAATTGGTTTCAGAGTTCTCAAATGACAATCATTCTAAGCCAATCCCAGCCTTCATAATCCTTGCATTTACTGGGAGAAGCAAATAATAAATAAAAGGATATATCATATCATTTCATATACTGACAAGTATGAGGAAGAAAATCCAGTCAGGATAATGAAATAGATCGTGTTCAAGAGAGTAAGCTAAATAATTCTTCATAATGGATTCTGAAAAAAAGCACTCCCATCTAGGTTATATTTGAGCAGAAGCCAAAATAAAGTGACAGAGTTACCACTTGAAGGCCTGGAAAGAAGAGTGTTCTTTGCAGAGAGAACAGCAAGAAGGAAGGCTCTGTAATGGGAGCCAGCTTGACTTGTTGAAGGAGCTGAAAGAAGTCATTTGAGTGTGACAGAGTAAGCAAGGTGAACAGTAGTAGAGGTGGTCAGAAGGGCCTGGGCCAGGTGACTCATATTATCTATCAGTCAGTGTTAGGATTTTGTTTTCACTGAGTGAAATGCGAAGATTTGATTCAAGTAATATAGTATTTCTTTTTTAAATAAAATCGGTGTCATTGCCATGTTGAGATTAACCTGAAAGAACTGAGATTAGAAATAGAGAGGCTTTTGCAATAACCCAGGAAAGAGTTGACTGTGGCTTAGCCCACAGTGACAGGGAGAGTTGGATTCTGGATGGATATTAAAATAGAGCCAACAATAGAGCCACCTGATAGGGTGAAAGAGATTCAGTAATAACATGCAGGCTTGGGGCCTACATAACTGGAAAAATATGGTGTTTCTATTAACTGATACAGGAAAAAACTTGGGAAGAATTGTTTGGCGGAAACATGAAGTGCTCAGTTTTGGATGTAAGTTAGAGATCTTCCTAGATATCTAAGGTAAGATGTCAAATAGGCAGTTTAAAGTATGGTCTGGATTTCAGGTTGGAGATTTGGATTCTTTGGGAGTTACCCTCATAAAGAGAGGGGTTTAAAACCATGAGGCTGGTTGAGATCACTGAGAGAACTGGTGTAGAAGAGGTCACGGGACTGTGCACTGAATTACTCTCATATTTAGAAGTTGACAAAATGAAGCAGCAGGAGACAGAAATGGAAGGGAAACCATGGAGCGCAGTGTCTGAGTACTTGAAGTGGAGACAGGTGAAGACAGTACTTGAAGTGGGAGAGAACTGCTGAGTGTGAAACCATCACTAGATTTAGCAAATGTGAAGTCATCATTTTAACCTTCCTGAAGAGCAGTTTTGGTGGCCTCATAAGCAGTAGAAGGCTGAGGAGAATGGATTTTTTAAAAAGAGGAGAGAAGAGGGACAATGAATATAGATACCTTTGAAAGAGTTTAGCTGTAAAGGGCAAGAAAAGAAATAAAAATCTAGAACTGAGGGGAGATATCATGGGAATGGAATGTATGCAGGATACGTGGGAAACTGCACGTTGTGTTTTGTTTTCTAAATCCAGATTGCTGGTTTGTAGATCCATCTGGCCCCAACCATCTCCCTATAGCTTACCAAGGTATCTTCTGGTATTCTGTGGCTTCGCTTCTAGATTTAGAATCAAGACTTTTAGGTTTAGAAGGAGCCTTATAAATGTTTTAATAAGACTACTTTTCTTCATTGACAAAGGAGCAGGATTCTAGAGGATAATCAGCTTTCCTCAGTCCACATAGGAGCAGATCTCTAGACTTGACTTCCAATGTATGTATTTCTATACCATACCTAAGTGGCAATCTTCTTGCATGGGTTTCAACCATTTATTTTATTTTAAATATTAGCTAATGGTTTAGCTCAATTCAACCAATATGTGCTATTATCAGCATATCGTACCAGGTGGTTATTGAAGATACAGTGACAAATCAGATGTGTTCCCTGCTTTGAGGATGTCTCAAAATAAAACAATGAGAATACAGTGAGAATAACACAACAGAGCTGCTAAAATTATTTTCTAACATGTCACTTATAAAGTGTCTTGACATTGTGATACATACAAAGAGGTAAGTTTTGAGGGATGCTGGGTAGGGTTTCAGCCTAACATATTTCTTCCACTTGTCATAGTTCATATTTTGCCATTCTCCAATGGCTTAATTATTCTAATAATATAAAGCTTTTAGGCTTTCCAGATCACTGAAATGCAAATATTTCTGTGGAGATTGGCCTTACATACAGCTCTTCATAGGAAGCAAGTTAGAGCCTATGAGTGGAAAAAGTCAGGTGCAAGGAGTGGGATGCTGCAAAATGTGGTAGAGCACTAAATACCTTGGAAAAGTGATAATGATGAATTCTGCCTTGAACTAGCCCTACTCTAGTCTATTAGTCTGCTCTGACTAATGTTACTTGCTATGTAGATATGCTATAAATTTGCTTTCTTAAATAGTGTGGTATATTTAGATTGCTCAGACCAATACTTACCACATAATAAGTACCATATAAGCGTTAGCTGTTAGTACTTATATTTCTTAGTGATATCTTGCTCTGACTTTGTATTTTCAGCACACGCTCTGAAAACTTTTAAAGTAAAAGCACACCTAATTGTAAAAGTAAACCTGAACCATTTATTCAATATATATTGTTCAATAGTTTTTAGGAAATTATTCATCTTGATGCTGTTCTTGATCACCTAGCTTACCTAAGAAACAATACCAGGGGGAATAAAACAATAGATTGCAGCATTAGTTATGGCATATGATAATACATTTGTATGTGTTTTAATCCATGTATAAAAATCAATATGCAAAAAAATCAATATGCAAATATTTAGAATACTTTCTTCTAAGAGAACTATTTAAATTATTAGTACTTTTCAAGTTTAATAGTGTTTAGAGTATTCCACTGGATGTCAATACATGCCTCTTAAGCTCTTTTCTACTCCCAGGCTTTCAGTTTCTGCTAAGGCTTTCAATATCTCCTCACCTCAGTTTCCTCTTCTGTAAAATAAAATATCCTATAGGAAGTTTTTTTATAGCAATTAAGTGTTTTTGGAATGTAGCTAATGAAATCCAAAGTCTCAGATAGTTTTGTTTCCAATTTATTGTCTGTGTTGTTACTGTTAATTTTGTTTGGTTTTGGAAACTTAACAGATACAACCTCTAATTGGTTGTTAGTGAGTCATTCACTGTGAGGATTATAGATTAAATAAACACTACCATATTACCTATCAAAAACTCATGTCCCTAAACATACAGAAGGAAAAAATATTTTATCCTTTTGAGCCTCAATGTATAGTTGCCGACATTATTTCAAACATAGATAGCCTTGTAGATAAGAAAGAAAGGAAAGAGGAAGAAGATGGGGGAAACACAGGTTACAAAGGAACCAAAAATAATAATTTTGACAGTCTCTGTAATAAATACTTACTTCTATAAGCATTCTAGAAGTTAGATAGCATTTAGGGTATGGACAGGCTTTGTTTTGCTGCCTCTGAGTATTCTTATGAATGCTTCTAGGGTAAGGAAAGTACTGTACCCATGTCTTAATTTCCAAATTTGATTTCTATCTAGATGATAATGGATTTTATATTTCTTAAGCACAGCATTCCTTGCCAACTTAAATGAATGACGATTTGACCAAAAATTATATGGAAAAGATGCAGGGATATTATTATAAAAAAGCAAGGAATTTATCATGTTTTTTAACAGGGTGAGCAATCACATCTGTATTATGGAATACTAACTCGGTGACAATGAGCAAGACGGCTTGAAAGAGAAGAGAGGAAATAGGACCATTTAGAGTATTTCAATAGTCCACTACGATGGTCTGAAACTAGAGTGAGAAGAAGAATAAATGCATTTAAAAATTTCCCTCCTCAGTAAAATCCACAGATCTAAGTGAATCAATTGTAGAAGTTAAGTACTTATAAACAAATATTTTAAAGTCTCTTTTTCTAATCTTTCCTTCCCTTCTTGGAGGCCATTTCTCCTTATTTTACTTTTCTTTCCCTCATTTTATTTCTTCTATAATTCCAAAGCCTCAGTTGGCTAATCAGATTTAGTGAAAAACCCCCTTCTACCTCATACTTTTTCTGCATACTTCAACCATTATTCAAGCCATTCCATCATTGACTTCCTAAATGTAATCCTAAAACCATCTTCTGTTGTTGAAAATAACGTGATCTTAGGAAGGTGATACAAGACTAGAGAAAGAACATAGGTTTTGGACGTTGGCTCAGGGCCTGACTTTACTATGTACCACTTGAAACCAACCACCTGATAGAAGGTCCTTCTTGTGTTCTATAGGATTAAATATGATGCTGAGTGTGGAAGCAATTGAAGCATACAGTACTATACAAATATAGACTTATTAAAGTAAGAATTTGTGCCCTTTGAATTGTAGCATTTGTAGGGTTAGCTACCAGGTGTGATGGAAAGTAGCTGAAATAGTTATTTTGAAGATGTGGGTTTCTTAAATGTCACTTAAAATTTCACTTCATACTTAAGTCTTCATGAGTAAAATCATTCTTCACATCATCTAATATTTATTAAATCAGTCTTTAAGCTTTCCCATCTACAAATGAAATTCACAACTGAATATTTACTCAATTCAATTTTAAAATACTCAGTGTTAGTAAAATATATATATATCCCTCTAGAGCAAATTTTTTTGTGTGTACTTGAGTGGATTCCTAGTCTGAGCTATTTGATGTATATTCTTTCAACGTAATACTTACCAATTAAATTACATTATTCATCTTTGATTTTTACTTTTTACCCTTGGGTAGTAGGTGTACAATATCATGGGCTAGCCCTTTGTACTTAAATGTCAATTTTAAGTTCATTATTACTTAACACTAAGGAGGCTAGTTTGTTTTTTAAATTATCACAGTAGTTCCTTAAAAGAAAAGACTTTAAGGTGTTCCATCAGTGGTATTTTTTATGTTTTTGTTTAATATATCTAAAACAACCTTCAGATATACTTTCAAAATTTGAACATCTTCCTGATACAAAATTAGTTTGCTAATTTCATTTTAATACTATGGCCTATAATTCCAAGAGGGCTACATGTGGGTGGCTCTTGGTATTGGTTTTTGGTGATGAATTAATGTGTCGGTAGCCAGTTCTGGTTTTTTTCTGATTTTAATTTTGTTTTAAAATAGACCTTGAGTTTCAACATAGGGTTTAATAATAGTTACATTTAGAAGTTTTGGAAAATCTTCTAGGCTCTCAATGTCCTAATTTTATCATCTCTGGTATAGGTATTCTTCCACAAAATCTGATTTATTAGGCTAGGATAATAAGAAGCAAGAACAACTTTGTAATTTTAGAGAGGGAAAAAAACTTTAAAATTTTCAAGACCAACTTCCTCACTTCAAATATAACATATAAGAGGCCAGAGAGGGTATGAAACTTGCCTAAGATTGTACACATAGTTAATGGCAGAAATGTTCCTAGAAGCTACCATTCCTGGCTCAGTCTGGTAACATTTCTATAGCATTTTTTAATCAACCATTGATAGCCTTGATCTAGGTCTTCTTTCATTGTTATATTGGCTGTCATTTATAAATTGATGGTTATGGGACTTCTTTTGTTACTGGCATATAAGTTTTCAACAAATACTTGCTAACTTCACCCTGTCAACACAAGACAAATGACTATAAATTTCTCTTCAACTAAAATGTCAATTCAAAGTGTTTATAAAGAGTAAACATGTTATGTGTTACAGTGCTTTTTGCTGACTTACAAATAGGCTGTACCATTTTCAAAACAAGCCATTTCTACTTCTACATACACAATCTTACTTCAAAATTATCATGTCTTTTATTTTGTAACATTACAAACTATCAAGTGGTGGGACAACTCTTTAAAATGACAAATGTATATAGGGTTTTAGCAAATTTGATTTTAGGAACAACTCTGTAATGCTTGTTAAGTCTTTCATATTATATTGTTGGATAACCAAAAGTGCAAGTCTTTCAAAATCAAGAAATACTGTTGTAATGAGCTTATTATTTTCCCCAAAATGGGAAAATTAGTCTGTTGGTTTTTGATACTACAGATTAATTTGAATTAAAGGGCATACAGTTCCTTTATTCCTATAACTAAAAAGGGCTTAACCAGAGTTTTGGAATTTATTAGAAAGTTTGTGTATTCTTTAAAGTTCTTCAGATTTTTCTTTCCACTACTTTCTTGATTGAAATGTAGTATCTTTATCTAGATTGCTTACCAGTCCAGAGTCCTATATTGCATCTTTAGCAGATTATTTACCAATTAGAAAATCAGGGTTTCAACTACACACGTAAGTGTAACTTTAATATTCCCAAATTAAGGAGTTTGTTTCTTCACAAGAGCTGATTTATGTTGGGCCAGAATAAAATGTCTTATTATTAATAGCATTTATTTCAGGTTTAGGAACTGGAAAACCCTTAAATTAATGCAGTTGATTGTAACAGTGTAAGTAATCAAAAATAGTAGTGTATCCCAAATTACCTATATTTGATGTTGCAATATAGCATATTCTCCATTTTGATAGTGATTTCATCTTCATAGTTATGTTTTGCTTAGGTTAATATTTTAAAATATTAGTATTCCATTATTTATGACCAAAGGTGGATAAGGCACCAAAGAATTTTGTATGGCATGGTGAAACTTAATGGAGATTAAAATGTGTATTGATAGTAACCAGCTACTTATAATATAGCTTTAGAAACATGTGAATAAAAAACAGGCAAGTGTATACTTAAGTATTTATGAATGCTGCTATGAGATTAAGTACGGATCAATTAGTCTTACAAGGCCCTACATGATCTGTACTTCCCCATCCCATTTCATTACCTCTTTAACCTCATCTTATACTACTTTCCCCGTCATTCACTCTGTTCCAGTCACAGAGATCTCCATGCTTTTCTAGAACGTGTCAGATCTGCTCTTACCTTAGGACATTTGCATGTGCTGTTTTTCTGATTGTAATGCCTTCTCCCCAAATAACCATATGGCTAACTCCCTTACTTCTCCAAGTTCTTTACTCAAAACTTGTCTTCTTAGTGAGGCTATCCACGTCTAACTTATTTAAATGTTTGTCACACTCTGGACATTTGATTTTTTTCCTTAACCTACTTCATGTTTGCCTTCTTAGCACTTACCAATATCTAAGTCACAAAACGTTTTACTTGTTTATCTTATTTAATCTCTTTCTTCCACTAGAATATAAACTTTATGAGAAAATGGGGGTTTCTTTTCTGTTTTGTTAGTGGTAATATATTCCCAGTGCGTAGGCATGCCTGAATTATAGTAGGTACTGAATATATATTTGTTGAATTTAAACATATTATACACTATTACAAATAATTCTGAATAATCTTAGATAAGCCAAATAACTCATATTCAATGACACCCAACTGTTAATAGTTTCCATTGAATTTATTTCCCCACAGCACATAAATTTTTCTGTTACTTAATGAAAGTGTTAAATGTGGTAACAAAAAACTGGTCTTATCATATATCTTATATCATATATCTATATCATATATCTTATCATATATTAAGATGTATTTATAGATTCTCTCTTGGTATGTGTGGAAGTCTGCATTTTGATTCCAAATAAACATTTTATTGCACCATAACACAATGTTTAGCAAAATGTTTATTTCTAAAATAAATTAGTATTATTTAATATCAACTAAGAAAAAACTTTATTTGCCAAGGCATTTTAATTATATTTTCTTCATGTCTTAGCCCCATTCATTTTATTGAAAATAAATTTTGGAGTTTACGGAAATAAATTTTAGTGCTCTGGATTTTGAAACCTATAAAAAAATTCAATTGTCACATTCCTGTATTTAAAATATTGACTACTAAACATATATAGGAAAACATAGGGGGGAAACCTAAAAGATAATTAAGTTCCTGAAGCATATTTAGGTTCTCATTACACACATTATCTATACTTCTGACAAGCTCTGATTATTGTTTTTTGGTTTGTACTAGAAGTTACATGGGAAGACCAGCAGAAAAAGGTGAATGGTACAATAAGTGATGACAAACCATTGCCGAAAAAGAAACACCAATCTGAGCCAGGTTTGTCAGGGTTTGGAAAAACACTGAAAGCATGAGACTATAAGTATTGCATTTCATGCTTTTTAAATGTGTGTGTGCTTGTTGTACCTCATTTTTCTCATTTTGGTGTGAACTTTATAGTGTGTAGAGCCTACTTAAATTAGAATGGTGAACAATTTATTTCAAGATATGTGTAGAAAATGAATTCTACATATTTTGGAAAAAAATACTTTTTTTGTTATCAAGAATACTTCTACAGGAGAAAAATTGACTAATTTAAGCACGAATGGTCATTTATATATCTGGTTGTTTTGAATAAAATTAAAGTACCTTAATGGAAAGGCATCACAATATATAATTAAATATGATATATGTAATTAAAAGTAATATATGTAATCAAAGTACTTTAATGGAGAGAAATTACTTGATTCCTTAAAAAGTACTATACAAAGCTCAACAATAATAATAGTACTGTCAAGGCACTATACCAGATATTAGTAATGATTTATTTACAACTTTTGCAGCTAAAAATATTACAATAGCAAGAAGGAATAATAGCATATTATGTGAGTTCAGTAGTCTCTTTAGTTCATTATTTCCACAAATGAATTAAAACGAACCAATTTTATTTTCCTCTCCTTTCTTTTCTTAATTGGAGAGGTATTATTTACTAAATAGAAGACAAAAACTTGAACCATAAAATAAAAGGAATAAAAGGGATAAAAGGAAGAGAAGCAACGGGCAAAGGTAATAAATGGAATAATCAGTCCTAGTTTTAATCAGTAATTGGATGAGAGTACACTGAATATTTTATTCAAAATTTTAGGATGGTGTTTCTGATAGTGATAGTATCTTTAAGATGACTGTGTCTATAGTAACGGTGTTATGTATTTTTATATGGTAACTCAGTTCATCTTACATCTCTAAAACTTATGCTTTAAAATATGTCAGCATAAATGAACTTATTAGTGAGTATTCATTGCCCTCCTGTTGTATGCCAGGAATTGTGGTCAGTACTGAGTTATTTGGGTAAACAACACAGATGCAGCAATTGCCTTCATAGAGCTTATATTCTGGCAAAAATGCATAAATTAAAATTAATTATATTAATGATTAAGTTACCACATCGTGATAGTGCTGTTAAGGAGAAGAATAAGTTGTTTGAGAAAAAGTTATTATTACGTAAGCCTGGAGAGCAAGGAAAAATGCCACAGCATAAATGGCTTATTCTGTGAATTCTATTTTAATAAAACACGTACTGAAAATTTAATAAAATAAGCTGGAATTTACTTTGGGAATTGAAATAGGTTGAAATAGGTTGTAAAAAAAAATCTTGCTTTTTAAAAAATTTTCAATAAAGCATCACAATTTATTTGAAAAATAATTATTATCTTCATATATTTAATGGGATTTAAAGGTAAACAGTATAAAATTAATGATTTATGTTATGATTTATATAAAAAATTATTACTGTAAAAATCTTTCCTTGCAATACTGTGTGATATGGGTTATCCTTGGTCATAAACTATTATTTGTTTGTCTTGTTTGCCGTTATATCTGATTACATAAATAGATTTGTGGCCACATATATCTATGTAAATAAATTACATGGAATGTTAAAGTCATGGAACAATGGAATGTTTGGCTAAAAAAATTTTAAATCTCACAATCAAAAATTTTTTTAAATCTCCTAAATATTATTTATTTGTATATTTTCGTATATAGCATATATATTTGTTATCCGAGTCCTCTAATTGAATATAAACTTCATGTGTAAAAGAGGAAAATTAATGTAGAGTACCTTAATGTCATGGTTTAAAATGGTTATAGATTTTTCTATTTTGGCAATTATGCATTTTCCTATATACTAGGAAATTCAAACTGGCCCTGGAAATTCACACACTAAAATGTCATGAGTAAGTATGTAATCTGCTAAGGCAGAAATTCTGTTAAATGTTAGTGTTCCTAACTATTTTTGTTTGTTTCTTAAAGAAAAATGGGCTATGTAGGGAATATTTTTAATTATTGAAACTGAAGTGATAAAATGGGAGGAAAGTAGTTGGTTATCAGGTGAGTGGGGCTAATTACATTTCAGTAACATGTTTTGAGCATGGGCTTAATGGAAGACATGTTTGGAGTCATTCTTTATTTTATATTTAAGTATATCTATGATACTAATAGTCTATTGTAATCACTGTTTAATACATAATTTTCATTCACTAAAATCTAAGATAATATTTTCCATTAATTGTCAAAGAATTTCATCAGAAGATTATTATAGTAAACTTGTGGTGTTAGAAAAGGTTTGTAAGAACTTGAACCCAAATTTGAGACGCAAGGTCAGTTAAGTATCAATAGCATATTTTGTTGTCTCTTTTGTTGCTGTTTTATAAAAATCTGTACAAGAATAAGAGCTGAGAATTTTACCATTTTTAGGATGTATACTAACAACTTGAAAAATCATTTGAAAATTTTATTTTAAATATAAGACTGTAGAACCAGAGGACTAAATGGCATTATGTAAGCTAGAAAATATGTTAATAAATCTTTGGATGAACAGACTAGTATCTGCTTTAAAAAAAAAATCTTGATATTTCAAAACTAGACTGCCCTGAGGGGATGATCAGCAAGAAGGGTGACTTATTTTCAGTATCTCTTACTTAATTGATGGCATGGATGAAGATCCCTGGGAAATATAATGGTATCTATCACATTAGTATCTTAGGTATGAACAAAATAGAAGTATTGTACAAATGATTTTAAACTGCAGGTTTATGGATAATGTTTAGCATAAATCATTAACATCTTCCTCATGTAGATATGACTTAGATTTTGTTTAGGCTTTAAAGTTAGTAAAACATTCTTAACACAAATCAAGGTTATTTGAGTATGGAACATCTGTTGTTTATTTTTTCAATGAACAATCTGATGCTAGACCAGAATACTGTGGTCTATAATGATGCAGTGTTATTAAACACTGGAAAACTTTAATCTGTTGGAATTTATATTTTCATTTTGTGAGTCTATCTGTTCTTATAGTAATTGAAATGTATCTGAGAAAAGAACATATTTTACATAAAATATGTTATCTCATATTTTACTTAAACTCATCCCACAAAAAACTCTGGTGGGAAAGCTAATTTTAGTTGGGCTGAATGAATGTTTTAGAACTGATACAGTTTCCCAAATAAAGATCTTGGACTTAAATAGTTCAGAATGTACTTTAAGATACAATTTTAAATGATTTGTGATATGTTTGATAATTAATTGATACTACTCATAAAAGGATTAGCTACCTTGATTTGTTATTTTCTAAGTGTAAGATATGCTATATCTAGGAAAATTTTGAAATGACTTAGAAACTCTTATTGTAATTATCCTGACACCATGGTGCTACTTACTTTGCTATTTCTTATCTGGAAAATAAGTGTATGCTTTTCTGGAAAAGTGAAGGCAGTGAAACACTTTGCTGGTTCCTGTATGTTTATACTGTATTTTGGAAATAGAAACTCTTCAAAGTAACAAGCTGTTTATTACTACATACTGCAACATCTTGATGCATAAGCCCTCATTTTAGCATTATGATTTAGTTAACATATTAACCTTTAATTTTTTCCAACATGGACATTTCCATATTGTATTCTTTGTGGATCTATAACTGTGGTGAAGGTAGGGATTTTCTTTCTTCTACTTTTGGATTTATGCTTTATGAAATTTATCTTAAAAAGTAAATATTCAAAGATGTATTTTATTAGTGAATTTAATACTTAACAGTTTTTGAGTATTTTTGATGGTATGGGCTTTGCTTTCTTTTATTTTTGAGTATTTTGACATTTCTTAAGTGTAGAAACAATGTATTTCCATCTAAATCAATAATTTAATTTAGTCTTCTAGTTAGATGCTAATCTAATCCATCTAATCTGGAAAAGAGAATCAAGGTTGTGTTCTTGGCCAGTATTAGAGGCTGGTAAATTCCGGATCATTGTAGAATGAATGAATTTTATTTTTGATAGAAAAAAAGTGACATAAAACAAAGTAATTGATGGAATTTCAGAATTAAATACTATTGATACCTTCAGATGTAAATAATAGCATTCTTTGTTAATGACTATGTTTTCCTATCAATAAACTGAAATTTCATGATTTATAAATTTAGTTGCTTATTTAAAGTTTGTTCCGTTTCCTCTGAACATACAGACAAGCTTACAAAGCCAACCTGTAATTCAGTGACTATCTTTTTTGTGATAAATAGTGTATGTACTTTGAAAGTCAATTAATTTAAACTCCCTCAATACTTAATCTGACTATATGTTTCTTCTCTGTTTAAAATTGCATTATGTATCAGACGTCAAGAACAGAATCAGAAAAAAATAGTACAGCTAGGATTAGGAAAAAAGACATTTAAAAAGATAAACATTTTTATTAGTGTGCTTTTAAAAATAGCAAAATATTTTAAAAGATTTGTACTTTGCATATTTTAAAAGGTAGAAATTATTGTGAATGTTCAATAATTTTATGGTTGTTGACAAAATTATGGAAAATAATAATTAGTTTTAAAAATAAACTCATCACTTGGTTGAGGAATTCTTCAGCAAGATTTTGTCATAGTGGAGAAGTTTTATTTTGAAACCTGTAAATTTGGTAAACATTTTGTTTTTATATTCTAGATCCATCCTGATCTTTGTATCATTGAGGCTCTCCAAAGTAGTCGCTTATTTAGGTTTCATTTTTAAAGATAACTCTCCTGAGCCCAAAAGGGACATTCTAAGACTCTATGACATTTAAAAAGCCCTTATAAAATAATTCATTTTTAATTATATGTACGTTCTACTATGCTTTTCAAGTATTAAGGCTTCTGTTTCATTGTAAGGAATCTTTTTAACAGAATGCTTGCTCCTGAATGACATGTTTACTCAAGTACAATTACATCTGATAATAGGGCCAATATTATGTCTGTTGTAAATGGTGAAAGTGAGAAAGAACATTAGTTTCAAATAGGTATCATAACACTTGGTAAAAACTGTATTTAAGGATAAATAGGCCTTACATGTACATCTCTTTTAAAAATAAGTCAATCACAGATTATTTTCTCGTTCAGCTTGAGATGTGTTAAGTCGAAATATAATAATACTTAATACATTATATTAGCAAGGGAAAAAATTTGGTTTGCATAAAATTTGGCATATATACATTCTTACAAACTTACTTTTTTACCACATAACTTAATGAAAATAGTTATTTTATATATCTATTTATTTTCAGTAGATTTCTTTTTAAGGACCAAAATACAGGGCAGCCTGGATGGCTCAGCGGCTTAGCACCGCCTTCAGCCCAGGGTATGATCCTGGAGATCCGGGATCGAGTCCCACCCACATCAGGCTCCCTGCATGGAGCCTGTTTCTCCCTCTGCCTTTGTCTGTGCCTCTCTCTCTGTGTCTCTCCTCTCTCTCTGTGTCTTTCATGAATGAATAAATAAAATCTTAAAAAAAAAAAGGACCAAAATATAGCAGCTTTAGTAGGTAGATATCTAGATAGATAGATAGATGATAGATATTTTATTACTTTGCTGATCAAAACCCCATTCTTTTTATAGTTTGCACCTTGATGCACCTATATTTAAAAATACTTGGCAAAAATAATTTACCATAAGTGATGAAATGATATTATAGGACTTATGAAGTGTTAGTTCTATCTTATAAATGTCTTTTTTTGATGTAATATATGAAAATATTTTAATTCTCCTTTGCTGACTTATATGGTGGAATGAATAAAAAATACTGCATATTCCCTCTGCAAAGTCTTTATATTTTAAGTTTAGAGGATATATACTTTCCTTAACTTCTTACTGTCTAATTGGGTAATGGTTAAGGAAGCATTAGGAGTTCTCATTAGAATTGCCATTAAAACAGCACAGAAATGTAGAATGTTCGTGACATGGTAGTAAATCAAAGGAAAAGAAGGGAGATAGGAATTGTGGAAGCAGTTGCTCTTAGCTTCTTCAAGGCTTACTGAAGTCTGCAATTCATTTCAATAGTATATGTGAAATAAGTACTTACAGTTTATTGCCATTTAAATAAGACCTGGCTGCTTAAATGATGCTGACTATAATTGTTTCTTTTAAAATGAGGCTATTTTAATACAAATAATAAATGATAACAAATTTTAACAAGGAAATCAAGAAACCCACATTTTTTCTTAATATGTATGTGATATGACTGAATTTTTGAGATTTTTATGATTTAAATGAATGTTCAATCTGCTAATTAAAATTAAGTGATTTTTAAATGAGAATGGTTCTGACTTATTTCCTACTGGTTCATATTCATATAAATGTTGGAATAATGATTTAATGGGCACTTTCAGTTAGTAGTGAGATCATTGTCAAATCTTTCATTTTCATCCTTTCATATAATATAATATAAATTTTGTTATTAATAAATTAAATTATTGGTGTTGTTAACCATATTCCACATAAGAGTAAAAGCATTAGTGAATTATTTGCATAGTTGTAGCAGTTACCTTTTTTAAAAAGTATTCTAGGGCAACCCCAGTGCTGCAGCGGTTTAGTGCCACCTGCAGCCCGGGGTGTGATCCTGGAGACCAAGGATCGAGTCCCATGTTGGGCTCTCTGCATGGAGCCTGCTTCTCCCTCTGCCTGTGTCTCTGCCTCTCTCTCTCTCTGTGTCTCTATGAATAAATAAATAAAATCTTTAAAAAAAATAAAAAGTAAATAAAAAGTATTCTAATCAAATACTGTATGATAAAATGTCCAGATTAGGTGCCCACCATGAAATTTTTTTTGTTTTTGTTTTTTCTTTGTTTGACTTTATTTCACATGTTTTTATTGGGTCATATAGCATCTAGTAGAAAGAAAATTGACCTGGTAATCAGGAGACCTCTATTCTATTTCTGGTTCTGCCACTGAACTTGTTATGTGACCTTGGGTAAGTCACTTGAACTCTGCGTGCCTCAGTTATTCTCTGTAAGTAATGAGTGAATGAGGGAAGAAGAATTTTGAATGTTTTGAATCCATATAACATGAAGAACATCGCCTCAATGCCATGATAAAATAATTCAAGACATAGGGGTATCTGGGTGCCTCAGTGGTTGAGCGTCTGACTTTGGCTCAGGTAGTGATCCTGGGGTCCTGGGGTCAAGTCTTGCATCAGGCTCCCTGCAGAGAATCCTGCTTCTCCCTCTACCTATGTCTGTGCCTCTCTTGCTGTGTCTCTCATGAATAAATAAATATTTAAAAAAATAATTCAAGTTACAGAAAAATGCTAAGTAGAGAAAGAAGCTTCATTTACTCATGTTGTGTTTACATTTTCTGCAAAAAAATAATTTTTTTTCTCAGAGAAGAAACATATCTAAGCAGTCACTTTATCCAGTTCATATCAATTTCATTTTAACATGCAAGGAAATTATTTTGGTAATATGGTAAATATGTATATAGCGAAGTTTTGCATATGAGAATAATACAAGATATAAAACAATTCAGAATTAATCTGTGTTAAAAAAAAGAACTAACCTGTGTTATTAATGTATCTCTGATTTTTCTATCTTCTTTGAGAAGTGGGGAGACTGGAGATGGAAAACAAAATATGGCATATATCATATTAATATTTGGAGCACATTTCAGGAGGATACTACTTTTCCTAGTGGTCAATCCTATAAACATGGTCTGATTTGTAATATAATTATGATGAAATTTAGTGTCCAGTTTGGAAGAGATCAAAATGTACTCAACAATCAAAATGACATTGTTAAGCTGCAAAATGTGTCATGCATTTTCAGTTCTCTATAATTCATACTAGGATTTCTCTTTTTCTTAAGAAAACAAGTTTTGGTCATTTTAGCAATCTTTTCCTATTGGAAAGTTTTCATTTTCTCACCATTCAAGAAAAGAGATAAATTTGTTATGGGAAAGAATTCTCTTAAGAGTTATAATTTCAATATATCGATATTCCAAGTATACTTTCATATATGTTTTTCTATATATCACTCAAAAACTATGACATAACCATTGCAGAAGTGAATTTGGTGTTTTGATTTAAGAATTTTATGGTACCTGATTCAAAACTCAAAACTAAGTATGTAATTAAATAGGGGGTTTTGGGTTTTTATTATAGTGTTCATCTGGGTCAGTCATATTAATGCTCACTAATATCTTTGGAAGAAATTTTTTCCTAGAATGCTGAGTTTAGCAGTTATTTCTTGCTTTCAATTGCTGTATCAAATGTCTTCGGAACTCCACTAGCAGTGGGAAAAGATGTTTCCAAAATGTGTGCCATATATATTATAGTAGATGTTGGATTTTGATGGGCAAGTTTAAATAGAGATGTCAATGATGTGTCACATGGTATCTAAGAATTTTCTGAGTAAATAGGTGTTATAAGGGAATACGATCGAATAAAATTTGCCTAACTATAAGGTTAAGTTGAATTTTCAAGATTTAAGTAAAGCTGTATCTTTCAGCTACTCTTTTTATAATGAGTCTTTTAGTTGTTACTCTCCATAGTATTTTATGTTAATATTTTACTGTAGCGAAATAATTCAGTGAAATACTGGCATCATGGCCCATGTGTGCACTCCTCAATTTGGGAAACGTGAAAGTTATAGAAATTGGTTGGCACCATTTTTAATGTTCTTCTAAAAATTTATTCAATCAAATTCTTTTTTAAGTGATAATTAAAAATTCTAAAAGCATTTTTGCAGATTTTATATGGACTCAGGAATGTCTTGTACAATATGGTCATGCAAGTAACAACAAAGTTTTCACTAATGGTATCTTTCTTCAGCGTCATTGTTCAGGATTGGCTGTCTATAAATAATTGTAAACTTTTGAATCCTCTTTATTTCTATACTAACTTTATTTTTCTGATTCTGCTAATCTATAATAGTTTAACCAATTTTCCATCAGTTCTTCCATATTCTTTTTTTAGAATTTTTTTAATATGGTACGTTTTTTATTATATCTTTCCTACAACTGTGTACAGGATTCTTTCTCACAATGATTTGGGGCCCTTTCCTTCAGTGTCACTTTTTACCTTTTGAGTACATCCACTCACACCCATCTCCTTTGTCTATGTCTGTCCATTACACGATGTGATCACAGAAGAAGTGGACTCCACAAGGAGAAGACATGCAGGTCTGTCTCTTCTACTGCTTTTCTTTATTATTTTTTCATTTATCTAACTTGTTTTAGAAATTTTTACTATTTTTATTCATTTCACAATTTTTCATTTTCCTCTAATATAACAAAATGTTAAATCTTGCAGGCATTTTTATTTTAGGTAGTGGTATATTAACTTTTAACAGCAACTGCTCTAATTAGATTGATAAAAATAAAATGATTAATTTTTATGTAATGTGTGTATAATACACACACATATGTATATGTATTTTTCCATAATGGGTAACTAACTCCAGATCCAAAATATATGTATATGTATATAAATACTATATATATATGCGTATATAGTATTTAGTCAGATTAAATTAACAAATTGATCATATTTCATTCTTCAACTTATTTAGACTTAAACCTTGTTTTCAACTTTATTTTACATAATTCTAAAAGTATTTTATTTTTATCATGAGTTCTGCAATGTGCTACACATGTGGAGAACACCAAATATCTAATACATGTCCTAAACAAGCTATGAATATCACTGAAGAGGTAAAATATGTGGGTAACATGCTGATATGTGCCAGTATGAATCCGTCTAGCAATATGGTCTACAAAGCTATAAAGTCAAATAAAATCCATTTCAGCTAAATGCCAGAAGAGGCTTCATGGAAAAAGTAGCACTTAAAATGAAACTTGAACATTCATTCAATATTAATTTATTAAGCACATGTGATATGGTACTATTCTAGGTGCTGGAAATAATAGGACACACAAAATAGATCCCTAACCTTGTAGGCCTTTTCTAGAATGAGTCTGACAGGTAAATGCAATAATATTACAGGTGCTATGAGAAATCTGTATAGAGAGAATACAATGGAATCATAAAGGATGGTATGATCATTTCCACCTTGAAAGTATGGATATTATTCAAGGAAGACTTCATAGAAGAGAAAATATGAATTGAGCATTAAACCCTAGAAAGATGTTGCCCTGGTGTGTAGAGAACATTTCAGGGCAGAGGAAACAATATGGGAAAAATGATTTCAAATAAGTCTAGGCAAAAGTAGGCAGGGGAGGGTTTCTGAAGATAATGTAGGATACTGAAGCATGTAAACCAGGAGAGGAACAAGATCATATTTTTTTTACTAGCTATGTTAAAAAAAAAAAAAAAGACTAGAGCAGTACAAGCAGAAAGATCATTTATGAGGCTATTACACAAGATCAGTAAAGGGATAATGGGCTGGCATAAGGTATCTAGCGTAGGAAATTGATATGTAAGAAGTTATATAAAGATGTAGAATCTGTGGGACGTAGTCACTGATACTGTTGATGCAAGAAAAGGAGGAATAATAAAAAAAAAAAGAAAAGGAGGAATAAGATAATAATTTCAGGTCACAGAACTGTTTGGATAGATGGTAGCACATTTTGCCAGGATAAGGAGTATAGGTTGAACAAGTTTTAGAGGAAAAATAGAAGAATTCAGTTTGAGGATGGCTTAGGTTTGACATTCCTTTGGGAATTTTCAGGTATGACTATCTAATAGAAGTGATTGAATGTATGGGTCCAGAACTCAACGGTGAAGTCTGGGCTAGCAACATAGAATAGAGTATTAGCATTTAACTGATTCCATTGGAATGAATGGAATTGTCAGAAGCATATGAAGACTAAGAGAGAGCCAAAAATCACATTTATTTACATTTAAGGAGTGGATGAAAGAACAGGAGTCAGAAAACCATGATGGAAAGAAACATTGAAAGACAGTAGAACAAAAGAGAACAGAACTCAAGAAAAGAAAGTGTTTCAAGAAGGGTATAGTCATCAGAAAAGTTGAGGAGAAGGATAAATATTGTTAAATGATAAAAATAACCAATAACAATCTTTGCCTAGTTGATTTTAGTCAAGTTGTAGAGGGTGGAAGCCAGATGGAAAAGAAGGAAAGAGAGACCAAAAAGAAGATGGAGAAGAATGTAGACTAGATGAATGAATAAATGGCTTGGGGAAATTATTAAGAGAAGAGTAGCTACCATTAGGGTTACAAGAGAGCTCACCAAAGATACAGAGAATGATGATAGTTTAAGTGAAGAACTTAAATTTGTGATGATTGGTTCTCTAAAATTGTGTGATTCACTCATTGGCACACTTCAGATAGTTTGTGGGCAGTTATAGTAAAAAGAAAAAGAGGATAAGGATGTTGAGGGTGGCTGGCAAGTAACGTGTTTAAAGTGATGTCCCTGATGGATTAGGGAAGACACTAGACATGTGAAATCATGTGGACTTGTCAAATCATGTTCAGATACAGAGTTTTCCATGAACTGGAAGAGAAGGGGTTCAATGAAAGAAATGGAATTTGTGGAAATGTTCAAGGCCGATGGAGGCAAATGGAGCAAGTTATTTTCAGAGATTGATGTAATAATGCTTAGAATTTTTAGATCTTAGATAATTCCAAGTAATATAAATATACAGATTTGGTCCTGGGAGTGAATTTCTGAATTGGAACATGGATTACACTGGAAATTGGAAATTTGGAAAAGAAAGGAAAGTAGCAACCTTTGATGTTAGAGTTTTTATATATATATTGAAGTCACTGATGCCCGCCCTAAGTTTGAGAGTTGAATTTAGGGTCCCACAAACTCTCCAAAGCCTAGAGTTATATGAAGAATAATGCATTCCATTCCAAAGGAAATACGAGTAAGGAGAGAATGATAGAGAAGATAGTAAGAAGAGCTTTAGAGAAGAAGATCGTTTTAGAAAACAGTAAACTTTGAAACAAGCAATTCAGAATGGATTTCCAACTGCTTCATAAAAGTTGGAGGAAGTTAAAGCTTTCAAAGACTGGAGACTGTGGCCAATAGAATAATATCTTTATTAAACGATCATCATAAGAACGCCTGGGTGGCTCAGCGGTTGAGTGTCTGCCTTTGGCTCAGGGCGTGGTCCTGGAGTCCTGGGATTGAGTCCCACATTGGGCTTCCTGCATGGAGTCTGCTTCTCAGTCTGCCTATGTCTCTGCCTCTCTCTCTCTCTCTCTCTCTCTCTCTCTCTCTCTCATTCATAAATAAATAAATAAATAAATAAACAAACAAATAAAATCTTAAAAAAAAAAACCTATCATCACATATCTAACCAACATAAGTTGGTTATTTTTCTGGTATTAAACATCACCTGTTAATACTCCGAGCCAAAATGTGATGGGAAAATTTCATAAGGCTAATCATTTTCCCGACATATTAAATTGAAGTGTGTATTTTATTTACACCACAGTCAAAAGACCTTCATTTCTGTTAATATGTCCAAGTATGGTCAGTGCAACACAATGCTACACAGTGAATGAAGGGATGGTGTTTGATCACATTTTTGAGTAGCAAAAAACCTCACTAAGTTTAGCCCTTGTAAGTAATAACCAAGTTTCTTTTACATGAGAAGTAGTTTTATTAGGGTTTATACTTTTCTTCTTACTTTCAAGAAATTTCATATGACAATTGTATTTTTTTTTAGATAATTGTAATATAGATCTTAGACCATTTGAAAGAAAGCTAATGATACAAAAGAGATTTTAAAAATAATGTTTGCTAAGTTCCGTAAAACAACATCTGCTCATGTTTTTCAATTGAAGTTTTAACTACACAAATTTTCAGAATTACTTCCAGACCTGGTCTAGAACATCTAGCAATCTTAATGCTTGTGTAATACATGTTTTACTCCTAAGGAGATCTTAAAAACAAAAGATGTTTGTCAGCCGTATTTCTTATTATTTCCTTAGGTAAATTATTATTTTATAATACCAATTATTATATTATTATGCTAACTCCACATTACATTATTATAATTGGTTCTGTGTTACATCAAGAATTTTTGAAAATATGTTTAAAAATTTCTATTTCAGATTAGTCCATTGGTCGCCAGGTACTAATATTAATTTGAAAAGCTTAATTAACAATTCAAGTTGGATAGATTTTAAACACTTCTTAATAAAAATACAACTGGTAATAACTAACATCTTTTGCATTGTAACTATTTTCTAATTTTTTTAAATTTATTTTTAATTCTTTTAATAAATTTCCAACTTTTTTGAGATATAATTAGTATATAATACTGTGTTAGTTTGAATACATCTAGTTTGGCATCTTGGGGTCATGAGTTCAAGCCCCACATTGGGCATAGAGAGACTTAAAAAAACAAACATTGTATTAATAGTAGTACTAGTACAACACCGTGATTTGAATATGTATAAATTATGATATGATTTCCAAAATAAGTTCCGTTAACATTTTATAATTCTTAAAATAATTACTTCACTTCCTGTTAGGGCTAGCTAAGAGAAATTTTTCAAAATTAATACAATTATAGTATTTTTAGCATAAAAACAGTTTCTTTTTTGTTTTATTTTTGTGATTATTCTGAATGTTGCCAATTGAGATATGTTCTTCCAAATCTGCATTTCAGTTTTTCTCAGGTTTGCTTGGCATATATGCCATGTTTTGAATGCTATGTGCTTTGACTTGGCATCTTGTTCTACTTGTGTTATATCCTAAAAGGTAAAAAAGAAGTAACATTCATTGTAGGGGAAATTTAATATATCTGTGAATATGTACACATATAAACACACATATCAGTTGTTAGTGAAATTTCCCAAAATCTTTCAGTTATTGATTTACTATCAGTCTTATCATTACACACAGATTCTACCCATTTTTAGGTATCTTCTGCGCATTGATTCTATCTTACTTATATTTAATGGACTTAATATTATTGATGAAAGTGTAAGATACAGATACTCAAGATTTGCTCAGTCATGAGAACTGTAACTCTGTGGTATACTGAAATTCTATTAGAAAATGTAAATCAGTCATTTCCTAAGGAAGCTTGGGATGTCCACTCCGTGTTTAGTACTGTGCTAGCTACCTTAGATGTTACTAGAGACACAGCAGCTCGGAATATTTTATGCACGTTTAACATTTTATTAAGTAATGTGATACCTTAACCAAAGAAGTATCAAATGAAATATGAGTATGTGCATATATATAAAAATACATCACATCTATGTGAAAGTTCTTATTAATAAAGTATAATACTTAAGACTAATTCTCTAAGGCCTCTAAGTACACAAATATAAAAGGAGAGTTTAGAAAGTTCTTTGAACTTGAAATAATAGGAATAGCCAAATTTAGAGTAAGAATGGTCTTGAGCATTTCTTCCTTGTGTGGGTGCTGTGAGGGAAATTGGAAAGATATTTAGAATAGATTATTAGAAAATCAATATTAATAAAAGATTAATGAAATAGATTATTAGAATAAGAGTCAAGAGACCTAGGTTAGCTTTAGTTTTGCCACTGACCTGCCTGATCCTAGACACATAATTTCACATCTTTGGGGTAAATGTATTTCACTTTTAAATTGGGAATTGGAATGCATTGTTTTTAAATTCTTTATGGATAGAAAATTCCATCTGCCTTGGAAGATAATCCTAAATTTAAGATGTTACTGCTGAATTCTCAAAGTATTATTCATGCACTCTGAATAATATAACATTCTATTTTACTTGGCCTTTTGTCCACTTGTAAATTTCAGTTATTGAGGAAACTATTTATTCCTATAAGAAATGTTAGCCTGATGGGGTAACTGGGTGATGGGCACTGAGGAGGGCACTTGATGGGATGAGCACTGGGTGTTATACTGTATGTTGGCAAATCAAACTTCAATTAAAAAAAAAAAAGAAAGAAATGTTAGGCTGAGAAACAATATTAGGGCACAGATTCTGGAACTAGACTGCCTGATCAGCCCAACCACATATTTGCTGTGTGATCCTGGGAAAGTTACTCTTTGTAGATTTCTCAGATTCCTCCTCTCAAAGACAGGGTTAGTAATAGTATATCAAAGGGTTATTGTACAGATTAAATTCATTAATGTATAATCTGTAAATCACCTAAAAGCAGTGTCTGGCACTTAGTAAGCACTATGTAAATGAAGCTATTATTTTTTATTTTACAAAATACATTAAAAAACCAGAATTTTTATTTTAAGTCGGTGTATTGAAACCCAGGCATTTTGATGTGTGGTCATTCATTCTATGATACAGAATTAGTTATTTATATTATATGCATCACAAATATCTTCCACTAGTTTGTGACTTCCAGTTTAGGACGTAGCTGGCATACAAACCTGTGCATTAGAACTGCTGCACTCATACTGTAGAGCTTTGTCCTTTCTGGGACAACAGAATTGGGTAGAAAGCAAGAACACACACACACAAAAAAAAAAAAAAAAAAAAGAAAGAAAGAAAGAACACTGAAATCAGATTGGTCTGGATTCTAATCCAGTTTCTGTCACCCACCAGGGATGTGATTTTGGGCTGCAGTTAAGAGTAGAGAGTTTATTATGTTTTAATGAACGCATGAAACAGCTTTTCTTTGAAAAGGGAAGGCCTTTCTAAGAATAAAATAAATTTCTAATTAATGAAATTTAAAAAGAGAGACTTGACTACAGAGTCACGGGTATAAACTTCAGAATCTCAGTATCAGCATGAACAAATTAAAAGGCAAACAACAAACTCGGAAACATATTGGCAGCAACCAGAGTATTAAGAGCCTTCACACCTGAACCATTTTGACAAATAAATGATGTAGTTTGTAAAATTCTAATAGAAAAATGGACAAAAGACATGTACAGACATTTCAATAAACAAGAAACTTAGTGGACAGTAGATATATAAAAAACATTTCATTCCAATCTAACCAAATAGATGACTTTTTTAAAAATGAGACACTGTGTTTCATCTGTTTAAAAAACAACACTTTGATGCTGGTGAGAGTGGTACAAGAGTGGCAGCATTGTTTTGTATAACCTTACTAAAAAGTAATTTTTCAGTAGGGATCAAGAGCCTCAAAAACATTCACAGACTTTTGACTTGGTGGAAATAGAGTTCAGATAAAAATGTATGTGCAAAAGTTTCACTAAAGCATTATTTGTAGCAACTAAAAGGATGTTATTGTGAAGGTTGAATAATGGGGGAATGGCTCAATAAATTATGATACATATGCAACCATTTAATTGAATAATTTTATTGACATAGAAATTAGAAACATTTCTGTATTGTATTTTGAAAAAAAATTGAAAGTGATAATGTCTTTAAGGAACCTATTACAGAGTTCTCTCCATACTAGAAAGTACAAATGATAGTGTCTATTAACTATTACTACTGAAAACAATTATACCAAAAATTTCATAGACAGATATGTAATGTAATACACAGAATGTAATGAATAATAAAATTGAGTCTTTATTTAAAATGAGAATATAAATAGGAATAAAAATCCAAAGCAGAGACTATAAAAATCTCTATAAAACAGCCCGATAATATGTAAATTTGTGCTAGATTCAAATCATTTTCTAGGTATTGTAATGACATATTAAACTATCATATAACATAATTGGCTTATATATGGGAGAGTTTATTCCTGAAATTCTTATTCTAGTAGTATAAAGGTATTTCACATCAGAAAAATTTATTTGTTTGACAAATATCTACTAAATATTTTCATTTGCTAGGCCTTATTCTAGGTGCTGGGAACATAACAAGTCTGTCATGGAAATTATATTCTTGGGAGAGCTAATAGTCACTAAACAAATTAAGTTTAGATTGCTATAAGTACTATTATTTAAAATCCTTATGTATTTAGTGTGACTGGGATGGGAAGGCATTATTTTAGATGGAGCAATCCAGGAAATCTTTCTGAAGAGGTGATAATTTAAACCAGGAAAGTAAGAAGAAACAAACTATGCAAAGGAGCCAGGAGACAATAAGTAATTAAGATCAATATATAACAGAGAAAGTCAGGACATTTAAAGTTCAGAAGAGGAGAATAATTTTTGCTATAAATCTTTCTTTTCTAAGAAGACATTAAAGTGTCAGTGATGAATGAGTTTTAAATATTGAAGATTTACAGGGAAATAAAGGAATAAGTACAGCTCTGGATGGTAAAGTTTTGATTAAAATATTTTTTAAATCACTTGAGTTGTAAGGAAATGATTATATGTTAGTAATCAAGTTATTTAGTATTAACTTGTACACAATACTTACCAAGTATTGGGGCAGCCCTGGTGGCTCAGCGGTTTAGCGCCGCCTACAGCCCAGGGCGTGATCTTGGAGACCCCGGATCGAGTCCCACGTCAGACTCCCTGCATGGAGCCTGCTTCTCCCTCTGCCTGTGTCTCTGCCTCTCTCTCTCTCTCTCTCTCTCTCTCTCTCTCTCTCCCCTTGTGTATTCTCATGAATAAATAAAAATCTTAAAAAAATACTTACCAAGTATTCATTACACATGGTTAAAGTAAGTTATGATTGTTTTCAGATCGCTTTCTTCCTCTTCACTCACTTAAAAGCTCTATACCTTTATATCTATAATGAAAAACATTGTAATATAAAAGGGTTGGCGTGAAGAATAAATAGGTTTCATACGGTAAGTTGGCATGAATAATGCTACCTTGAAGATAATTGCTAAGGGGATTTAAATTAGATTACAATTTAACTAAAGAGAAGGATGTTATTTGGCAGATGATAGTTTCTTTTTATTAGCCTATATGAAGGCTTCAGGGGATGGAGTATGGGACATGAGAGTAAGGATAAGGAAGGGAACTAATAGTGGGAAAGGCAAAGTTTAATGGAAAGCAAAATGATAAGTAAAATGATTAGATCATTAATTATGTAACATAACTGATGGGGAAATCATAGTTATAGATTATAAGGTCATGAAGAATGTGAAGGAGGTTGGTAAGCTATTTTAGAGTAAAGGAATGAGAATCAGAAGGAATCTCTAAAAAGAAGATTAAAGATTAAAAATAACCCCCCCCCAAAAAAGGCCAAAGAGAAGATGATGTAGTTAGAAAGGAAAAAGGGAAATGTTAAAAGGAAGGAATGTTGGGGCAAAAAAAGAATTTAGTAAATTGAGAAGTGTGTGTGCGTGTGTGTGTGTGTGTGTGTGTGAGAGAGAGAGAGAGAGAGAGAGACAAGAGGAGAAAGAGTCCTTTCATGACTAAGTATTTCAGATCTTAAGTTTTGGAAAACAGACCAGTCTCAGGCATCTACTACTTATATGACCTTGTACAAATTTTCTAATAATAAAATTGTGAAAATAGTCTTATTACATACAGTTTTACTGATTAAGGGACATAATCATAATACATGCAAAGCTTTTAGCACAATTCCCAGCATGTGCAAAGTATTACTATTGTTAAGATCTTAACTGTTCAGGAACATTGGTATTAAGTTCTAGAATACAAGCTTTTAACCATGTACTCTTAAAAGCTTTGTTAGAGTTTATTTTCTATGCTTTGATCAAGTGAAACTAAACACTATTGAAAAAAATTAAAACCTAAACAGAAATCTGATCAGGGTAACCTGGCAGGGAGAGTATTGACAACAGAGTGGCACCAGGGAACTTTTTACAGTGACAGAAATACTCTGTATCTTGATTGTGTCAAGGTTGTATGACTATATACATTTGTCAAATGTCATAGAACTTTGCACCTAAATAGTGTGGATTTTAACTTATGTAATATGCCTCCATAAATCTGACTTTAAAAATAACTGAAGGGACACCTGGGTGGCTCAGCCATTGAGCATCTGCCTTTGGCCCAGGGCATGATCCTGCTTCTCCCTCTGCCTGTGTCTCTCTGTGTCTTTCATGAATAAATGAATAAAATAAAACAATAAAAATAAAAAATAAAAATAACTGAAAATACACAAAGTTTAAATGAATTTTTTACTACATTACCCCAATAGTACTAAATATGCTAATAGAAAATTTTATTTGCTCTGACACATCCCAAGCAATTAAAAGCCAAGTCCCATTCCCAAGTAGTTCAGGGGGCATGGAAATAATGGATGGAGTTAGCCTATAGCTTTGTAACACAGAGAGAAAAGATCACTATAGTAGTTGAGCTAGCAAACAAAGGAAGTCCTAAAGCTCTGAATCTAAACCAATGGTCAAGAAACCAAGAAAGAGCAAGAAAAGTGTTTAGGATTGACA
Organism: Canis lupus familiaris; assembly: GCF_011100685.1. Taxonomy (NCBI): domain Eukaryota; kingdom Metazoa; phylum Chordata; class Mammalia; order Carnivora; family Canidae; genus Canis; species Canis lupus. The sequence continues at coordinate 5,486,014 of NC_049234.1, forward strand.
GTTGCAAGAACAGGCAAGACATTAGCAAGGAGATTCTGGATATTCTGGATATTCTTTGATAATAACTATAAGAAGAACAGATATGAGAAATAATGTTAAATTGTTTTAGACAAACTGAACTTTAGGTACTGATGGGTATCCATCTGGGGATGGCTAGGAGACCATTAGAATGTGAATCCTAAGCTTACAGGAGAGGTAGGAGCTGAAGGTAGGTGCCTTCAGCAGTCAACATTTTGGATAATTAAGTCACTGTGGTATAAATTATTTTAACCATAACTGAGTTTAGTTGTAAGTAAAATGCCAAAATCCATGCTCTTAACCTCAGGAAATGGAGTCTTTACCTGTTACAAGGTAGAGGGTGTAGAAATGTTAAAGCCAAGAAGCTGGGACATGCATGGTGAACACCGTAAGAGAACAATGCTAGATGGCTAGAAAAAGGAGAAAAGGAAGAGAGGAATTCAGAAGGGGAGATTTAATGTCAAAAGAGACAACCTCATTCTAGTTTGCAGTTGTATTTAGGATCTTTGGTGTAACTAGTATCCCCATGTGGGTATTTGAAAGCCTTGTCTCTAGGTTGGGCTGGTCTCTCCTGCTAGGTGTCATCTATCTTTTTCTGAGAGTGATCCTACCTTTGTTTTATTCCTCTTCTCAGTATTGCCAGAAGCATTTCAGGAGATGTCCTTTTCGGGAAACATTTAGGATGCGTTCCTTTGAATTCTGAGGGAATATTAAACTGCAGGACACTAGTCACTATGTAAGGTTATTCTAATTCCCTTCACTGATAACAATTACCATGAGTATCTATGGAAAAGGTTAAACAGCTTGATATCCATTAAAATCTTTATATTTAAATAGTTCCTTTTCTCATTGTAAATAATTACGCCCAATTTAGATTATCCTGATTTGATGAAAAGTATTTATTTTGCCTACATGGATAAAATTCTATGACAACATGGATTACCTTATATAACTAAAATTAAAATGTACTTTTTTCCCCTTTTATTCACACTACAGCTGCATAAGGTTCACTCATTTTATCCCAGTTGATAACTCAAATGTATAATCATTTTCTAGGATGATCGCCAGGGATATATGGAGGAGATTACTATTACACATCTTTTCTCTATTTGTTCTTACATTGGAAGCTTATGTCACATTTGGAATTTACAATGTTAGTTTTATTTTTGTAATTTTAAAAATTTCAATATTAAAAATTTTCTTTTTCTCTATTCAATTTAATTTTCCAAGCACAATTTTACTGTTTTACTTGACTTGCCTTTTGTTTGCAACATGTTATCTCTAAAGGAGATATGAGGATTTTACAACTTTTATGCATACCATCATTAAAAATATGAAGTAAAATATTATATCTAACAACTGTCGTTTATTTTACTCTTGGAAATTTAGCTGTCTTTATTTCAGTCCTTTCTCCATTTATTAATAATCCTGTTATGATTCTGCTATTCTTGGAGGAGGAACAAAGCAAAGTTCATTATTTCACACTTTCATTATGGTTTGGGGGACAAGATCACAAGTGTTTGAATCCTTTTGGGAATCTCTACTTTGTAACAGAATTCTACTTTGAATAATTTATCACACCTTATTTGACTCTTTATTGGCTTGATTTAGAAGGTAAAAGATATCTTTGTTACCTTCAAAAACATTTATGTTATCATTGTAATGCCATTGTTAATACAGTTTATTTTTTTAAATTTTTATTTAAATTCTAGTTAGTTAACATACAGTTAGTTAACATACATACATTTCAGGTGTTCAATATACTAATTCAACACTTTCATAGCTGTTGCTCATCACAGCAAGGGCATTCCTTAATCCCCATCACCTATTTCACCCCCTCCCCCACTTCCCTTCTGGTAATCTTCCATTTGTTCTCTGTAGTTAAGAGTCTGTTTCTTGGTCTCCTTTCTTCTCTTTCTTTTTTCCCCCCTTTGTTCATTTATTTTGTTTCTTAAATTCCACATATGAGTGAAATCATGTGGTATTTGTCTTTCTCTGACTTATTTCACTTAGCATAATACTCTGTAGCTCCATCCATGTTTTTGCAAATGGCAAGATTTTATTTTTTTTTTATGGCTGAGTAATATTCTATTATATATATGGTAATATTCTATTATGTATTATTATATGTGGTAATATTCTATATATATAGTAATATTCTATTTTATATATATATAGATCTTGTTTATCCATTCATCAGATGGATGCTTAGGCTGTTTCCATAATTTCACTATTGTAGGTAATGCTGCTATAAACTTTGGGGTTCATGTATCCCTTTGAATTAGTATTTTTGTATTCTTTGGGTAAATATCTAGTAATACAATTGCTGGATCATAGGGTATTCTATTTTTAACTTTTGAGGAATCTCCATACTGTTTTCCGAAGTGGCTGCACCAGTTTACAATTCACTTTGCAATTCCACCAATAGTGCACAAGGGTTCTTTTTTCTCTACTACCTCGCCAGCACCTGTTGTTTCTTGCATTTTTTATTTTAGCCATTCTGACAGGTGTGAGGTGATACCTCATTGTAGTTTTGATTTGTATTTCCCTGATAATGAGTGATATTGAACATCTTTTCACATGTCTGCTGCCCATCTGTATGTCTTCTTTAAAGAAATGTCTATTCATGTCTTCTGCCCATTTTTTGATTGGATTACTGGGTTTTGGGGTTTTGAGTTTAATAAGTTCTTTGTTTTTTCAATACTCTTTATCAGATATGTCATTTGCAAATATCTTCTCCCATTCCGTAGGTTGCCTTTTAGTTTTGTTGATTGTTTCCTTCACTGTGCAGAAGCTTTTTAGAATAAATAAGCTCTCATAGGAGTTTCAGAAATGCTGAAATGAAAACTAAAGAAGTAATCAGTATGAACAATAGCAAATATCACAAAAAATGATTTGGGGGAGAGTTATGTTGTTTGGGTTTCCATTTTTATTAGTTACATACCTTTAGGAATTATCATTATCATTTCTTTTCTATACAATCTTTGTGAGATGGTTAGAATTCTTTATGTAGGAAAAAACTGACAGACTAAACACAATTTCATAAACAAAAATAATTGAAAATCCCAAATTTCACCATGTGTTTGGAATCATACCATGACTATTTTTAAAAAGAATTTTTAAAATTCTGGGTGGTTTAGTCGGTTGAGCGTCTGCCTTGGGCTGGTGTCATGATCCTGGGGTCCTGGGATCAAGTCCCACATCCCCTCAGCGGGAAGCCTGCGTCTCCTTCTCCCTCTCCCTCTGCCTGCCACTCTGCCTACTTGTGCTTTCTCTCTCTCTCTCTCTCTCTTTCTCTGTCAAATAAATAAAATATTTTTAAAAAAGAATTTAGGATATTAATAATAAGGCTAAGTACAAGTTAGAATGCAGCGATCTGGGAAGCCCGGGTGGCTCAGCGGTTTAGCACCGCATACCACCCAGGGGCGTGATCCTGGAGTCCCGGGATGGAGTCCCACGAGAGGCTCCCTGCATGGAGCCTCCTTGTGTCTCTGCCTCTCTCTCTCTCTCAAGAATAAATAAATAAAATCTTTTTTAAAAAATGCAGAGATCTCAATTTTAAAGTAAGTAGGCAAATTTAGATAAGTTTTTAATTAGAGCACAAAAAATATACTGAGTTTCCAATATTCAAAGAAAAAAATATATGGGTCTCTTTCCTAGGATAGGCCTTATTGCAGTTTTTGTATGATGGACATTTTTATCTTTTTATGTCTTAACATTCTCAACATTTCTAAATATACTTAAATTTCTATTTCTAAATTAACATAAATGTAAAGTTACATTTAAATTTCTTCATGATGTTCCTCTCAAACCTTCTGTGATATGCATAATAGTGTTATAGTTGAAATGGCTATGTCAGTTAGGCCCCAGATATGAGACACAGTGATCTTTCATAGTATGTCATGCCCAAACATAAGAAGATGGGGACAAGTCATATACACAGAGCAGTAATATGTACTAACTCTGTGGATCATCTCTTCCTCAAAGTAGATTTTACCATCAGGAAAAAGGTGGAAGATTCCAAAGTGCTTAACACATATGGGGAATAGGTTATTAATAACTCAATGAATCTGACTCATGTTTTATCAGTGGTTATTGGACTTTCTGCTAAAAGCAAATTTAATAATAACCATCATATTCCTTCTCTGAGGGACTTGTATCTGAAAATTTAGTTTATCCTGTAAGCTATGTCTCGTTTTTTCAAAGATACAGGAATTGTGACTAAAGGTTAAAAATAACTAAGTTATTAGAAAGTTACTAATATTTTCTTTTTTTTCTTTTAAACATGTCACTCACTGTATACAGAAGGGAAAAAAGTATACAGTAAAACAATTACACTTCAGCTAGTCTAAAAGACCCTCCTAGCCTCCTAGATTAGAACTTCCTTATGATTCTTTTTGCTGGGCAAATCCTCTGGTTTAAAGAGCTTTTCAAAACACTTTGTGTCTATCTCTGTGTCTCTCCCAGCCAGGCTCATTCTTAAGATATCTGTTTCTCTCTCCTCCCTCCCTCTTTTCCTTATCTTTCTCCTTCCCTCTCTTCATTTCATTTCTGTTCCTGTCTCTGTATACACACACACACACACACACACACACACAACACACACACACAGAATAAAGTAAAATTTAATACATGCCATAGCAGGGCAAACAGCATAGGTATTTCTAGACTATACTATTTATATTAATGAAATAGATATGATAATATAAAAGAACACACACTTAAACAGTATTTGGCCTCAAAATTAACCAACCAAATAGTTTTATAGCGCAAGGAATCATAAATAATATCTGGTCCAGAACTATTCATTTTACAGATGGTGAATTTTATGGCCAAACGAGTAAATGAGGTGCTTACACTTATAAGACTTGTGAAATCAAGACTTGAACGCAAGTCTTGTCTAATCTTTTAAACCAGTGCTATTTTGTAGATTTTGTTCACTCCTATGTATCATAAATATGCCCATAACCCTAAATCTGGACAGTTTCAAAGTCCCATCGGCTCTGTGATGGTTATGTGCACTGCAGTCTCCATGCACAGAACCCTGACTTTCTGCTATAGGCCAAACAATTTTAAATATTAAAGATAAAACCTAAATTGGTGCTAAAATCCAAGACTTCTGAATGATAAAATCTCAGTGAGTCTGTCTACTGAATTTAGATGTTAAAAACAGATATACTCTGTTTCCTTAAATCACTAGGTCACTCCTAATGACATATGTCCTAAAGTAGTTTAAATATCAGTTTTCTTTTGTCTATAGGGAAAAGAGTCTAGGAAATTTGCTATAGCATCTCCTTTGAAGTATTATTTAATTAATATAGCAGAGAATTAAGAGAGAAACAGCAGATAGATACACACAGTAACAACCTAGAGATCTAAAATAGGTTGTCAAGGTTTATAACATAATTTAAAAGCCTATGAGCTTCAAGGTAGTACAATAGTTTTGTAAATTTCTAGAGCCTTTAGGTTTCAGTTAATTCCATCATTCACTTAGGCACAATTGGAGCTCAGTCTTCCTACAGTCCTAGGAAATTAAATCAATTAAATTGATTTTTTACTAGTCTTTCCTAGGAGCAAAGAAAAGATCATTTTATAAGCAAACACATTATAAACCAAATCAAATTATATTTTCTTTCACTCCCGATGTGTTAGCTCCTAGTAACCACAGTAGAAACATCCTCAAAATTGATTGATTTGGAAATAAGTATTCCTCAAAATTTGTGAGATAGATGATGGGGATTAAGGAGTACACTTGTGATGAGCACCATGTGATGTATGGAAGTGCTGAATCACTATACTGTGCACCTGAAACGAATATTAAACTGTATGTTAACTAATTTAAATAATTTAAATAAAACTTAAAGAAAAAGATTAAATTTGTTTACACTTAAACAATGCTAAATAATGCTAAAAGAAAGGAAGAGAGAGAAAGAGAAAATGTTTCCCTTTGCCCCAGGACAAAAGCAAAAATAATCTGGCACATAATGTATAATTTTTAGCTCAATATTTATTTACATGCTTTTTAAATTTAACTTTCTCCAATGTTTGTTATTCTCTGCATTGCATCTATTTAAACAAATAATTTAGCTAACGAAAGTGTACTTTTTATGAGTTTCTAATATATATTAAAATTTTAGTATAAAAAAATCAAAGTTTCTTAAGTAATTATGAAGAAATCATTTTAAAGTAACTTCAAAAAATTTTATTGCATAGTTTCTGAAGTCCTACATTTGAAAAACCCAATAAGGAAAATTTTAAAACATGCCAGGTCACTTTTTTGTTTTAATATTCGTAAAAATTGAAAAGATCTGCACTTTATCGCGTTTGGAATTATTTCTCGTTATATACCATTTTCAATCAATATACCCAAATGCTTTTATTTAACAAATAAATATATATCCCATAGGTAAATTAAGCAATGAACAGTTGTGTATTTGCATTTTAAAAATTATTCAGCATTTATTTCCAAAGCACTTTTATCACATCATGACAAAAACACAGGTTTTCAAGCCAAATAATTTATTCTTTTTCACAAAAACACTATGTTTTGTGTTTTTTAAAGTAATATTTTTCTTTTGTATAGTGCCTTTGTGGGCATTTTATAAACTATATATAAACCCAAATAAGAAAACAGTAGCACTTAATTTCAATAACCAGCGATAACTACTAGCGTTCTAGAATATAAATCTTAATTTTTCCCCTCTCTTTGTGTTTTGTATAGGTTATGTGTGTACATATATTTTTATGAACATATATGTAGTTTTTTTAAATTACAGTTTATAAACTATAGTACATTACCATTTAATCTGTTTTATAATTACTAATTATAATATCTTTATTTTACATTATTATATGTGAATGCACATGCACATTGTATGCATTATTTTTCATGGGTGCATCATAATATTCTGTAGATACACTGCAAGTGCAGCTTACTAACCCCTATCGTTGGACATTTAGTTTCTTTCCCTAGGCCTTTACAATTTTCAAACAATGTAGTAATAAATATACTTGCAGGTACATCTTGCACATTGATTTCTTTAGGAATAATCCTGAGAAGTGAAATTTCCGGTTCAAACATATGACCATTGTAAAACCTTTTGATACACAGTATCAAATATGTTGTATTTTTAAGCAGTTTTCTTTTTATCACAGGTACTTTGGAAAACATTCATATAAATGACCATCAATTTTTTGTCAAAAGCTGTCAGTTACTGTCATCGGCAAAACAAATTTTTTCACGGTTAACAGATATTGAAAGACAGTTAAAGTATTCAATAAAGTCAAGGGCAATATTTTCTTTTGAATTGCTTGGCCTTTGAAAATAAAATAACAACCTAACAAAACATTACATTTCTCTTTTATTTTATACATTTTTATTTATTCGTATTTATCTCATTATGTCTTATGTAGTCATTTTAACAATTTCTATTCTTACTCCTCTGATTAGTGAAAGACATTAATAAGTTGCTTTTATAGTCTATCCTACTGAAACTAGAAAATAAACATAAGCTACCGTGCTTTCTCCTGTGTAATTGTTGCCTCAAAGTGGGCAAATAGCTGCATACACTGATTATACCTTTTTCTTTATTGCATTTTATTTGCTATGTGCATACATGCTGATTTTAGCATTTAAAGATTATGTGAATTTGGCCCTTTTAGCTTTGTTCACTTGGAATATATTAATTCTGTCACTGTCATTGTTATTGTCTGTAATCTTGTTCCTCTTCCACTTTGTATTTTCTTGGAAGAAAAGTTTGTAAACTAGGATTCAGTAGGATAGTTCCCAAAAGTAATTTTTTTTCTTTCCTTGATGGTTTGGCAAAATATACTTAATTTTAAAAATATACTTCTACTATATGCATGAGGAATATACTTCTTTAACTTCAATCAGAAAAAAGTGTCTCAGATAATATTTTGTTTTATGCTCAGATTACATTTATTATATCCCTGTGTATTTTATGAAAATCAATTAGATTTGTTAAAGCTACACTTTATCCATATTGTTATCAAGTATTTGGGGAGCTTCGACAGAAGACAGTTTTGTATTTCCTATGATGAATCTCTTTACCAGTAGGATACTTTTCTCTCTAAGAATATTGTTGTTTGTGAACTGTTTTCTTTATGAGAATAGGCTGATAAAAATGTAGAAAAGGAATGGAAGACTTCGTAGATGCCAAATAGTTTTGGAGAGAGGAATGTCTGGTTACTGTGTGTCCTAAGGATTAACCTCCTAGGAAAATTTGAAGTTACAAATTAAAAGTATATTTACCCAAGTTTGTTGACTGTATATACAGTAAGGTGGTTACCTGACATTTCATTAGTTAAGCCTCTAATAAAGAATCTTTCCATTAGAGTCTGTCTATAGATGGTAATTGAGTCTGTAGATGAGAGATGTGTTTGAGATTGGAATTTAGTTGATAATGTGTTAAAACAATTATATCACTCTATTTTCGTCTTTGTTTACTTATAGCAAATACAAATTAATATTCTTCTTAAGCCACCCCCCAGTGACCTGTTAAATATAAATGATGTTCCATAAACCTGATTCTACAAAATCTTTAACCATTACTAAGGAGAAGGGCTCCTTTTCAAAGCAATACTAAATATGCTTTTTAAAAACAATGCTTTAATGCAGGAGTCATCAAACCATGGCCCACAGACCAAATCAGGCCCTCTGTCGGTTTTGTAAATAAGGTTTCAATAGAACAATGACACTCATTTGTGTATGCGTTGTCTATACCTGCTTTTGTGTTATAATGGCAGAGTTGTGGTAGAAAATATATGGTTTGCAAAGCCTAAAATACTTATTAACGGCCCTTTACAGAACAAGTTTGTCAACCCCTGCCGGTATATATATCACATTACTACCTGGTAATTAAAAAGAATTTGATGTAGCTTTATAGGAGGCTGATGTCCAAAAAATAGTCTAAATATTAGAAAATGCCATATATATGTATGTATGTGTATATATCTATATGTATGTATATATTTATATATGTATATATAAAATGTGCTTAAACTTGTCTATTGGTGCTATTCATATTAATATACGATCTTGCCACTATGATATCAAAATGAAACTTTTTAAAAGAACTTCCCACTCAATTTAGCTAATATTCTTTAAGTACACGCAGTTGTTTTGATACAGGGATGACTTTTTTGTTCCCTCACCCTTGGAGAAAATAAACATTTACCTGAGAGAATATCCCTTGGTTAACAAACAATTCCAAAATTGTATTTTAATAGACTAATAGACATTTATACTTGACTGCATTTTACATTCATATCATGGAGGTACTCATTTGTTTTTATATATCATCAACTTATATTAATATGATACTTATTTTTCTATTTTATTATTTGGCACCGATTTAATCAAATCATTATTAAAACAAGACTCTTCAAAGGAACAAATTGCCTCACTTTATTGAATAGTTGATTTAATTTTGTTGCTATACTTAGAGGTCATGTAATATAGACTATACATTCTTTTATTTAGGATTTTATTACTCCTTTTTGAAGTCTTTTCTTTTTATACTTTATTTTAAATAAATTGATTTTTACTTAAAATTTGTTACCAACAAGAATTATCTGATATACAATGAAATTTTTTTCAGGATAAGCATTAAAATACTTATTTTTGAATGGCACACTTTTGTCTAGGGATCTTTACTGCAGTATTCAGGTTATGATGTTAAGCAAGGGGCATATATATATATATGTTTACATTCCTCCCCATACTCAGTGGTTATAAATTTACATAACAACAACTTATAGATAGCCCAGTAAGGTATGATTATTTTTCCCAGTTTGTAGATTTGTAGTATACAACTAAGATTTTGTTTTTCCATTATGTGTATTTAGGAGAAATGGAGTTTTCCTATAAAATCCTTCAATAAAAGTCATAAATATACCTTAAAAACACTTTTTCATGTTTGCAAAGATTTGCTAACTGAATTTAGTTTTTGTTCTAACCAAAGGTTTTAAAGACCCACTTGGTATTTATAATTGATGTGTTGGGAGGTAGGACCTGTTACAGAGTATTAGTCACATTTTGTAATAGGCTTACCATCTCAATTTCTCACCTCCTTACATTTTTTCTTTTCTGAGATGATTTCAGTTACACTTTATGCCTTTACTGGCATAGTATGTTCTCAGGAGTATTATTTTAATTGCCTCTTTCTTGGTGCTAGATCTAGAAAATTCAAGTTCAACCATAAGTAAGCTGGGGCAACCTGCTTTAAAACGTGGGCTAATTTTATGATAATAGTTTCTAAACACAATTGTAAAATTCATTTGAAACCAGTTAGACTTACAGCTGTTTTCAGCAAATAAATCAAATCCTGATGAATTACCATCCAAAGTTTTTATAGTATTGCTATCATCAAGTTATGTACTGTCAAATATATTCTCTTAGGCATACATGTACCAGAAAGTGTTTTCTATCTAGTTAAGATTTGTTGTTCTGTTAAAATTCATTTACATTTTATTCAGATTAGAATATTTTTACATATTTAGTAATCATGCTTTTATTCACCGAACTGCATACTTTAAATAAAACTAAGAAATAATATGACATTTTAATTTGTACGTACTACCTTGAATGAAAGTAATATATCAGCCTAGCATCTCTTCTATTATTCTATTATACATCCTGTAAGTAGGGCTCAGAAATAAGAACTGAACATTAATTTTATGGATTTTTTTCTACTCGATAGGTGCTATGGATATAGAGGAGAGAAATCGCCAAATGAAAATTAACAAATACAAACAGGTAGCCGGATCAGATCCCAGACTGGAACAAGATTACCATTCAAAGGCAAGACATTTTTCTTTTTAAAAGTTGTAAAATAAACAATTAATCATTTGAAATGGTTAGATTCTCTTCAACTTCTGAATGCAGATTAGTTAGACAGAAACATATAATGCAATGGCCCCATGATAGCAAATGATAAAATTTATGTGTTATATTCCAACTTGTAGGGATAGAAATTAACTTATTTTTAAAAAGTCATTATATAATATAGAAGATTAAAGAGGTGAAACTCATAAATGATTTGAAGAATGAATCTTTTATAATTTTTTATATTATAAAATCCATAAGGCCCTAATACCCTCAAAACTGTTTAGGAAGAACAGCTATGGTCTTCCCATTTATAGAAATTTTTTTTCAATTTTATAGTATTTTAATTGAATCTGGTTTAAAAATGAGTTATTAAAACAAAATATATACCATATGAGATGTTGTAAGTTCGAAAGGATTTTTAGTGAGCATCTTTTTGAGCTACATTTTGGGAGTAAGTTGAGGTATGAGGTCTAGCAGGGAAAACTCTTGCCTTTCATTGCTTTTATATTTTCAAACATTTTTAGGTTCATGATATTATTCATGGTCAAAGTCATGAAAAGACTTTGCTTTGATGTACCTATTTAAGATTTAAAATATTTAAGACTAAAAATACCAAAATTTACTCATAACATTTAGTTAGTATGCTATGACTTAGTAATGCAATCATGTAATATTTGTGGTTTATATATCTGTGTGTTATAGATAAAAATTTGATTTTTATACACTTTGGTTTATTTTATCTTAACCTACTTAACCTTTGGTTCCTCTCCATTATATTCTATTCTTTGGTAAAGCACTGGCTACATTGGATATGCATATGTGGTAGGTAGCACAGGTTTCTAGTTTCCCCACTACACAACCTGCAGGAGGCAGAGATTCTTACAACAGCGTCATCTTTCAAAATCACCAATCTCTTCCCCAAGTTACACAATTACTGACATGGTAAATGTAGAATTGTTCATCACACAGTTCTGATGCACTGGAAATGACACATGCCTAAAGCCAGAGAAAGGTAAATTCAAGACAAATAAACAAAGCTTTGCTTTTACTCAACAGGTCCTAAACCTCTAGAAATTTTTTTCTAAAATAAAAATATGAATAACTTCAAATAGGCTCAGTGAATTTCATAGAAAATCATTTTACAATGATACAGTATCTCAGATACATACCTAATCTTTAATGCTTAATGTCAGAAATGATATCTATGTCTTCCCAAGTACTTCTGGTATTTCTTCTTAGGGCTAAATAAATACACTTGATCTTTTGTGGCATCTCTTATACTCTAATCTCTCATTTATTCATTGTATATAATCCAAATACCGTGGCATGTAGTCCTAATAAAACAGGATATTAAAACTTCTAGAAACATGTCTTCAACTAACACAAATTTTTTTCACTTATCTCCCACTATATTTTAGGAAAGAATGTAGATGATTTTTAAAAATACATATAATACTCTCAATAATGTTGTCAATGAAGAGATGAGTATAAAGGGAAAATGAGGGCAAAACAAAGTGACACTGGAAGTAAAGTTTGTGAACAAAATGCATAATGTGAGATCCTGTATACCTGCTGGATGTGAAGCATATATTTTGACTGAGCTTCCTAAAGAGAGAAAACTGGGTCAATTGTATTATACAATAAAAACAAGTTCCTTAGATACCAATGATTCTTGTTATAGATACCTGACAGAAATTTGCTCTAGGAGGATGGACCAATGGAATATAATAGACATGGCTTTACATTTTTTTTTCATAAAAACTAGTTTTGATTCCATTCCAATATATAAATAAATTAATGCTTTTATCTTCAAAGTTTTATAACTTTGACACCAATTATTTTGGGATAGAGAATATTAAATCTTGGCAAAAATTTCACTAAGCAATATAATTTCATAGATATTCTGTAAGGAAATGGTTTTCGAAGTGTGGTCCCAGACCAGTGGCATCATTACCTGAGGACTTCTAGAAGTGCAGGTCTCTGGCCCACTTAGTTAATCAGAACTCTGGGGGTGGGGTCCCTGTGTTTTAACAAACCTACCCGGTGATTCTGATGGACACCAAAGTTCGAGAACTACTGCTCTAAGGTGAGCCGCTTGTAAAATTGACTTCCTCTATTAGGATCTTAGCTGGAAGCCATGATGAATGATGTCATTAAAAATGGAGACTTTGAGAATAGATAATCTGACACCTTTACAAGTCGCTCATGGTTTGTAATATCCTATCACTTGAATGTCAAATACTTATCATTATGTTCTCTATTACTGAAGTTATACATTCAGCTTAATTAAAATGTATTTAAGCCATTGAGGAATAACTTCTTTAAGGAGTCCAAAACACAACTCTGTTTCATTACCCTACAAATTATTTACTGATGTAGAATTATCTTTGCTGAGTCATCTCCCCATCATCCCTAACTTGATCTTCCTCTGTCATGGATCAAAAAGAAAATTACAGAAGATACTTTTTCAGTCAAATTTTTGACAGTATCCATTTTTTAAATACTCATAAATAATTAAATATAAATACAGCTTATATTCCCATTCTTTTCTTCTTTATTTTGATAACAAGTATTCATTTAAGGCTTGTTCTTGAGCCATATGCTTTAATACATTATATCTTATTCTTGACAAAAATCATTTACAGATAGAGAATTAAGATATTGAAAGGTTAAGTAAAAAAAAAAAAAAAAAGAAAGGTTAAGTAATCTGCCCAAGTTCACATGGCCACTAGTCCTAGAAAGTATTAAGCTCATTCTCAAATTTAAGATAACTAAGATCAAATCTAAAACTTCAGACATAGGGAGCATTTGCTGTACTTCTGAGCTATATTCCTGAAATTTTGGTGAGGCTATTAAGAAGCTTTGGTGGAATCTAATTTAGTGCTAGTAAAGTGTTTTTTTAATTACACAGTCCACATTTTAAATGGCATTGCCTCCCTGAATTTTTCAACCTTTCCATACTGATAGTTGTAAACAATTCTTACTAAGTTTTTAGAAATCTCCATAGTAATTGACTTTGAAAGCGTCTGTAGAGCAGTAACTATTAAGTTACTCACTAAGAATACTTTTACTAGGAAATTTGAAGACAGAAAATTTTTATTTAATAAGAACAGTAAACGGCATGTGCAGACATGATTCCTATTTAATCAGTGGGTGATTTCTCAGGGGTTTTCCCTCAAAACAGACTTTAAGTTTTTTGGGTTTTGGTTTTTTTTTTTTTTTTTTTTAAGATTTCATTTATTTATTCATGAGAGACAGAGAGAGAGAGAGGCAGAGACACAGGCAGAGGGAGAAGCAGGCTCCATGCTGGGAGCCCGACATGGGACTCCATCCCAGGTCTCCAGGATCCCGCGCTGGGCTGAAGGCTGCACTAAACCACTAAGACCCAGGATACCCTAAAACAGACTTTAATGATGCAGTCTGTGCACCCCTGTGTCTCTCTTTATCCCAGCTTAACTCATCTATTCTACTCTCAACAGAAATTTAAGGACCAACTTTGATTTTTTTTTCTATAAAATAAATATTCTCTGCTCTTCATTGGTTCAGAAAAAGGTGATTTGTCTATTAAATTTAACAGTGCAAAATATAATTCAGCATAGACCAACTAGGCTTCTTTGAGTTTTATAATTGCTGTTAACCTAATTAGTAATAACTGAATGTCAAACAATGTGTAAATATACCTGAAAATTATTGTGGAGAATTTGGTAATGCTTATTTAAATATATAATGTTTATTTTTTAATTAGATATATTTATTATTTTACAATGATCCTGGAAGGTATTTTTTAAAAGGGTAGTCTCTAACATTTCACTAGAGAATGTTATAGAATTCATTGATACAGTATTTATTTGGAACTCAAAGCTTTAATCTCTGCAGAAGTAATGCTGTTTTTTTAAATTAAATAATTAAGTAATTAAAATAAATAAATAAGTAATTTTGTGTTCCTTCAAAAATCTCTTGCTCTTATTATAGCATAAGTGCTATTTATAAATACCATATTATAATATTCTGGTTTCTTACTTATCTCCCTAGAATTAAGTAATAAAGCCCCTAAACGCCCAGAACTTTTCAGATGTGAACCAGGAGCCCATATTAATGCATTTAACCCTTAATCTAATAAACTGAGTTAGTGTTCAGGGACCAGAGGTCAGCATAGTAAAAGAAAGGAAAGGGGGTTTTTCTCCATTCATTGTGCAAGCACACATGACCCTACTTCTTGTCGCCTTGTTCTCAAGCTTTTTGTCCTTTAAGGACACGTACACCTACATCAGAGACCCATCAAAAGGAAAGCAATCAAACTAACATAATTTACATTATAATATGAATAACATAACAACAAAGAAACAGTTTTAGTTTTTGAAAGCTATAACTACAACTAAAACTCACGTTGATGGAATTGCAATTTCAATGTAAACAATTTCAGACAGTTAAAATATTTTTGACAAATAGGTTATCACTGTTAACTAAGTCATTCCCTTTATTAGAGTTTATTTTCTTCTCCACACTGAGGATACACATTCAGTGCCAGCCTTAAGTGTCTTAAACTGCTTTTCAAGACATAGGCAATAGGGACACCGGAAAGAGCTAGTACTGGTTAGGAGTGGCCAAATATAAGCTGTTTATAAGTTTGATATTTGTAAACAGGAGTCCTTGAAGACACCTATATTATCAAAACGTGGCAGCAATATATGAGGGTAGTGCAGAAGTTGGGAGCACAGCCTGGAGCCAAGCAAATTCCCCTTGGGTGACTTTGGATAGGTTAACCCGTTATTTTCAGGTTCTTTATCTATTAAATTGGCTTTGAGATGTATTTCGTAGGGTGATAGGACAAAATGAGATGATGTATATAAATGGTTTAGCATTTAGTAAAATGCCAGACACATGGTGCAGATAACATTTGTTTTTATTTTTGTCATAACAACAGCAAATGTAATTGTAGACACCAGAAATTAAAATGACAAGGTCGAAAAGAAAAAGTAAAGAAATAATTGAGCTAATGAGAAGGATTTTAGAGTAGCTCAAATATTATGGAATATTTCCTTAATTCTCAGAATATTCAAACATCAGAGATCTAAAAGGAAAAATCAAATTTAGGGAGAAGATTCTATGAATCTTCAAGGGATTAAAAATGAGATTAAAATGAGAGACTGGAACATAATGAGTCATGGGAAATTACAACCTAAATTACAGAAATTTCTTAATTTGTTATCGGGACGCCGGGGTGGCACAGCTGTTGAATGTCTGCCTTCAGCTCAGGGTGTGATCCAGGTCCAGGAATTGAGTCCCACATCGGGCTCCCTGCAAGGAGCCTGCTTCTTCCTCTGCCTGTGTCTCTGCCTCTCTCTCTGTGTCTCTCATGAATAAATAAATAAAATCTTTTCTAAAAAATTGTGTTAACAAGGCTGAAGTTAAATGAGCCTGGCCCTTGGAAAGTGAGCAGTTAACAGGTGCACATGTAGACATGGGCATTTAACAGGAAATGCTCCTTCATAGCAGTGATGTACATAGATCTGAACACTGAAAGACTAAATTTATGAAAAGTAAAATTTAAAACACAGATAGGTGGCCTCATACAAATTACTGAGAAAATACATGAAAATACATGTATTTAGTAGAAGTGAAGAAGTGGAAGATATGTTAATTTTATAGCAATGATTGAAATAAAATGCTCAATTTTGGGGGGCCTAAGCAGAAAAGTTGAGTGGCTGGCAGCACATAACACAGTCCAGCAACTGAACAGTTGAGCTCATCTTGGTGCCTGCTGGAGGAAATGTGCTGCAGAATCCAAGCTGAAGCTCCCAAGAGAACCTGGTACTCACATGAAACAGACCACCTTGTGCCAGTGTTAGTTAGATGAAATCATCCGATAAATAGAGCAGGAAAATTTTAATAGGAGCAATCTCAGTAACTCAGTCTCTACCCTGCAAGGGACTCAAGGAGTTTGTTAAAATGTCCCATAGGAAGTAATGAAGCTTCCTTTCTTGGAAGAAGCAGTTTATTATTTCATGGACAAGGATAGGATTCAGATTTTCAAAAAATTCCCACTAGGCTTTGTCTAGCCAAATATTTAGCAGGAATGGTTTCACTTGTAAAAATGAGAATTAAGATTACCTACCTGTAGTTTCCATCCCAAGAGAGGTCAAGAAATCTGTAACCACTTCTTGATGAAGATGCCCCAGTGAGAATGCTAGTGGCTGCACCTGGATTTCTTCAGTGAAACATACCATTTCTCTAACCTCTGGTCTGCTTTGGCAAATTTTTCTATTGTGTTAATTTCTCTATAACCCTGCAATCAGCTAGCTTCAAGATCTGTCACAAAAACCCCCAAAGAAACTTTTGGAATTTAGTGAAAGTTGCTAATATGGGAACATAGGAAGAAAACAGACAAGTTACTATACCTGGACGCTTTCTTCTGCCAAACTTAGCCACCAAAGTTCTGAGAAAGTGTGCTGAGTCCTGGTGCTGCTATCCATTCTCAATATTCTCTACCTCTTCTCTACCAGTTGAAGATATATTTTGTCCAAGTACTGCACACAGTGGATTGCTTCCTGGCCCCAAACCAGGCCTTCTGGACTGTCTGGTTGTTTGCCCAAGCCAAAGAAGCCTCCAAGCCTTTTATTAGTCACCTGCTGTATACTTTTTTTACAATCACTCTATGGTTGTTCCTTTTCCAAGTGTATTTACGATGAGAAATAAAACTAGTTTTTAAAATCTAGATTATTAAATTAGTAAGTAAGAGGAGTCCTACAAGTGCAAGAGATATTAGCGGTAATCTTATCAAGATGGCCTGAATAAAGAAACTGCAGTCTCACCTACAAAATTGACAAATGGCTATATATGCCTAATTACAAGAGAGTCAGAGATGGAAATGAAAAAGGAACCAGATAAAATCATACTGTAAACACCTTTATATCCTATTTTTCCCTCTTCTATAGTTTCTTACTCATGTTTGTGAGGATAGGTTTCTCATTTATATTATATTAAATGTCCACCAAACTAGAATTTAAAAGTAACTAAAATTTTTCTGTATACATTTATAGAATTTCTTCCTTTATCTTTGAAATAAATAAAGGAAGGGATGATCAGTGTATCATCAAGGGAGAAAAGGCCATTGAAAATACACCTTCTTGCTATTGATGTGCATTATCCATAGCCATAGTAACAGCCACGATCACAGCACAACTTCTGAAGTCTTGATTACAATAATAGAAATGTATAGCCAGTATCGTTAGTCACCCTTCAATTTTTAGCAATTATGATTAAATATAGACTGCAGAGTAGTTTTAAAAGTGGCCTCCAAAACCAAACTGCCTGGGTTCAAATCCTACCTGTCACTATTTATATGACCTTGAGCAAGTTAGCTAATATCATTGTACCTAGGTTTCTTATTCTGGAAGATGTGCTAATAATAGTACCTACCTCATAGGATTGTTTTCAAGATTAAACCTATTTATATACATGTATAACTCTTAAACAAAGTTTGGGATAAAGTGAGGAATATATACGTGTTAGCTGTGATATGATGATGGTGGTGATGATGATGATGGGAAAGAAGAAGAAAAAGAAGAATCATTTCCAACAGATAACTTGCTCTTACCAAAGCCCTTGGGGGTTCAGGTCTGTGTTTGTTGCAATCTACTAGGTAAAGATAAGAATATCTTTAAGGTAATCCTGAAAATATGCAGGTGGAAAGGGAGGAAAAATATAAAAATTAATAACTTTAAAAGTCTAAAACTTGATTAAAGTTGTATTATTTTTATCAGTTTAGTCAAATCTTTATGTCCCCAAAATTATTTTTCTTACCATTTCTAATCCCTAGCTAGTTGGATGTACATCAATTGTAATTTAAAGAGAGAGAGAGCTAAAATTGTTTTTGCACATAAATTTAACTGTTTCTACACACATATATACACATGCACACACCCTAGAGCTCTGAGCCAAAGGAGAATTTCTTTTTTCCATATTTTAGCTGATGGAAGCAACAACTATTCATTTCTTGATTGTCTCATAGATATAAATATATCTCAGGCAACCCTCTTGGCTCCCCTCCCTTTTTGGGAGCTTTATACTCTATTATTCAATACTGCTCAGTAAACCTTGCTTTTCTGCCCACATACATACATACACACACACACACACACACACTATATACATATATATAAAATATATAATATATATTAAATATATAATATATATGTTAAATATATATATCACCTTAAGTAAAAGATCTACAGTTAAAAACTTAATGATACATAATTTTAATGGAATTTTAGAAATGTCATATTTTTATGTGTGATTAATCTTTGAATTCAAAAGTTTCTAATTTTAGGTTCCTTTTTTCCCTAACATCTGTTATTAGTTGCCTAAGGCTGCCATAACAAAATGACACAGACTAGGTAACTTAAACAAAAGAAATTAATTTTCTTATAGTCTGGAGGCTTGAGGTCCAAGATCACTATTGACAGATTTAGTTTGTTCTGAAATATCCCTCCTTGGCCCCAGATGGCTATTTTCTTGCTGTGTGTTCACATGGTCATTCCTGTGTGTATTGGATTAGGGCCTGCCCATATGACCTCATTGTACCTTAATTACTTCTGTAAAAGTCTTATCTACAAATACAGTAAGATTCTGAAGTACTAGGAATTAGGACTACAATATATGAATTCGGGGGATACACAGCTCAACCATAACCTATCTTTACAAAATAATTAATGGTCTTTTAAAATAACTTTGTTGCCTTACAGAAGTATATTTGATTATAATATGAATAGAGTTTTTAAAGCAAGTAACTAAATATAGCTATTTTGTTTCAAACTTTATGACTTTTAAAAATTTTGTTACTTTTTCTATTTCTCCAACTACACTGTCAAATCCTAGGAGATGAAATATTTTGTTTTTGTGTTTGCAAGTTCATTTAAATTTTTTTTCTTCATGACAAAACCACATTTAAATTTAAATATGGTTTTCTTGGTCATAATTTTATTCTGACATTCAAGTCGTGAGTCTTTTTTCTTTACATATATTTGTGAATTGCTGCCTACTACTATATAACCACATGTCAGACCAAGGAATCTGAAGAGGATATTTTTTAATTGTGAAGAAGTCATTTAAGATTACTAACAAAGCAATTTATATGTTATAGAACACTGTAAAATTACAGAAGAAATTGTAATTTCTCCCTTTTTAGTAAATATAATTTGCTTAAAAACCTGACAAAAGAATTCAAAGTAACCTGTATACAGTGACCTACTGCTAAAGGGTCAATGTATGGACAATAGTTGCTATTGCCAAGAGCATAATTTCTTTTAGTATATTGCCTAAGAATACACAGGGAAAACATTTTCCTTTTTTCCTCCTCCTACCAAAAAATTTATTCATTCACCTTTGCTTTCAACAAGCCTCCCGAGTTGCTGGCTTGCTAACAAGTATACCTTACAAGGAATACAAGGGATGAATAATATGGGTCACCAAGAGAAGAGAGAACTTTCTTTATAGAATCAGGGAGGATATGGGAAATACAGAAGGAAGAAAATATGATAAGTACAGCAGAAACATTATTTCCAACTCAAATTCCATGTAATCTAGAAGCATTAAATATTTTCAGATAAAAAATGATAACTCTAAGAATATTCAAAACAACAGAAATAATGAAAATATATATACCTTCTGAACCAATCATGGCATTTATAACCTCTTAAAATACTTATATTCTGCCTTATATGATAAATACTTGCTTATTTTTTATCTTAAGAATGAGGACTATTTTTTTCATCCTAGTAGTAGTCTCTCTAGTGGCAAGCACTTTGCTTTGACTATCATAGGCATTCAATGGGATATTTTTGTATGAATGAATATGGACATCGATGCTAAGAAGGGAGCTAAAGTGTCAAGGGTGGTATATGTTTGGAAAAGGCTTTAGAGGAAGTGAATGTCAAGTATTTTGTACCAAGGTAAGGACAAGATACAAACTTCGGGAGAAGGGGTATGTAGGTTATTGCATGAGAGTCAGAAGCAAGTTTCTAATAGACATGTAATTATTGGTTTGTGTCTATAGTAATCATAGTAGGAAGAATACTGAGAAAAAATTAGAAGATTTAGGCTCTAATTTTTATTCTACCACTTATGTGATAAGGCTTTGGATAAACTGCCCAATAGTTCTTCAAAACCCAGCTTTTTCTGTGTAAAAATTGAGGAAACTTGGTAATCTATGAAGTGCTACACAAAAACATGGTACACTGGAGGCTGCATTTAAAAAAATATTATGTATTAATATTTGGGTTTTAGGCAACCTCGTTAATTAAGAAAATCATTTAATCTCAAGGCCTAATATTTAAAATTAGGTTTGAAGTAGATTTTTTATTTTATTTCCTTCATCTAAGTGATTCATCAATCTCTGGTCAGGGTCAGGCTCTCTATTAGATGTATTCTCACAAAGGATTGAATCTATGTATATTTAAATTAATTTATGGCATATTAATTATGATTCAGAGAATAAATTTATATAATGTTTTAGCCTATTACTTCACATAAAATAATTGATAGCTAGGTTTGAATTGACACTTAATTGAAAATCTTTAGTCAATGAGGCAGTCAAGTGAGCGTGGAGCTGTCTACACCTATAATTTCAATTTAATTTGGCTAATTATAATTTGAACATGTCTACAATTTTATTCTGTAACAAAAATTAGTTGTAATTTTTCTTCAGTTGGAAGAATTACAGATATTGCTTATTAGCAAAACAAACCCACTAATGTTTTCCTAAACATGGAATTTTGATTATTTCTGTTTCATTAGTTTTGAAGATTGTAAAATAATACTCCAGTCTGGAAATAATAGAGTTAACCAATAAGAACTTTTGGCTGGTGATCACTTCAGGAGATAGAAATATTGTGTATAAAGGGTACAGAACTCGACTTGGCACACGAGAGAGCCCAGTAATGAGTTATTTTTATTATTTATTGTACATGTGATGCAGAGATAAAAAAAGAAAAAAATCTTACAATTGAACTTCATTCTCATGGATGAACCAAAATACACTAGTTCAATACAACTTCCTGACTAACAAAAGAAAATGGCTGTGATTTTGTGATTGGCTATTTGCAGGTCATTTTCATGACCTAACATACTCATGGTATGTTCAAGATCCAGTCATGTAAGAACATGTTAGTTCTTAAGCCCATTACCATTTTCTGCCTACTCTCTCCCCTAAAAGATGACCTGAATTTTAAATAAATTGTAAAAGGGTTATTTCAGTAGGACATAAAATCTCTTTATCTTTTTATTAAAGTTAGTTTGCAAGATACTATTTTTAAATTATTTTCATGTTTCATTTATTTAAGATCTATCCAGTTATAAGTAGTGTTGTATTGCTATTTTTATGCCATTTTTGTATTCTGATTATATATGTCATTTTAGGTAGAGTTTTTAAAATTTCAGAAAAGGAAGAAAATCTTTATTCTGAAGTAGATACTTAAAATGTGAGTATTTTAAAAAGAAATGACTTAGGTTCTATGTATGCTTGCCTAGTATCCCATTAAACATTAAATTATAGTTCACATTTTTTAATGAAAAGAAATAGAAAGACTTCAATACTAAGAGTTATATTAAGCTTAATCAATTCACTTCTCTATTTCTTAATTTTTACATGTATAAAATTAAGAAGCTAGATTACATGCTCTCTGAGGTTACTTTTAGCTTTAAAATATTGTGATTTCTTTTTAATGACTCAGTGATGAGCGAATAACTAAAAGTATGTTTCAGCACCAAATAACTTTCCTGGGCTTTTTTTTCTTAAACAAAGGTTGTTTAAGAAAAAAAAGTGTTTCTGAACACTTTTCTGTGTTCTGTGTTTCTGAACTTAATTTTAGGGGACATTTAATAGCTTTTTCTTTTCTGCAACTCAGAACTGCATGCCTGGTGTGTCTCTGAAACTGATCAGCTGTAATTCTGGTTTCTGGTTCTGTAACACTAAAAGAAAAAAAATTCCCAGAGAAACGGTCAAATGAATAGCAATAAAACAAAGAACTGAGTGAATGGAGTAAGGACGGGAGAAAAGGAGAGAGTAAGGAAAAAAAAAGAGAATTTGAAAAGGATGGAAGAAGGAAGGCAGGCAAGCAAAATCCTTCCAATCTAAGAGTTCATTATTAGGGAAACACAGGTATATAAGTGATGCTCTTACAAAATAGGCTATGATAACTGATATGATAAAACTTAACCATGGAAAGGAAATATAAGAAGAAAAATATTTATTTGGTTTGGAGAAATCTGGGAATACATTGTAGAATAATATATGAAGTGAAGGACATGTCAGGCAGAGGGAGAGCTAAAGCAAAATTGAGGAAGCATATGAGCACAAGATGTATGTTTAAGGAATAACTAGTATAGCTCTTTAGAATTAAAATATACAATATTAGAATATAAGAATGGAAATTACATATTAGAATATAATGGACAAGTTGGCTCAACCAGATCACAGAGGGCATTGAATCACTCAGTTAAAAATCCAGAATGCTCTTCATTATAACCATGGGCTTTGAAGATATTTGAAGAAGTCACCAATATGAACAAATATGAATTCTAATAGTAAACTTAAGATGCATTTGAAAGGGAGATTAAAGACAAGAAGTCCTATTCAGAGGCTCCTGCTATAGTCTAAACAAGACGTAAATGTTATTCCTTGCCATGTTTTGACTGTTGCCTCCATCCCAAATGGTCTTAATGCAAACACAACTGATGCTACTCTATCTTCTCACACCAGGAATGGGAGTAGTGGGCCTCTTCCAGATTTTCAACAGAATGTCATTACATCTGTCCTATTCCTGAATTTGACAGGTCATGGCAATTCTCAGACCCTTTCAGGTGGTTCAACACTTGGCAGCAATTCAGTCTGCTATTTAGCCCCCATACTCTTAGATACCAGTACCTGGAGTTCCTCTATTGCTATCTAAGGTACTAATATTTGAAAAGGCACGCCCCCCATATCCCCAGTCCATTAAATTTGTTGTTTCTGTCTGCTTCGCATTCCTAAAACCTTTGCCCTGATGCTGTGTTCTTACATTTTATTTCTGTTGCAGCTTTTGAAATGCTAGCTTGCCACTCAATATCTGTAA
This sequence comes from Canis lupus familiaris, assembly GCF_011100685.1. Classification (NCBI taxonomy): domain Eukaryota; kingdom Metazoa; phylum Chordata; class Mammalia; order Carnivora; family Canidae; genus Canis; species Canis lupus. The sequence goes on from NC_049234.1 coordinate 5,509,990, forward strand.
GGTCCCCACCTTATATCCTAATAAAAATATAAATATTCTCTCAAAAATATAAAAATCATAGCAAACCATGGAATAGTTACAGATATTTAAAAAGGACCAAGTATAAAGGATTCTTATGACCAAGGAGAGCTTCTTTGTGATCTTTCTCAGTTCTAACTAGATCTTACAGGTTTCTTATCTGAGGGTTTGCATTTGGTCACAGTAATGGTACCAGGGCTTTAACACTGACTCTTGGGGAAGTCTGGGCTTAGTGGTTTACACTGGCATCAGGCATTCTGTTCTACCCTCTGTTGCATAGCTATAGATGAAATGTTGTGTATATCACAATGAGGTATTGTTATTAATATACTTAATGGTCTGGGAAGAACAGACTTTGAGAACATTTCTTCATTGAAACAGAAATTTGAGATGACATTTGTTGGAGATACTACTAAATAATATAGGACAAAAAATAAATGTAAGACTCATTAAGGCCATTGAAAAAGAAAAAAACTCATGTACCTTATGTGAATATATCTAAATCAAAAGATGACTAAGGTTAATACTTATTATCTATAAACTTAAAAAATAATTCCTGTCTGAGGTGTTGGGAAAAGAAAATAATATGTAAAATATTTGAAAGCTGTTTGTAAACCATAAAAAGTATCCACATTTTAATAATTAGTGTTACAGTCATGAACTATTACATTCCCTGGTTTAACTTTCCTTGATGCCAAGTATGAGCATAGTTACTAAAAGTAACCCAGGTTAATATTTTTAAGAATAAGAAACATGAATTTCCAAGTCAGGTTTGGTGTGATTCTACTCTGAGTAAATAAGCCAACCTGGTGTCAAAGGACAATGCCTTATTTTTTTTTAGTGAGATATGGAATTAGAAACTTATTTATAAAGTTTTTGTAGCTCTTTTCAAGTTTTTTTTTAGCCAAGACAAAATGTTTGAGATGATAGCTGAATGATGATGAACACTAAGTATCACAGTCTAGAGTTTCTTTAATTTCACCAAAACTATTCCTAATTATTTTCATGATATAAGAATATTTACTGTGTGTCAAGACCTGTGATCTCATTTGAAGCTCATATCAGGCACAGAGAAGTTAAGAGACTTACCCAAATTTACACAGCTACCAGTAAGTGAGAGACCAGGTTACACATACCCATATTTCAACTCTGTAGCCCATGGTCATTATGATACACTGCCTCTTACCATCAAAATTAGATGACCACATTATAGACTTTATCAATATTGTTAGAGAATGTGCCTTTATACCATGAAGTCAGAAAATATTTTTTCTGACCCAGAATAGGCCGAATGGTTTGTATTTACATGTTCATGATTAAAAAAAAAAAATCCTGGCAAAGTTATCTGAATAAAGAATTTTTTTTTTCACAAACAAGTTCCCAAACAGCAGCCCAGGCCTGATCCCACTCTTTTAGGAGCCAAGCTTCCTATTCGTAGAGTTTGTCTTCTGGCTCCCTGTTCTTAGAGTAGGACATTCATGCTCATTGTCACAGAATGACTACTGCACCCCTAAGCCCATGGTTTTAAACTCCAATTAGATAGAAAAGCAAAGAAGGAAAGGCAACTGGCCATCCCAGCTGAATCACTCTGCTCTAATAACTCTCTCCAACCCCTACCTCCAGGGCTCTACTCTGAGCTAGGGGCATCCCTTTTCAAGTCGCAGTTTGGGGCTAGGGAGGAGACAGGCTGGATCCAGAGTCACAGAGACCAGACTCAAGTCAAATGATCACCCCGGCTACAAGGAAAATGGAAAATGAAGTTGTTTTGTTTTGTTCTTTTGTCATTGTTAGACTACTGAAGTAAATCTGGATTTGTTTAGTAAAGAACGAAAAAAGAGAAAGAATATTGGTAGACAGTCAGCAGCAACTATGACCAATAAATAGGAGTAGTAGATTTGAATTACCAACATGATAGACCAAGGAACCATTCATATGCCTCTAATAGCTAAATATCCAGGTATTTGTTACTGTAAAATGAATAAGTGATATTTCCTGACTAATTAGATTGGAGAATATTGAAGAAGGAGAAATCAAAGGTAACTCACAAATTTTCTAGATTTTAGTTTGATATTGAGCCTATTAAATAATTCAGGAAATGTAGGAGATACAGAATAGCTGGTTTGGGGTGAAAGAGAATAAATTTGGTTTTGGCCACATTGAATGTGATGTACCTGCAGAACAACATATGGAAGATGCCGATTTAGCACCTGGAAATACAGGTGTGAAGTTTGGGGGATAAATGAGAGCAGACGATATGGATTTATTAGTAATTAACTAACAGTGAAAATGCACAGATAATGGACCAGATCATCCTGGGGGAATATACATAGTGAAAAGAAAAGTGGACTATTGATCAAAATTTGGGGAAAATATAATTTAAAATCAGGTCAGGGAAAGTAAAGCTGGCAAAGGAGATTAAGAAGAAATAGTGACAGAGCCAGGAGAGAAACCATGAATGATATTATCTGAGAAGCCATTTATGGAAACATATCAGAAGGAGAGAGGACTTCAATAATATTAGATGTAACAGGGATCCCTGGGTGGCGCAGCGGTTTGGCGCCTGCCTTTGGCCCAGGGCGTGATCCCGGAGACCCGGGATCGAGTCCCACATCGGGCTCCCGGTGCATGGAGCCTGCTTCTCCCTCTGCCTGTGTCTCTGCCTCTCTCTCTCTCTCTCTCTCTCTCTCTGTGACTATCATAAATAAAAAAAAAAAAATATTAGATGTAACAGCAACATCAAGAAAAAAACTGAAGAAAATACTGGCTGGTAAATTAAGATATTATTGGTGTTTTTTGTTTGTTATTGAGAACAATTTCAGTAAACAGTAGATTAGAATGGGTGAAACATTATGGATTCTGAAGAGAAAAGTGAAAAATGCATTTGTTAAGAGCAAAAGCATGAGTTCTGTAGGTACCTGAGATCTGCAGATCTGGAATTTCATTGCAGAACTGGCATTTCCGTTTCTAAAAATTGTGAGACATTGATGGAAATAAATAACAGATGATGAGAGCAGCTGATTACTCACAGACATGGAGTTCCCACAGAGGCAAGCCTTTGGGATCATAATAGACTAGTAGCAATAATTCCTCCTCTACAAATTCTCCAGAAAAAAAATTAATCTTACAAGTTTCCCTCAGACCAAAGAGAGTTGGCTCTTTAGTAAGTCTTGGCCTATAGGCTAATGGTGACTCTTCCTACTAGTATGTTTTTTTCCCCCTTAAGCTATTCTTGCTATTCCATCTTTCACAAGATTTCCCTGGATGAGTAATTTACAGATACATCTTATTGTTCCTTACTGTTGTCTCCTGGTGAATCTCAGTGAATCCTACAAACAATGCATATATTTCTAAATCCCATGCTTGGTAGTATACACCAAGTCTGCTTTTGGTGACCACTTGGTAACTTGAAATTAGCCATGGTGGGAACATTTATTCCTCAGAAATTAGCAAACTCTGTAAAGAAGAACTTCTTCCTCTTGGATACCTGGTTGTTTAACATGAGTCAGCACACCGCTGCCTACACTCACCACAGGGAATAAGAGAATTTACATGACTAAATTTTATTCAGCTATCTTCTCTGACTTAATGCTTCATACTGGAGATAATACTCCAGTATATAGTCCAGATAAAACAACCATTCCCTTCATTTCAATTCATTACACATTAAATGAGTTCCTACTACATGTCAAGCAAGAATCTAGATAATGGGAATACATACTAAAATAAATAAGACAGTCATTATTCTCAGGGAGTTTAAAATCTAGGCAGGATAGATAGATGATAGATGGATAGATGGATGGATAGATAGATAGATAGATAAGGTGTGTGAGAGATGCATTATAAAATCGAAAAAAAAAAAAAAAGAAAAAGCATGAATAACATAGTGTAGGAACACTCCAGACAGCGACTAACTCTCTTTGAAGGAATGAAGAGTTTTCTAGTTTCTTAGGGGTTTCATTTGCAGAATATTGTTTATAAGGCTAAATCTTAAATTAACCCTCAGTTTTCTATAGCTTTTCCTCAGTCTCTTCTCCCTCTCAAGTAGAGACCTTATCACACAATACCCTCTTTAGGAGTCCTATCTAAACAAAATTGGCTCTAACAGATTTTTCCACAGTGCAATGTTCATATCAAAGCACTGATAAGAACCTTGGCTAGGCCAGAAGGGAATAGCTCCTCAAAGGGAGAGTTCCTGCAGTTGTGGTACTATCAAAAGACAACAGGGCTCTCTTTGAATTATGACCTGAAATACTGTAAAAATAGGTTAGCAAAAGCAAGAGCTTTTGCTTCTTGCTTACATGATTACCTGAAGAAGGAGAAGTGCCAAGACTCCCCCTGCTCTGTTCTTGTCTCTTGACCCCCAAACTGGTGTTGAGAGCCTGGTCCAGAACGTCAATTCTCCTTTACCTTCCAAAGATTATGTTTGCCTTACTTTTTCTACAGTTTTATGATCTATTCTTTGTGTTTTCTCTCTGAATGTGATATGAATATACCTCTAAATATTTCTTGGTGACATAAAACTTATTTTTCTTCAAATTTGGACTATTTTCCTACCTGATATTTTGCAATAACCAAGTCTTGGACTAGATTTCTAGGCAACAAATTGCAATTTTCTCATGAAATTTAATAAATCAAAGATAAGCAGTGCTCAAGGGAACTCAGAATCCCACCCCCTTGTTTTGTTCAAGAAGTACATATATAAAACTCAAACAACCTGAGTTTCTCAAATGCCGGTGGAGAAATCCAGCTAGGAAATTGCCTAATCTAAGAGCTTCAAATGAGTATACTGGAGAAACAAAAATCTTATTTTAGGAATTTGAATTTACTTTTTTCTCAGGAATATTATTCTAAAAATTTAATAATAACTTCCTTTTAATAGAACTTTGTTGATATGCTGTTACTTTCCACTATTGTCAGATGAGTAGAGAGAACATTAACTTTTCTAGGCCATTTAAGAACTCTTTAGAGTCTGGAACATCCTGAAGAATAATTATTTCCTGTAAATTTTTCTAGTTCATGATCTACTTAATAGTAATGTACAAAACATCAAAATGCTGTCGGGAAAAGCTTCCTTTACTCTCTTCCAAGATTTTAATGATCTCCTATCAGGGCACAATTTTCAGCTGAGATCATATAATCCTATGCAATAAATCTTCTTTGTTTTTGTTCCATTAAAAAGAATGGTGAGCATATCATCCATTGTTGATCTGTCAGCTGTAAACTAATACATGCTAATTGTTGAAAACATTTTTTATTGTATGGTGCCAAGACAACACAAACCATTTTCTAAGTAAATGAGCTTATTTGCATTCATAACTACCTTGGTACAATAATTTAGCTGCTTCTATTTCACTGTTAAATTATAACTTTTTTTTTACCATAATTTAGGAAAAGAAAAAAATACATTTAGGAAATCTTTTTTTAAAACGAATCATTTTAAAAGTAAACTTTAGTATCATGTCCTTTATTACCTTGATTTTTGAGAGTTTTTGGAGTTGTATATATGAAGATGTTATATTCTAAGTATATTCAAAATATGTTCTTCTGAAGTTCTATTTATAAAAAGATTTTTTTTCTATTATTTCTCACTTTCTATAGTTCTCATTCTGTTTATCATGTGTAAATTTGTAACAGAAACCTGACTTATACCCTAAAGGTAAACAGACTTAGTTCCTTGGAAGTAGAGAGAGAAAGGCACTTAATGCAAGCCTTGAGAAGGTAGTAGAATTATCATCAAACTAGAGCTGTTAGCTAATTTGTATTCTTTCTTTATATAAACTTTTCTACTCTGTGTCTTTTTATTTAATGACTTTCTGCTTTAGGCACTGGAAATGAGCAGTTACTGTGCTAAGCACATTACTGTGTATTTTAAATATAAGTATATTCATATCTCTTACTCCTCACAAGAATCTTTAAAATGAGATTTATCCTTGTCTTACTGGCATGAAAACTAAGGCTCAGAGTTTAAATTAAATTAAATTAAATCTTTGACTCTTAGGTGTGAAGAGAGTTACAGAACTAAGGAAGATATTATCCTGGCCCTTAGGAGCTTATATTCTAGTAGAGGGTTTGAAAATTAAACATGAACACACAAATACACACACACACACACACATGCACACACCTTACCAAGAGACAGCACGTGTTGAATTCTATAAAACTTATAAAACTATGTGGTAGGATCTTATTTTCCCCTAAGTTTTGCATATCCAAAATTTTAGCTCAGCAAACTCCGTTATCTAAGAGGTCTTAGCCAAAGATATGTGCAATGTACACCATGAGTGTTTTGTTTTTTAAACCAAATTCTTAAGCCTTAAGCTAACCTGTATATACCCTATAAATCTTAGCAACAGAACTAAAAGTCATGACAACTCAAAAAGACAAAGGATAGAGTATGCAAAGTCAGAATCCTAACTAGTGAAATATAAAAGTCAAGGAAGATTTAGGATTCAGAAAGGAAAGCATAGCAATCAGGCAAGAACCAATCAGGGAAACACAGGATACACAGGTACAAGTCGGCTTTGGATATTGACATAAAGTATCAGAGACAGATATTAAAAATGAAGCATGTTGTGTGTTAAACCAGAAGTGTCATGCATTTCCTTCTGAGATAAAGCTATTTCTCATCCTGTAGCTGGGCATCAGTTCTCCATAAAATAATGGGATATGGATGAATCTGGTCAAATGGGGAAAGTGAAACCTGAGGACATAGTAGGAATCAGTGGAAAAATTTGGTTTAATATTTTAGTTTTGCTTCATAAGCATATTCTCTGGAATGAATCTCTTGGGTATATGTAAAAATGGTTATATCTTTGTTATAGCTTAGAGCAGTCTTAAAATAACTTATTTATTTTGTGGTATTTTTACTTAATGTTTTTTTTTCGGTGAAGATAGACCTGGAATTGATACTAAACCAAGTATTCAACTATAACCAAATCATTGTCATCATCATCATCATCATTTGTCATTTATTAAACACTTGTTGTATGTCGATATTGTGCTAAGTGCTTTGTTACATACATTATCTTATTTAATCCTTGCAGCAAACCTAGGAGATGGGTACAGTTGTTGTCCATGTTTTAACAGATAAAAAACTTGGACTTATAGAAATAGTTGGCCTGAGATTGCAGACCTAATCATTTATGTAGCCAGGATTCAGACCAGCAATTCAGTCTCACTCTAGAGCATGTGCTCTGGTTACATTATTATTTCTTACTACCTCTTAGAGTTAAAACTTCGGATTTTTCATTTGCTTCTTAGTACATATTTTACCTCCTGACTAACTTAGATAATGTTGGATCCACCCATTGGAATACTGTTCCACACAATGGCTGAAGACTTGTCACTTAAATTATTTTTAATATTTTAAAGTGACTTCAGTTAGAAAAAGAATACCATGGACTAAATGTTTTCCAAATAAATTCACTGTAAATAACTACTACCATTAAAAAGCAACATGAGGCTTCTATTTACATAGATATTTCCAGAAAAAAAAAAAAGCTATTTTGGCAGAACTTGTGTATTCTTTTTGATACTTGAGAGTTTTATCCAACAAAGTGGAAAGTTAAAATGGACTAAAAAAGGCCAATATCCCACCTAATTTGAATATATATTTCTAGATTAAATATTTGATTATTAAATTTTATGGAGCCCTGAAAATAATCCCTTTATTTTACATCTGAAGAAAATGATCAGTCATTAATTCAAATATATATAACTAGACACTGAGAGATCGTGGGGGGGGGAAAAAACAGATTATTTTAGTCTGATTTAATGTTTATACTACACCCTATTGCCATTCAGTTTATCTTAGCCGAATGTTTATATCTATCTAATATTTGAAGTGAATTGTTTGTTATTCTTACGGGACGGATTATTAGGTAAAGATTCTTCAAGTCACAGTAAATTGTTTATATAAGATAATCATCTTTTTAAGGCTTTGTGAAATTTGCTATTGTGTATGATTAGAAAAATCTCTGTTGCAAAATCAACCAAATAAGGATGTTTCAACATTATGTTTGAAGTGCATATAAATAAATATCTATTAGCAGATATTCTGTTAACCCACTGGTAGCCATCAGGTAGTAATGATAAAATCATAATACTTTATTTATATTATTAGATAGCAGATATTTGTTATTTCTAGTTTTCAAAACAACCCTGCAAGGGAGATGTTATCCCTATTATTTTGTAAACAGGCTTTTAAAAGTCAAGTAATTTGCTCAAATTCACCCAGCTAGTAGTTTTCCTTACTCCAGGTTTTCCAGACTCCAAAGTCTGTTTTTTTTTTTTTTTTTACATCCCCAATGTCATTAACATAAAGCATTCATGATGGTTTTCAATTTACCAGAGTATTTGAACACCCAGAACACCCTGCACGCTGGCCTGTGCCAGATAACTATTTGATTATTTCAATTCCAGGAAGTTTGAACTATTATAAATAATAATGACTTTTTCTAGTATTTCTAGGATTCATCAAAATTCCAGCAACCATTCAAAAATTAAACTCTCTTTTTTCTTGGTTTTTCTTTAAAAAGTTAGTGTTTTAATAATTAGATTTTATATTATCTCTAGGTTTTCAGTGAAGCATAATGGATTACAAGAGAACATTGATGACTACTAAAATTGATCTTTATAAGTTACAATGGTAACTTCATCATACTTTTTTTCAAATTCTACACAGAAATAGAATTATTCTACTTCCTTATATTATGTTTATTTCCCAGATTTTACCTAAATGTTTTTCCCTGAGGCCATTGCTATTGTGAAACTTTTAATGGCCTTCATTGGGGTGTGGTGAAAATGCTCTAATTGCCTTTGCTAAAAACAAGAGTTTCATATAAATTGAATTTTTCTTTTAGGATAATTGCCATTCACTTTTGTTTTATATGCAACTGAGTGGGGTTTTGCAGTATCCTCTGTGGACAATTAAAGTGCTGAAATAGGAGAAGCTAATAATTGCTTTGTGTGGTAATACTGACAACCTCTGCGTGTTTGTCAATCTGTGTTAACAGTATCGATCAGGATGGGATCCTCATAGAGGGGCAGATAATATTTCCACTAAATCCTCGGACAGTGATGTAAGTGATATATCTGCGGTTTCAAGGACTAGTAGTGCTTCTCGTTTCAGCAGCACGAGCTACATGTCTGTCCAATCAGAACGGCCAAGGGGAAACAAGAAAATCAGGTGAGTGAGGGGGCTTTAGTAGGAAATTCTTCTAAATTCTTCTAAAAATATTTTAGAAGGTCTTTGTTTTTACTTTGGATAAACATAAGAAAAACTTGATTTTGAAATGGTTAATGTGTGTCATTAAGGCAATAAAAACTTCTGAACATATCACTTTTTATTTTATTTTGGTCTATATTTGAACTACTTGCACAGAGAAGTTTTATAGAACATAATAATTTTCTTACTAGACTACTTGACATAGTATCGTTGAGTTATTTTTTCATGTTTTCTATTTTAAAAGTAATTCTGTTATTATTATATCTTTACTGAGATTAAAGTGATGGCTAAGTAAAGATTTGAATTTGTTAATGTTCCAAAAAATACGAAAAATAGTATTTTGGAGGGCTTTTTCTTCCTAGCTTAATACACTTCAGTGATTCAAAATACATAAGAATATTACTTTTTTAGTAAGATGCTCTCCTATTCTCCTGAAACTTTTATAAATGCATGGAAAAAGTCCTCAGCTTCTCAAGAAAATTTACAAATGTAATAAATGTTAGTGTAATTTTCACTTATCACCTGACCTGTAGATTTTATGGGCACCTAAGCTGTTTTTTTTTTTTTACTCTCATTACATCAGAAAAAAAAAAAATTTGTAATGGAAACTACAACTTTTTTCCATGCAACTTTGTGACAGGAAAATATGGTCTAAAAACAATTATGACTAAGTGCTTCTTCTGGTATAAACTGGGGAAAAATATTCAAGTTTTAAAAGACAATTTTTATTTATGTTTTAGTAGTTTTCATTCACTTCTATTTAATTTCATGTGCATTTTTTTTCTTGACTTTGTCTTTCTTGTTTGTGTTTATTTGCATGCCTTCGATTTGTGTTGCTTTCAAAAGGCCAAAGGGAATAGAAGAGGGAGGGCAAGAAGGGGATAAGCATGAAGAGATAGTTCATGAAAAGGAAGAGGTAAAGGAAGAAAGACTTAATGAGAATGAGAAAGGGACAGAGATCACAGAAACATGTGATAAGGAGAAAAGCAGAGAATCAGGAGACGAGGAAAAAGCACAAGATAAACCTGAGCAAGGGAAAGAAAAAGAACAGTGGAATAAAGAGGATTTGCAAGGACGATTTTCACAAGATGATGACAGGTAAAATTTGCTTATTTGTGTAGACGTTTCCCATTAGTAATGTAGTCCTTTTTTCCTAATCCTAAAAACTATTTTGCCATTTACATTTGGTTTATTTTCTTGTGTTTTATCTGTTTAGCTTCTAATACAACTAATTCATATGTTGGCAAATTACAGATCAACAGAGCAAACAGATTGATTTACAAAATAGTCTTTAATTTGTATCCACTAGCTCTGAGGGTCTGACTTATTTGGTTTTCTTTATGACTAGCTGAATCAAATGTAAGTTTCCCTTAGTTCCTTTCGCGTTAATTGCTGTTCATCTTCTCCATTTATAGAGTCAAAATTATTAGAATGAGATTCTGAAGAGACTGAAAAAATTTAGCTTGCTTCATAAAAACTATTAGACACTGGAGATTAACTTTTAAAATGAGTGGTAAAATAGTGAGCAAAAAGGTAAGCTTTGTTCAGTCTCTGGCTCCCTTGCACCTTAGTTTTCTGGTAGGTTCCAGCTCAGTTTTGAGTACTGAGGAAAATGGTGAATCAAGAACAGTGCTCTTTGATACTCTGAAAAGGATGGATGCCCCAGGGTTTGTTAGAAGGCAGACATGTTGGGTAAGGTCCCTCTAAAATTCAATCAGCTAGAGAAACTGCCAGAGAAGGAACTTTGAATGGGAAAGAAAGGGGAAAAACATAAGCAGCAAGGTATAAAAATAACTACGTTTTCATTTTCATGAAACAGAGACCAAGTAAGTATGAAACTCTTTCTTTATGCATTGTACTAAAAGCCAAATCAGGACAAGTATGCAGTAGATTTCATCTTTCTGCCTGAGGATATGAGGCTTCTCTAATTAATTGCACATCATGTCCATTTTGGAGGAATTTGGATTTCTAGTTGTCAATCCAAAATTAGCTTTTGTGTTAGTACATACGTTGGCTTCATAAACACACCTTATTATAAGCCAAACTTTGCATTATTATATCAAAGCCCAATCTCAGTTTGTACTTAATCATAACTAATGAGAAAGATAATCGAGGGACAGATGTTTATCCCTTTAGTATACAATTCAGTGATTTAGTCTAGGACACTTCACTTTTTGTCACCGATTGGTATATTTAACTATATCTGTGATCAATGAAAGTTTTTGCACAACAGATATTAAATCTAAAAGGAATCCTAAGTTTGGCATGTTATGTGATTTGAGTCTAAACTAGTAATTTCAAATCTACCTTCATTACTCACCTAACTTTCAATAATTACTCTGGTTTAATAATAAAGACTGATTTATTTTTCTAACTTGTTGGGCATAGAATTATTTCATCACTAGTTCACAGAGAAAAGCTTTCCAGCCTTTCCTTGGAAAGTATAGACATAGAGTTTCCTTTCAAAAGCAGAGCAAAACCCAGGTCTCTACTTTGTTTTTCTTTCTGTATACTGTATAGAGGAGAACACATAAGCCCATTGGTGTTTGCCTGGAGCCAAAAGTCTATTAAACCTGGCTTGGTGGACAAAGAGTTGGAGAACTTTAAGTTCTCAGTTCTTTTTTTTTTTTTTTTTTTTTTAATTTTTATTTATTTATGATAGTCACACACACACAGAGAGAGAGAGAGAGAGGCAGAGACACAGGCAGAGGGAGAAGCAGGCTCCATGCACCAGGAGCCCGACATGGGATTCGATCCCGGGTCTCCAGGATCGTGCCCTGGGCCAAAGGCAGGCGCCAAACCGCTGCGCCACCCAGGGATCCCAAGTTCTCAGTTCTTAATTTATTACTTTCTTCATCATCTTCTTTAGGGAAGGAGTACATTATTTTGCAGGGGGAAGGGAAAAATGGTATATTCCTAACAATCTGAGTCATCAAGGCACTGTACTCAGTTTAAGTAACTATATAATCTTCTGAAACTTTTAACTGAAGGGGCTTAGGCAGATGTATCCAGGGAACATAGATGCTATAAAATAGGAAGAAGTATCAACTACAATTATTTGTAAGAAACTTTTGGTGCTGTTAATTATTACAACATAAGATCTTGAAATTGCTTTCATTTCTTAGGATAAAATGAACAATCTTTCTTGAGAGGAAATATGTCTGAGTATTCCCAGTAATATTTTGTTTTGGTAGCTGATGAACACAATCATAGATTGTTTAAACACTAAAAACAACTTACATGCTTATACAAAATTATTGGAAATAATCTTATTCTATGACACACCATTGACATTTTATGCCTGTTACTAGTTTTATAAAGGAAAAACATCTTCTGACTTCAGACTTTAAATATTTATAGCAGTGTTAGAACTTAAAATTAACACAGTGATTACAATGTACCAAATCCATTATAGTTGCTGTTTTCATTACAGTAATTGAATCTCATTGCGTGATACAGAATTATGTTGTTGTGGTCTAGTAGTCACATTAGAGTAAGTCTTCTGAATATACAAGTAGAAAATGAGTAGGAAAAAGTAAATTCAAAAAAGGTTCATTAAGTATTTGAATATAATATTTTTCAAAGTTAATTAATACATAATATATTCATATGTAGATATTTGCATACATAGATATAAGTTGAGTGAATACTTCTATATCATTAATGATTTTTTGGCAAACTCTAGGAAATCCAACATTATATTAGCTATTTAAAATGTTTTTCTCAGTCTGCATACATTTGTGCATGCTCTGAATTTTATATCTATTTACATTTACCAATTATATGTCATATATATATGTGGTAAGCTGGCTCAGGAAAAAAAAGTATTCGGAGGTTAGGAGAAATCGTTTATTCAACCAATACTTATTTAGAAAATCTCTCAAGCACTGTACTAAAAACTGGGGAGAGAAATGAAATTAAGCATTTCTTAAATACCTAAGCCTGAGAGTGAAGCAGTTTCTTAGCCTTGTGTAAGTGGACACTTAAGGATAGCTTTTATCCAAAAAGTTGAGTGAATACTTCTATATCATTAATGATTTTTTGGCAAACTCTAGGAAATCCAACATTATATTAGCTATTTAAAATGTTTTTCTCAGTCTGCATACATTTGTGCATGCTCTGAATTTTATATCTATTTACATTTACCAATTATATGTCATATATATATGTGGTAAGCTGGCTCAGGAAAAAAAAGTATTCGGAGGTTAGGAGAAATCGTTTATTCAACCAATACTTATTTAGAAAATCTCTCAAGCACTGTACTAAAAACTGGGGAGAGAAATGAAATTAAGCATTTCTTAAATACCTAAGCCTGAGAGTGAAGCAGTTTCTTAGCCTTGTGTAAGTGGACACTTAAGGATAGCTTTTATCCAAAAAGTGTTATCAATATACCTAAACAAATTCACAAGAGTTTTTGAGGAAGGAATTTGGCTCAGAAAAGAGGAGATCTTAAGTATATCTGCAGTGGAAGATAGAAAAAACAAATACTGAAAAACATAATATTGTCAAAACCAAAGATACTGGTAGCTTTACAATCAAACTAGATTCATTCATTCCTCCAGGTTTTGTTCTAGGGCTCTAAGACAAAAGAAAAAATCAGGAAATTTGTTCTCTATAAATATTTAGTTTTCAGGCATGTCTGTAAATGACTGAATTATAATTTCTCTTTTTAGAGAGAGTGTTCTTGAGGTAGGGGAAATATTTTAAAGGAAAAAAGGTTGGCACCTGTTCAAATATTCATGAAGAACTGTTTTTAAGAGACTTAAGCCATCTAAATGGTCTAGATGAAAGTTCTTATAATCTTTAGAATGGCAAACAGGATAATTGTTAATGAAATATTTATTGCTTCTTAACATGTAGATCAGTTACAGATCGAAGTTGAACATTTTCATGGCTGTGTAATACAATCTGATACATCCAGCATATTTATGCCCATATTACAGACTTTTAAAGGAGAAGCAGTATGTCTCATAAAAGTGATTGTGGATGAGGCATCTAAAATAACTGGATTCTCATCCTGACTCTGTCACATCTACTTGCTCACTTTGAGCTTTTTTGCTTGCTGTTGGAGGAACGGAGGAGTCACACTCCTTGCCATAGTACACAGACAACAGGAGAGTAAGCATATTATACTGATGATTTGTCCTTATTATCATGAGCTCAAGAGGTCATTGGTTCTGTGACTAACCACTTGTAGAACAAACAGCTCAACATAAGTTTCCATCACTTGGCAGATGTTTCCAAAATTTAGGTGACCAGTATTTATACTCCATAGATCAAGCTGAGTCTTTCGGTTTTCTGGAAGTATGGTTCAGTGCGAAGTCATCCCATAGGGCACACTGATTGACATGGGCTGTTCCACTGATGTATTACTGATGGTCAATATTTTCTTTTGCTTTTTTTCTTTCTCATTAAGGCTATCTTCTCGTTAGTACTACTGAAATCTTACAAGCTTGAGTAACTTCTCTGTTTTATGATTGTGCGTGTAAAGGGAATTTTATTTGAAAATATGTAAATATCACTCTTAGAATTTTTCTTCTGTAGTTTAGGGTGGGGCCCAGAAATTTGCATTTTTAAAACAAACACCCCAGGTGATTATGATACCATCTATCTTTTCTTTGGGGTTGCTTCTGTTTCCTAATGAATTTTATGATCAGCTTGTTAGTTTCGGGGTTGGGGGAATAAAGCAGCTGGGAGTTTGACAGGGATTTGTTTAATTAGATAAATTTGGAGAATGTTGCCATCTTAAAAATAGTGTTTTCCAGTCTGGGAGCATGAGATGTTCCATTTATTCATGTTTTCTTAACTTTCTTTCAGTGATGTTTTATATTTTATAGTTTTCGGTGTACACATCTTACGCTTCTTTTGTTAAATTTATTCTAAGCATTTTTATGGTATTATAAATGGAATTGCTTTATTTCTTTTTAGTGCCATTCATTGCTAGTATGTAGAAATATAGTTCATTTTTATATATTGATCTTATATCCTAAAACCTTACATGTTTCATTTATTAGTCCTAAAAGATTTTTTTTGTTAAGTTCCTTAGGATATTCTATGTAAGAGATCATGTCATCTGTGAATAAAGTAGTTTACTTCTTCCTTCCAATTCATTTCCTTTTCTTTTCTAATTGACATGGCTAAAACCCTCACTACAACGTTAAACAGATGTGACTCATAGAAAGTTCTTCAAAGAAACAGCCATATAGAATTACTCAGCATGAGCTGTCACAGCATTATTGAGAATATTTTTTTCTATGCCACTCATCCATATTAGAATGGTCTATGCAAAACTTTCTTTTAAAATTCTATGAGTATTTCTCCCAAACAATTGCTATATTTGTTTCACATAAAACAATACATTGTAGCCCATTGTATGTTCTCCTTACCTAGTCCATAGGGAAGTTTGAGTTCGTAGCCAAACCCTATTAATTCAATTTCTTGAACTACATTATATTAAAATTATATTACATATAATAATTCACATTTCCACTTTTGCCTCTTTTTTTGAGGCTTTGCTTTTCTACTTCTCTTTTACTATAGTTTTCAGTTCTGTAACTTTTTGTTAAAACTGCCTCAAATTATATATGCTGCTAATAAATCTTAATGGCTTTCATATTTTATTGTAAAGACTTTGAGAATTTAACCCCATTACCATTCTCTTCTTGAAATGCTTTTTTCTCTGGGCTTTTGTGATTGTACACTCCTTTAATTCTCTGTTCATCTCTCTGGTCACCTCTGTTTTTTCTGTGAGCTTTCTATATGCCCCTTTTATGTTGGTATTTTCCAGGATCCTATCCTCAGCCCCCTTATTTTTATTTTATACATTCTATCTTATCACTGCATTTTAATTCCATGGCTTCAAGTAACATCGATATGTGAATGACTTCCAAATCTGTATTTCCAGCCCAGATTTCTTTCTTAATCATCTGCCAAATCTATCCAGTCCTGTTTTTTCCACCTTCTTGTCTGTCTTGGAAACATACCAGGCTCAACGTGCAAAATTAAGGGGCCCCCGGGGGGCTCAGTCAGTTAAGCATCTGCCTCAGCTCAGGTCATGATCCTGGGGTCCTGGGACTGAGCCCCACTTCAGGGTCCCTGCTCAGAGGGGAACCTGCTTCTCCCTCTCTCTGCCCCTTCCTTGTTGTGCCCAAGATCGCGAATCCGAAAAATCACCAAGGAGCCGACACAGATGCAAACACACGAGGGTTTATTTGCAAGCTCGAGCTTGGGTCCAAGTGTACCCGACACAGCGGAGCAGGGACTTGGACCCCGAGACTAAGAGGCTTAGCAGCTTTATAGGGGCCAGTGGCCAATGGGATACGCAGAAAGTTGCATAGTCAGGCTGGTCCACTCGCAGGTGGCCGATTGAATTACATTTTACTCTGAAGTATCCATTTGAACTGGCCTATCACTGAGCCGGATTTCCGGTTAGGGTGTGCCCTGGTCTTGACTAGGGTGGGGCAGTGCCCTAAGCAGGTCAGCACAAGGCGGGTACAGCACAAAGTGGAGTCAGTCCTGCTCTGCTTGTCCAGGGGTAGGGGATTTTTGTTAAATTTCCTGGGTCCCACACTTCCCTCCACTTATGTTTTCTCTCTTTCTCTCTCTCTCAAATAAATAAATAAACCTTAATTAAAAAAAAAAAACCCTGTAAAATTAGATTCATCATACTCCTCACCAAACAAGCAACCAAAATGAATGACTTTCTTCTCTTTTACTGTCTTTCTCAGCGTGTGGCACCATATTCTTACGCTTGCCCAAGTGTGACAATCTGGACATCACTCTTTACACAATTCCCTGCCTCCATTCACTAAGTCTTATTGATCCTAATGCTTAATCATTTCTGAAATATGTCCATTTCTCTCTAGCCTTATTTCTACTTCCATAAATTTATCTGTTATCTCTTATAGAGATTAGGTCAGTAGGAAATTCTTATCTTTTAAAAATAAGAACCCATAACTCTGAGCTCAGTATGATAACAGTATTTATGAAATATACTTTTAAAAGATGAGGTTTTTTTAAAAAAATATTTATTTATTCATGAGACACATACACACACACAGAGGCAGAGACACTGGCAGAGGGAGAAGCAGGCTCCATGCAGGGAGCCTGATGTGGGACTCGATTCGATTCAGGGACTTCAGGATCATGCACTGAGCTGAAGGCAGACTCTCAGCCACTGAGCAACCCAGGCGTCCCTAAAAGATGAGTTTTATGACATGTGAATTAGATCTTTTAAAATACTCAAAAAATGCTAATTTTTTTAAATACTCAAAATATATCTGCAAAAAAATGAATCTATAATCTATTTTGCTTCTTCAGTAAATATTATGAGTATAATGGTAATAAATGCAGTTGATATTTTGTTTAGGGCCTAGTTTGTCAAGCATGTTTCCTTCTATTCCATTTCCCCTGAGAGCTATCTTTCCCTAAAATATTTCTCTCTCTTTTTAAAAAAAATTCTTGCATACATTTTAACATCACCAGGGTGCTTAAGATGAATAAAATACAGACCTTATTCTTAAGAAAGGGTGATGATTTTCTTTTTTCCTTTTTTATAGCCCCAAATTTCTCCCTTGCCCATAAATATAGTTGTTGGCCTGAAACTGTGAACTCTATTTATATATTGAGGATTCTCAGTGAATAAGTAAATAAGCTAGTCTCATAAAAAATTTAGAAAAATTACTGGATTAATTGACTGTCCATCATTTTATTTTCCATGTGCGGTAAATCTGAATGTGCTAATGACTTCATAGTCTCTATATTGGATCACTGACAGTGAAAGTTTTGAGATTTGATTATATATACAGCCCAAAGAGAAGGAGCATTTGAAGATAAAGTACTGAGAAAGCACAGCTACTAGAGTGAGAAACTGAAGATGGAGTAGGGATTTGAGTCAGAAGCATAGGTGGATGGATTGTTCAAAGCAGAAAAAACGAAAATATGAAAAAATAAATTAGACTGGCAGCTGAAAAGTTGGTTGTCACTACTTTATGGCCTTAATAAGAGGCAGAATGTAAGAGTTTCCAGGTTGAATTAGAGGTTTGATTTAAAAATCTGGAATAATTGCTCAGGAAAATTAGAAAAGTAGCTGACCAAGGACAAATTAAAGGGTTGATGAATAACTCAGTAGATCCAACTGAGGGACAATTCCAGGAGACACCAGCATGGGAGAGTATTGTGATCTTTCTAGCAGCACTGAGTCAATCCAAGTGTACGTACAGAAGTCAGATTGTAGCATTTGTGGAGGATGGGAATTTTGATGGAAGGGGCTGTAAGAAAAATAGCAATGGAAAGAAATTAAGGGTGCTTATGTAAATATCAATGCTAGACGAGAAAGAAGAAAAGTCCAGACAGGAACTGATAGACTAGGAGAATGTGAAGAAAATTCAAAAAACTGGACAACTATATCATGTAGTACAAAAGCAAATATAGGGAGCTGGCAGGGTAAGAGGTTTAAATGTCACAGTGTGACATTGAAACTTTAGATTGTGTAGTAGAGCTATTTCGCTAGTTAGCAAATTTTAAGACCTAGCCATCGGAGCAAGTAGAATAAACTGGATGAAAAGAGTAAATGTGAAGGTAGATGTAAGGTTTGGTGTTATGAAGCAATTTGTTAGGTCTTCCTAATGAATATGTAAGTCTCATAGGATTACAGTAAAATTGAGAATTGAAAAGAAGACTAAGCCATCTCCTAAAGACTTCAGTGAATGACTCAATGGCCATGAAGTCACCAGATAAGAGGAAAAGAGAAAAAAAAAAAAAAAAAGGAGAAGTACCTGTTGGCATACCCAGAAGTAATAAGGTGCAAAAAAGAATTAGACTTTTAAGTAAAAGTATAAGAGAAATATTTTTAAAAAGTATCCAGCAGTTAGAAACATTGTCACTAGAGAGGACTTCAGGGGAAGCAATGTGTTCAAGGAAGCACCAGGTTTTAGTTAAGACAAGATATAGCAAGATATAGATTGTTTTGTTGACCATAATGAAAAGGATTTAGAATGAGTAATGAATTTAGCTTTGTAATAGAACCACCTGGCTTTTGCTCTGCTGTTGATATCACCACATTTTCAGGGTATTCTCAGCTAACTCATAGTATTTATACTTCAAAACCAATATCTATTTTTTTATGAAATTGGATATCAGTGTTAATTAAAATTTACTCCCACAGCCTACATAAATTTTAAGAGACTTATAAAATTTAATGGACTTTGTAACGTAATCATCATTAGCAATTCTGCTAATTTGTATTTCTCTGGTGACTGGTTATTCTGTCCTATTACCACCAGAAAATCCTATTCAGAGATGTCTACACAGATTTACTGATGAATCAATTTCACTATAGCAATTGAGGATTGTATACACTTAAAATGTCTACTAGCCTTCAATTATTTATTGAATTCTTGTCTTCTGGCATTACCACCATTGGTTAATCTCCAAGTAAATAATGTTTCTATAGACTTGTCTACTATAATGGATCAAATTAAGTTTTATGCTCTTTTTTTACATTTATTTCTAACATTTCCCCACTAGCTGCATGTTAGAGAGTAAAATACATACAGTATGAAAGTAGAGGAATAATTAAATTGGAATGACTTTCACCATACAAAATAATAGGGGAGAAATACTGCTGCAGTAGTTTCCATCATATTTAACATTTGTTTTTACAAGCCAGTAAGGACAACTCATCTACAGCTGTTACTATAAATGCAATGTTCAAAGCTAATGACTCCTAAAGAACTACAGGTATCCATTAGAATGAACAAATTTAACATATAGAAGTTTGATTTTTATAGAAATAATAAAAGTAAGATCAACTTTGAAGTCAAAGAATTTTCATGCATTAATATTATTGGGTCATATGACAGTATATCAGTATAATGTTCACCATAAAGTATGGCTTCATTTTCAACTTCTGATTCTCCAGGTAGAAAAATGGGATCTAATCTTAAGGAAGCAAAATGCAAGAAAAAAAATCCACAAACAACTGACCTGAGACTATAGAACCTTCATGACACAATTCCAACCTTTATAGTTTAGCTACTTTGACTTCTTCAGTCTTTCATACTTACTGATATTTCTCCTTACTGGCTCTTGACTTTCATACTCTTCTGTATATGCTGAAGTCGATTCTTGTGCCTGAATTGTGGTTTCTTCCTTTCCGTTTTTAAGTAAAGTACCTACTCATCCTTCAATATCCAACTTGAATATGATATTTTATCTAAGAAATACCATCCTCTCTCTTCCTTCACAATTTATCTAATATTCTTTAACAATAACGGTTTCTCTTGTTGATGCTCATTTTTCTCCTCTGAGTATAGTTAATTATATATCCATTTAATCAACTATGGTTGACCATTAGCCTTTTGAAGATAAGTTACCTATCATTTTTATCTTTTCTATTGTCTTATCTCCCCATATCTACAATGTTTCACACAAAACAGGCACTCAGTAAAAGTTTGTGTATGAATATATGAATAAGTAAGATGTAATAACACAGTGAAAATTTAGAGGTGTGAAGAGCTTCCAACATGGCGCTTCCAGCATAGTGCAATACTCAACATGTTCATCTCAGTCTTCTTTGATGAAAGGTTTTAAATAGTCCAAGAGGTCATTTGTTTTCCTGGAAACAAATGTCAACTAAGTGTATTTTACTTCGCAGGAATTTGTATTATGAGATACTATATGCCTATGATACTATATTATCATTAGGATGGCAAAAATAAGGTAGCTTGCATAAAAGTCTTCCTATCAAGATATTTGCATATATTGCATAAGAGACTTCCTATCAAGATATTTTTAATACATGATACATAGGACTTAATACTGAAATTGTCTGAAGACAACTGCATATTTTCAGAACAATCTGTAAAGTAACCAACTTGCTTTACTATTTCTGTTTATCATAAAGTGTGGATTACTGGAATAAGAACTTGACTCATAGTAATCATAGTATAATTTATCATCCAAAATTTATTTTTAGTATTATAATAAATAACACATAAGTCCTCCAAAAACATACATGAGAGATTATATAGCATAATGGTTAAAACTTAGCTCTGGATTCCGACAGAACTGGATTGAATCCTGGTTCTGTCAATTTCTAATAGTATAAGTGTGGGCAAATAAAAACCACTCTTTTCATCTATATATTGTGGATAATAATATATAATATAATATTTTCACAGGTTTGTCATGAAAATTCAACGAGATTATATCCTTAATGCTTTTAACACCATTCCTGGCATTCCTGGCACATGATAAGCATTTGCTAAGTAGTAGAGATCGGTAAAGAGAAAAATAAAGGAAAAGAAACGTAAATTATGAAATTCTCATTTTTTGGCCTCTTTAACTGCATATTTCATAGGAACTCTCCTGTAATACTTTGACAGATAATTCAGAATAAAAAAAAGTTCATCTTACATTTTGTGCAAGAGAAAATAATTTCCAAAATACCAAAAAGATTTCATGATAAAATAATTTCACAAAGTAATATGGTAGAGATTTTGAAAAATGTTTAGGATGTTTGTTTCAAGTTTGATATGGCTCACCTTTAACAGTCTTGGAGTTAAATGGTTTTATTTCTTAAATTGCCTTCATTTATTCAGCAAATATTTTTGAGCATCTTCCATATGCCAGATCTTCTGATAAAATGGGGGAAGTACTGATTGACAAGACCTAGTCTATTCCCTCAAAGAGCTTAAAGTCTCGAGAGGAGATAGAGTAATTAGAAGAAAATAAATTGTTACAATAAGTAATTAGTATAAGTAATAGAAAAAAAGCAATTCTAATATGTGATTTGATAACACTTCCCCTTAGTACATCATTGTAATAATCCACTTAATTATTTCATTTAAAGCTCTCTACTAACTTTAAAATACAGATGTATGGAAAATAGAAGTTATTAAATTATCTAAATTGCCCAATATTAAATAATTCAAACTGAAGCAAACAGAGACAGGTGGCTCTTACAGCATTATACAAGCCAGAAAAACATCCTCAGAAGAAAATCTGTTATTTCTTATAAGCCTTTAACCATTTAAAAAGTCTGAATTAATAGCTTAAGAACAGATTTAAAAATTTTTCTTAAGCAGTTGTTCTTAGCTCTGTTGAAAACCAAAAATAAAGCTTTTGAAATCTAAAAAATACAATAAATAAACATTACATATTATTTTGGACTTGGGACTTCTAGTTGTTGTTTTTTAATCTTCCTGCCATGTAAATCTGAAGGAGTCTTTAGCTAAAATCAGTCAGCAAGGTAAGATTATGAAGTATGAATACTTAGAAATATAAATCAAATCTTTTAAATTGGCACTTTCCAAGTATATTTCCAGAAAATTAACCCCATGAACTAATACTTGAAAATAAATGGTTTTAAGGTCAACAAGTGTGGGAAATCAGTATACATACTGTCCTTCTCCTTGAGATTCATAGTCTATATCAGCATCCTCAGAAGTTCTGTGATAAAGTTGTGTTTAAACCAGTATTTCCTAAACTTTATGATACATTATTTCAATGCAATACTTGCACATTTTATTCTGGGAACCATGCTTCAAACTCAATAACATGCATCATAACATCTTTCATTCCTAACTTTGGCTTTCATTCTCTCAGTGAAATAAATATTTTTGTTTTTGAGAGCTTAAGCACAGAATTATGGTACAAAATTTGGGGTTTCCTAGAAGAGATTCTTGGAGCTGAGAAAACTTATAGGAATTGATCTTGTCCCTAAAGAGTCAGACATATGGGGCTAGGAAAAAGAGTTGTAAAATCAAACTAGGAATTCACAAATCTGACAGAAAAATATTATCCAAGGAATAGGAGATGAGATTTATCTTCTAAATAATGACACTAATAATAAGGATGTGTAAAAATAGCTTATATAATTCAACAAATGTCATGAACATTTATAATTTTGCTGATTTTCATGTGTATTTTAAAATTTAATTCACCCTGTCTCCTGTTTAGGGAATCACTTCAAACAAAGCAGTTGAGTCACAGGGTAAAGGTGGAGTTGATGGGTAACCCATTACTACCTTTTCTATCCTTTTCTATTTGTTTGGACTATTAGTTGCTGAGGTCAACAGAGATTATAGCTCTGGAGCTCCACATGTCATAGATACATGTGTATACATATGTATGTGCGTGCATGTGTGTGCATGCCACACTCTAGCCCATGCTTAATGGAATGCTCTTTCCCAGTGTCCCCCTTAAGAAGTGGTTTATCTTGCTCTGGATTTGAGGCCCTCTTCTAATTTTGTAGACTTCCAGAATTGGTTTTACATTGTTACTTAATGTAGTCCATGACTTCCACAGCTAATATTTTAACACATCATTAAACTTTACTGTTTCTACTGTCATTAGAATACACCTTCTTCATTAAAATGATTAATTATACATGTTATATAGAAGAAACAAAATTCTCTAATGTTTAAGGATCTATTAAATATTCATCAAGGCCTATCAATATAATAATGAGCAAATATTATAAGGGAGATATTTATAGACTTATGTTTAAATTCAATATATAGATACTTCACTATCTTATTATACTTTCAAAGTCTTCACCACTTTATTATTATCATTCTTTTAGTTAATAATAATAACAGTAAGGGGCACCTAGGTAGCTTAGTTGATCAAACATCCAGATCAAACATGATCTGAGCAAAATCAAGAGTCCCTCAGGGTTGTGGGATCGAGCTCTGCATGAGGCTCTGTGCTCAGCATAAAGTCTGCTTGTCCCTCTCCCTCTGCTTCTCCCCCTTGCTCTGTCTCTCTCTCTCACACAAATAAATAAAATCTTTTAAAGATCAATAATGTTAATATATCAATAGTGTTCTTTACTGGTTAAAAACTAATTTTATATATAATACAAAAAATATATGTACATATTAATACATAATATAGTATATCCATACATCATATGTATGTTATATATAGCCCTATATACATATGTGTATGTGTATATCATGAGGTATTAACAGTAAACTTGAGAAATTGACGTAGCAGGGTTTTTTTTAAGATTTTATTTATTTATTCATGAAAGACACAGAGACAGAGGCAGAGACATAGGCTGAGAGAGAAGCAGGCTTCCATGCAGGGAGCCTGATGTGGATCTTGATCCCGGGTCTCTAGGATCACGCCCTGGGCTAAAGGCAGGCGCTAAACCACTGAGCCACGCAGGTGTCCTGACGGAGCAGGTTTTATTATTTACATTTTTAGATGAGGATGCTGGTTTAGAATTCTAATGAAATAAACTTAGGATTTAGGTTCACTCTATGCAAGTGGTTATCACTATAAAAAATAAAAAGAATCTGTGATTTAGGCATACTTCTCTCAGAGAATAATGATATTTAGAGGATACTAAAATCTTAGCTTCATGGGAGCAGAGTCTTCATCTGGCATGGCACTGCCTAGAATACTTCCAACAAATATTTGTTGAAGAATAAATGGATAAATGAATGCCTTTTTCAGTAATTTTTTAAAATGTGTTTTTTCACTAAAACAATTGAACTTAATGAATGAGAACAATAATTTTAAAATAATAAAGATTTTTAAATACCAAGTAACTATATTAAATGGAGTGTCTTTTCCCACTAATCCTTGAACTATTATGAAATATTTAATCACCATATTACCTCTTCTTGATTATAATTTTTCTAGTTAATGATTCATTCATAAAATCTTAATGTAGTGCTTCCCTTTTTTTCTTCCAAATTTTTAAATTCCAGTTAGTTAGCATAGAGTGTAAAATTATCATGTGTGGGATTTAGTGATTCATCACTTACATACAACACCCAGTGCTCATCACAAGAAGTGCCTTCCTTAATCCCCATTACCTATTTTCACCTGCCACCCACAGCCACCTCCCCTCTAGTAACCATTAATTTGTTCTCTATAGTTTAGAGTCAGCTTTATGGTTTGCCTCTCCTTTTTCCCCCCATGTTCATCTGTTTTATTTCTTAAATTCCACATATGAATGAAATCCTATGGTATTTGTCTTTCTCTGACTAACTTATTTTGCTTAGCATTATACTCTCTGGCTCCATCCATGCCATTGCAAATGGTAAGATTTCATTCTTTTTAGGCTGAATAATATTCCCGTGTGTGTGTGTGTGTGTGTGTGTGTGTGTGTGTGTGTGTGTGTCTTCTTCTTTATCCATTCATCAGTCAATGGATGCTTGGGCTGTTTCTATAATTTGGCTGTTGATGATAATGCTGCTATATGCCTCAGGGTGCATGTATCCCTTTGGATAAGTACTGTTGTATTCTTTGAGTAAATACCAGTAGTTGTAGTGCTTCTCTCTTATAGTTCAACTATTATATACAGAAAGCCACAGACCATTATTGGAAGGGACTTTATTTGTTTCTTTTTTTTTCTTTTTTAATTTATTTTTTATTAGTGTTCAATTTGCCAACATATAGAATAACACCCAGTGCACATCCCATCAAGTACCCCCCTCAGTGCCCGTCACCCAGTCACCCCCACCTCCCACCCACCTCCCTTTCTACCACCGCTTGTTCATTTCCCAGAGTTAGGAGTCTCGCATGTTCTGTCTCCCTTTCTGATACTTCCCACTCATTTTTCCTCCTTTCTCCTTTATTCCCTTTCACTATTTTTTACATTCCCCAAATGAATGAGATCATATAATGTTTGTCTGGAAGGGACTTTAGAAGTTCTTTAGTTCGCTGAACTAAAGTAAGATTCCTGTATCAGTGGTTCCCAAACCAAGCTCATAAACAATTGCCAGGGGATTCACCTTTATAATCACAGGTATTATATTTACCCTGTAATTGAACATATATCTCACACACTCCTTTGGATTTGTGATATATTTCACAAGTTTAAGAACATGAAAACTGAATTGGAAGGGAAAGTTCTATCATCTCAAAATTAACCAAGTTATATTTGACCCACAGGGCAGGGGATAGGGTATAAAATATATTGTTAAATTGTTTTATTAATTTAATTAATTTATTTTCATTAATTACATAATTATTATTTGCCTTTAAGACAAAAACAATACATACTTAAGAAGAATTCTGTCTTTAAATAGTATTATCCAGGGACACCTGGGTGGCTCAGCAGTTGAGCATCTACCTTTGGTTCGGGGCGTGATCCTGGAGTCCCAGGATCGAGTCCCACATCAGGCTTCCTGCAGGGAGACTGCTTTTCCCTCTGCCTGTGTCTCTGCCTCTCTGTGTCTCTCATGAATAAATAAACAGAATCTTTTTTAAAAATAGTATTTATCCAAATTAAAGATTTGTCATGTTGCACCAATCTCTACTACATTAATATTTGCATTTCACTTGCTATGTACAAATTGCTTTACCCTTTTGAAGTTATTACACAATTTGATAGTAAATCAACACAGCATGCATCTTGTATTGAAAGGATGCAACTGCAAAATAGTGAAATTTTACCTCTTTAGCACAATTTTAAAACATTATGTTTGTAACAATGATATAGGAAAAAACACAGAAAGGGAAAATAAAAGATAAAGAAGAGAATAGAAAGGTAATGAATTAATATATATTCTTTAAAAAATAGGTAAGTTGTGCTATAAAGCATTTTTATTAACCTTTTGCATAAAATCTAGTCATTAGTAGTATTTAAACCCCTTAGAAATTTGCTCATAAATGTTAATACTTATATTTTCTGTTAGCCACAGTTAAGATTCTAGGACCATATCATTTGTTTTTGAAAAATTTAACAGTTCTGTTTTTCTGAATTGATGGATTAGACATCCATGCTCTAATCATCAGCAGAGTCGCTATGGAGAATGATACACTAAAAACTCAATATTCTTACAGTGCTTTTATTGTCCATTTTTTCTTTTGTACCATTTAAAATTCTCAGTTACATAAATTATAAGAAAATATTTAAGCCTCAATAGCTTTTTAAACTTGCATTGAAGGATTGCAAATTTTAAAACTCTAATAACTATGAGAACACCTGTGAGTCAGTATTTCTTTTTGAGTTGAAAATAACTAGATGCGTTGCCTCAGAATATTACTACATAATAGTTTATAATAATTAATCCTGCATGACAAAAGGTAATACTAGTGCTCTGAAGCTAAGACTATAAAGTTATTTAAATTTGCATTCAATTTGTTATAAATCTTAAAATATAATGTTAATAATGGTGTTTAAATTGTATAGAAATAACAGCTGCCTTCATTTCTTTTTTACTTAAGAAAGAGTTGTCTATTCAAGAAGGTGTTTTTTTCTTAAAAAAAAAAAAAAAAGAAGGTGTTTTTTTCATTAATCAAGGGTTAAGTTTCTTCAGTGCTAGATTGACAATATCACCCTTGATATCTCTACTGAGTCATTAAATATTTCTGGTTTCAGTATTTGTATATTTGTAATGAAAATCACATGCAGAAAAATGCCCTAATGATCTTTTAGATGGTTCAGTGAGAAGGAGGCTTGGATTTTTAATTTTATTAGAACAACATCTTTGATTGTTCCTTCTGATAGTATAGAAACAATTGCTCAGTGTATCTAGTATTGACCATCTAGAAATTAATTAGAATTATTATTAACTATATTTTACTTCCATGTTTTCCCAGAAATAGGAAAGTGACCATAGAAACTCCTTACCACCAAGATCACTGAGAATCTTTTAAAGGCAACTTTGACAAAATCTTCTCTAGACTCATTAAGTTTAATTTCTATGACTCCTACTGTAACAGTGTTCTAAATCTAGTCTGGGGATCTCAAATTCAAAGTTTTAAAGAGGCCAAGCAGGTAATATAAGTGATTAAAATCAAATCTGAGGACTCGGTAGTATGGGATCAGTGTCCCACTGGAGAGTACATGCTCCTTTTAAATGGGGCAAGTGCTGTCAGCTCCAGCTAGTCCTTGCCATACAGGAATGCAGGCAATATTACCAGACCCGGACCCAACCCCCTAATCCTTAGATTAACTTTGTAAACACCTCTCTTGGCTAAAGAAAGTATATCAGTGTGACAGATTCACAAGGAGGAGTGGTAACTGGTTTGCATCCAAAATAGTATTCTTCAGAATAATGACCCAGAGTTATTGAAAGTTCCGAATGACTTAAGAAAAAGGGATGGGGGAGGAGAAGTCATATACTTCATATCATTCTAAGTGAGAAAACTGCTCATGTTTTAGAACATTCTTTAGTAATTTAGGTACAAACAGATTAATCAGAATATTACATTTCTAAAATATTCTTGTTAAGGATTATCTAGATAGGCAGGGAGATAGATTTAAAAAAGATAAATTGACTAATCAATAGATAGAGAGTAGAAACAAACATAATAATGGGATGTTACATGGAATTGTTGTATAGAATACTATAAAGTCCTTAACAGATAGGAAGAAGTGCTGTGATGGATTTAAGTATCCAGGAGTGGAGCTGATTATTAGAAATGCTGAATAAGTATAAGTAAATGATGTTGCCAATGTGGAAAGCTTTGTCTTCTGTGTTTTATAATATGATTACCTAAATTAAGGGGAAATTAAATTAAGCATTATTGAGATTGCTAGAAAATAGAAAACAGTTAAATTCGTTCTTAAAATGGTTTTAATAAAAGCAGCTGTTTAAAATGCAAAACTCTTGATTGGTTTATGGTTTACAGGGTGTATAGTGGTTTAGGGTTGAATTTTATATTTTCAGCTAGGAGTTTTGGAATTTTGGAAATTATTTAATTTTCCATGGAAGGGGATGGTTTTCATTTTGTTTTTAACTCTGATCAAATATGTATCTGAAATCAAATAAACATGGCACTATTAGATTATAATTACTATAATTATTATTTGTAAGGGTAAATAAGATTTCTTTAAAAACATTCTCCTTTGTCTCTTGGTCTAAATTATGTATAAACTGCAATCATAATATCCTTAGATTTATTTTTTAAGTGATAAAGAGCTTTTCTTACATCACTCTAGAATTTGGAATAGTTCTGTATACAGTGAGTAATATCAATAACTATGCTTCAGAAATCTGCTTACAGTTTTGCTTTCTTTTTTCTGATCTAGTAACTCAGAAATTTATTTATACAGTGTAACTCAGCTTTGTGCAAGATTCATCACATCGTAAATATCAATATTTAAATTCAATATTACTACAGTATTCTGTAGTAATATTTAAAAATTATATATATAAGCTTTCAGTGTGTATATCGATATGCATTCTGTATTTCATGGATATCTTGTATTCAAATAGGCTTACATTTTTAGAGTAATGGAATTTTAAAATTGTGTAGCTATATATACATTTAAAAGAAAATTTATCTGACAATTTCTAGAGAATGTAATTATGAGCAAAATAATCTTTACATTTTCTACTGATTAGGTTATGTGGAGTACTGTCTTCCACTTTAAATAACAAAACCCATTATCTTAAGAGAAGTCTTTGGGAAATTCTTTTTTCTCTCTTGTACTGAATTTTGAGATTATCAAATAACCTGATCAAATTTCTGATTGCCCCCAGGCTCTCCAATACCTGTATACATTTATATATTTAAGTGTATAACTTAAGGAAATTCTTAAACCACTAAACTGATTTCTTACCAGGACATTTATGATATAATTGCAAATATTGTTTAGAATCATATTAAGAACACAATAAATACAAATGGACAGCAGTTCTGGACAGAATATGCTATGAACTTCCATTGGCACCAACTACTGAAAATTTCAGCACAGGAAATGAATTGCTAGAAGGAAGTAAAAATACTTCCTTAACTAAGAAAGTCATCTCAATGATAAAGGAGTTTCTTTTTTTAACCCCATTTTACCTATTTATTACAATAGATTAAAAAATACAAAAATTTTAGAATTCCTTATGTAGTGTGAAATGCTCATTACTATAAAGGAAGACCTTAAATGCATTTATGAGAATTCATGGAGATAAACTTAATAAAAAGATTTACTCTATTTCTGGTTGATAATTATAAATTTTTAAAATTTCACAGTGTTCATAATGTATATTCTTTTTAATTATTATATGGAGCAGAACTTCACATGTGATTATAGTACTTTAGAAATGCTGATATATATATATGTATATATATATATGTCAGTTAAAGGAAAATAGTTGTCAAAATCCACTTTGCTCATAACTTTGGGGAGTAAAACTTTCAAATAAGTTTAAAATGTCACAGTGTTAACTTCTTCATTAGAATAAAATTGTCTAAATGTTAATTACAAATAATTATTTTTAAGTTAAAAAGATTATGTTATTCAATTTTGTTTAATTCTAAATTTGATTTCTCAATATTCTCTCTGAAACAAAATTTGCAATAGAAATAAAGCATACTTCTCTGTCAGTCATTTTCCACCTGACTGGTGCCTGTGAATCAATGCTCCCAGGTTGGAGCTGAAATGGACAATGTAACCGTTCTTGCCTGTCATAATGCTGCGATCTTGCTCAAAATAAAACCCATGGTGACTGAAAAATCAGTGTCCTCGAGCCCACAAAAGTGACACAACCTTATCTGTTGCTTGAACAGTGAAAGCAAATGCATGGATGGGCAGAATTTTTTATTGAGATTTAGTCTGTCGTGTATAATAAAAGATTATTTCAGAGCTCTATTTTTACTTAAAGCGTAATAAAGCTCTTGTATTTTTAGACAAATGTAGAGTACAATTTGATAAGCAGAGTTAATGTCCAGTGATTTTCCTAGCATATTGTTACAGTGGAACTGGCACTTGGTTGGGTATATTCTAATTCCATTCAGCTATTAACACTTTGTGAGACCTGGGGCAAGTATTGTCATTCTTCAGTTTTTTCACTCATAAAGAGAGGCAAATGGTCTTCAGATCTCTTGTATCTACACAATTCAGGTTTAGATCACCATTTTAACATTTAAGTAACAATGTAAACTTTTAACGTTTAATCTAAACTACAAAGAATATGAATTCAATCATAATTTATAACTTTAAAAAATGAATGCTTAATGGTTTTTGCTCTTTACCCAACAATATAAAGTATATTTATTTTATTATTCGAATGAGACAGTTAATTCCTTAAAAATTATTGACAGTTTCTTGAAGAAGTATCTAGTAACCTTTTCATCTGTGTTTTCTTTGTCCTGGGATAATTTTGAGGTGTTTCTGGACTGCAGTTGTCATGAGAGTAAAAACTATGTGTTAGTCATTTCTATATCCATCACCCCAAAATAGAAATTCTTCTCATTGAGAACTATGAGTTGCTTTAGATTAAATAAATAACTTATTAGCTTAAAAAATTAAAGGCAATTCTTATTCACTATTTTGATTCATTTTATAACATACAATGTATAATCAAGTGAAGCAGTGGTTTTTACTTAAAACTATCATTGGATAGTTACACATATTAAACCAGTGATTCTGTATTTGCCTTGTGTAAAGAGAAGAGTCTTGGGTGATACCAGTTAAGTTCTGAGACACAAATTTGCATTCCCAATTCCACCATCATCCAGCATTTGATATTTCCTCTGAGTGTTGCTAACTATTCCAATTTAATCTGAAAATGAAGTTATTTTAGTTTGGTTTTAATGAGGTACTGGACTACAGAGGTAGCAAAAAAGGACAAGTAAGGAAAAAGTCCAAGATTATTAAGCCTCCAACTCTTGATTTTGGCTCAGGTCATGATCTCAAGATCCTGAGATTGAGCACTGCGCTGGGTTCTGCGCTCAGTGGGAAGCCCATTTGAGATTCTTTCCCTCTGTCCCTTCCCACCACACACTCTCTCTCTCTAATAAATTATCTTTAAAAAAATAACCTAAGGATTCACTAAAGTAGAATAAAGTTGAAGTAAAACCATTAAATTCAACAAACATCTTCTGAGTATCTTACTTGTCTATGCCTAATGCCAATGTTCAGCCCGAAGCTGATATGTATAGTAAGTGCTCACTAAATGTTAGGAAGAATGGATGGATGAGTAAATAAATGAAGAATAATGTGTGTAGAATATAGCATTATGTTTAAGAGTGCAGGCTCTGGAACCAGACAGTTGGATTTGAATCCTGGCTCTCCCACATATCATCGTGTGTGTGTGTGTGTGTGTGTGTGTGTGTGTGAGAGAGAGAGAGAGAGAGAGAGAGACCTTGGACAAGTTATTTAACCTCTATGTGCCCAGTTTTCTTATCTATAAAATTGTGATGATAATATTAGTTTCCTCAGTGGATTGTTTGACGATTGAATAAAATTTTTTTTAATTATGTTAGTCACAGAGAGAGAGAGAGAGAGAGGCAGAGACATAGGCAGAGGGAGAAGCAGGCTCCATGCACCGGGAGCCCAACGTGGGATTCGATCCCAGGTCTCCAGGATCGCGCCCCGGGCCAAAGGCAGGCGCCAAACCACTGCGCCACCCAGGGATCCCCGATTGAATAAATTAAAACCAGCAAAGCATTTATAAAAGTGACATATAATAAATACGCATAATTATTGGCAAATAAACACAATGAGAAATAAATATTAACTACAACAAAATTTATATGTGAGACACCAACACTTAGAAAGTCATGCACTACTAACTTAAAATTGCTAGGAACAAAGACTGGGTTGGTAACTTAACTGTACCAACTGATATTGACCCTGTCCATGGGGTCTTACATGCAGTCCTTTCTCTCACTGGTTGGTGTCTTGGGAAAAGGGGGAGGGAATTTGAATCTAGTCTGGAGTAACACTCAAGCAATCGTTATGTGAGATCATGTCTTAACCCATCCAGCCCAAGATTTTATAAGTGACAAATAAATATTTTTCTCTTATAAATTTAAAACCTATTTAGCCACTCTATTTACAACAGGTGAAACAGGGAGGTTCATTCTGAGTCTAATAAAATGATAGCTTATTGGTCATACCTGAGGAGATTCCCAGATGTACCAGTTTTAGGAGTGGGAATGATCTAGCACTAAATTGTGTTTGCCCCAGTTTATCTGATCAGCAGGGTCATAGTGCTAGCATGGGCAAGAATATGGGTTTGTCCCATTTTGTTGAGTGTATTTAGAAGTTCCTCTGTGCTGATCAGTTGGAGATTTGAGTATCAATTTCCAAAGGAGTTTCTAAGAGTAATGGCTTTTCAAAATGTTATCAGAAGACTGCATTTTAGGGGTGCCTGGTAGCTCTGTCAGTTGAGTGTCTGACTTGATTTCGGCTCAGGTGATGATCTTGAGATCATAGGATGGAGCTCTGCAGCAGGGTCTGCACTCAGTGGGGAGTCTGCTTAAGATTTTCTCTCTCTCCCTCTCTCCCTTCTCGTGTTCACTTTCACTCTCTCTCACTCTCACTCTAAAATAAATAAATCTTTTTTTAAAAGGCTACATTTTAGATATCATGTAATAAATCATTTTATCTTCTAATCTTTGAGAAATTAATATATTAAAATAATTTCTTACATAACAGAATGAGAGGTACTGTTTAGTCAGCTGTGCTATATTTCATTAAAATTTTTATTTCTTTGATATGCTAGACTAAATTTTAAAAATACAGTTTTACCTGTTTTAGATGGCTTAATGTCTTCAATTTATAAGAGAAAAAGATATTTACTGTCTACAGAATCTTGGACTAGATGGGCTAAAATGTGGCCTGATTTAGCAATTCCTGAATGTCATTCCACATTGGATTCAAATATAACTTCTTCCTTAAATTATGCCTTAACATCCCTACTTTAAGAGTCAACCAAACAGCAAAGTATATATTCTGGACGAGGATTTTTTTTTTTTTAATATAGAGACAGACCTGAGACTTCTAGATTTTATAACAGATCAATAAAAATATTTGTTGACATCTCACAATATGCTTTAAATGTCTGCGCATTATTGAAGATATAACCTAAATGTAATGCATCAACCCTAGAAGGCCATCAGCAAATATTTATTGAGTACCAAAATTACTTATGAAACTTACTAGATGCAGCTCAAACATTATTTAATTATCCCTACGTTACTAGGAACACTCATTCATATAATGAGTTTACTGAAGTCATTTATTCAGTAAACTATTTCTTTAGAGCTATTAGTACCCAGTCTCAGATGCTAAGCTGCTGCAGTACAGTGACAAAATGAACTAGCCAAGTTCCAGGGGAAGAAAGCACACAACTGTAATAGAATTTCTATAATGATGATATAATAAAACCCTGAGAAAACACTATGAGTTGCATCCAAAAATTCGTGATGTCTAGTGTAATGTTGCCACATTGTTAGGTTCATTTAATGACCTAGGTAAACCTGTGACAACCAGCAGTCTTGCTACATGAGGCCAAATGCCCAGAATCTGGTTGCAATTCAGCATCACCTGGCCACAGTTGTTTAGTGAAAATACCAAGAATGAAAGTGACTGAATTCTGTGGCTGACTGAGACTTTCAGTATAGTGGCAGAGTCCAGGTATCTCGTTGTTGGTTTTCCCAGCTCATGGCAGAGGATTGGGAGAACTACACTGTTTCTCAAAATGGGCTCTGGAGCCTTGCCATCCACCACATCTTCCTCCTAGGAGATATTTCGAACTCGTCTATTTGCCAGCAGGTGCTAGGCAAAAGATGGGAACAAAGTGGCAATCCTGTTACATCTAGTTTCACATTATTGTGGAATATGTTATTGCAAGGTCTTACTGTATATATAGTTGACCTAGGGAAAACATATCAAAATTTCCAGAGCTGGTGGGTGAGAGATTGGAGACGTCTTCACAAAAGAATTCTTGTTCTAGCATTGACTTAAAAGGAATGTGATAGTTTACCAAGTGGCCATGTGAAAAAGGATGTTTATGAGAGAGAAAAAAAGCAGATGTCAAGGCCCAGAAATCTGAAAGTATGTAGGTATTTCAGAGAACTCCAAGTATTTCTAGAGCATAAAATTTGAGAGCTAAGGGAGAAAGAAATGGAGTTTAAATGTTAGGCATGGGCCAAAGCATGACTCGTTTGTAGGCCATGCAACAGTTTGTCTTGTTCGATGAACAAGGAGCCATTAAAGAAATTTTATTTGTGAAAGACCACCATAAAACTCAGTTTTCTCTTCTGTGAAATAGAGATAATGCACTTATTTCATAGGGTTGTGTGGTTTAGAAAGAAAGTATGTGGTATCTTTTGCATAAAGTCCAGTGCAAAGTATTAGATGAGCAGTAGCTATTAGTATCATCACCTTAATATTAATGTAACTATAATTAGCAATAGGAGGGGCGAGGCTAGAGGCTTGTAGCTAATAGTTTTCTAAATTCTTAAACATTTTCTATTTCAGTGACCAATTCATATATACATTTAAATAATTTTGAAAAGTATTCATTTTCCGTTTCTGTTTTTCATGTTAATACAATCAGAACCAAGATGAATGCATTTTAATATATTTGTTATTTTCTTAGAATAATCATGTATCCTATATAGTATTCTATATTAGATATAATATAGAGAGTAATATATATTACTCTAAGCTTATTAGCCCTAAAAAACAAAACAAAAACAAAAACAAAACTCTGCTTTTGCAACTTTCTCTTTGGGTCATTTTAGAATTTCTGTCTTTTTTAATAGAATTATATTATGTTCTATAATATTCATCCCCTTAGGTTTATAGGCGGAGAACGGAGACCAGAGATCAAGTTATTTGTCTAAAGACAACTCCAATTTCATAATCCTATATCCTTACTTATTAACCTAGTTTTACTAGAAATTTTAAAACAGAGAACTATCCTCTAATGAGTGGAACACTTGATTTTCCACCCTAACTTTTCTCTGACCTATTATTATAAGAGGGCACAAAAGCAAAAATGTTGTTTGGGTAAATAGAAGTAAAATCAACCTCTGATTGGGGGGATTGTAAAATCCTGGCTAAGGCAAATAGAATGGAAAAGCACAATTACCACAGTGTATGTAACACAATGCCTGTAAAGGGATGTAGACTAGCGGCTATTTTTGGAAGGTAGCAAAATAAAAGGAATGACCTGAATGTTGTTTACCAAATAGCAGATCAAGGCTTACTGTCTTTTCACATAAGATATAGTTGTACTATATAAGTCTTAGCCAGCATCTCCACATCCTTAGCCAGGAACTTGTTAGAAATGCAGATTTTCAGGCATCACTCTAGGTTTATTGAATCAAAAACTCTGAGAATGGGGCAGAGTAATCTGTTTTAATGAGGCCTTTAGATTATTCTGATGCAGCCTGAAGTTTGGCAACCTGTGCTCTAAGCTAAGTGGAATTTGTTTCCATCTTCTTGAAGTATTGGTAAAGTATGGTGGTTAAGAGCATGTGTTCCAGAATCAGACTGCTGGGTTTAAATACCAGCTTCGTGCTTTACTAGCAATGAGCCTTGGACAAACCTCATAATCTTTCTTTTTCTTTCTTTTTGTTTTATTTTTCTTTTAGTTCAATTAGCCAACATAAAGTACATACTTAATTTCAGATGTAAGTACATACTTAATTTCAATGATTTATCAGTTGTGTATAATACCCAGTGCTCCTCATAATCTTTTGGCTCTTCATATTCTTTTTGTATGCTAATAATAGTTTCTATTTCATAAGTTATTCTGAGGAATATTTCAAGTAGAGTATAATATATGTGAAAGTCCTGAGG
This sequence comes from Canis lupus familiaris, assembly GCF_011100685.1. Lineage (NCBI taxonomy): Eukaryota > Metazoa > Chordata > Mammalia > Carnivora > Canidae > Canis > Canis lupus. Next base: position 5,546,742 of record NC_049234.1, read on the forward strand.
TGGAAAGTTCTTGGCATTTTTCCGAAATTTAAAAGAGGCTGTAAAGTGTAGAGAAAAATGAGATTAGGTGAAAGAGAAAGTTAATCATGCACAGTTTCTTGTAGAACCTTGGAGAAAAGATGGGGTCCTGAGCTCCTTGGAGGAATTGGGATTTGCAAAGAGGAGTGACTTTTTTTTTGTTACAAGGACAAAAAGAATAGTGTGCAAAAACAATTAGGTTTATAGACTGTTCGAAGATAAGGGAATTTCTACTTATTGCTTCTATTTTATGGATTTTGGATTTTTCCCAAGAATGTTGATAAAACAGTGAAGAATTTTAGCATTTGAGTGACTAACTCAATTTACGTTTTTAGGGGAAGAAATCACTCTGGTTGCTTGCGTGGAAAATGGAACATGAGCAGCTAGGGTGCTGGTGCAGTAGAGTGCATAAGACTGGCATGGACTTGTGCACTAGAAGTCAGGATGGCAAGAAATGGAAAGATCTGAGTATATTTTAGAGGTAGAATCTGTGAGACCTACTAGGTGTGGGGCTGAGGACAGGAAGAAATCAAAGGAGTCTCTTTGATTTTCAGCTTAGGCAATTTGATGATTAGTTATACTCTTTACTGAAACAGGGAAGGCTGAGAGAGGAATATATTGAGGAAAAAAAAAGGTTAAGTTCTGTTTGTGCCACATCAAATTTGTAATATCCTGTGTGACATCTGATTGCTGATTACAAGTAGGCAATTGGATAGGCAGTTCTGGAGTTTGGAGAGGAAACTACTCAGCTAACTTAAATTTAGAGATGATTGGCATATTTATGTGTGTGTGTGTACATACAGGCATAAATATGAGCATATATATGTACATATGTATGTAATATTAGTATATATATATTACTTTGAAAAGAGTTGCTTCTGATAGCTTGCATTTTCTCTATGAAATTAGAGAAGATAGCAAAAGGTGAGAGGTTTGAGTCCAGTAAAGAAGGGATACAGTGGTTATTGTGGAGAGTGGGGAGCGCATGGGTAGATTAACTATTGAGGCTCATGACAGTGAACTAGAGTGGAACCAACATATCCCACTGAATTTTTATTTTCAACAATCCTCATATGTTGAGATATAAACATAGAAGAAGGATATGGTAGGATGCATCTCCAGGTTCTGCCAGGGGGCACCTACATGGCTTAGTTGGTTAAGCGTCCAACTTTTGGTTTCAGCTCAGGTCATGATCTCATGGGTCTTGAGATCAAGCTCCATGTCAGGCTTCAGGCTCAGCAGGGATTCTGCTTGAAGATACCCTCGCTCTGCCCCTCCCCCCACTCGCATGCACACATGTTCGTTCTCTCTCTCAAATAAGTAAATCTTAAAAAAAAAAAAAAAAGGTTCTGCCAGTTGGATGCCATATGAGAAGGGATACTAAAAAAGGTGAAGATACTTGTAAAAAAGTGACTGAAATGATGGGCTCTGGAATCTACCTAAAGATAATTGGAGAAGGGATCCCTGGGTGGCGCAGCGGTTTGGCGCCTGCCTTTGGCCCAGGGCGCGATCCTGGAGACCCGGGATCGAATCCTGCGTCGGGCTCCCTGCATGGAGCCTGCTTCTCCCTCTGCCTGTGTCTCTGCCTCTCTCTCTCTCTCTGTGACTATCATGAATAAATAAATAAAAATCTTAAAAAAAAAAAAAAGATAATTGGAGAAAAGGTGAGAGAATCCAGGTTCTTATCATATTGAAGAGTACTTGATTAAATGAGCTAAAGAAGAGAGACAGATTAGCTTGTAGCAACTTTCTGAATAAGGTTGAGATCTTATTACTCTCATTTTATATGATAGGGCAACTGAGGCACAAACTGTGTTGTTCACTCAGTTATAGCATGAGTAGTACAGCTACATCTTGAATATGAGTCTCTTGATTAAACTCACCTGGCTTCCCAGTAGATAATTATTTTTACTAAAGATGCAAATAATAGATATTCTTTGTTCAAGATTAGGAATCATTGCCTTTGACAGAATGGAAATACAAATGCCCAAATAAGTATTCAAATTAAAAAATGGATTGTTTTAAAGCCTTCATCTGCCGTATCTTTATAATATTTTTTTCTAAATATTCTTCGGCTTTTTATTTTTCCTTTCAATGTACTTTCTGGTTTTATTTTGAATATCAATTGTATTCTAGTTGTAATTTTTAGCACTAAGCTTAATGTTTTGTCAGTGGTATCATTTGATTGCCTTTGTAAAAGTTTTTGTTTTAGTCCATTTTATTCACATAACACTAATTCCATAGTGAATGTCAAAGGGAAAGGATAATTACATAGGGAAATTTATCTAGAGCAGCATTATCCAATAAATATAATGTAAGCCATGTAGGTAAGTTTGATAATTTTAGTAAGTACATTAGAAAAATAAAAAAGATGGGGCATCTGGGTGGCTCAATCAATTAAGCGTCTGCCTTCAGCTTAGTTTATGATCCGGAGCCCCAGTATTGAGCTCCATATCGGGATCCTCGATCACCAGGGAGTCTGCTTCTCCCTCTGCCCCTCTCCCCTTTCCTGCTTGCTCTCTCTCTCTCTCTCTCATAAATAAATAAATAAATAAATAAATAAATAAATAAATAAATAATAAAAGGAAGCAGGTGAAGTTAACTTAATATCTTTTATTCAGCCTAATATAGTAAAAAAATCTCATTTCAAATTTTAATCTATATATGAAAAGATGAATGATGTATTTTATTTTAGAGAGTAGTGTACTAAGACTTCTAAACCAGTGTGTATATTACACTTAGAATGCATCTCCATTTGGATGAAGCTCATTTCATATGTTCATTAGCCACACATTGCTAGTGCCTATAGTACTAGACAGTTGGAGAGTCTTCATAAAGTATAATTCAACAAAGTAAAATACTCAAAGTCAAGCTCTTTGTGATTTTTCCTGAAAGAAGCATGGTTTAAGAAATTTTGGTTAGTGATGCCTGGGTGGCTCAGTGGTTGAGCATCTGCCTTCCGCCCAAGGCGTGACCCTCAAGTCCCACAATCAGTCCCACATCAGGCATCCTACATGGAGCCTGCTTCTCTCTCTGCCTATGTCTCTGCCTCTCTCTCTCTCTCAATCTGTCTCTCATGAATAAGTAGATAAAATCTAAAAAAAAAAAATTTTTTTTGGTTAGAAAAGATATGGATTTGCTGAAAAGAAGAAAGGAAGGATAGTCCGGGTTTTTGTTTTTGTTTTTTTAAAGAAATAGACTAGTAATCAAGTTGGTACACAGTCTAGTCTTTTCATAGTATAACAATTTGATTAGTAATCCTATATTTTAGAGCCATAATTTTTTAAAGATTTTATTTATTTATTCATGAGAGAGAGAGAGAGAGAGAGAGGCAGAGACACAGGCAGAGGGAGAAGCAGGCTCCATGCAGGGAGCCCGACGTGGGACTCGATCCTGGGTCTCCAGGATCAGGCCCTGGGCTGAAGGCCGCACTAAACCACTGAGCCACCCAGGCTGCCCCATCATAATTTGTATTAAGCTTTTATATGTGACTACTTGAAAAAATGGCATAATTGTGTATATTAATATAAATTTGACTTTAAATGACTAATGGTAAATATTGGGCAATTTGATAGCTCCATGGTGTAATAATCTAAAACATAATCATTCAAAGATTTCTGAGGTTTTATAATTTCCATTTTTGAAGCATAAGTATTTCTGAATGTAAGGATTTAATCATGTAGAATTTAATAAACATTTTACATTTACATATTTACATTGAAAACTTAGGGTCTCCATTTAATATCAGTTAGTAACATAATTGGTTTCAACATTTTAAATCAGAATTCTATAAAACAAATATTCAGTGGAATATAAAACAAAATAATATATGCTTACTATATGCTTATAATTGAATTCTGTAAGAAATGTCAACGTGAAGAAAAAATACCTTGTATTTATTTTTTTGTACATGCAATTCATTATTCACTCATTCAAACATGACTTTAAGTGGCAGGTTATCTTAATTAAAGAAAAAGAACTTAGATAAATATCGATGAAAGGGAAAGTAGCCTACAATGTAATAGTATGCTTGAGAGATGACATTTACAATTTGCTTAAATTCTGTTTATCTTTATTATTTCTATGATGAATAATTATTTATTTTCATTATTATTCATTATTTTCTAGCCTTTGACGCCACAAAATTCATTTGTAAATGAAACTGTATTAGTTCCATAAAGTGGCTAACTGTAATGGAAGTAATAATATCCTTGACTTAAGTTTTGCTGATAGTTTTCAAAACAAACTTGAGAAAATAATACTTTAATGTTTCATGGGAACGCTTCTGGCACAAGTGTGCCCAGGTTAAGTGGTGACTCCTTTTTGATAATCTCTTCATTGTCTATCACTCTGTCTCTAATCTCACTTAGCTTTTTTATCCAATCTTAATAACAATTAGCATTTAAATTGGCATTCTTTCCAGGCAAAGGGAGCTTATGGTAAAGTCTGAGTTTTGGAGTTTAGGAGTGTTTCAGAAGGATGATCTGTAGAATAAAGTGGATTTCCCGTTGTGTTCATTATTTACCAACAAAATGGAAGAGTACACTTATTCACATAGATTGTGTGTACCATTTCATTTAGTGCCAAAACTGTATAATTTTTCATTCACCACTAACCTCAGTATCTGACATTTTATAGTTACTCAGTAAATGTCTATTAAATTGAATTTACTTGTAAATGCATTATTAGTTTAATATCTGTGTTAACAAGGTCATCATAAATATTTTATTTGGAATACATCTTTTTAAGTTTAAAATGACTAAAAAAAAGTTTAAAATGATGGAAGGTATAGTCTGAGGGACCATTTCTATGAGACAATAGAACTGCTCTATGTGAAGGATCTACTTCAAATAAATCTAGCAAGTTTACATCTCTGTTCTAAGTAAAGCCTCAATGTCCCTATTTAATTGTAAACATACATAACTAAAGCTAACATACGTGAGCCATATTCTAGACATTGTGCTAAATGTTGTATATATTTTATTTCATTTAATCCTCATCACAAACTTATGAGAGAGTATTATTGTTTTGTTAGATTAATTCATTCATTTATTCAATAAATATTTACTGAGTACTTACCAGGCAGCCGGCATTATGTTAAAACCTGCGATTTAGCAGTGAACAGAAGAAGTAAAGTCCTTGCACCACGCAGCTTCCATTCAAGTGGAAAAATATAGAATAATTACATGAGAAAACTAAAAGCTCAGAACAGATTTAAAATATATACTCAAGGTCATTATCTATTAAATGATAGAAATAGGATAGAAACCCATGTCTAACTTTAAACCTAAATTTAAGTCTCACTCCATGATAAGTTACCAATTTTGTTGCCTTAAATAAATTACTTTAACTGCAGAAAAATCTGGGTGTTTTTTGTATACTGAATAGTTTTATCATGTTATTCTTTATATCTTTCAGATTGATAATAATAGTAGGAAAACTGAAAACATTGTACACTAGACTATATGAAAGAATAATAAAATGTTCTTCAGCAGTGAATAAAGGGATAGTCTTGAGAATTTTAATACAGTGCATTTTACAGTGCATTTTATTAACACTGGATTTAGTCAAAGAGAAATTACCAGTATTCATCTAATTAGGCAAGCAAAGTATATTTTAACGAAAAGTAAGGGATTGCCTGTCATATAAGTATTTTGTTTTCAACATGAAATGCCTAAATTAAACTTAAAGTATGCAAATTTAAGTCTTAACCTAGATACAATGCTATACTTTACAACATAATTTACACATGAAAGCTACCTGGGAATTCTGCTTCATAACTCTTCTAAGGTATTATCTTGTTTTTCTAAACTTATTAACTAAGACTATATACCATGGTCCTTGACAAGACATACAGTCTTTTTATACATATATACATACATACTCTTCAGTGTTCTAGGTGATGGTCAGTCAGGTGTGGTCACAAGAAGAGACACAGGAAAAGCTCAGGAAAAGGGTATTTATTATAAGGGGTCTTAGGAACCAGGAAGCCTGCCATGCCATGCAGGGATACCTGGGAAAACAGCAGTGTAGGTTAAACATCTGCGTTTGGCTCAAGTCATGATCCCAGGGTCCTGGGATCGAGCCCCACATTGGGCTCCCTGCTCAGCAGAGAGTTTGCTTCTCCCTCTTCCTCTGTCACTCCCCCTTGCTTGCGTTCTCTCACTTGCTGGTTCTGAAATAAGTAAATAAAATTTTAAAAATTGAATTTAAAAGTATAAAAAATTCTCACTAGGGACTGTGTTTAGTTATTTTTAAATATCTGTAATTGTAGTCTGTCAGTGTATACTATTGAAGGAAAGACCCCTTCTTGGTTTTTTATTTCTAAGTCCTAATTTTCTACCATGTGAGCAAGGGACTAGATAACTGTTAACAGCACTGTCTCAGAAAGCATCTCTTTCCTGACATTTCCAAATCCTATGGCCCAGTCTTCTGAGCCCTGCTAGAAAGAAGATAGATGGTTAAAAATGGCTATCTTTTGTGAGCAATAATTCAGAGCTCATTAAGAAGAATGTGACATAAAGCCACCAGTTCCAGGAATTTGGAACAGTGGTGCCCTACAAATCATTTAACTAGACTCTAATAGTTGCTAAGAAAGGTAAAAGGGCAAGAAACTACTTGTCTTTCTTGATCACTGTCAGCCAAATATAAGGAAAATATACACAACTTTAATAAAAAGCATCACTGTTTCCAAATATAATGGAATAATGTACAGGTAATACATAGTTAGCCTCTTGGAAAAAAATTCTAGAATGAGTTTTGGGGTTTTTTTAATCCCATGGGACTCCAGAAATTCTGGTAGATTCTTTGTGAATTTGAAAGATTGATTTGGGTAGCTATGGAAGTTATATAGATAATGAATAATTAGATTTCATCAAGATATGTAAGTTTTTAAAGCATGTTGATACTCTGAAATGATGCATGCAAAATGATTACACAAAGTAGAGATATTTTAAAATTTGGTTTGATTTGTAATCAAGTTTTCAAAACGAGTATCTACTATTGTTCAAAATATGAGACTAATGTGTTTTTTACTTTTTAGTCTGAAAAATTAATGTTCCTAATATATAGCTATTCATATATTTTTATACATTTTAAAACACAACATCTAGTCATTTTAGATGAGTAAAAATTACAGTCCAGGAATATTTTCATAATGTGTGATTTGATGTCAGTAAGTTACACTCCAAGAATACTTTCATATTCAGTTTAGCTTTCAGTATTATTTTTAGAGGCATAATGTGAATTTTTACTTAGTGTAATCATTTCAATAGTGCAGAATAGTTACCATTTGTTAACTACTCTACAAACTTGATAACACTTATAGAGCTGAATGACTAGCAAGAATAAGTCAAAGCTCAGTCTATTTTTTTTTTAATTTTCACAAAATCTTAACTATTAGTGCTCCTTTGATATTGATAAGAATAGTGAAAATGTAAATTGATTGCTTGCAGTGTATAGGCCAGTGAGGATACTATCTGATATTTCTGATATTTGTCATGGACTTCTTAAGGAGTAGCAAATACTGTGTAATCATGTGTAAAATCAGAAGAAGCTGAAATGAAATGAGTTAGAAGGAAGTCTATTCCTGCCTAAAACATTTACATTTAGAAATAGTCGGGTTTACCTGAGAAGTACAGATGAAACAATAGAAGAATATAATGAGATGATACATATACTAAATTACTGGGTTAGACTTGTGGAATTTATTCTGAACATTTGTGAAGGAAAAGATGTTATTGCTTAAAAATCATATACTGAGGAAAATTGTGAGGAACAAAAGGCAAAGCTGAATTAAAAAGAAAGAAAAAGAACCATAAAAATTTGAAAGGAATTAATTTTAAAACCAGATTAACAGAGATACCTGGGGGGCTCAGCAATTGAGCATCTGCCTTTGGTTCAGGTCATGATCCCAGGGTCCTGGGATCAAGTCCTACATCAGGCTCCCCAAAGGGAGCCTGCTTTTCCCTCTGCCTATGTCTCTGCATCTCATGAATAAATAAAATCTTTTTTTTTTTTTTTTTTTTTTTTTTTTAATAAATAAAATCTTTTAAAAAAAAAACAGATTAACAGAGGTATTACAGTCATAAAAATGTGGAAGTTAAAGTCTCCTAATGATCTCTAATCTCCTCACTTGCTAGGTTAGGAAACAGAGGCCCAATGAGCAAAGAAACAAAGTTTAAAAAAAAAACAAAAAAAAAAAACAAAAAAAAAAAAAGAAACAAAGTTTAATGTGCTAAATCAAACTTTTTCACTTTAGTTCTTAAATTCATGTATTTCTCCATCTTGAAGAAATATTTTGTATCAATTTTTTACTTTCTTTTTAATCTTTCTCTCTCATCAAGTTCTTCTGATTTTGCCTAAAAAATAAGTAATATACTAGTAATCCTTATTTTCATAAAGTTATGAAAGATGAAAATCTTCATTTTGATACTCCCATGAGTTTACCATTTCTTTCTTTCCCTTTAATATCAGATCTCTCCAAAATAGTATCCACCTTAATAGCTTCCACTCTGTTACATCATGTTTCTTTGTCAACTTCTTGGAAACTGACTTTGATCTGTATTTCAATAGCTGCTTTCTTTCTTTCTTTTATTTTTTTAAAGATTTCATTTATTCATTCATGAGAGACAGAGAAACAGAAAGGCAGAGACATAGGCAGAAGGAGAAGCAGGCACCCTGCAGGGAGCCCGATGTGGGACTCAATCCCAGGACCCCGAGATCATGCCCTGAGCCGATGCTCAACCCCTAGTCACCCAGGCATCCCAGTAGCTGCTTTCTTAAAGGCCAGTTGTAGCCTTTAAAATTCCAAATCTAGGAGATCTCTGGGTGGTGCAGAGGTTTAGCGCCTGCCTTTGGCCCAGGGCGCGATCCTGGAGACCAGGGATCGAATCCCACGTAGGGCTCCCGGTGCATGGAGCCTGCTTCTCCCTCTGCCTGTGTCTCTGCCTCTCTCTCTCTCTCTCTCTGTGACTATCATAAATAAATAAATAAAAAATAACAATAATAAAAATAAAATTCCAAATCTATAGCCTTCCTTAACTGTTCCTGCTAATGAACTCTTTGCATCACTTGATCACCTCAATTTTCTTGAACCACATTCTTCTCTTGTCTTTTATGGAATTTAACCCTATTCTATTTTTCTTAGTTCTGAGCATGCGTCTCTATTCCCCTGTCACTCCTCTTCTTCCTAACCTTTATAATATTTACTTTATAAGTATTCAGCAGAGTATCTTTTCAAGTGTTGTCATTTCTGTCTCTACAATTTTGGCTTCCCTATGTAAGCCACCTCTTAACTTCCTTTATCCTCTCCTGTTCAGCCAACATTTATTGACTCCATCTTTTTTAGACCTGACTATTCCCTTGGGCACTTGCTCCAAGAGTCCGGCTTCTTCCTACAGAACCTCTCCATCAGAAAATTCCATTGGTTCAGTAGTTATCACTTCTTAAACCAGCACTACTCAGGCAAACTCTATGCTCTTAAAGGATGTTTCCGCTTCCAAAAAAAAGTTGTGAGTTAATTCATACAACGCACTTAGAGTAGCTTTTGGCATATGACAAATGCTTTCTAATTTGAGCTCTTATTATCTTATTCCCAGATCCAAATACTAAGCCATACAGGTGGCTCTTTCCAAATAATTTTTACATTAGTCTTTGTTTTCTATTAGTAATAGCAATATAGGAGCTTAGGTTTTCTATACCCTTCCCCCAGATCATTCCTGTAAAGTCCTAATGACAATAACCAACACAAGTTATTTCTTCCCATTGTAGTCACTCTGGGACCCAATCTGATAGCAGCCTTGTCTTCCACAGTCCCAGGCAAAGGGAAAGAGAAGTTGGAGTTCATCTCCATCAATTAAATGCTTCCACCCAGAAGTGACATAACTCATTTTCACTAACATTGCATTTGTCAAAACAATTCAGAAGATCACTTCAAGCCTCAAGGGGGTAAGAAAAGATAACTTTACCCCATACCTGCAAGGAGGAGAACAGAGTAAGAGAACTGCTTAAGGACTCCTTCCACTCTTTTACATTCCTCATTTATAATTTTATGTTATTCTCTAGCTCCATCAACTTCAGTGACTCTTTTTATAGATCTCCACATAACAATGTGAATCTAACCTGCTTTTCTGGACTTAACCTCTGCTACCCCTAGCCTATATCTTCCACTTCAGCCAAACTTCACTACTCATCTTAAAAACATGGCATGTTCTTTCTTACCTCTGCATTTCATGCGTAATATTCTCTTTTCTTTAATATTTTTCTTTCTCTCTACCTGTTCTCATTTTTACGCATTATTCAAGACCCAGATTCATAAAACTTTCTAGATCTGATTTTTAATGGTCTCTTTCCCTCTGGTGAAGTGTCATAGTACTGTGAGATTTTCCCTGATAGTTATAACACTTTATAAACTGATTTGTATAAGCATTTCTCCTCTTATTGCATTCTTAAACTATATGCTCCTTAAATAATGGCTGTGCCTCATTCATTTTGTGTTGTTTTTTCTTAAGTTTTTATTTATTCATTTATTATTTATTTAGGTAAACTGTATATCCAACATGGGGCTCAAACTCATGACCCTGAAAATAAGAGCCTATGACCTTATTCTAAGAGAGCCAGCTAGGTATCCCCAAACCGTTTTCAATGGATTCCCTTGGGTTTTTCCCAAAGGAAACCATGTAATCTAAAAAAAATTTTGCCTCCTCTTCTCAAATCTTTAAGTTTTTTGCATTGGTGAGAACTGTCCAAACCTTGCTGAATAATATAATTATCGTTTGTTTTATTGATACTTCCTCATGAATAGAGAATACCTCAAATGCTTCACTTTAAAGGGGCTAGATACTTGATTTTGTTTCAAGTGCATTGAGCTGTTTTTACCTATATCCCTACACCATTTTCACCTTAAGAATCTCTCAACAGGGGCGCCTGGGTGGCCCAGTGAGTTAAGCTCTGCCTTTGGCTCAGGTCATAAATCCCAGACTGGCTCAGTGGTAGAGCCCGTGACTCTTGATCTTGGTGTTGTGAGTTCAAGCCCCACATTGAGTGGAGAGCTTACAAAGAAGATTAATATTAAGGAAGTGACAAAAGAATAGGAATATTTAGCAGATTTTTTAAAAAGATTTTATTTATTCATTTGACAAAGGAAGAGAGAGAGAGCAAGCACAGGCAGAGGGAGCTGCAGAGGGAAAGGGAGAAGTGGGGTGCATTCATTGTTTTTATTAGCACTGGGCCAACTCTAGCTTAAATGGAGCCTTAGCACCATTTAGAAAATGGTTCCCCTGGGTAGATGATTAGAAACAGACACTTGTTTTGAACAGACCACTTAGAGAAAATTCTCCCTTTGTATGGAGAATAAAAAGTACTTTTCCTGTTGGTTTTGGCTTTACTGAGCAGGAGCTTGGAGCTCAGGAGCTCTTTCAGCCGCCATTCGCTCCTCTAGGACCTAACATCAAGTAGGTGTAACACAGTAGGTATTTGCTAATGGAACCAATTAATTAATGGCAAGAATGTTTACTGTAGTTTAAATTTGCTGAATCCAGAAATGTATGCAAGCCTAAAAATTGGAGGAGAAAAAGAAACAAAATATATATTAAATCTTGTCACTGAGAACAACTGTAAAGAAAAAGCTGAAGTCAGAGAAGACATGTCCTTTCCATATGATACATGTTCTAATGAAAACATTTTAAAATCATCATTCTTGTATAAAGTTTCTTTATAAATTGTTATCTTAAATCAATAGTGAAAGCAAGTGCCATGATGGAAATGCCTACACTGTAAGCACAATTTTTGCATTTAACTTTTTAAGGGAGACAGACCACAGCTAGAGGGAGTCCAAAGACAACAGCTAACATAATAAAAGATATTGAAAATGATCATATAAGGATGGACAAAATAAATTATTGGAAACCATGATCACTGTGTGACAGGGAAACATAGACTTAGGATTTATAAAGTATTAAGTTTAAATTTTGTTCTTAAAATAAGTGTCTTCATACCCAGAGTGGTGGTGATGGAGAAATGTTATTCAGTGACTTGGTGAAGAACTTACAAAATTAAAAAACTGTGAAGAACTAATATATAGGTGAACTGAAGAGGTTAAATAAATGTATAAGTGTTCAGTTAGTAAATCAATATTCCTAATACCTTTAATGATCTAGCCTTCATAAATCTGTCACTGTTTAAAGAAGATAGTCATGGTCTCTCCAAAATGGCTTTTAATGGTATATTTAGAGATAAAATATTAGTCTGGATCCCAGGTCTCTTGGTGCCACTACCTGTGCACTCTATGTCCTCATGGACTTAGAGCCACTCTAGTGGAATATCTGAATAGGCCACAGGGCAGGACATATATTGAACCCAACACATCCAGGCCTCATTCTTTCATAACCTCATCTTATGTTAGTATCCCCACCTTTACCTCATTCAGTTAACACTAGTTTCATAAATTCCCTCTAACAACCAAGCATGTTTTGGCCTCAGGATATTTGCACTTGCTCTCCTCTCAGTTTAGAGCACCTTTCCTTAGCATGACAGACTTGATCATTCAGGACTCAGCTCAATTGTCTCCTCTTCAGAGAGGTCTTCTTTGACCACCCTGTCTAATGTTGTCCTTTCCCCAAGACTTTCCAGTCCCTTTCCAGTTAATATTGTATTCTACCTTATTTTCTTCAGATCACGTATCACCATCTGAAATTGGCTTTTACTTATTTATTGTCTTTCCCCATGACATAAAAATGAAAGCTCCATGAAAACAGAGGCATTCTGTCCTTCTCTGCTGTACTTCTGATTCCTAGAACTGCTGTGTAGGAGGTACAAAATAAATACCTGTTAATGATCATTCGTTAAATGAATAATCTAAGCCTAGAGGTAGTGACATGTTAAAAAGGATCAAACCTCAAACTAAGAAATAAATCTTTCTTTTTCCCCTTGGAGAAATTTTGTTTTGTTTTTAATAAATCTTTAATATGGAAGCACCTGGGTGGCTCAGTGGTTGAGCATCTGCCTTTAGCTCGGGTTGTGATCCCGGGGTCCTGGGATCAAATCCCACATCAGGCTCCCTGCATGGAGCCTGTTTCTCCCTCTACCTCTATCTTTATTTCTCTCTCTGTGTGTGTATATTTCATGAATAAATAAATAAAACCTTTAAAAATAAAATCTTTAATATGGTAGAACTTTAGGCATTAACGAGAAGTTTGAGAAGAGAATATTCGAGCTTACAGGCCTTCCCGGTGCTCCTTAAACTATTCTAAGTAAGCAGCGATCTGCTCTGTTGACACTGGGGCACTCCTTTCCTTCCCTGAGACCCAGGGCTTGGACCTTAAACACAGCTCTGTGACTTATATTTGTCATCAAACATAGGCAGATCTTTTTGGCTAAAAATACTTTGTTATTTAGTTAAATAGTCTTCCCTAACTCTGGATATCTACTTTGTGGCATAGACAAACACACATCCCCTCTGATGCATTTAGATCCTATACTAAGACATTATAGTATATTAATCAAATGCAAAATAAGTTTGAGTTATCACAGTGATAGGTATATGGTTAGCCCTTGGCACCTGCTTCCAGAAACATAACAATGGGAAGGAAAAGGGATTAAACCTTTCAAGATGCCATAATGTTTGAGAGCGTGGCCAATCTCAGTGGGTGTTTTTTTTCCCCATTCTACCATTATTACGATTGTCTTCTACCTTTTGAGTCCTGCAGGCCCTCTAGCACCACTTCCTAGCCCAACATGTTATAAATACCTCCACTCCTAGAATTATCTCTGCCTACTTCCTGTCCAGAAGTGTCTATTCTGTTCCTGAGCTGCAGTTCTCATGCTCCACTGTACTAGCTGCTGGGCCCTCTGTATCTCTGGCCACAACATTCTGAATACCACTACCCCCACCCCCACTCTGGTTTCTAACCCTTTGGCTAAGTCTCTTCTAAGCACCTTCCCAGCTCTCAATATGATGAAATATTTGTTTTAACATGACTATATATTTTATTTACAATGTTATTCTCCTGCCCACACTCTCACACACTCAGGCTTTGTCTTTGTCCTGTGTTTGCTATTTATTATTTTAAGCCAAACCATTTAGCTCTATTCATTCAAACTATTAATTAACACTTTTGGCCCTATGGCCTATAAACTTCATTTAATTTAATGACATACTCTTATAACCCTTGGTATGCTCTTTAAGTCTCTGAGGAATATCTACAAATATTTCACTTGCCTTTCATTACTTTTCTCCTAATAATTGACAGTATTATATTTGCCCTTTAAAAAATCTTTCAGGATATAATTTCAACATTTATAATCATGTTGTAAAATAGATGACTGGCACGGGCAATTTCACATATTTTACCATAAGAGTACTAACTGTATACGATTTTTTATTGTTTTTTTTTTTCTAAAGTCAAAAATTAGAAAATATGTATAAAACAGTATTTAGAGATGTAGAAATGGCTCTATCTCTTTCTAGAACTGAGCATCCTATACCAACACCCTATATTATTGTGTGGTAATCTTTTAGGATTAGCTTGAAAGCCATGCTATCTATCCATTTAGCCTGTGGAATGAACTATGTGGATTGAATAACTTGACCTATCTAAAAAGAAAAAGGTTAGTCTTTGATTCCTCTTAATTTGTTTAATTTTTTTTTTCTTATAGCTATGTGTGTTGGGGGGTAATAATATAAAAAAAAAGTTCTAAAAAGCATAATTACCAACCAGAGAAAGTTAAAACCACTTGTAGTGCACTGTTCACAGTATATCTTTCTTGATTTTTTTGCCATGTACATTTATACTTTCTTCACATTAAGAACAAAACATTCTGAACTTATAATTTTATTTTTCATATTCTGTTTATTTGCCTCTTGTACAAGGAAATGGTAGATCATCTCACAAATCCAGACTTCCCCAACTATTATTTAGCAAGAATAGATGATAGATAGATAGATAGATAGATAGATAGATAGATAGATAGATGGAATGGATAACCTTGAGGGTTTGAATTTATCTGTGTCCCCTAGCAGCAAGGTAACTGTATTTGGTATGAGTGCCAGCCAAAGCTAGGCTAAAGATACCTGCTTCCTCCCCCACCCATATCAGGAACATATTTTATCAATAAATACTTATCTGCAACAGCATTTTCAAAGGTATATTCTATTTTATTGATGAACATAACTTATTTTAAACCCTCAACTATTAGACATTTATGAGGTTTTCCCTTGTGTGTATGAGTGTGTTGTTATTATAATTAATTCCACAGTAAATGTTACTGCCAAATCTGTACACATTGCTAAGTTTTCCTTTAGGATATACCTGTAAGTAGATTCAGCTGGGCTGTTTTTTTTTTAAAGGCTTTTGATACATATTGCTAGATTGCTCCTCAAAAGTCCATTACTGTGACCCCACTAACAGTACTAGAAATTTCCATATCACCAGACCCTTAGAAACACTCTCTTTTGTAATTATTAATGTAATGGATCTGTGTTCTCTTAACTACACTGAGTATTCCAAATAATCACCCGTGTTTACAAATTTTTTTCACTACAACGTAGTTCATGAATCGGGAGTCATAAAACTTTAAAATTTTTGTTTAATAGCTTGTTTGCTTGCAATATTGTTTGCTTGTAGTTTTAAGTCATGTGGAACAGGGAAAGTCAAGGAAACCAGTAGTGATACCCTAGCCTCAGTCCCCCTCCTCAAAACACAGCACTGGAGGGCAGCTATTCAAAACTCATCTCTAGTGGTCTGAAGGTTCTAGAAGATGAAGAGAAGATCCATCTTACAAAACTTTTAATAACTTTTTTTGTAGATAATACATTTTCCAAGTTGTTAGGTTGAAGAAAATATACTTCTGTAAAACCAAATTGTCATTAAAATATTTATCTACAAACTGATTTATCAGTTCCAGTTAGTATTTCATTGGATCCTGCTTAATTTTGATAAAGTTCTTCATGGCTTTAATATCCAATCATGAGAATTAAAATGCAAAAATCATAAGGTACATTAAGCAATATTTTGTGAGTCTATCTTTTTCTTCTTGATAAGGAATGACATAAGTGTCTCTTTTAGAAAAGCATGTGTTTGAGAGAAAGATGCTTACATGGCAGGAGTACTAGGTTACTCTGACATATTATATGGAGCATGTTACTATTTTGAAAGCCTTAGTTTCAACTAAACTTAACTTTTCTAGGCTTTCATATGACAGCATACAGCGAAAATTGTACGTTGCATTTCTGTGTTTATTTGCCCAGAATCCATGGAATAAGAAATATCACAGGGCAGCAAAGCATTTCATAGTTAAAGGGGGCCTTAAAGTTACTCCAGTTTAAGATGTTTAATGGATGCTCAATGGACAATGGTGGTGGTGGTAGTGGTGGTGGTGGTTATAAGGAGAAAGGGGGGGGAGACTCATTTATCGAGCTCTTATGTGTCTGGCATTCTGTTTAGTGCTTTACTCACATTTTCTCATTTATTAAGTGAGGAAATTAAGTTTCAGAAAAGGCTAATGGCTCTCCCAAATGAGGCAGCCCGAGATCAAACCTGGGTTTCCTGTCAGTGTCTATTGAGTAATGCTGACTATATTAAAGACATTATAGGCATTTTAATTTCAAAAGTTTTAAAATTTATAATTATAAATATCATTTTGATTGATACTGTTAAGTATTTATATGATACATGTTGAAGAGCTTTAGCCTTATTCTGTTGCCCATATTCCTTAATAAAAATTGCTATGATTTCAATTTATTAAATTTTTACTTTAGATCTATCATCTCTGTTCTTTACAATAAGAAGGGAAAATAGAATATTCTCACATTATAAAATATGAATCTGAGAGGCTCAGAGTAGAGCAATGAATTCTTCTAAGGAAGTCAGTTAAGTAACAGCAAAACTGGGAGTCAAGCCCATATGTTTGCCTCCAAAACTCTTTCTATTTTATGCTATTGTTGTTTATTAAATGATAGCAAAATCAAACAAACTTAAAAATGATTGATTTGGGGTTCTTGTAGAAGCATATACATTGTTCTCTCTTTTGGCCTATTTATGCCACATTTCTTCTTAAACCAGTAAGTGGGGTAAGATAGTAGAGTTTACTATATAGTTTTTTAAAGATTTTATTTATTTATTTGACAGAGGGAGAGTGAGAAGTAGGCTTCCTGCTGAGCAGGGAGCCCAGTGTGGGGCTCAATCCCTGAAGCCACTGGAATCATGACCAGAGCCAAAGGCAGATGCTTAACTGACTGAGCCACCCAGGCGCCCTTAGTTTACTGTATTTTTAAAACAAGTTTACACTAGGCCTTTCCCCTCTGAAATACTTGGAGAAAAATGTACATAAAATTAACATGTGGTCCTAGCCTTTTAGCAGATCTTACTCTAAGATAGAGTCAAAAAAAGTTTTCTTAAGAGGACCAAGAAATTGAATTACAAATAAGAGCTTACCTCAATAGGCCAGTTTTCTAATTCTCATTCTTTAATAGACATATACAGATATTTCTAGGGCTCCTGGGTGGTTCATTCGTTTAAGCGGCTATCTTCGGCTCAGTCGTGATCTCAGGATCTTGGGATGGAGCCCCACGTTACCATTACCGGGACTCCCTACTCAGCAGGGAGTCTGCTTCTGCCTCTGCCTTCCCCTCTCCCCCCAACTCAGAATCTCTTTCTCTCTCTCTCAAATAAATATATAAAATCTTTTAAAAATATTTCTAATGTTCCTTGATTTTTTCCTTTGCTCCTATAATTATGTGTTATTCACTCATATTATCAGAACCAAATTAAAGCAGAAATTGACTCTAATCCTGAGTCAAAATGATATGTAAATAATTTTTCCTATTCCTGCAAAGCAAGCACTCTTTCAGGTTTGGGGTGCCAACTGGATAGCTTGCTTCCAGATTCTTCAACCCCCTTACAACTTCCTACCACATTCCAGTGATCACAGAAAAATCAAAGGTCCTGTCTTCAATGACTCCTGTTGGCAGTGTTAGTCTACTGACTACTGCCAAGGGGTGTAATCAGTAATCACTGCTAACACTGTCAATGGGAGTAATCAGCTGATCAGTAATTGTCATCAGTAATCAGTAATCGTTAATCGGCTTACATGCTTCATTGAGACATTGATTGCTTTCTGACCATATTGCCTAGAAAACCGACAATGAGTTTTCCTTCTTTCAAATGAATGCCAGAGGGAAATCTTTTTCTTTACTTTTGGAATATAGACATCAATAAACATGAAATTATGTTAAGTGAAATACTTTATTTTTAAATCAAAACTAACGGAAACATCAATGTCTTTTAGAAAATTTAATTATTATTAGATAAATCTTACGAGACAAAACTTATTTTGAAGGGCCACTGTTAGCAGTGGATGCTGTAATCTGTGCTATTTTTTTGGAGTATTTTCCCACTCATGTAATTTTTTTTTTTTTTTGAAGGCAATATTAAAGAAAACTAGATAGAGGAGGACGTTTTTGGAGCGTCTTCCTTTGTTATACAGCTGCTTTACAGCATCTCTGCACTCGCAGGACAGGATATTATCCTAAATAAGCCCTACTGATTTTTGGTGAATATTTTTTTCCCTCCGTGGCCACGCAAACTGGTGCCTTCTCTGACAGCAGAAGTGAAATCATGAGCATGGGTTTTCATCGCTGCGTTAGGTTGACCCTGAACATTCAGTAAAGCCCATTCAAGACCATGGTACTTGAAAATGTGTAAATGTAAACCCTCGCGATACGTCCTGTTCGTGATTTCACGGAATGTGTCATCTAAAACCCGTTTTCTGTCTCTTCCTCTCCACTCTGGTCCTCACTCTTAACGATGCATCGGCCTACAGTGTCTTTACATCCAAAATGCAAAGCAGACAAATGGGCGTCTCCGGGAAGAACATGGCTAAAAGCACCAGCATCAGTGGAGACATGTGCTCGCTGGAGAAGGCGGACGGCAGCCAGTCCGACACGGCGGTGGGTGCCCTGGGCACCAGCGGCAAAAAGCGGCGCTCTAGCATTGGCGCCAAGATGGTGGCCATTGTTGGCCTGTCCCGGAAGAGTCGCAGCGCTTCCCAGCTCAGCCAGACGGGTAGGCCTCTCTGTGTTACTTTGGACTTCCTACTTGAGTTGGCGTTAAAATACGCATCCTTTTCTCTTGCTCGTTCTATTGCAGTACTTAATGGAAGGTGCCATGTTCCAGAGAGACAGGGGGTGGTCATCTAGTTAACCTCTCTGAAAAATAAAACGAGAACTTTGTTTTCCAGTGACACGTGAACGTGCTTTGCAGTGGACCGTGGCCCCTGTTCTTGGGATGCGCAGAGTGTCTGTCCTCCTCAGGGAGGAGTGCAGCTGCGGTAGCCCGGATTGCCCGCTGCTGACACTTTTGTAAAGATCTGATCTGTGAGATATTTGCTTTCTTTAGGTTCCTCAAGAGGGAACCAGCCAAATTAATTTTCATTCTCAGCAAGTTACCGTGGTGAAGATGACACCTCAGATTTTGTGTGAATAATATAGTTCTTTTATTGCTGACAGCCTAAATTCTTTTTCAGTTCGTAAGCAGCGTTTACCAGTAGTATCAATTTTCTTATTGCAGTTTTTATTTTCCTGTTAAAACTTCATGTAGCAATATTCTCCAGCAGCAGAGATGGAGGAGTTTTCTGCTGATAGTGAAGATATTCAAAGCTTTGCTACTTTAAAATTCAGTTTCTAAATCACATCTGCAAAAATAAATTAGATACAGCACTCCTACTCCTACTCAGAAAAGCCACAGTTAGCAATTAAGAAATTTGTGAGTCAAAGCGTTGTCTTTTCAAATGGTTGTTGATAATTAAATATTAAATCCTTGGTATCTTGGAAATAATAACATATCTTCTACTTAACAAACAAACAAAAGCATATAATAGTGTTTCTTTTACAGCAAAGAGATTATAGGCAAATGGGTGAATTCTTATTTATGTTTGAATTACTAGGGTTCTTGCACACAGAAATCAGGACAAAAATCTGCAACACAAAAGAATTTGAGGATACATTAATTCCTGGGCCCAACTAATCTTGTTTTTAATCTAACTATAACAGCAATTCTGGAATTTAAGCCTTAAATAATAATATTATATTGAAACAGTGATTTGATGGCTTTCGCTATATGGTGGTTGTATGCTTAATATGACTATTGATAGGAATTTTTCATTTGGTGTTTTAAAGTGTTATTTTACATTTTAATATACAAATAAAAATTTAATTCGTGGACATAGAGATCGTATTTCAATGATTTTTTTAAATCGACAGTATTTATCCATAATTAGCTATTCTATACTTACATGATAGATGTTGACCTTTTGAACTTGAGATTTTTTAATATTTCTCTAGAAATTAGAACTTCATTGCATTTTTCCCTTAAAACTTACAAATATCTGTAAGCCAAAAACTGTTCCAAAAATAAAGCCTAAAAATTAGAAAATGAAGAACCTAAAACAGACATTCATAAGTTTATATACGTTAGAGAATATATGGTGTTAAACTAAATAATTATTTCCGCTTGTTAGGGTTTTTTGATAAATATTGGACACCTACTATGTGCCAGGGGCATGGAGAACAAAGGTGGTATTTATCATTGTAAAAATAAACATCACTGCGCTATTATGGATTTTCAGACAAGACTACTTACCTACTAAAGAGTAGAAAACTCGGCAAAATAGGATCTTTCTAAAGAATAGTGACATTTTTCTGGGTGATAACATAGCAATCACATGTAAACAATAATTGGCAAAAGGGAAACCATTTATAAAGGTCTGTTGACCAGTACACGTGGCAGCTAAGTCATCTCTGTCTTCTGCCCTGTTATTTTGCATGTTCCTTTGCTTGTTAAGTGGAAACTCGCCTTTAAAGTCAACATTTCTAAAGATTAAATATGACTTACTAGGCATTGTAACTTAGCAGAAAACACATAGAAATCATAAGGAGACTCGGATTCTATT
The DNA here is from genome assembly GCF_011100685.1 of Canis lupus familiaris. NCBI lineage: Eukaryota > Metazoa > Chordata > Mammalia > Carnivora > Canidae > Canis > Canis lupus. The sequence continues at coordinate 5,567,706 of NC_049234.1, forward strand.
GCTTACTCTGAGTTATAGAAGATAATCAAATATGACCTCTTTAAAAACCTGACTACTCTGAATCATAGACTGTTCATCTCAGAAATGAAAGTGACACCTCCTGCTCTAACAAGGTTTTTATAAAGACGGTGTTTTAAAATTTATAAGAAGATGCTTTGAAAACTTAAAATCACTTTGTGGTATAAGATATCAATAGTCAATTCAGCCTCACAGGGAATCAAGAGCTCTGTTTTAAACATGTTGATTTTGAGATGCCTGTTTAGACATGTCAGCACAGTTGTTATAAGATTAGTTAGATAATGAGTCTAGAGACTCAGGTCAAGACTGAAGATATAATTTGGGAATGGTCAGCAGGTAGTATTTAAAGCCACGGCACTAGATAAGATTATTTAAGGTGGCTTGAATCAAGAAGAAAATTAAAGAGTGAGCTCTATGATATTCCAACATTGAAAAACCAGGAGAGAATTCATCAAAGAAGCCCTAAGAAAGAGCAGCCTCTAAAAAAAGAGAGAGAGAGAGAAAGAGAAGGGAAGAGAAGGAAAGAATATGGTACCTTGGTCACCAAAGGAACCATTTTAAGAAAGACGATCAGCATGTCAGGTAAGATGACAACCAAGAATTAACCGTTGGATTTGGCAAGATGAGGAATTTGGTAAACCTTGACCAACCTTGCAGTTGTGGTCAAGGCATTATGGGAGCAGGTCAAAGAAAATGGGAGGTAAAGTAGAGTCCGTCAGAATGATATCAAGAATGAAAATAAAAACATCTGATACTTATTGAGCACTTTTATGTGCTGGCATTATTCTGAGCGCTTGACATGTCAATTATTTAAACCTCACAATAATGTTATGAAGCAAGAATTAATGACTACTATGCTCATTTTACCGAAGAGAAACCAGTGAGCAAAAGGGAATAACTTTCCCAAGATTACCCAAGTAGTGAAGGGTAGAGGTTGGGATTTGAATCCAGGCAGCATGGATCTGGAGACTTTACTCTTCTTCGTCTAGTTACAGTCTAGACCAGCATGGTTCAATACAACTTTTGGCAATGTGGACAATTTTCTGTATCTGCGCTAAGTTTGTGCTAGCTACACATGGCTGTTGGACATTTGAAAAAGGGCTACTGTGATAGAGTAATTGTATTCTTTTTTTTTACATTTTTTTAAATTACTTTAAATTTGAATAAGCACATATGACTAGTGGCTATTGATTTGGATAGTACTGATAGAAACATCTCTTTCTAGGATTTTTTATTACAAAAAGGAAACAGAAATAGAACTGTAGCTTGCAGGAAATGAAGTCAAAAAAGAGTTTTGTTATTTTAATGACAGATGGGATACTCATGAAAAGAACTGAGTAGGTGACAGACTTTGGACTCAGAGCTAAAGTGAAGGTCAGCTTCCATGGCCTGTGGTCATTCAGGAATCTGTGCTCTTTTCATCTTGTAGTAATTTCTAAGCCGATGTAGGACTTTACATTTATTTACTCTAATTGTAACACTTTATAATCATTTACTTATTTGTCTATTTCCTGGCTAGTCTGTTTTTCTTATATTACGTGTCTTTCTCCATGTCTGGCATAGCTTCAAATATAGTGATCTTCAATGAAAAGCTCATGTACTTCTTTCACTGCATGATTCAGTTCTCTAGGGAAATAGAAAGAAAATTATAGAACTTATTTTTATTTTTTAATCTAAAAGACAAGAAGTTAGGCATTGCTAATATTTAGTAACCTCACCCTTGTGTTCTTGGTTGGGCTGGACGTCAGATGGCCAGTGTTGTGTGCCTTTCTGGAGGGGTTAGTTTAGTTAGCCACCAGAAAATGGGCAAGTGACTTAAAACGATCACTGAAATGAAACTGCTGATGAAATGAAACGTGAATATTGCAATTGTGCAAACAAGGTAGACCTGAAACTTTATTCCTACTCAAGCTCTTCATCAGCCACTGATGAATAGATATGGTGACTCTCTAGGACCTGACAAGAAGCTCACTGAAAAACTCTAAGTTATTGAGAAGATTCATGAAATATAGATTACATCCACTATTATTAACAATGAACCCCTTACCCTACCTTTGTACTTTATATGGTCTATGGTACGTCTTTGTGAAGTTTCTTTTCCAACTATGACATTCAAAGTGAGTATGAGAAAAGTGAATTTGGAAGCAGACCTTCAAATTGCTCACCAGCAGCCACATAATGTCAGCTGCTGTAATATATAAACCTTGAAAACTTAATGCAAAAGAATTGTATCTGTTGGGCAAAAACATTAGTCCAATGCAATTATTCCCAGTGGGCTAGTGGCCTTCACTGTGGCCAATCAGGGTTGGAGGTGGTTTTCATCTTATGACTTTACCCTCTTCTGGGAACGTGGAGCACTCTCTCTATTCAGCCAGCACACAGCAGCTCTTCAGGGGCAAGGATTGGAAATAGTAAAGTCACTTGTGCTTGTATTCCGTTGGCTATAGCTCAGTCACAAGGCTCATGCTGGAAAACAGGAAGCTGAGGAAAGTAGTCTAAGAAGTGCTCAGGAGAAAGAAGAAGCAAGTTTAATGAGCATACCAATATTTTAAAAAATTATAATGTGCATCACTTCAGACATTTTTTCTGAGAACATAAAGTCTTACTTTATCATTAAAAATAATGATTTACAAGTATTTGTTGCATTTTAATCTTTTAGAATATTTGTGTTTTATATGTTATAAAAGTATTATAGAATGTGTATTATTTATAAATAGGTTTTTTACTGAAATAGAGATGATATTTTAAAAGATTTAAAACAACTGGTCTAGTATATGTAATTCCAAAAAGTTTAAAACCATTATTCTAGTATTCTAGTTCTGAGTGCTGAATCCACAGGTCTATTAAAAAACATCATAATCATGAAGAATAACAGAAATGTTAAATACTAGTGTCGCCTTTTCATGTTATTAGAAATCTCAAACTTACATTTTAAGCATTTTCAAAAAGAATGTGCTTTTAAACCTAAATTTAGTATATTTCTCACTTTTTTCTTTTTTTAAGATTTTATTTATTCATGAGAGACGCAGAGAGAGACACAGGCAGAGGGAGAAGCAGGCTCCATGCAGGGAGCCCGACATGAGACTCGATCCCAGGTCTCCTGGATCAGGCCCTGGGCTAAAGGCAGCGCTAAACCGCTGAGCCACCTGGGCTGCCCTATTTCTCACTTTTTAAATGATGTTTTAGCACTTATTATACTTTTGGCCATTATTAAGTAAAGTATTGATAGTTATGCCGCTGTTCTTTGGTACTAAGTTCCAGTGGTTTAAGTATAATAGATAACATAAAGTATTTCATGTAAGTGAAAGCTCTTTTGAGCATATTATGAACTGTGGCAAAGTATTTCTATAGCAAACTGGAATGAGCAAGTAGCTAAGAAAAGTAGTTTTACTGTTAATGGAGATTAATTTTTCTTAGATTTGGATTGAATTTTATATCATTTGTTCTAAAAATAAAACTTATTTTTTTAAATTGCAGTAAAATATACATAACATAAACTTTACTACCTTAATAGTTTTCAGATGTACAGTGAAGTGACAATAAGTACCTTCACATTATTTTACAACATCCACATATCTCCAGAATGCTTTTCATCTTGCAAAGTGAAACTCTGTATCCATTAAACAACTCCCCATGACCATTCTATTTTCAGTCTCTGAATTTGACTACTGTGGGTACCTTATATAAATGGAATCATACAGTAGTTGTCCTTTTGTGACTTAGTTATTTCACTTACCATAATGTCCTTAAGACTCATTTATGCTGTAAGCATGTGTCAGAATTTATTTCCTTTTTAAGGCTAAATAATATTTCTCATGGTATGTATACACCACATTTTGTTCATCTGTCAATGGATATTTGGGTTGTTTCCACCTGTTAGCAGTTGTGAATAATGCTGCTATGAAGAACATGGATGTAAAAATATCTCTTCAAGATCCTACTTTCAATTCTTTGAGGCACATACCCACAGTGGAACTGCTGGATCTTATGGTAATTCTATTTTTAATCTTGTGAGGAACTGCCATTGTGTTTTCCATAGCAGCTGCACCGTTTGACATTCCTACCAGCAGTACACAAGAGTTCTGCTTTCTCTGCATCCCTGCCAACACTTGTTATTTTTTGATAATAGCCGTCCTAATGGCTGTGAGGTGGCATTTCATTGTAGTTTAGATTTGCATTTCCCTCATGATTAGTGATATTAAGCTTCTTTTCATGTGTTTATTGGCCATTTGTATATCTTCTTTGGAGAAATGCCTATTCAAGTATTTTGTCCATTTCCTAACTGGGTTGTTTTGTTCTTATTTTTGAGTTGAAAAAAAAATTTATAAAAGAAAAATATAAGCCTGTTTTTCAGATCCTTGAGGGTTATCTCTGTATTAATAACATGTAGTATTATTATTATTTATTTGTATTTTTCTGAATCCCAATAGGCGTATAAGTTCCTTGAGGGGAGGAACTATATCTCATGCATTTTAATATCTCTGATACCTACAGTTATAGCTGATGTCTACTAAAGACTCAGTATTTTTTGGAATGAATGAATGCATAATTGATCTTTGTATGAAAGAAAAGGTAACATAAAACTGTGTTCCCCATATCCATTTATATCTACAAATGCAAATTATCGTGCATTATCCTTTCTCAACCTAAAGATTACACTCATAATCAAATTATTCAACATTTACTAATGAATTCTTATGGTATTTTAATCATTTCCCTAAAGTACAAATGTTTATTCATCTCCAAACATTTCTTATCAACTACATTATTTGCAAGGAAGGCATTTTGTTAGGCCCTATGGAAGGCAAAACTTGACAAAGCATAGTCCCTACTCCTTTGTAGCTTTTATACTGAAGGATCTTTAAATCTACTAGAATAAATGAGTTTTAGGCTTGAGGAAATATAAAACAAGGTAGAATGCAAAAAGGACAAACAAGAGAAACAAAGGATATCCCGTAAGATGGGGTAGCAGAGTGAAGAAAATAGATTAGAGAGTTTTAGAGTTGAAATCCCAGCTCTGCTATGGACAAGTTACCTAACCTCTCTCAACTTCCCCTTACTTGGCTGCAAAAATGATGGACTCTATCTTCCTACCTTATGAGGTTGTTATGAGCACTTGTGAGAGCACTTGAAATAGTTTCTGACATATACGAAGTTCTTTATAAAATGCAGCTACTACTCTTAATACTATTATAGTACCCTTAGGGTAGCAATGGAAATGACCACTTCCAACACTGATGCCAAGGTAGCATCTAAGCCTTCAATTAGGGATAATGTTTAAACTGTGAAGATGCTGGGAACAGGGATAGACATGGGCAACAGTAGACCCAGAGATATGGAAATGCTGTTTACATATGAGCTGAGCAGAGAGTATTTGACACATAATGGGAGATGAGACTGGCAATGGAGTTTGGGACCAGATAAGAAAGAACTTAGTGTCAGGCCAGGGAGTTAGAGCCATAGAATTGGCAATAGGAAGCTATTGTAGGATTTGGAATATGGTCATGACAATCAGAGCTAGAACGATGTTGTCAATAAGAAAGTCTAGAGATCAAGAATAGGAGACAGATTTAGTAAGACAGTTTAGAGCAGAGATGATGAGGGTCTGATCAATGGTGTATTAAGTTTTCTACTGCTGCCATAACAAATTACCACAAATTTAGCAACTTAGTGCAGATTTACCAATCTGTCAGAAATTTGGGTGAGTTTGGCCAGTTTCTTGCTCTGTGTCTCACAAGACCAAAACCAAAGTGTCATCAAGGCTGAGCTTTTATTTGAAGGGTGAAGGGAAGAGCACATTTCCAAGTTCATTCAGGTTGTTGGCAGAATTCAATGCCTAGCCTTCGAAGGACTGAGATCCCTTCTTTGATGCATGACCTCTATCATTTTCAAGCTAACAATGGCATGTTAAATATTTCTTGTCCTTCTAATGTCTCCAGATACCCATTCTGCTGCATTTCTTGTCCCCTCCAGCTAGAGAAAATTCTCTTCTTTAAAAGAATAAATAACTAGATTGGTCCAACTCAGATGATCCAGAATAATATCCCTGTTAAAATGTCTTTGCAGATTACCTTTTGCCATGTAGCGTAACATATTTAGAGAGCCCAAAAAACAGTGTATGGACATCTTTGGGGACCCTTATGCCTACCACAAATGATAACAGTAGAAGGAGATGGAAAGGTGGAGGGATTCAAGAAATATTGTAGATATGTTTTATAAAAAAATATCATTTTCTTTCTGGGAGTAAAGTAAAATAGACAAAATGTTAATCTTTGCAGTTTATACTCTCTGACCAGAATGCAAAACAGCTATAAAGAATATAGACTTTTTAAAGTAAAAAATTCAGAAAATAACTTACTGTTATTAAAGGCATCATTAACAATAGCATGAATTTGTTCATTTTAATTTTCAAAACCTTAGATATATGCATTATCATTCCCATTTGACATATCAGAAAACTGAGACTGAGAAGTTTCATTCATGGTAGATCCATTACAAAGCTGGTACTCTTTATGTAACTTCACTGTTGCTAAAAGTATGTTTTTATAATTAGTTCTTTTCATATCATTAGAAGGGAAAATTTTTTCTTTTCAAAATAAAAATTCTCAGGGAACTATTTGAATTCACTATAGGTTTTAATTTAATTGAACATAATTTTAAGATGTGAACAAAGGCCTAGGAAGTGTAAATAACGAAATCATAAAGAGTTTAATTGTAAGCTGAGAAGTACAAACTAAGGAAAAGAAGTCTTTTAATTTTATTAAAAGTAAATGTTTTAAGTTTTTTAAGCATGAGAGTATAAACAGAAATGACATTTTCAGGTAAAGGCCATTTTTAGTGAATTTCCCATACACTCTGCATAGGTATATGGAGCTACTAGGGTTTGTTTGTTTTTTTCCAAGTGAATCCCATTCCTTTTACCTACTAGGAAAATTTCCATAGACAGTTGCAGATATTTGTTGGAAATTTAATAGCGCCCTAGGTAAGTAGTATAAAATTCTACTAGGAGTAAAGTTAGCTACTTTTTCCAACTAATAGAAAAGTGTAGGAATGTTGACTCATTGTCCCCTTGGGCTTTGAAAGCTATTTTATATTGCAGACATTGTGGAAGGAAAACACCGAGGTAGAATCCATCTTTGCTCTCTGAGGCTGCTCTACCTGGAAAAATCCTTCTTTTTATTATAAGATTTTTTTTTTCTAAACTGACACTCTTACTACCTTAGAATATGTTAACCTTATATTGTTATTCAGTAAATTATTACTGAATTTCTGCTCCACGGCAGTCACCATGGTATGTAGTAAATGAAATCCTCTTTGTATGGTATTTGGTATTTATGTTCCAGAGGGAGAGACAGGCCCTAACAACAACAACTAAATAATTAGTCAAAATTCCAAAGCTTGCTTTGATGGAAAAGTACCAGGTGGCATGAAAGTACATCATAGCACATAACTAACCTAGTCTGGCTCATCTTTCTGCCCATCCCAGCTCTTACCAAATACTTTGCACATAGTAGAGTTTCAACAAATGGTGGTTGAATGGTATAAAATGGTATAAAACGTTAATGGTAGAAAATGTTACACTGACCTTCTGTCTTTGTGTTTGGTTTGTTTGGCAATCTCTGCATTGTGAGTGTGGTCCACAAATCTCCTGGGGGAGGTATGTGGTCAGTGTGTTTGTATGTTTTCTGTTAAAAACAAATGAAAGTCAAATGACCTTTGGAAAAGAGATTTAAGGGGCAGCCTGGGTGGCTCAGCGGTTTAGTGCCTCCTTCACCCCAGGGCATGATCCTGGAGACCCGGGATTGAGTTCCACTTCAGGCTCCTTGCATGGGGCCTGCTTCTCCCTCTGCCTGTGTCTCTGCCTCTCTCTCTCTTTCTCTTCCTCTCTCTCTCTCTCTCTCTCTCTGACTCTCATGAATAAATAAATAAAATTTAAAAAAAAAGGAAAAGAGATTTAAAAACGTTATAGGTTCTGAATTCGGATACTATGCATACAATGAGAGAGAGAAACAGTAGGTTCTAGCTTTTTAGAAGTATGCCTGATGTTGAGATAGTGGGAAAATTAATCTCGTATAGCCTTAGGCAATAAAGTTCTCCATCAATATAAAAATGTAATTTCTGTAATGAAAACCACAAAGAGTGGTTTTCTTTCTCGTTTTGTTTTTCTCCTGGTATCTGAGGATTCATTGCTTTTCACTGGAAGCTTCATTATCACTTAGAAAATGAGAGTAGGACAAGAGCTAATGAGAAGTCTGAGATAAGGTGGGGACATAATCTGAGGAGGAAGTTGATGGTAAGGCAATACATAATGCAGAAATCGAAAGGTGTAAAGATACAGAAATAATCACAGAAAACCACCAGAGAACCCCCAGCGGGCTGTGCTCATAACTGAGGCATTTCTACAACATCTTCCAACCAGAACCTTCTTTCCAAAGGAAGTATAGTGGCAAGAGGTAGGAAGTCAGTGGCCACCAGCGTCTTTTCATATGCCTTCTAGTCCCACTGATATTTGAAATATCAATTGAGATATTGCTTGTCCCCTTTTGTTTTCTCCCTCCTTCTGCCAGCAGTCATTTTATCCTGGAATTATACATATCTATGTCAAAGGGAAAATGGATGACCAAAGGTTTCTGACTTGCTATCAACCGCACTGAGTTCCTCTTTATTTAACCAGTCAGTTGTGAAATTTTCTTAATGGAAATGATGGTAAGATAGAGTTCTACTTCACTATGTTAAAGTAGATTTCTTACAAAAAAAAAAAAAACAGACTATTTAAGAATCAGTGTTCATGGGCAGCCCTGGTGGCTCAGCGGTTTAGCGCTGCCTTCAGCCCAGGGTGTGATCCTGGAGACCCCGGATCGAGTCCCACGTCAGGCTCCCTGGATGGAGCCTGCTTCTCCCTCTGCCTGTGTCTCTGCCTCTCTCTCTCTCTCTCTGTCTCTCTCTGTGTCTCTCGTGAATAAATAAATTCTTAAAAAAAAAAAAAAAAAGAATCTGTGTTCATTTGACTTATTTGAAAAGTTCTCCCCCCCAAAATTAAGAAAATAAAAATAGCTTTAGGGATGCCTGGTGGCTCAGTTGGTTAAACATGGGACTCTTGATTTTGGCTCAGGTCATGACCTCAAAGTCATGAGACTGAGCCCCGCATGGGGCTCCACACTCAGGGGGGAGTCTGCTTGAGATTCTTTCCCTCTCTCTCTGCCCTTCCCCCTGCTCGTGCTTGCTCTCTCTCTCTCTCTCTCTCTAAAATAAATAAATCCTAAAAATATCTAGTTTTACACAATGAAATATATAGTTTTATGCAAATGAAAATACTGTGCATTCCAAACAAAGTAGTAGATGAAATTAACCATAAGAAAGATGGTACTGGGATGCCTGGGTGGCTCAGCGGTTGAGCGTCTGCCTTTGGCTCAGGGCATGATCCCGGGGTCCCAGGATCGAGTCCCACATCAGGCTCCCTGCATGAAGCCTGCTTCTCCCTATGCCTATGTCTCTGCCTCTCTCTCTGTGTGTGTATCTCACGTGAATAAAGAAATAAATCTTTAAAAAATAAGTAAATAAATTTTAAAGATCTTTATTATTTTTTTTATTTTAAAGATCTTTAAAAAGAGAGAACTAGATAAGGTCAGTTAGTTTTAATCTTTATCTTCTTGGTCTTTTATGGTTGCTCATTCTTTATGTGTTCTTGGTATAATTTGTTTTTTGTTCTTAAAATAGTATCCATTGAGTTTTTTTTTTTTTTAAGATTTTGAATTTCAGTCTATTTCCAATGAGATATTTTAATTTAGTATGGTCAGTTAAAATTCCATTGAATTTAAATATTGCTTAAATTTTTAACTAGACTATCAGACAAGAAATGAGCACTTTTTAAAAAAATATAAATTTAAGAAACTCAGTCACTATGACTAACTGTGCTTCCAATAAAGAAAATGTGTTGTGCAGGCATAGTCCATACTATGGAAAAATTTTACACATCACATGCTCAGCCTCAAAAAGTGTAAGATATTATCAGAGCTGATATGTTAGGTAACACATAAATAGCACACAATGCTGTAAGATTTCTGAAAGGTCCTTCAGACTGGAATCGGATTTTGAATGGCTTCTAGGGAGATTTGTGTTTCAAGCCAGAATTTGAAGACTTAGTAACATCTCAATTAAATCAAAGAGGTGAGCATGTTGGGCATAGGAAACTTGAGTGCCATAGAGTGAGTTCAGGAGCACAAAGTATGAGTCAAAGAGAGATCAGTGACCTAATTTGACTAAAGAATTGATCTTCATACTTTCTTCTAAGTAATTTGGGAACCTTTTAATATTTAGAAGAGTTAGACAGTACAACCCCTAAGTATATTCAGGGGGAGTATGGCATGCTGAAGGAACTAAGCTATGCTGCTGTGCCTGAAGCATAGAGAAGAACAGATGGACTTGAGGCATAAAGCTGGAGAGTTGGGCTGAGGACAGATCATGGAATATCTCAAAAGTTATGTTCAGGAAATTGGATTTTATCCTAAAATTATTGACAATTATGCCACAGGGAGAACACCTAGAGGCAGAAAGATGCTGCTGGAGCTTTGTGGTGATCTTTCAAAAGAGGGTTGTGGTCTGGACTGCCAGGTAGTAATGGGGGGATGAGGATGGATCTGGTAGGACCAGATGGTCAGTAAGAGGAGAAGGGGAGAGAGGAATCAAAGCTAATTTCTGAATGCCTGGCTTGATTAACTGGGTAGACAAGTGTTTTGCTATTTACTGAAACGGGAATCAGATGAGGAGCAATGAGAATCACAGGGTTACTTTGACGAATACAAATATGTATTAATATTTGCAATGTGCCAGTTACGATAACAAGTGCTTTATATACATTATCTTAAGTGCATTGCCTAATTTAACTCTTATTAAATACTAGCTTTTAAGATGTGAAGAAGGCCAGATGATTAAGGAGGACATAAATGTTAGAAGTTGGATGTACCAGCCAGAGAAGCAAAGGGGAAAAAGCCCTAGTTCAGGGGCTGGAAAACTATGGACCAAATGGAGCTTGCTGCTATTATTTTTTTAATATATAAATATATTTTTATTTGATAAAGTTTTATTGGAACACAACCAAGTTCATTTGTTTATGTTTTATCTATAGTTACTTTTGTGCTACAGTGGCTCAGTTAAGAGGTTGCCGGAGAAAACCATATGACCCACAAAGCCTAATATACTCACCATCTGGCCCTTTACAGACAAAGTTTGCCAAGTCCTATTCAAGCTTGATTCAGGTGAGGATACAAATACGATTTTACCCTCCAGGATAAGAAATATCTTTTTGTTTGAACATGAAGGGAGGGAAGTAATTGAATATATGAGAGAGGAAATGACTAAGTGTGAAAATAGACACTCAAATATATTATTGGATAATTTTTGCATCTCAAAATATTAAATGTCACTTAGTCCAGGCAAGCTTTTACCTCATACATAATTTTCAGTTCTGTCTAAACTCCAGAAGTTCTCTACTATAGCTAAACTGATTCCATCAAGGTTATCTAGTCAAGAAGCTTTGCTCCACTGTTGTGAGAGACTGAGGTTTTCTACCAAAGTAGCCTTGACATTTTGTCAGTGTCCATACATTTGCTATCTAGCACATTTATTGTGCTCTGTATAAAATGACAGTTGTCCTGTTTACCACCTCTGCTTTGGGTTCACTGAACAATGCTTACTGTCACTTTTGGTTTTCTTGTTTTATTTTTAATATAACATGAGCATTTAAGTTTATAAAACAAGTGCAACAAACTTAATATTCATAAGTTAAAAGAAAAAAATCTTTGCAGTCAGTGTTCATGATCACTTCTCCACCATATCCAGAATGCTATTGGAAGACCTTTGTTTCTTACCCTGTAACCAGAATTTTGGATTGTCATTGAGATTTCAGCAGTCTTTGAGAAAAATGATGCAGTCCTGGTGGTTAGGCCATGAACAGTTTGTACTGTTCTTTGTGGATAATTTTAGATTAATGTTGACTACTACTGTTTATTTTAATGAATATCAGGTTATGTTAGTGAAGTAATATTCAAGTTTTTTATTGTGAATTTAGTCACAGGAGTTTCTATAAAGTTATGCAACAAAACTTTTAGTTAAAACAAAGAAAAAAATTACAAACTATTGATTTCTCAAAATCTTTACTACTATAGCTTTTCTGATTTTTTAAATTGAATCTGATTCTAGAACTTAGGAGTCTCGTGGTCTAGAGACAATGGGTAACATCAAAAGAACCTACTGTACACATGAAACTAATATAACACTGTACAGTAACAATACTGGAATTAAAATCAAAAACTTTTTTTTAAAAAAAAGTCTTATCCATGACTAAGAAGTTTGGAAAAAAGCAATAGAATAAGTCAGCCTCTTGGGCTAGTTAAGAATAGGTTTCCTGAAATTGGGGAGGAAGATTAAGTGGCAAGTTGAGAGTTTCTGGGCTTAGAAAGGCACATAGGGCTAAAAATATATATATATTCTTGTTATCTTTTTATTTACTGTTATATTCGTTGAGGAGAGAGTGCTTTTTTTCCTTTAGCCAAAAGAAATAGAAGTTGCAACAGGAGAATACTGGACATTTCCTGGATCACCAGCCACTTCATTAACTCTCCAATCCCCATATTTGCTCTTTGAAGGATGGATTATGATCCCTACTCTTCATTGCTTTTGTAAGGAAATGGAAAGAAAGAATAGAAGGAAGAGTAATGGGGGAAGAGGAAGGAGAGAAAACAATAAATTCTTTGAGCAAGTCCTAAAGCTAAAAGATGTGTTGTTTGCTAAAATTTCATTGTTTTAACAAGGACATTTCAGTAACTTTTGTACAGTAATTTTGTGGAACAAACACAGAGACTTCTGTTCACATTACTGGTAACTAAATTCCCCCAAAACACATAGAAACCTATTTTTCATGAAAGATGGATTTTGAAGAACAGAAATACTGGGAGAAAGAACAAGAAGAGAAAAGTGCACCATCATTCATCATATAAAGCTCTCACACCAAGAAGTTCTTACTGTAAAAATTGAAGGAATACCAACATCTGAAGCATAAGTGAGCAGGCCCAGTAATCTCTAGAGATCTGTGGTATGACTTCTAAAGGTGGCCAGTCACTGGTGGGTATTCCCTTCTTTCATTCTTCTTTCCCCCAAAGAACAAAAGAACTGAGCCAAGCTGCATGCTCCTCTTTATTCCAGGACAGGCATGAAATCTGGAGCTATGTTCCAAAACCAGTCCAGCTTCTTGGGATGGCAAATTTATGTTCTCTTTCTGTGTCTCTTTGTTTCTTTCTCTTTCTCTGATACTGTTCAATCTACAGTTCCATCAGAGGCAGAAATCTCAAGAGTTCTTGGCCACTTTGTTTCATATCTGTTAGTCGCACTTCCCTACATCTGTGCTATCTTGAATTGATCCCTGGCAACATTTATTTCCTTACTTTTGGCTTCTTGGCTAGTAGATTCATGGCCTTGCCTATTATCTTCAGCTCTCTAACTCTGGCCTCTTTTCCTGTCTTCCATTCTAAATTAATCTAAAAAAACTAAAGTAATATGTAGAAACTAAAAGTTTCTCTTCCAGGTATAGTAACACACTAAATCAAGAACAATGTAAAAAACTCCTCTGGCGCTGGGTGTTATGCTATATGTTGGCAAATCGAACTCCAATAAAAAAATATACCAAAAAAATGAAATAAAAGGGCAAAGAAACAGAATTAAAATTTTAAAAAGGGAAAACTCCTCTGATTGTAATATAACCTTGACTGCCTACCACCCCTGTCACTACCACCACCACCATCATCATTCTTGCCAGTTTGTTTCTGTGTCATTAGTCCTGGCATGGCTTTAGGTCACAGTGAGCATAGTTCATTCTCTTAGACTTTAATTCTGGTGCCTGAAGCTGTCATTTTACTTATTCCTTCCTCCTTGCTTAGTAAAATCATTGACCTTGTTTTCATTGTAAGTGTAATAGTATCTCCATAGCTCTAGAGATACATGCCTTTCCATAATGAAGAAGAGACAGATAAACGTTATATAATCATTTTCTTTTTAAAGAGAGAAATTAAACAGAAATAATTGAATGACCATCATATTACTTCCACGAAGCTTTCTCAATATTTCTGTACTATATGGAAGTTCTGTATACCTCTCAGCTTATATCTGAAGAGGACAAATAGCACATGGTTATGTATTGCTCCTATTTTATCATTAGTAACCATTACAAATATTTACTTACTAAAAGCAATATGGCTATTTGACATATGTAAGAAATATGACAAATTCAACAAACAAATTTATATTGAAATATGGAAGGCCAATATACACATATGCATGGAACAGTTCTATAAGTGAGTCAACTATAATATGTTTAAATATAATTTACTATAATTATTAATAATATACTATAATTTGCATTTAAAAGATACTTTTTTTGAAAACTAGAATTAAAAAAAAACTTAAAAAAAAAAAGAAAACTAGAATTATTTTTCTCATTTAATAGAAAAAGACAGGTGTAAGATCACTTGTGATCTTATAAGTGATTTTCTTGAGGTCTTATAGTAATATTAATAATGAAGCAAAGATACAACCTAATTCATTGTTTAATAGTATGATTGTGCTGTGTCTGTACTAGGAAATTTTCTTTTTATTTATTTATTCATTTTGAAAGATTTTAAGTAATCTCTACACCCAATGTGGGGCTCAAACTTATAACACTGAGATCAGTACTTGTATGATCTACCAACTGAGCCAGCCAGGCACCACAGAAGTTTTCTTTTTAAATTCATAGCTATATTCTACATAGTAGCTATTTTCATAGAGGATATGTTAGGATGGAAATTTTATATACCTTATATATAATACCTTTACTTTTTTCAGAACTAAGCTAACTCCTTCCTTAATAAGATCTCAAATATATGCTTAATAATTTCTAGCTTTTATATGTCACTCAAGATTTAGTGCTACTGAAAATTTCCCTATCATAAATGATTATAAAGGTAAAATAAATGTAAATGTTTCAAGGCAATCTCTTCAAATTAGCCACACAGGCAAAGAAGGAAGAATCACACATTGTGTGCCTAGATACAAGGTAGCAACAGACCAAGGCAAAGTGGTTTTTAGTAATAATGTCTCCATAATACATTTTCCTTTGGGCCTTGCTTTCTTGGTTCTAGGCTTAAAGGCAGATACCAAAGCTGCAGATAGGAATTCTTTTTTTTTTTTTTTTCAGATAGGAATTCTTATGTCTGATAAGTAATAACAGACTGCAGCAAGCAGTACTTAGTAGTGTCTCCATAAGGCATTTCTTTTTGGACCTCATTATTCATTTTCAAGATTTTCTTAGCTAAACTCTCATTTCTTTTATTGAAGTAGAGTCCACACCCTACTTCATTAGTTTCAGGAGTACAACATAGTGATTCCACATCCCTATTTTACAGTATGCTCACCACAAGTGTAACTGCCTTGTGTCCTCATACAATGCTATTACAATACCATTGACTGTATTCCCTATGCTCTACCTTTCATCCTGTGACTTATTTATCCCATAACTGAAGGCCTGTACCTCTCACTCCCTTTTATCCATTTTGCCCATCCCCCCACCATCATCCCCTCTGGCAATCATGTTTGTTCTCTATGAGTCTTTTTCTGCTTATTGCGTGTTTTGTTTTTTAGATTCCGTATATAAGTAAAATCATTTGGTATTTGTCTTTCTCTGACTTATTTCACTCAGCATAATATCCTCTAGGTCCATTCTTGTTGTTGCAAATGACAAGATCTCATTCTTTTTTTAATGCCCGAGTGCCATAAAATATATTCCATCCATTGGAATATATGTATTCCAGTATATACACACACATTCCGTTGTGTGTATATACCATATCTTTTTTATCCATTCATCTGTCAACAGGTTTTCCTCCATTATCTTGGCTATTGTAAATACAATAAACACAGGAGTATGTATATCATTTCAAATTAGTGTTTTCATTTTCTTTGGCTCAATATCCAGTAGTGGAATTACTGAATCATTTGATAACATTATTTTTAATTTTTTTAAAGATTACTTATTTATTTATTTGACAGAGAGAGCACACATGCACAAACAGGGGAGCAGCAGGCAGAGACAGAGGGAGAAGCAGGTGCCCCACTCAGCAAGGAGCAGATGCAGGGCTTGATAGAACCTCAGGATCATGACCTGGAGCCTAAGACAGACAGACACATATCCAAATGAGCCACCCAGGCACCTCCATACTGTTTTCCATAGTGGCTGCACCACGTTCTCATTCCTACTAAAAGGCTTCCTTTTTCTCCACATTCTCACACACACTTGTCATTTCTTTTTTTTATACTAGCCATTCTGACAAATGAGAGGTCATATCATGAGATATCTTTGTAGTTTTGATTTGTGTTTCCCTGAGGATGAGTGATGTTGAGTGTCTTTTCATGTGTCTGTTGGCCATCTGTATGTTTTCTTTGGAAAAATGTCTATTCAGGTCCTCTGTCCATTTTTAATTGGATTATCTGGGGGTTTTGCTGTTGAGTCGTATAAATTCTTTATATATTTTGGATATTGATTCCTAATGGATATATCATTTGCAAATATCTTCTCCCATTCAGTAGGTTGCTTTTTTGTTTTGTTGATGGTTTTCTCTGCTGTGCAGTTTTTTATTTTGGTAAAGTCCCAATAGTTTATTTTTGCTTTTGTTTTCCTTGCCTCAGGAGACCTATCTAGAAAAATGTTGCTCCAGCTGATGTCAGAGATCGTTGCCTGTGTTTTCTTCTAGAAATTGTTCTTTTTTTCCCCCTCTGTAAGCTGTAAAGTTAAAATTGCATCAAAATGTGGACTAATTTGAGAATTGGCGTCTTTGTAATATCAATTCTTCCTACTCAGATTCCTAGTAAGTCTCTCTATTGATTTAGGCCTTTCTTTCTGTTCTTCAGTTATATTTCATAATTCTCATCCTATATCTTTTGGACATAATTTGTTAATTTTATTCCTAGATATTTTGCAACTTGCATCACTATAGTAAATACCATATTTTTTTCAATCACATTTTCTAACTGGTTATTTTTGGTATTTACTTACTGCAATCATTAATTTAAATTGTATGTTTAATATTCCGTCAGGCCACCTTACTGAACTCTGATTAATTCCACCAGTTTTCCCTTTACATTTTTAAAATACAACCCTAAATCTTCTGAAAATAGTAAGATACCTGCTTCCTCTAAGTGTACTTTCAAGGTGCATCTGTTCTGATTTATTACAGATTAGTTGGAGCCGTGGCTTGAGATAGGTTCTGAAATGATGTTGCATTTGTTCCCTGCTCCTTTAGAAAATGGCTCTCTACAATGCGCTGCTTTTTTAAAAAGGGAGGGAGGAGAGGAAGCAATTCTTTTTCCTTCCTAACCCCAAGTCTATATTATATAAGTAGTGTCAAATAAAGCAAAGTTAAGTTTTCATTTGTAGTGTATCCTCCGTAGTCCTTTGAAGCGTAAACTTTAATCTATGATTCATTGCTTTTTAAGGTCACTGGACTGTTTAATGTATTGATATGACATTGGGGCTGTTGCCAATCTAAGATCTATTTCTAGTTACCAATATTTTCAAAAACATGAAAAAGTAAATTTTTAAAATGAATTAACAAAATGACAGGAACAAGGGCAAAGTAATCAGAAGCAATATTTAGTAAGAGCTGCTAGGCCTCTGGCATTCTAACCTTTCTCATTTACGTGTGTTACTGGTTGGGACGCCTGGATGGCTTAGCGATTGAGCATCTGCCTTCTGTCAGGGTGTGATCCTGGAGTCCTGGGATGAGTCCCGCATCCGGCTCCCTGCATGGAGCCTGCTTCTCCCTCTGCCTATGTCTCTGCCTCTCTCAATCTCTCTGTCTCTCTCTCTCTCTCTCTCGAATAAGTAAAATCTAAAAAAAAAAAAAAAAAAAAAGGTTAAAAAAATAAATGTGTTACTGGTTAAAAATGGGCAATATCAGACATTGTAAAGATGGAAAATTGTTTCACCAAAAGTGACATTTCTCAAAGTGTATCCCACAAAGCAATAGACCTTTGGATATCAACAGATATTAAGGAGAAAGATAGGATTTCATGGTCAAGTAGAGAAAATGTAGGTTAAACAGTTTTTTGTTTCAACGTTTTAAATTTGAGTATGATTGGGATGCCTGGGTGGCTCAGTGGTTGAACGTCCTGCCTTTGGCTCAGGTCATGATCTTGGGGTCCTGGGATCAAGTGCTACATAGGGCTCCCTGCAGGGAGCCTGCTCCTCTCTCTATGTCTCTGCCTCTTTCTGTGTGTCTCTCATGAATAAATAAATAAAATCCTTAAAAAAAATTTTGAGTATGATTGACACACAATGTTACATCATTCCAGGTGTACAACATAGTGATTTCACATCTCTATACCTTATGCTATGCTCACCACAAATGTAGCTGCCATCTTTCACCATACAGTGTCATTATAATATCATTGACTATGTTGGATTTGGATTTTTTTCTAAATGCAGGACTTCATCAAGCCCTTTGTTATGTTTATGTGCTTTGTGACTTTTCAAAAGAAAGATAAAACGTGTAGTTTCCTGGCTTGCTTTGACCAAGTAACCTTTTGTCTGTGAAGCATATCTTAGAATCAGTATTCCTGGGAAAACACCTAAACATCCTCAAACTTAAATAGCAGCATGTGTTTTTAGAGAATCAGAGTTAGAGGAAGTAGACAAAAAACTTTTCTCTATTTAAATAGTTTTATATCTCTGGTTGCAGTTTTCATTAAATGGGTGACAAAGGATGAACTTGACCTTCTTAGCTGTTTTACATATCCCTGCTCCAGTCTTTAACTGAATCATGAAGACACCCTTTAGAACTAGTTCTGTGGTGAGCTAAGAGGTGTAGGAAGAAGAAAGATGTCAATGATGGAGAAATGAAGTCAGGTGGAATAAAGCTGTGGTGATCTAACCAGAGGTGAATTGACTTAATCTAAGCTATGGAATAAATGAGACTTGTAGATTTGAAACACATTGTGATGGTAAAACATAGTATGACTCTTGTGGTTATTTTCAAATGTCCCAGATGTTGTTTATGTAGAACTAGGGGATTAACTTAAAGGACATAGAGGAAGATTTATGCATAGATAATGAAGGCTGCAGCTACCAAAGACAGCAATCTAGAAGATAAAAGAAAAAGATTACTTACTTACAAAATAAGATTATTGATATACATATTAGGGTAAATGATATTGGCAAAGAGTCAAATAAGTCAAATAAGACTCTGAGATTTAGTTTAGACAAATTTATCAGAAAGAAATGTGAACCACATCTATAAATTTTAATTTTCCAGCAACCCTATTTAAAAAACTAAAAAGGAAACAAGTGAAATTCATTGTAGTAATATATTTTATTTAATCTATTCAAAATATTATTTCAGTGTAATCAATACAAATTATTAATGAGATATTTTATATTCAATTTTCTGTACCAAGTGTTTGAATTTTATATTTGCAGTACATTTTTTTTAAAGATTTTATTTATTTATTAATGAGAGACAGAGAGAGAGAGGCAGAGACACAGGCAGAGGGAGAAGCAAGCTCCATGCAGGGAGCCCGACGTGGGACTTGATCCCGGATCTCCAGGATCAGGCTCTGGGCTGAAGGCAGTGCTAAACTGCTGAGCCACCCGGGCCGCCCCTGTTTGTAGTACATTTTGGATTCAGAGCAGCCACATTTCAAATTCTCAGTCAGCACGTGTGGCTTGTGCCACACGGGACAGCGTAGATTTAGCCCCTGGCACTCTGCAGATGTGCATCTTGAGCTTTGGCTTCCTTATCTATACATGAAGATAAGATCCATTTCAAGGGGCTACTATAAGGATCAAAATATAAAATGTATGTGAGGATACTTTGTAAATTATTTACAAATAAGGATGAGTATTTCCTTACTTGTCATGGCACACTTGGAGCTGTTCTATAGATGCAACTAAAAGTGCGTTTTTCCTGTAAGCATCAGAAAAAATGAACTCAATGAAGGCATTAACAATGAATCCATGAAAAGATAGAAGTAACTACAGTTTTTACCCCATATTGCAAGTTATTTTGCTGCTCTACATTCTATTCTGTCTGATGGAGTGCAGCTAAACAAAATAAACACTTTCATGTGCTACCTTTCCAAAGAATTAAATTATCAAAAGATTGTTTTCATGGAAGAGCTGATACATTTTTTATCTAATTATTTAATTCTCTACCCCTTATTTGGCTACCAAGAAGTTAAAAATAAGTTTGAAATTCAACTATAACAATTAAGTCGGACCTGGGCAGCTCTGGTGACCCAGCAGTTTAGCACCGCCTTCAGCCCAAGGTGTGATCCTGGAGACCCAGGATCGAGTCCCACATCGGCCTCCCTACATGGAGCCTGCTTCTCCCTCTGCCTGTGTCTCTGCCTCTCTCTCTCTCTCTCTCTGTCTCTCATAAATAAATAAATAAAACCTAAAAAAAAAAAAGACTTTAAAAAAAAAGTTGGACTTAAAGTAGTGTATTTCTACTCATTTACATTTCATTATTTTTCCTTTTTTTCTACTTTATTTTACCATTATTTTTTCTGCTTATTCTTATTTAGTAGTAAAACTATTAATACAAATAAAACCAGGGACGCCTGAATGGCTCAGCGGTTGAGTGCCTGTCTTTGGCTCAGGGCGTGATCCCCGTCCCAGGATCAAGTCCCACATCGGGCCTCCTGGGGGGGCCTGCTTCTCCCTCTACCTATGTCTCTGCCTCTCTCTGTGTCTTTCATGAATAAATAAGTAAAATCTTTTTTAAAAAAAAATTAAAATATTAAAAAACCTAAAACCAAAGGTTGAGCTATTTTACAGTTTTTTTTTTTTACAATATACTGCCATTGAGAATCTTTAATCAAATTTCATCAAAGATTACCAGCCGTATTACATGCCATGATTAGCTTTCTATAAACAACTTTGCTTTCTGTGTACAAATCAGCATCAGTGAAATAAAAAATAAAACCGTTTCCTAGGCCAAGAATTTTATTAACTTTGTTTCAAACTTTATTCCCAGGCTCCTTCAGCTTATATAGCTGCAAAGAATGTATAAGCAAAAACTGGAAAGAGTTGCTGGGTCCAAGGAGCTTGGGCTTAAAAATATTAGATATCTAGATTTTATCAGATCCATGAACCAAATGTTAAAAAGCAATCATAATATAAAATAGCAGCTCCCAGTAACTTCTTCAAGTTTTATCTTCTTCAGATGTTGACTCAATTTGGTTTGCTCCATTCTTGGAAGCTTCATCAAAATTCTTTGCAAGATTGGGAACTTCATCATCATCCTCCTCTCTCGTAGCAAGTGATGCTTTTCCATCTACAGATTGTGTAGGCAGAGCATCTGCAGTCTTCTTAAAACTAGTCAGATTGTCTACACCAAGGTGGTTTAAGATGCTGAGAAGCATTTCTCTCAGCTGCTTTGCCTCAGCATGACCTGTGATGGTCCAAGTGTTGGCTGCTAGCGATGCCTGAACTTCAGGATTGTTGAAGTGGGTCACTGATCCCTTGGCTTGTGAACATATTCACTTCTTCAACACCAGAAATATTGTTTACCCCTAATTTCTTTAAGAAGAACTGAAGTTTTTATCATCTGCTGTAGTCGTTCTATGAACCATCTTCTTCTGGCAAGCAGTTCCTTTCCCACCAATGAGCACTTGCGCTTGCAGTTTGGTGAGTCTCTCCTGGTTCATGATAGTTTCTTTCATCTTGGAGTGGAAAAGGGCCCATGCACAGGGGAATAGGGTTGGCACTCAGGGGACCCCAGGAGGACCAACTGACGCACACACACACACACACACACACACACACATACACACACACGGGGACACAAGACAGCAGCTCTATTTTACAGATTTTTAAGATTAATAAGATTGACATTGAAATTAGATAACTGACTTATCATTCACACCAGAAAGCAAAAGTTCCAGAAGACCAGAAAAAAAAAAAAAATGATCACTATTTTGATAATAAACTATTTTTTTAAAGAGAAAAAATTTAGTTATCAAGGAATATAGAGCTGACATTGTTTAAAAAATGCTATACTTATTCCTTTAACCAAATTAAATCCTGAACAGCTCATCAGAATATAAAAGAATACGATTCTGTTGGGGAGATCCACAAGTTTTACCATAACTAGGTAATGAGATATAATTAAATTTGTAGTCTATTTTTGATAGTCTCATTAATTCTATGTATTTTCACCATTGTACTATTAGGGAAAGCAGAAAGTAGGCACAGATATAAAAGAATAGATATGTTTTGTAGTCTAGAGTTAAAAACTGTGACATCAACATACTTTTGGCAAAGCTTCCTATAATACTTGATATAGTCTTACATTATGGAGAACTACAAGGAGAAAACTGTTGCTTTAATTGGCATTGAAGTACCTTTTTTTGGTATAGATATGATCTATACAGATTATGAAAACATGGGAAATTTCTTTAAGAAAAGAGGAAGTGGTTCGCTACCTAAGTCATAACTTATATTCTACCTCAGTCATGTAGTTTTTAAAAACAGGTCATCTCTGCACAAGAGACAAACAGGGTAGCAGTGCTATGATGTGAAATTTAGGCACCGAGTATTCCTGGGGCCCTGTGTTTTCTCAGAGTCTACATTCTCCTTAGATTGCTCATACTAAATTAGGTTATATGCTTCACAAGTTCAAAGACTTTATCTTCTCTATAAATTATCATGCTTAAAGCATCTACATTCAACCTCCCATATAATTATTTTTTATATAATTGGAGTTAGTAGTCACCCAGCTAAATTAAAAACTGCTAGAGAGAAAGCACCATTTATTATAACTCTTTTACCTACTTCATGATACAAAGACAGTATAGATTAGTGTGAAAGATTTTTCTTGCTTGATATCAAGTATCATCTTGATAGTATCAAGATGAAAACTCTCACTGGCTACATTTCTGTGATTTCTCTTTCAATCTCTGGATTTGGAACTGTTTTTAGACAGATCAATGAAATTTTCAGTGGTTATTAGTAGTTGCTATTGAATGACTTTTTATTTTATTTTCTTTGGGTTAATTCTAAAAAATCGGTAAAAATATAAGATAATGCAATGTACTTCTTAGAAATCCTAGTAAATCAGAGATTGATTTGTGGAAATAATAATGAACAAGTCAAATGAGATTCATTTACCCCTTTTAAAAAGTACTATGTTTAGCAAATCTTTAAGTATATATATACATATATATGCATCATGCTAAGGAGTCAGATTCTAGCAAAACTTTAAAATAGAAAAGAAAAAAAATAGAAAAGTCATGGTCTATGGAATGGTTTTTTGTTTTACTCCTCTTTTTCTGGTTATACCAGTAGTACTAGCAAACATCTGTTCTGACTGGTGAGTTGTAAAATATTTTCAGTGTTAACCCTGGTTTGTGTGAGGCATAATTGCCTTCATTATATCCCTTTTGTGCATATGAATAAATGAAAATGTGTTTAAATTTCTCCAGTTACATTTACATTTCACACCAGGAACCTAATTTCAACTCAATAACCCCTGAGAATAAAACATAAAATCTTGCTTAAGCCAGTAATTAGTTACATTTCATAGTAAACAAAAAGAATTCATTAAACTTTTATGTTTTTCCTTCCTGGTAATAGTGGGTTATGTATAAATTTTTAAGTATCCTTGATCTGTGTAACCTTCAAAGCTGTTATTTTAAGTCTTCATTTATTTTCTGATTAGAATAAAGAGCCTTTCACCATGTCTACATGTTATTTCCAAAGGGCCAAAGAACATTCATCCTCTTTAGGTTTACCTGGATCAGTATTATTTGTAGTGTAAAATCCTGACAAATGCACTGATACAAGTAGTAAACATTAAACTAAAAGAGAGCCTCCAGTTTTGGAGAGATAAGTAGAAATGAGAGATTTTTTTTCATTAAAACTCCAAATTATGTAATCAACAGCTAAAAGTTCAACTGTACTCTTCCTCACTAAATATATCTCCTTAGGTATCATTATCTCTCCCACTCTACTCATTGGGGTCTGACTTCTTGCACTTCCAGCATGGAGAGTAGGGGTACAGAAAAAATTTGGGAAAATTAGTGATTCTTTGTGGGGTTGATTGCTAATGTTCTTCTATTCTCAGATCCATAAGGGCTCTTCATGGCCCTTCATGTTAAGTATTGAATGTATGTCCTTATGTGTTAATGCCTTCCACCACCTACATCCTTTTATTCTTTTAAGACTCATCTACTCATAGATGGCTGACTTGTAGTGCAGAAATACACTCCACATAAAGCCAGATTGTTTACCTTATCTACATTAAAGAATATTTAATATTCTATCTCCTTGGCCTTTTACTACCTATTCCATGACTAAGTCAGGATTCAAAAAAGCCCTTGTAGCCAGGAAAGGTCACACCCCCGAGGATGCTTCCAGCAATCTGCTGGTGTTCCCAAAGTGCAGGAAAAGACATTATTTCAAAGGAAAATATATCTTGAAAGAAAATAGAGGAAAAAGGCTACTTCATCAAGGAGATCTGGGGAAAGGATGGGAAGAAATAATATTGACTGACAAATGGAACAAAGCCATAATAGTGTCTCCAGTCTTGAGTTACATGATTTTAATATGCTTTCTCCTAGAAGAAGTCAAATGATTGCCTTTGGAGAAAAGGTAATCTATACAAAAGTTGTTATGTGACTCTAGCCTTTTCCTTCATGGATTTGCTGACGCAAACTTTGCAGAAACATAGGTGTGGAAAATATGTGTTCTTGTAAATTCCAGAAGAATTCAATGTAGGCACTTAGTCCTTTGGTTTGTTGTTTGGGATTAGTTGCTCTTCACTGTAAGAATTTCTATTCAGTGCTTATAATGTGAACAATATAATGATGATAATCTATTGAGTGTTTAGGAATAAGTCTCAAGGAACGTAGTGATCTGACAGGCAAATTGTTTCCTGCTGCTAATGAAATATCAATGCAGAGTTAAAATTGCCTTAGAAAATAAATCTGTAGGTGAAACTGAAATATTTCAAAGCTGGAGTCTTTTATTCTATCGCTGTGTTCTGTTCTAGCAAAGAAATGTAACTCTATTTCTATTTAGATATGTACCTACTTGAAAACCTGATCTCTTGCCTTCCATATCAAAACCAACACATTGTGTAATTCTTAAAGTTCTTTGGGGGGACATGAAGTCCATATTTTTGGGATAAGGGTTTTTCTTTTATTCCTGAACTTTTATTGAATTATTTAGAACTATTTTATGAGTAATTAAGGAAGTAAATGTAATCGTACTTTAGGTATATTATTTATTATTTAGAAATCATAAAATTCTATAGAAGCAAGACCATCTAGACGCTTTAAGACTTGATTTTTATAAAAGTTATCAGGCTTGGGCAGCCCGAGTCGCTCAGCGGTTTAGCGCTGCCTTCGGCCAAGTCCCATGTCGGGCTCCCTGCATGGAGCCTGCTTCTCCCTCTGCCTGTGTCTCTGCCTCTCTCTCTCTCTCTTTCCTCTATGTGTATTCTCATGAATAAATAAATAAAATCTTTAAAAAAAAAGTTATCAGGCTTGATAACTTTTGTTAACAAAATGCTTCTGTTAACAGCAAACACCTTCCAACACCACACATACTTCTTTGTCAGAAATTCTTATTACTAGAAGTTGAAATGATACAGAGGGCTTTTTTTTTAAGATTTTATTTATTTATTCATGAGAGACACAGAGAGAGAGGCAGAGACATAGGCAGAGGGAGAAGCAGGCTCTACGCAGGGAGCCCGACGTGGGACTCGATCCCGGGTCTCCAGGATCACGCCCTGGGCTGAAGGCAGCGCTAAACCGCCGAGCCACCTGGGCTTCCCGAGAAGGGTTTTTTTTAAGCTTTTTTATTGTGAAATAATTACAAACTCACAGGAACCTGCAAAAATAATACAGAATGTCTCATGTTTCCTTCATCCAACTTCCTCCAGTGGTAGTATCTTTTATAAATATAGTATAATATCAAAACCAGGAACTCTAAATTGGTTCAGCAATGTTAACTAGACTACAGATCTTAGATGGGATGAGTGAATGTGAGGAAGAATCTAGAAAGTTTTTCATATTTGAGACTTATATGATATATTTAGTGGTTGTCTTAGTTTACTTGGGCTGCCAAATCAAAGTTCCATAGACCAGGTGGCTTAAACAATAGTAATTTATTTCTCACAGTTCTGGAGACCAGGAAGTCTGAGATCAAGGTTCCAGTCAATTTGGTTCTCTGGTGAGAGCTCTTTTCCTGGCTTTCAGAAAACTGCCTTCTTAGTATGTCCTTTAATGGCTGAAATGGGTGGGTTGGGGGGGGGGGGATATTAAGAGAGAGAGAAATGAAACAAGCTTTCTAGTATTTCCTCTTGTAAGACCAAATCCCATTAGGAGGGCCCTACTCTCCTGGAAACCTAATTACTTCCTGAAGGCCTTTATCTCTAAATACCATCACATTGGAGACTAGAGTTTCAACATATGAAGATAAAATTCAGTCCATAGTGATGTGGAAGCATTTATCAAAATAGAGAATGTAGGTGAGGAAAGAAATACCATTTCTATCTTGGGAATGATGATTTTGAAATGCCTATGGAGATAGGTAGGAGGCAGCTGCCACACCAGTCTAAGGTTTAGGGGGTTGGCTGGGCTACAGATGTAAAATAGGAGACCTAGGAGTCATAAAAAACGAGAGTGTTTATAGGATGAGAATTGATGGAACTTCACATATCTGTTCAATAGAACAGTTCCTGATCAGTAATGAACATTATAGAAAGGAGAGCTCAACTTGTATCCCATTTGTGAGGAAGGGTTTCATTAAAGAAGTAGGACTTTGATTTATTTAGATAGAGAATGTGTATGTCTGTGCATGTATAAGATCATCTAAGTATAGAGGCAACCTATCCAATTTTTTAACTAAAGCTATGTTGAGCTAATTCTTCAAGATTCCCAGTATCCATTTCAAGATTTTTCTTTTAATCAGTAGGTTAATTTTAATAGCTATATATTCAGTTCACAAAGAGTAAATAATAGACATATCTAGTGTCCATTATGTGCCAGACATGATACAAGTCCTAGAGAGTCAAATATAAGGAAGACTTATACATTTACTATGCATGAAATACTCAAAATCTACCAAGTAAGGCAAGTATAATGTGTGTCCAGTGTGAGAGGTGTGAAATGATTAATGTTTATAGCAGGCATTGGAGGGATGTAGTATCCAAGTGAGAGTTTATTATATATGCATGGGAAAGGACTCACAATATGTAAGGTTTTTTTTTTAATGTACACAAAAATTATAGAGTATGATTCAATTTTCATTATAATTTAATTACAGATAGTAAATATACCAAAATATATTTTTCCTTCATTTAGGTAGTGAAAATATGAGGGTTTTTTTCCCCATTAGACTTTTCAATATTTTCCTGGTTTTCTACAATAAGTATATCATGTTTTAAAATTATACATTCTTGGGGTGCCTGGATGGCTCAGTCAGTTAAGCCTCCCACTCTTGATTTTGGCTCAGGTCATGATCTTGGGGTAGAGAGGCTGAGCCCTGCTTTGGGCTCTGCACCCAGCGCAGAGTCTGCTTGTCCCTCTCCCTCCCTCTACTTGCATTCTCTCTCTCTCTCAAATAAGTAACTAAAATAATAAAACTAAAATTATGCATTTTTTATATAATTAAAGAAAAAAAGCAGTTGAATGGACTAAGCTGCCTAGTTCACATGAATTACAAATATTGACCTTTCATAAGTTTCCTCCACTGGTTTGCCCATGTCCCACAGATTGCTCAATCTTCATTCATTTTGCTTTTTGTAAATTAAATTGTGTTTTTGTCTTTCAAAAAGTAAATTGTGAATTGGCTTTTTAATGATTATTTTAAGAACAATGAGCAACCAGACTTCTCTGTAAGTTATCTTATAGAATAGCTGTTTCTATGAGAATCAAAGAAAGAAAAAGAAGCCTCAAGTTAGTTTTCAAAGAAGAAATGGAAAGAAGGAACTGGAAACAAGCATCTTCTCTTTCCTGAAATTCTTTAAAGCTTTTAACATTAGAAAAACATTCCAGCACCTAAATGCTCAGGTCTCTGATGGAGGATAAGTCATTAGGCTTTTGTCATCAGGTCACTGACCCATGTTCCTGACCTGGGGATGACACAAAACTGCATTCTCTTAGGCACTTCCCTTTGCCTCTGATACCTCCTTGCTATTGGACTGGATCTGTTATTCCTCTAGAGGTCTAAAGGGATGAAATCACCAGAATACCAGAAGGTCCTAGCATAAACTCTGGAATGTCCTGGCTAAATGTCAACATGGAAAGCAAGAAATATCTATCTATCTATCTATCTATCTATCTATCTATCTATCTATCATCTCCTCATATACATTCTGAATGTATTCCAAACACATATTCCAAATATATATTCCAAATGTGTATTTCAAATACATATATATACACACAAATTATATATATTTTCCCCAAAGTGCTGAATAATGGTTACAAAATTATAATTTGAGGTAGTATGTATATTTTAATATATATAACATAGATTAATAATTTTTGTTAATTATTGAATTACTGAACAAGCCAATTTTTAATGTGAAACTCTGAAGACAAAAAAAAACCCTCATTAATCACTTTGCTTCAGAGATCACAGAATACCAGAACTGAAAGGAACTATCTAATCCAACTACCCATTTGTTTCTTGAATCTTCTCATATCATCTTCCGGGTACTTGGCCTATGGCTAAACACTTCCAGGGACAGGGAATTCACTTCTTAAAGATAAAAAAAACCTACTCCATCTTTCTAAGAGCTTTGATTATGATTAATATCTGGCTTGCTGTGACTTCATTCGTTGGTTAGTTATACTCTTTGCACTCATGTAACCCTTCAAATGACAGTTTTTCATATATTTTTAAAATATTTTATTTATTTATTCATGAAAGACACAGAGAAAGAGAGAGAAGCAGAGACACAGGCAGAGGGAGAAGCAGGCTCCATGCAGGGAGCCCGATGCGGGACCTGATCCCAGGACCCCAGGATCGCACCCTGGGCCAAAGGCAGGCTCTAAACCGCTGAGCCACCCAGGGATCCCGTTTTTCATATTTTTAAAGAAAGTTTTGATGTCCTGCCTGACTTTTCTTTTTAGCCTTCACCCTTTTTGTCTTTCTTATTCAAGTTTCCAAATACTTTAATTCATCTCCTCCAAAGGTCTTCAAGTTGTCCCTGAAGAGTGAGTGGGATCCTTAGCGTACGGGACTGTTTCAGTGCAAAATGGGCTGTCACCTCCTTTCCTGTAGACTTGAGAGTATGCATCTATTTTGGTATATCAGAGTACATAAACTCCTTTAGGTAACTCCTTAACAGCTCAATCATTTCACAGATCATTTCAAACAATCAAAAATAAGGAAGATGCAGTAGCCACCATAGGATTTTGAGTTATAGCGGGTTACAACTAGTCTAAAGGCCTATTGCTTTCTTAAACATTTGAGGAGTGTTAGATTTAATTTTTCTGCTTTTTCTTTGTGAGTTTGTTTTAATCTCTTCCTTTTCTGGGATGGGAAACAGATGGGAAAGGTGGTAACACATGGGAGTAAGCAGAGATATGCAGTCATTTCTTAAGAAGTACTGAAGGGCACAAAGTTTATTACCTAAAATGCTCTCCTTTGGTGGAGAGGGGAGGTGCTCTCTTTTAGCAGGATCTATTTTTCGTTATTTGCTATAAAAAATAATTTAACCTATACATTGAAATGTAGTCTCCATTACTTTGAGATTTATGGTGGGCTTCTCAAGACAGTGATAATTAAGCCTGTCATTTCAAGTCTTATTTTACCAAGATTGTGCCATGGCTTCTGACTGTGAAATTAATAGACTCTGAAAACAGCTGGTTGTAAATTCTCACTTTTATGAATCATCATACTTTACCTAATAAGCATTTTTGTGGTGAAAATAAACTTCTTCTGATTCACCTATTTCATAGATGTGGGTCTCGGGACCTTGTTTTATCAGACCAGATTTAGTAAAGTGAGGCACCATGCATAATACTACAGTGAGTTCTGGGCTTTTCTGGGAAACAATTGAGTTTAAGACCAAAAGCTAAAGAGGTTCAGAAGGAAGTATGTTGAAAATATAACACATGACTTAAAAACCAAAAGAGATTATTTAGCAGCTTTAGCAGTTTCAAAGAAACTATTATTTATGTGTAAATTATCTAGCATTACTCAATCCTTAATCCTGTAATATTCCAGTTTCTAATCTATTAATAATCAGCAAACAAAAAATGTGACAAAAAAATAAATGAAATAAATTTAAAAAATTTTTAAAAAGTGTGACAAAGATTTGTTAGTTTAGAGCTGATCAGCACAACCCTATGGCAAAGTTCTCCTTAAGTAAATTACCCTGTGTCCTAGAAAATAAAGTCATTTCCCAAGAAGAGCAGTTATCCTAGAAAAATGTTTGTTCCCAGAAGAATTAATGGTCTAGTGAAAATGTTCACCATAATATGTGTGAACCAAAAAAAAAAAAAAAATCGTTTTACTGTCAAAGGGAAGCTACTTGGGTGCTGATTACGTTATAAGATTCCTTCTTTAACAAGTTACTTGGTTGGTAAGGGTTCTTTCACTTTCAAGCAGGAGTGAATGGCAGTTATGGATTCTGGCAGGAAATCAAGGAACAGCAGTATCTGCATTGCAAGGATGGGGTCACTCGTTCCACACAGTGGAATACCTCTCTGCCAGTACATGATTTAGTGCTAAGTGAAATACTGAGAAAGGGCACACTTTATGAAAATGATAGGTATAGTCCTATTCCGAATCATTTTGTGATGTTACATTACAAACTGAATGTAAACTCCCTGAAATAAATTTCTGACTAAGAAATTCCAATTCAAGAGAGCATAAGGAAAATTATAATATGCACACTTCACATTTTGAAAGAAACATTTCTTGCTCTTGAACAGTAGTATTTCTTTGTCTTTCTGATATAAAAAAGAGCTGAAGATGAAGTCTATATTCTCTGTTTTAAATGTACTATCTAAGACAAAGGTGATCCAGCTAGCGCCACATACGAATATCATTAAAAATAAAATTTCTACTTCACTTGAATGAAATATGAGAACTCACCTCTCTTGTAGTGAGACCTGGAATTCAACACAGAAAAGATCCATGGGAAATTGTTTTTCAAGATCTTAAATTCAGCTTTTGTTTTTCTCTCTTTTATGAGTTGGCCCAATATAAAAATGTGCATTCATTCATTCTTTCAACAATATTCCTTTGAATATGTTCAAGGACAATACCAGGTATTGAGGATATAGCAGTGAATAAGACCAAGACATGGCACCCACCATCATGTGGATTATGACCTAGCTGTAGAGATATTGAGTGTAAAACCCCACTGTGAAGTGGTTGGAAGGGGACAGGCAAAGAAGCTCTTAGAGAAACAGGGTGAACAGAGGTCACACGGGTCCACACAGAGAGAAGGGTTCCTCTCCTCTCCTTTCTCTCTGTCTCTCCCGCCCCCTCCTCCTTCCTTCCTCTCTTCTACTCTCCCTCCCTCCTTCTTTAATCCCCTTGAATCATTTTCCTCCTCCATCTGTTCGAGTGGTTATTTTAATGTTTAATGTGTACCTTCAGCGTATATAAATATGCTCTTATAAAATGTGCAGTGTATGTTGTTTTATATATGCATTTATGTTCTTCCATAGGCATTTTAAATTACCCTCTCCTTTTATTTTTTTCATTGAGGATTATGGTTTTCAGAGCAGCTATGTGTACATTCAGTCCTGTGTTTCTAACTGATGCATTGTTCTACATGGTATGCATTTACCACATTTATCCTCTCCATTCTTTCAATGCGAGAAAACCAGATACGCTCCAACTCCTACCACCACAAATAACTGTGAGATGAGTATCCTTGTGTATCTCTCCTTACGAGCCCGGGTGAGAATTTCTAATGTATATCTATATTTACCCAGAACTAAGTTTGTCGGGTTGTTCCGTGCGCATCTAATCAATTTGGCCAGGTTCCACCAGCTTCTTCACCAGATCACCTCTTCTAAACGACTTTTCTACCAGTAGTGTGTATCTCTATATCCTCACATCCATGCTGGCATTCTTCCTAATTTTTAGCATGTGAGTATCAATATGATGATTAGCATGAGTGATGATTAGCAATGAGTGATTGTTCATTATTGTATTAATTTGTTTCTCTAATAACTAAAACTAATAAGTTTGAAAATCTTTTATTTTATTTTTTTTAAGATTTTATTTATTCATGAGAGACAGAGAGAGAGAGAGAGAGAGAGAGAGAGGCGCAGAGACACAGGCAGAGGGAGAAGCAAGCTCCATGCAGGAAGCCCAACGTGGGACTCGATCCTGGGTCTCCAGAATCATGCCCTGGGCCGAAGGCGGCGCTAAACCGCTGAGCCACCTGGGCTGCCTTGAAAATCTTTTTATATCCATCAATCTTTTGCTCTAGGCAGATTGACTGTTCCTAACCCTTATTCATTTTTTTGTTGAGGTTTCTATCTTCATCTTTTTGGTTTTTAAGTTTCTGATATTATTTTCTTGTTCAGTTTGAAATATTACAGAAATCTCCTTGTCATGTAGAAGTTTTGGGGGTTTTTTCCATTATGAATGTTGTGGGGTAAAATCTGGAAGAATCCAGAACCTCCCAAAGCAAGACTCTTAAGTGTTAAGCAGTATAGACATACTACCTACACCATGTGAAGATCTTTAAGTGGCCTTTTTCACAATGGCTATATTATTTTCTAGCCTGTTTAGAATAAATTCTTAGAGCAAATATCAATCATGAGAGTTTTCTTTTTTTCAAGTTGTGAAAATGCTTCTATATTCCAACTGTGTATTTGAATCTTTATTGCATATGATTCCTCTTTAACTTTTAGACATTGTGGCTCCAAAATTCATTTTCTGGAGCAAGCTTTCACAAATAGTTTACCAAAATTTATGAGCTGATAAGATTTTACAGTTTACAAATATTGGGCATTATTTACACTGTATGATCATAGAACTTTACAAAATCTTCAAGGTGACTTGCAATCAATGATAAATTTTTCCTCAAAATCATCCTTATATCAAGACTCAAATGTAGAAATAAAAATGTTTTGGAGCTATTACTGGATAGACATAGACATACTAGACGTACTAGACATAGAGTGGGAACATGAGGGTGAATGAAAATAAATTTCATTAGATAAAACAGAGTAGTGTTTCTCTTACAGTTCAGTTGGACGTTTTCACTCATTTATTGGCAAAAGTCATTTATGGAACATTCAGTACATGGTGCAAAAAGTGTGTGTGACCTATCAGATATTCGATAAACAGTTGATGTATCAGTGAATGAACATAATTATAACACAATGAATACAGTTTTTTATAACTATCTGGTAGAGACAGATTCGAGATACTATGGAATCCTAAAGAAAGAGCATCCACTCCAACCTAAGATTAGGAGTTATTCCCTGGGAGACACCTGAATGTATGCATAGAAAACATCTAGGTGAAGAGAAAAAAGAGGAAGGTGTCCCAGGTACCCCACCTTCACAAATATGTGGGTGGTAAGAAGTAGCCTGGAATGTGCAGGGCAGCTCACACAATCCAGTATTGCTGGACCTTAGAGTAAGAGACAGAGAGAAGCAAGAGATAGATAGCGGGCGTGCCCCTTGGGCCAAGAGAAGGGAAACCACTGAAAAGCTTTTAAGCAGTGACTGGAACTAACTTGCTTTTTAAATAGATCATCTGCTTTAATAAAGGATGGATTGGAAAGCACTTAGACTGAGCAACAAATCAGGAATGTTTTTAAATGATGGAGATGAGAGAGTGTGAGGTCCTGAACTAGAGAAGAAGTAGAAGCAGTCTGAGGGATATGTAGAAGTTACGAATTAGGGCTTGAGGATTAGCTGGATGTGGATGAGAGTAAAGAAGAGAGATGTTAAAGATGATTTGCAGCTTTCTACATCGGGTGGCTGAGTGAATGAAGGCATGGTGCTATCACCTGTTAGGAGAGGGAATACAGAATTAGAAGCAAGTTTGGCCAAGAATGGGGCATTTGGGGATACTTTGAAGGTTTGATACCTCTGGAACTTTCAAGTACTGCTGCACAAGAGGCAAGTGAAAAAGAAAAGTTCAACAATCATGTATAATAATAGCGTGCAAAGAGTGAAGGAGACAAAAGGATTTCAGAAAGAGGAAGGCATGATGATGGTGGATTCAAAAAGCTGGTGGAATTTAAGCTGAATGTTGAAAGATGGGCAGCATATCAATGGGCAGAGATGTAGGAGAGCATTCTGTGACCAGGACACAGTAATGACTTTAGCAGGCTCTGTATTTGCAAGGCTAGTGGCACCTTGAATTCATAAACCTAGGGTTGGGGGGTGGAAACTTGAACTAGATGGTACCAGAGATGCTGTAGAACTTGGCCCCTTTGCTAAGGGGTCCTAACTCACAGTCTAAAGTATGCTACAGGGATGTGATAAATGTGGGTCCTACCTGGGCAAAGGAAGTACGGGGTCATGACAAGAGACCACATAGAAATGACGCTATTGATAGACTAGGAGGTATATCATGATCCTGAAGGTCCAGAGACTGAAGGTATGAGAAATCACTAGCTTCCAGACACAGGATAAAGGAACAATCAGGGTAGCAGTTAGCTCTGACACAGCCGAAAAGAGGCTTTGAGACAAGACAATGTTTTCCACACCCTACTAATGGACTCAAATGAAAGGAAATGAGAAGCAAAGAGGTGCGCTGAGTAGCAGAGAACAGAGCAGCAAAGCTTGATTAAAGCTAGATGTATTTGAAAAGTGGGAATAAAATTAGGAAGGTCTTTTGGTTGGAAGCCCTGAATTCTGAGACTGGTAGATTAGATTTTGTCCTGTTAACCCACTGAGACCTTGTTGTTTTCCTTAGAAAGAAACTTGATTTTTAAAAATTTGTTCTAGAAAAATGTATCTGGCAAAAATGTCAAGATGGACTGAAAGTGGGAGGAACTGGAGGCAGAAATGCCAGTGAGTACGTTGTGAGAGAATCCAGACATATGGTCAAGAGGGCTGGGGCCAGGGCACAGGGACTGGAAATTGAAAAAAAGAAATATGTACCATACGTATTTTGAAATCTAAGTTGGTACCAGCATCACTAGTGGTTTTCATCTGAAAACTATGCCAATGTACAATGAAACAAAGTTGTAATTATAGCATAAAATTTGATTTCTGAAATAATTTCTAAAACATAATTAGATATTTTAGCTTTGTCTCTTTTTTTCTTCATATATAAAGAAAAAATCTACATACTTAGATTTATGGGAATTTTTTATGGCTTCATTTTTTTTTTATTCAAGTACAAGTAAGATATAGTGTTAGGTTAGTTGCAGGTGTACAGTATAATGGTTCAACAATTCTATACATTACTCAGGAATTCATCACAATAAGTATACTCTTAATCCCCTTTACCTATTTCACCCATCTCCCCACTCA
The DNA here is from genome assembly GCF_011100685.1 of Canis lupus familiaris. Classification (NCBI taxonomy): domain Eukaryota; kingdom Metazoa; phylum Chordata; class Mammalia; order Carnivora; family Canidae; genus Canis; species Canis lupus. The sequence goes on from NC_049234.1 coordinate 5,603,232, forward strand.
TCTCCTCACTAATAACCATCAGTTTGTTCTCTGTATTTAAGAGTCTAGTTTCTTAAAAAAAAGGGGGGGGGGTCTACTTTCTTTTGGTCTCTTTTTTCTCTGGTCATTTGTTTTGTTTCTTAAATTCCACATACAAATGAAATCATATGGTATTTGGCTTTCTTTGACTTACTTCATTTAACATTATACCCTATAGATCAATCCATATTGTTGCAAATGGCAAGATTTCATTAGTTTTTATGGCTAAGTAATATTTTATTATATATCTATATATGTATCCATTCATTTATTGGATTGACAGTTGGGTTGCTTGCATATCTTGGCTATAGTAAATAATGCTGCAGTAAATATAGGAATGCATATATCTTTTTGAATTAGTGTTTTTGTTTTCTTTGGGTAAATACCAAGTAGTGGAATTACTGGATCATATGATAATTCTATTTTTAATTTTTTGAGAAACCTCCATACTGTTTTTTATCCTGGCTGCACCAGATTACATTCCCATCAGAAGTGCATGAGAGCTCCTTTTTCCCATATCCTCACCCACATTTGTTATTTCTTGCGTTTTTTATTATAGCCATTCTGGCAGGTATGAGGTAATATCTTATTGCTTTGATTTGCATTTCCCTGATGATTAGTGATGTTGAGCACCTTTTCATGTGTCTGTTGGTCATCTATATCTTTGAGAGGTTACTTACAATTGATATATTCGATAAGGGGTTAATATCCAAAATACATAAAGAACTTGTACAAGTCAACACCAAAAAAAATCCAAAACAACAACAACAACAACAAACCCAATCTAATTAAAAACAGAGAGAGGGTATAAATAAATTTATGGGAATTTTAAGTTGCTATGTAGATCGGTGCATCCCAACACAAATTTAATAACAACACTTGGGGTTTCTAAATTCTTCCCGAGCTATCACACAATTCTCAAAAGATTCTCAGAATAAACTCACTTCAATTCAATATATGTCACAATGATCTCTAGGAGAAGAAGGTGGTCATGAAAGCAAATGAACAATTGAAAGATATAAAGATTTCACAGATTTAAATGATATTGTATGGGACATTTAGAAATGCAAGATTTTATATTTCTATTATATTTAATTAAATAGCTAGAAAAATGACAAAGTTTTTAATGTATTCAGTGCTTTAAAAATTAGCCAGGCTTCTAGTACTGAATACCTCAAATGATAAAAGTGAGAAATATATGTTCATGTTTTATTTGCTTTCTAATAAGTGGAGCATAAAAGATGTGTTCATGGCATCCATTTACTTTAGTGAATTGGATAAATTATCCTTGCATTTTGTAGAGCTTTTTAAATATAAAAAAATGTAATTTATAAATAAGGATTTTTTTATAAATAAAGATTTAGAATGCAAATGAAGAAAAATCCATTTTAAAAGCCACAATTCACAGTAATAGTTGTCAGATGATCCATTTACATTCACCACAGAAGCTGGTAGTAGCAGTTTTAATTTTAAAATCTTTTCTCTAAAAGCATGAATGAAATAAGAATCAGAGTATGACTTTTTTTTTTTTCAGAGTATGACTTTTATAATGAACAACTCTTATATTAGAATTTATTTAGATAAATTGGTGTCTTTAGAAGGAAATCAGTGAGGTAAGCCCTGATCTTTGTGGTAGTAGGCCCTGTGAATTCTATATCATCAGTAAAATACAGTTTCCTTCTTTAAGAAAAGTGAAGCCTTATGTATATAAAAATATAGTAATAAGTGTGTTTCTAAGATTATATGAAAATTTTGCCTTTGTTTAAACCGGATGCATAATATCCACCATTGGTGTAGAAACACCAGTTTTTAAAACAGCAAAAGTAATTAAAAGATACCACTTGATTTATGGAAATTCACTTTTAATTTTTATTATAAAGAGATATGGTCTGTTGGGACAGCAAAATCATAAGAAGATGTCAAAAAATTTTAGAATAGATCTAAGGAATGTTAAGTAAAATAAACTTTTAGAAAAAAGACTGCTTAAAGCTTTTGAAAACACTGTAAATGCTGAAGATTATAGATTTACTTTATCTCAAAGTTTTGCTTGGGCTTTGCTAGGACTGCTGTAATAAAATACTACAGAGTGGGGGGCTTAAGCAACAGACCTTTATTGTCTTACAGTTCTGGAAGCTGGGCATCCTCTCTCCTTGACTTAAGGTAACCACCCTGTTGCTGCCTACTCACATGGTGTTCTCTGTGTATACACACAGAGATGTACACACCTCCCCAGTGTCTCTTTGTGTGTCCAAATTTCTTCTGATAATGACACCAGTAGTATTAGATGAGGGCCACCCTTACAGCCTCATTTAATTTAATCATCTCTTTACAGACCTTATCGCCAATTACAGTTACACCCAATGAGGTCTTGGCACTTCAACATCTAAATTTTGAGGGAACACAATTCAGCCATAGCATCTATGAAGTGATATTACATATAAGAGGGACAACTCACAATCAGATTTCTTCGCTTTACTAGAAATAAGTATGGAATGAAATGTAAAGGATAGTGCCTTCACTTTAAAACTTCCATTACCCTGGAAGGATAAGCGATTAGAAAGCATCTTTCCCAAATATTTAGGAGAAAAATATAATCAATTGTCTTCATGCAAGCTGTGCTTATAGACAGAGATTATACCAGCATCTTCTCAAGACATTTTCAAATCTTCAAGACATTGTCATTCTTCCCAATCCCGCAAATACAAAATGGTTTGTCAAGCCTAGAAACTAGAAAACGTTTATAGCAGTAACATGCTTAATATAATTATCTGGTTCTTTTATCAGAAATTAATTTGGGGAATAGGAAATTACATACAGTTTTTAATACCACAAAATTTCATTATGCAATGTATGGCTGTTATTATATTCATTAAAAAATTATATTAGAAAAGATTGTGAGAGGATTTTTAAAATAGTAAATTTCTTACACTCTTAGTTATAGGATATCTTATATTATTGCCCAAATTCAGAAATATAATTAAATGGTTGGAAAGACTTTAAGGTAGGAGAGCAACTTAAGGAGAACCTGGGTGGCTCAGTGGTTGACCATCTGCCTTTGGCTCAGGTCATGATCCTGGGGTCCTGGGATTGAGTCTCGCATTTGGCTCCCCATGGTGAGCCTGTTTCCCCCTTTGCCTGTGTCTCTGCCTCTCTCGTGAATAAATAAATAAAATCTTAACAGAAAAAAAGAGCAACTTAAGACCATGCAAAAGCAATTGAATTCTCAACATATTCTAAAAGAATTAGTTATCATTCAACTAGAAACTGTCCTTCTTATTTTTATAAATGCAAGAAGTAGAGCAATTAATCCATTAGAAACTACTTCTGAAGTATTCAAACTTTTGAGTTTTTGCTTTGGTGACTAATAAAAGAACTGCTATAGCTATTTCTCAGTTGAGTAAGGGGACAGATGAGGCCAATAGTTTGAATATTTTAAATTGACTCTCCTTATGTTCTCCAGAGTTGTTCCATAGTCAATATGGCAGTAGTAGTTGATTCAGAAGGACCCTCTGCTTCCCATTCCACCCACATGAAAATACTAGATAAAACATAGCAAAATAATTTGGGAACATAAATTTATCCTGAGTCTGTCATCTGGCCACTTGAATAAAATAAAACCTGTGAGCAGTTATTCACGCAGTTGGGTGATGGGCATGAAGGAGGGCACTTGATGTAATGAGCACTGGGTGCTATATGCAACTAATGAATCACAAAAATCTACCCCAGAATTAATAATATACTATATATAAATGAACTTGAATTTAAACAAAACCAAAAATATATATATAAATATAGCTTATAGTATCCTATTATCGTAAATCTGCCCGTATATACATTATGGGAAAGTTCTGAACTTTTGTAAATACATAATACATTTTAATAATCTTTGTGATGGGGAACCCTGGGTGGCGCAGCGGTTTGGCGCCTGCCTTTGGCCCAGGGCACAATCCTGGAGACCCGGGATCGAATCCCACGTCGGGCTCTCGGTGCATGGAGCCTGCTTCTCCCTCTGCCTATGTCTCTGCCTCTCTCTCTCTCTGTGTGACTATCATAAATAAATAAAAATAAAAAGAATAGGAGCTGCCATTCCTTTAAAAAAAATAATGATCTTTGTGATGTTCACATTATGTCATGAAGTAATATAAACTAGGTGATAAACTTAAATCCTAAAACTGGAATTAATCTTCTTGAGATGGCTGTTTTGTCAGGCTTGGTTTTACTTAATCAAGGACTTGTTTAACCACTACTGTTGTATAAATATTATAAAGTGTCTAATATTTGTGTATAGCATTCTTCCAAAGGCCGATGTTAAATTTCTCTGGGTGGTATTAAATTTTAATATATTAAAAATATATATGCAGACAGTTCTCTAACATAGTGACTGAAAAATTGTCTTCATCCCCTCACTGTCCACTTCTGGAGCACCTAATTTGGAAAAAAAAGAAAAAAAAAGTTACTTGGCCATTTTAGCAAATCTGTATTCAGTTTTTGAGGAAAGAGGGTAGCTAAACCAAAGCTAGAATTCAGGAGAAAGGGGTCCAGAGAAGAATCTTAGGAAAGGCATGTTTGCATGTGAGAAAATTTTCTGGTTCTAAATTATAAAACTTCCATAAATGTATTCACATATTTTTAAAAATCACTTTTAACACTGCCTACAATTTCACCAATTAAGTTAAGGATAGTATTTGGATGTAAAAATATCTCTGAAAGATGAATCCATTTCACCTAAAACCAGCCTGAGATTAGTAATACTTGGAGAGTAGTATTTTAATCAAACAAAGGATAGGGAACTGATGATTTGGAATTTGTGAGCTTTATTTTCACTACTAAAGGAGATATTTCTCATATCACCCTGAGGCCATTATATTATTTTCTCTCATTTACAGATGAGAAAACTGAGGCAGAGAGAGAATTTAAGTAATTGCCCAAGGTCATACAGCTGTGAAGTGGAAGGGCTGGGAGGTATATACTCCAACCTGTCTAATTCCAGGGTTCACACCATTATCCACTGTGCCTTCAGGTCTTCTGAGTAAGAATAAGCAAACATCTGACCAGGCTTTTTGGAGGATGCCCTTTGGGGGGGGTGCAGAGAATGGAGAGTGGAAATTGTCTTAGTGCTGTTCAGAACCAAGCAGAAAGTTTAAAACTTCAAACTCTTAAAGTTGGAAGGAGCTCAGTGACCCTGTGTAAACAGTAGAGAGAAGCTATCTGATTGCTTTTTATAAAAGTAGTCAAGGAACAGAGAGATTAAGTGACATGTCCAAAATCACAATCTGGGGACGCCTGGGTGGCTCAGCGGTTTGGCATCTGCCTTTGGCTCAGGTCATGATCCTGGGGCCCCAGGATCGAGTCCCACATTGGGCTTCCTGCATGGCGCCTGCTTCTCCCTCTCCCTGTGTCTCTGCCTCTCTCTGTGTCTCTCATGAATAAATAAAATCTTTTAAAAACAAAAACAAAATCACAATCTGTTAAAAAGATATCTAGTTTTATTTTTTTCCTCTTCCCCTATGATCCTCTGTTTTGTTTCTTAAATTCCACATATGAATGAGATCAAATGATCATTGTCTTTCTCTGATTGACTTATTTTGCTTAGCATAAAATCCTTTAGTTCCATCCACATCATTGCAAATGGCAAGATTTCATTTTTTGATGGCTGAGTAGTATTCCATTATATATATAAAATAAAAAATAAATAAAATAAAATAAAACAAGATGTAATCAGAGAGGCAGCCAAACAATAGAAAGAAACTGAGGGTTGCTGGAGGGAAAAGGGTGGTGGGATAGGGTAATAACTAGGTGATGGGCATTAAGGAGGGCATGTGATGTAATGAGCACTGGTGTTATTTAAGACTAATGAATCACTGACCTCAACATCTGAAACCAAGAATACATTATCTGTTAATTAACTGAATTTAAATAATTAAAAAATATCTAATTAATGATAGCCTCAGAGTTAAAAACAGACTTCCTTTTGACATACAAAACTTGAAATGTCTGCCAAGGACTCCCCTCCCACCAGAAAAAGAGATGGGACTCTTTGTTACCTAGTTTTGCATGTCTGAAGAGGAAGAAGAGCTGAGCCTGCCTGGCCATTTCTGCTGGACCCAGCCCATCTTTCTCTCATGGATAAAACCAAGGTCTTTGTCAAGCTGCAAAGCTAGCAAACAGGAACTGGCAGGTTTTATTGGAGAGGACAGAAGAGGTGAAATTACAAATAAATTTTTAAATTGTAAAATTCAGTCTAATGTATTCCTATTGGCTATGTAGATGAGATCACATAATATGATAATAATAATATTAAGTTGTTAAATGTTAAATAATGTTTGAGTGCCTGTATCACAATCCTGAGGTTCTGTGTCCACCCCCACTATTTTCAACATAGTAATATGATGCATTCTCATCAGCAATAGCCACTCACTGCATAAATGAGTCACAGGTTCTTCAGGGAGGCAGGTGTAAGTTTTAAAGCCTTGTTCGGCAAGTTAAATAATCATGAAATTATGATGCTGCTACGAAGAATTCCTGGCCAGAGATACCATATATTTCATGAGATTTCAGAAAATATGTATGGTGGGAATTGACTGACCTTTCCATAGCTGAAATATGAGAAGTAAGGAGACAAATGTCTATTTAAAATTGAAGAATACTTTCTGTGGCAGATATCAATATGCCATAACAAGAAAAACCACAGTGGGGAAAGGCACTCAATGATCTGTTGGAGAAAATAGCAGAAACTGGATACCACAGACAAGGAAAATCTGAAATTTGAACATGAAGAGGTAAATATAATTTTAGAAGGAAAACTGAGACTTAGAAGGATCAGATTTGGGACTGAGGTATCAGAAAATAGTGTATCTTCCTCAATATAAATAGAAATTACAGAAAGAAAAAATAAGGAAGAGATGGTGTTTGATTAGAAGATTTTTAAATGGACTAGAAACTCCATGAACTTGATAAGGCAAGCTAAGTACAGAACACTTAAGTGAAACTGAAAAGAGAAACAATAGTTTTCAGATTTAGAATAGTCAAGAGGACACGATTCTTTCTTAAGAACAGATCATAAAACTATTACAGAAGTAAAATTGAGTAGTTGGAAAGCTTCAAATATCTGAACGTCTGTAGAAGTTTTTCCAAGATCATTAGGATAACCATCCTTCTGGACATTTTAACAACAAAGTACTGATGAAGAAGAGCAAGTGTTTTAGGAATCTTGGGAGAATGAGCCTGTGTTTTCATAGAGTTCAAAAACAGCCACCTTCCAATTCTGATCTGTGTCTACACCTTGATTATAAGACTCAACATGTAGGGATGTCTGTTTCATGGTTTTCTTCCCACTAGACTGTGATCTTGTGATGGAAATAGTCTCTCCCAGACCTTTGACTCTCCAGAACCTTTTATATGCCTCACACATTGTAGTTACTAACTAAATCTGTGGAAAAGAGATGATAATATAATAACGGAAGGGAAGGCAATAGGCCCAGAGGGAGAAGGGAACTATCTTCAAAACTTTGCTCAAACATCACGTGTTGCCCAGGAGCACCATAACTGTACCCTCCCACCGTTGTTGATTCATTTACTCCCTTACTGTACCATGCGCTATACTGTTTCTTTTCAATAACACTTACCATCTTTTAACTTACCATATCATTCACTGATTTCTTAGATTTGGTATTTATCTCCTCCAGCTAGAAGTTGAGCTTCTTGGGAACGAGGATCTTTGCTTTTGTACCAATACAAATGAGTTACTTTAGGTAGTAGGTACCTAAAAATATTTGTTTAAAAAGTGAAATAACAGAAAGACTATGTCATAGAAGAGGAATTAAACTTCTGGTGTATATATCTGAAAGTCACAGCTGAAGATACAAAGGAGCCACAATTATACTGATTTGGACTCAATAATTAGACTTAAGAGGAGTGAGAGAGCCTTAAAAACACATGTTGACAGCAGAGCAAAAAACAAATTTAATTTCAAGCTTTAAAAGCAGGGGCGTCTGGGTCACTCAGTTGGTTAAGTGTCTGACTGTTGTTGATCTCAGCTCAGGTCTTGGGAAAAAAAAGTAGGGATAAGGATCCACAAGGAAACCATTTTAGGCTGAGCAGGGAGGTTCTGACAGCTACGTATTTTAAAATATCAAAGAATGGAAGAGGAATAGAGGGAGATATAAGGAAGATGCAGGCAGACATAGAGGGCAATGTGGAACTCTAAGAATACCGGAGAGAATACAAGTCCACGTGACCTGTGGATTTTTAGTGTAGTTGGAGCCCCAAGGGATGAGAGACAGAGTGGGGGAAGACAAGATCTGGAAAACAGGAGGCTGTGGAAGAAAGAGGTGTCTTTCAGGTATTTCAAGGATGTTGTATGGAAGAGGACTGTTTCTGTACCATCACAGAAGGCACTAGAACCAGGTTTGAGAAGCTGTTTTGACATCATCTTAAGAATAATTATTTAATAATTAAAACTGCAAGTCTTCATTGCTGAAAAGTGTTAAGAGTTTGCAGGCAGAACTTCTGCACTACATGGAATGGTAAATTGCATCCACTGCCTCTACTGCACCTTGGAATTTCACTGGGCCTTTGTTTGGAATGAGGGTCTGACAGTTTGAGCAAGAGTGTTCTGAAGGAAATGTAGAGGAGATTCCTATAAGTTGAAAAAGTTATTTGTGCAAAGGATTTATTTCTCTCCTGATCCCCATAACACATACCCCTTTTTCTCTTTAATATCACTGGAATCCTTTCAGAAATTCAGAATGCTCACATTTGCCCGTGGACTTTTGGGTCATTGTGCAGCACATTGGACCTTTCCACCTGGCCTTTGCTCAGTAGCAGGCTGCTTCCCTGTTCTACTGCAGGTTCTACCCCATTCACTAAAATTGACCTTTCAAGACCAGTGACAACTGATACAACCTGAGGCAATATGTCCCAACATTTTAAATAACTTGTAAAAAGCTCAGTTCAATTATGTATGGACAAAATGCAGCTCTGACATAGACATTCTTTGGATAGGGAGTAAATTGACTGACTCTGCAATCACAAGTTTGTTGAAATAAAACTTCCATTATAGGCTTTAAAACTCAGGAAATCCTTCCTCTGGATGTTTGATATTATACTACTTAAAATGAGGAACTTGATTTTAAGCATGTTCAAAACTGGAAACTCACAGCAAAATTCTATTTTATTTTATTACACTAACTCAACAAGATTACAGTCTCCTAAGTATTAGGCACTGGGTAGGGAGAGAATGTGCAGCAGTGAATAAAATAGACATGATCTTTGTTCTAATAAAGGGTTCAGTTGAGTAGGGCTCAGGAGAGAATTAAGTATAAGCAAATACATATGCAAATATAGCTTTAGAATAATATTATTTAAAAAGAAAAGAAAAGGGTACCATGTGGGAGAATTAATATGGCCACTTACCTTGGATTGGATAGCTAGGAAAAGTCTTTTAGGCTAAGTCTTAAGAGAAGTCAGCCACTACAGAAGACCATGAGGCAGAAAATGTTTGGTCTGTTTAAGGAACAAACCAGTGTGGCTTCAGCCTGGTGATCAATGGGGAGTGTGGCTTGTGATAAAGTTGGAGAGACATGCGAGACCCTTCAAGGTCATGCTATATGTTTGTATGATAATTGCAGTGAAAAGACATTAAAAGATTTTTAGGAGGGTGGTGACATAAGCCAACATATTTTTAAAAGATAATCCTGACTGCTTTATGAATAATATCTTGAGGGCAAGAGTGAAAATGGCATGGAATAGAACTAAGAGAAATAGATAGGAGATCTGTTTTAGAGGTAGAATCAATTGAATTTTATGATGATTGAGTGAGCAGAGGCATACACTATAAAGGAAGGAATAATAAAGGATGTTCTGATTTTCAGTTTGAGCAAGTAGTTCGCTGATGAAGTCATTTATTAAGAGAGGGAAGATGAAATTTCTGTGGGATAGCAAGACTAGTGTGAGAGATCTGAGATATTCTAGTAGTTGATGTCAAGTAGGCAGTTATCAGCTCTGAAACAAATAAGAGATCTGTACTCAGTAATCTATTTGAGTGACTGTATATGGCTTTTAAAAGTGGAAATGGAATTGATCATCTAGGGGAAATATGAGAGAAGGGAGCCCAGGACTGAACCCTAAGGATGCGTTGAAGATGTTAAAGGTAGAAATTTGATAGAAAAGGGGCGCCTAGGTGGCTCAGTTGGTTGAGCATCCAACTCTTGGTTTTGGCTAAGGTCATGATCGAAGTCCTGACATGGAGCCCCACGTGAGGCTCTGTGTGGAGTCTGCTTGTCTCTCTCCCTCCCTCTCTTGCTCCTTCTTTGGCTGGCTCATGCATGTGCAAGCTCTCTCTCTTTTTCTCTCTCTTCCTCAAATAAATAAGTAAATGGAATCTTTGGAGGAAAAAAAGAAACTTGATAGAAGAGGTGAAGTCAGCTAAGAAGGTTGATGAAGAGGCATAATGAGGAAAATTATAAGAATGTGACATAAAAACAGTCAAGAGAAAATAGTGCTTTCAGATTGAAAGAGTAGTCAGTTCTGTAGAATGTTGCTCAGGGAGCCAGTAAGATGAGGACTTCAAAGTCTCATTGGATGTTCTAAAGAACAATTTTATTTTTAATTTATTATATTTTTGTTGGTCTACTCTTTTATAAGTCAGTTTGTGTCTCTAATTTAATGTGTTTGTGTGTGTGTATGATAACCAAAGTTATTTATTTCCTTATTTTCCCCACTGGCTTTATTCTCCTGTTGAATGCTGTACTTTTCCAAAATTATGTGTTAGAATGTGATAGTCTTACAATTTTTAAAATTAATGTCCCATGATCTGAAAGTGTGGCAGTCAAAACAGGAGTACTTAAGCTGTCTTTGTTTTGCTTTGGTGCTGATATCTTAAATGCTTTTAGCTTTGTGTACATGTTCTAAATACATCCTAGTCTATTATTATATATTTATTTTTAATTACATAGCATTACTTGATTTGTTTCCTTAGCTTTTCTACCTTATCAATTCAAATAATAATTGAGATTTACCTAATGGTCAGTTAATTAATAAATGATACTATCTACTACTTCTGCTTAGCACCGTACATGGACGTGGTGGCATTCAATAAATATTTGTTTAAATTGTTTAATAAAGACTAGTTGAATGGCCTATTAATTCTATTAAGCTAACAATCAGTTCTCTTTGTTAAACACTTTCAATAGATTACCTTTTCACAAGAATGTATTCATTGCCCCTTCACATAAATTTTTGTAAATAATTATTCAATATACGTAAATGCAAAAAGGTTTTAAACTCAGTTTATTTTGGCTTCACCAGATCCTACTACTTGTGGATGTGTAGCCTTTTATCTTCCTTATACTTTCCCAAATATGAAATGGGCTCTAAACTAACAGGTTTTATGTTTTAGAGATGAATTGGTAGATTTTTCAAAAATACTTGAGAGAAAGTTACTGTATAAAACAATTGGCATGCGTTAGATCTAATATCTAAAAACATGAGAAAAATTAAACCATGAGAAATGCCTATTGTAGGTGCCAGAAAAGTTTTTCATCCCTATGTTACACTACTGTTGACAGTCAATAATTGCTTCATTGCTATAAATTTTTTTAAAGATTATTTATTTATTCATGAGAGACAGAGACAAAGAGGCAGAGACACAGGCAAAGAGAGAAGCAGGCCCCACGCAGGGAGCCTGACGTGGGACTCAATCCTGGGACTCCAGAATTATGCCCTGGGCCAAAGGCAGGTGCTAAACCGATGAGCCACCCTGGGATCTCTGCCATAAATTTTTAAAATAGGCACATACAGAGAATATTATAGAAAGCATATAATTGGAAGAATTTTCTTATAGTCACTGATCATTATAGTAAGAAATACATGTTGATAATAGATTCTCAAAGGATTATTTAGTTTCCAGTGTTGTTATACATTTTTCTTAATGCATCCCATCATGGGATAAAAAATATGATCTTTCTCCCTCACAAAAAAAGCTGTGTTAAAAGGAGGGATGTAATATGCAGAGACAAAGAGGACCCTCAGTTATGGAGGGCATTTCCCTCTGGTCATTCAGGTCAAAAGTTCAACCACAAGGCAGTGAAGCAGAGGAGACTTGATGGTTTGACAAACCCCAGGTGAGCACAGGATCAGAGCAACACAGTGAGATTGGGAGTAAAGTTGAGATAAAACTAAAGATGGAGGTAGGGTTCCGATCTAAGAATAAGGAGGTGAGTTCTAGCTCTGCAAAGACTGGAGCAGACCGTGTCTTAGATGGTTGCTGAGGAGCTGTTCACCTCCTGTGATGACTATGTTATTTACTCCAGAATGGGATACTTCTACCGCATGCACCTCCTATGTGGCTATAGAAGGCAGAAAGTGTACCTTTGTCACCCAATCCTTATCTGTAATCTGAAGTTGAGAATAAAAATGAATCCATTTTAAAAATGAATTTTAAAATAGGATATTTTTATATTGTTTTAAAATTGCAGTTATGTTGAATTGCGACAAAATGTGTAACAATTACATTTTTAAGGTCACTGTCCTTGAAAAGTATCTTTTAGTGTTTATTCAGACACCATATAAGATTTTTTAATATATGAAGTTTTTATTATTGCCTCACCAGAGAACCTGTAAGACGTTGCCTTCATAATGTGAAACACAGTATTATTTGAAATGAAATTAGGAGCTAATAACATGAATCATGAAGCAACAGCTTTTTTCTGGATGTTAAATCAGTGCCAGATAATCGCAGACATAAAAAAATAAATGCATAACATAAAATTAAGGAACTCAGAGATTCTATACCACAGTTTTTCTGTGTCCAAATGCTGATAGTGACTAGACTATAAATATTTTCAGAAAAGCTTTTTGGATAGTGTTGCCAAATCTTAAATATATATATTTGGATACTTTTTTAGTCTATAAATCATGCATCAAGACTGTGGATCCTCCTCAAATATCTTTTCACAATTTGTTGTCAAGTATGGGAAAGGCAGGTGGGATTTGAAACACTATTCTGTTAAGGGTTTGAATGGCTGGGATTGCCAAGCCAAAGAATCCAAGTTATAACGCAGTGTTCTAGGAGAAGTATTACAGAATATTCTACTCCCTTAATGTAGAACACATATTGATTTGCCTCTCTTTATAACTGCTTGTATTTATTAGAGAGTTTCTGTATGACACTACAGATTTACCTCTGAGACTGTTTGCCCTGGGGAATAGTCCCCTGTCTTGTTAGACTTGAGCTTCTCACCTTATTGTGGGAGTATACATAATGCACGATGGAATCATTAGGTGGAATCAGCTTGAACTGAATTTTAGGAAGGAAACATGTTTATTCTGTATTGTTATTTCCTATTATGAAGTTTCAAATCAACAAGACCGACAAACTGTTATTTCCAGACGCCTTTTTTAACATAGAGTGCCTGAGATGAGAATCAGCTGATGATGATTTGCCTAGTTTGGTTTTCAAGTTTGCCACTTGGCACATGGTCTGAAACAGTTCACCGAATGTACCGAGCAACACAGAGATCTACTTTCAGGCAGCAGTTCACTTATGCCCAATCTAGGTGATGTTTGACCTGGATCTGTATACAGGAAGATTCTCCATAGGCTTTTTTTTTTTTTTTTCCAATATGCTATTAAAGATCGGGCGGTTTTTAATGCTTTGACAGAATCCTCATTCTTCTCTACTGCCTTTGGTCTTTGTTTTTTAGCAACTTTAAATGAATTTGTTGCAAATCTTCTGCCTTTATATATGATGAAAAATAATTAAGGTGCCTACAATTAATAAGTTAACTGGACAGTTGAGTCAAACTACCTGTGAAAACTGTTGAATTCTCCATTGTATGTCAGCATGATATCAAGCAGCACTAAAATGTATCACCATTTAGATCTAACCAATATATGACTCAGTTAAACAAAATGTGCTAATCAGAGTCTTCACTGCCATGTGTGTTGAAGTGAATACATGAAGTTTAGCCAGTAAAGAAAAAGAACAAAGAGGAACAAGTAGGAACTAGATTTACTTGTGATTAAGGAAATACCTCTGTTTTCCATGCATAAGTAATTATTATTCTCATCACACTGTGGTGTAAAGAGGAAATGAATGATGAGTAAATGAATACCGAATAAATAAATTAATGATGAATAAATGAATAAGGCAGCTTAAATGCACACACTTTTAATAAATATTGTGTAGTTTGGGGCATTGGTACCTGAAACTTACGTAAAAGTTTTAGATCTTGCTGTATGTTTATGCAAATGTTTATGCTCACAAAATCTTAAGATGCTTTTGATTTCATAACGATATGGGACATTACTAGGCAATGTTCATCTAGAATTCCAAGGGAGTTACAGTAGAAGAAATACTTCTCTCTTCTCTCAAATGTTTGGAAATGTTCTTCTAACATTACTACAAAGGTCTTGTATAAATTTATCACAAAGCCAGAACATGGGTTAGAATAGTAGAACAGAATACAGGAGCAAGGAGCACCTCAAACTTGGAAACCATCCTTGCCACTAATGCTACCCTGAAGGACTAGAAAGAGGGAGGTCCTCATGAGAAGCCCTAACCCTTACCCACTTTCACATATCCAAAATAGGCGTATTTAGTTGGTATTATGGTTAGGATAAAGAGACTTCTGTTTTCAAAGTTGGTCACCCCATTTTCACCTCAAACAGTCTTCAAAATGCAGCTCAGATATCTTTTCTTCTGTGAAGGCTTCTTTGGCCCATCTAAATAAAGTTGTCACTTCCTGTTTTTTGTCACCAGAGTGCCTAGAACTTATCACAAATATACTACTTATTCTCCTATACTGCATTTATTTGTTTTTCTTGTCTGTGTTACCCTCCCTATCTCCTACCACCAGACTCTGAGTATCTTGAGAGGCAAACACATGTTTTGTGTAATTCTTACCAAAGATCCTAGAAAAGAGGCTTGCATCTGGTGCCCAGTAAATATCTGAATGCTTGAGGAAATGAAGTGTGAAGGTCATCACACATTAGAAAGGAAACTGTCTGAATGATTGAAACATAATGATATTTCATAAACTTCTTTTTTCCCTGGCCCTAGACAAGTTTTGGTAAATGTCACTTTTTCTAATCTACCTGTCAGTCTCCAATTATCATTGAATCATGCTTGACCTTATCAGTGAAATAAAGTGTTTCCTTTTTATATGAATATTTTAGTTTTTCTTTGAAACTGGCATTTCACATGACTGTTGTAAAACTTGTGTAGATGGTATGTAGAAAGTATATAGAAGGTACGAGCATTCTTTTTCTAAATTTTGGCTTATAAATGACTCCATTTTATTTTGGGAAGTATACTTTGAGGGGCTACCAAATACCAATAAGTTACAAATCTCATGAGGGTATATTTCCTATTTTCTCTGAGGCTGACTTCATATGGTTCTGTCTGAAGTCATCCCTGTACACTGACTCCTAAAATTATTGAGACATTTAGTAAGAGTTTTGGATTCCTGGTGAGAGCTAAATGAAGATTTACATAAATATGTCATATAATGAGACAGAACTACTGTGCTAAATCTTCTTTGTTATGGATGGAAAAACATTTCTTATTGGCAGCCCCTTGTCTAATACTGATATCAGAAGGTTCTCTTGCGCCATGTTATTTAGCAGTTAATAGTATCGATTATACAATCATCTGAGTGGCATAGTCGGTTGAACATGGACTCTTGGTTTCAGCTCAGGTTGTGATCTCATGGGTGTTGAGATGGAGCCCCTCATGGGACTCCATGCTCAGCAGGGAGTCTGCTTGAGATTCTCTCCCTCTACACCTCCCCCAATTGCTCTTTCTCTCTCTCTTTAAAATAAGTAAATATTTTTTAAAAAACAGTATGGATCATACAGCCAGAAGACCTGGATTCAAATCCTGGATTTGCTACGTGTGATATTGGGCAAATTATATGAGTGTTCATCAAACTTCATGGGCTTAAATTCTGGTTTCATTTCTTTTTTTCATTTTAAGATTTTATTTATTTACTCATGAGAGACATAGAGAGACAGGGAAGCAGAGACACAGGCAGAGGGAGAAGCAGGCTCCATGCAGGGAGCCTGACATGGGACTTGATTCCGGGACTCTAGGATCACGCCCTGGGCTGAAGGCAGGCGCCAAACCGCTAAGCCACCCAGGGATCTCTTGTTTCATTTCTTAATAACCTGTGTGACCTTGGGCAGGAGCTTTGCTCTCAATGTCTTTCAGTTTTCTCTCATCTTTTTTTTTTCAGTTTTCCCATTTATAAAATGAGGATATTAATAATCATATGTCTCTCATGTGTGTTTATTAGGTGAATTCATTTTCTGATTATGTACAATTGTTTAGAAAAAGACCTGGAATATAGTGGGATATAAATGTTAGGTTATTCTACTAGAATGCGAGCTGCATAAGGACTTCATTGTCCGTTTTTGTTCACTGTTACATCCCCAGTAACTAGAATAGTGTCTAGCACGTGATAGGCACTTAACATATATTTATTGAATTAGTGTACATTGCTTTTCCTGTCTATGAAATGAGAATAATGAGAGTAGCTACCTTATAGAGTGTTTATGAGCATTAAAGGAGGTAATGCTTATGAAGAACATAACACAAGCTATTATCATTATTACTATACATACAGGGCCATAAGTAGTATTAGAATCCAAATATTTGTTCTTTCCCTATATCATCAAGCTATTCTGCTTTTTTGACTTGTAACTTTGATCTTAAGAGTTTTTAATCCTTCATTCTTCAGTGAACTTTCACTATTGTTTTTTAGCCTAATTAAGAAATTAATTTGCTTACTCCCACGGACATTTTCTGTCATAGATAAAGGCAAATATTATCCAAAATCTCATTACTGAATAATGAAAATGCTGATCCTTTAATGTTTCTTTTTTTATCTTCTTGTATTCTAGACATCTTTTGATTTCATCAACCTTTTGTGAAAGTTTCAGGTTGCCCAGCTGCTAAAGTGTACCATCTCCTATTCACTTTGTAAATCTGCTGAGTAAACAACCAAAACTTCATTGTAAAACTGAAAAATCACAAAGGCTTACCATTTATTTGTACTATGTTGACATTAACCAGGGGATGAGAGAAAAGATTGTATAGTTTGGATTTCATATTCAAGTCAAGGGTAATTGCCCAAGACTATTAAATACTTTTAGCGATCTGAAGTCAATAGAAATGTTGACTATATGGATTTGATCTCTCAGAACTTAAATATGAAGTTATTTTATGACAGGAAAGAACATATAATTTTAGGATTCTGAGAGTTGGTTTTGAATTAAAAAAACAAAATATATCCATAAATATTTCTATTTAGCATAGAATCATTGCTGTAAGGAAGAATAATTCACAGTGGCAAAAGTAATTGACTTCAATTGTGAAGACTGGAGTAGGAATCAATTTCCATGTTATCAAAAGCAAATGTATACTAAGAGGCTAGTCTGAACTAGCATGGCTCTAGAACCCTGAACAATTCTAGCAACCAATCATTTCTGGGTTGGCTGGAAAACACTATATGGTGACAGAATTGCCAGATGGGTACTTTTTCTGTTTCTTTTTAGCGTATCTACCTCCGGGCCTTGCTGTTTGTTTTCTCTACTACTTCTCTCAGGGACTTACTTCTTTTTCTTCCTTTCCCTTTATTAGATCATTTATATTCTCATCATCCTCACCTACATCATCTCTAGCATAGAAAAGGGCAGAGCTGCCAAAGCACAACTGTGTTCCTGATTGAATTAATCTGCAGTCTAGACACTATATAACTACTTTATGTAAGAACTGTTTTATATATCCACTTAAGTGACCAAGTCTCTATTTCAGGAATTAACTAATTTAATATACTTTAAAATTTTGGTGATTTTTTTTTTTTTGAGAAACTACTAAAACATCAGAGACATAAATGACATGTATTCTAGACCTGTTAGAATTGATGGCTATGATTTGATTTTAAAAAGCAAACAGGACAGCCCAGGTGGCTCAGCGGTTTAGCACTGCCTTCAGCCCAGGGTGTGGTCCTGGAGACCCGGGATCGAGTCCCACGTCGGGCTCCCTGCATGGAGCCTGCTTCTCCCTCTGCCAGTGTCTCTGCCTCTCTCTCTCTCTCTCTCTCATGAATAAATAAATCTTAAAAAAAATAAAATAAAAAATTTAAAAAAATTAAAAGCAAACAGATTTAACATTGGTATATAGTTAGAATAAACAATATGGTTCTATTTTCAATATTTATTCTCTCTTGAATCAAATAATTTACTGTCTAGTTCATACTCTATCATCTATTTTTGTATAAGTATACGTGGTATGAGACACCTGTGATACAGTATACAGGGCATTGAACCTGAAGTCAGAGCCCCTGAATTTGAGTCATGTTCTGCCACTTTTTAAAAAAATTTTATTTATTTATTCATGAGAGACACAGAGAGGGGCAAAGACACAGGCAGAGGGAGAAGCAGGCATCATGCAGGGAGCCTAATGTGGGACTCTATCCCAGGACTTCAGGATCACACCCTGAGCCAAAGGCTGGCGCTGAACCTCTGAGCCACCCAGGCGTCCCTTATTCTGCCACTTTCTAATTAAGCAAGTAATTTAATGTTATTGAGTCTTTACTAGATCATTTGTAAAGAAGAACTAATGATGGCATTCTCGGGGTTTACGTAAGAATTAAGGAGCATAATTGGTGTGATACATTTCATATTCAACGAATAGAATGCTATAATAATATATGCCAGCTATATTTATATATATTTTCTTCAAAAAGACGATTTTTATATTTAATGGTAGAACCTATTTTCAAGGCTACATTGTGCTTTTAGAAGGTAATTTATTGTGTATATTTGTGACTCACGTTTTCTCTGATTATATTTGGATGAATAAGAAAGTTCTAAATAATTCAAATATAAGATTATAATGATTCTGGAGTTACACTTAGTTTTATATAATGAAACTATCTAATGGCCCATCATTTGGGAACTACATCCAAAGCCATCTGAATATGTATTCTGGTATGGAGGAGGGACATGTGTAATCTTTTATCAGTGATAAAAATGGTTTATTTTTTATGTGAATTTTTAAATTCCTTTGGGAGTAGGAGTACTTATATCCAAATGCAATAAGAAATAATCAACTTGCTGAAAATCTGTAAACCAAAACTATGATTTATATAATATTGATTATACATAGGCAAGCAATTGAGCATAGGACAAAAAGAAGTAGAATTATAAATGTTCTCAATAAGTTCAGTGTATGCCACAAACTGTCATTCAAGACTAGAAGCCTCTATCTATGATTGTGCTTTGTCTCTTTAATCCCCCTGTGCCAACATTCTGCTTTTTCCTTAAAGCTTTCTTCTTGAAATAAGGTGATTTTCTTCTTTCTTCTTTAGTTCTCCCTACTTCTCCTTATGCCATTATCTCTAAGATTCTAACTATAGGAAAAAATATCAAAAAGCTTCCCCAGGACAACTATGTTCTAAAACTCTAAGAGGGAATTATACTCCATCAGAAATAGGTGCGTCTGGACTATTCTCGACTAACTTCATGGTCCAGAAAGCCAGTTCATTGACACAGAGAGGCAGGGCCCAAACAACTCAGACATGACCACCGTTTCAGGTTTTATATTCCCTTTTCCCCTGCAATCACCAGTAGAAACCCAAGATATTCCCCTCCAAAGTTACTTTCAGCTGTCATTCTGATGTCCCTGGATGCCAAAATAAGAGTTTCCACCCTTGGCCAATTTGTTTTTCTAGGATTCTCCTACTGAGGCCTTCTTCCTTGATACTTCCCTCTTGACCCACTCTGACCGACCTTTTTTTAAATTAGACTGTCCTATCCCTCTTTTTTTTTCCTCATTTGCATTTATCCCCTTTTTAACACTATGTAATTTACTGATTTACTGTATCTGTCTCCCCTACTAGAATGTAAGCTCCACAAGAGTAGGGATTTTTTTATCTGCTCTGATCATTATCGTGCCCTAACTGGTACCTAGCATATGCAAGGGGCTCAAGTGATATTGAGTGTGTGCTTGAACTCCCAGTACATCAAGCAAAGAACTTGTACATATATACTACCTAGGAAATATTTATTGTATGAAAGAACTATTTTTTTAATTTTTATTTATTTATGATAGTCACACAGAGAGAGAGAGAGAGGCAGAGACACAGGCAGAGGGAGAAGCAGGCTCCATGCACCGGGAGCCCGACGTGGGATTCGATCCCGGGTCTCCAGGATCGCGCCCTGGGCCAAAGGCAGGCACCAAACCGCTGCGCCACCCAGGGATCCCGAAAGAACTATTTTAGATGGTAACATTTACGTTTTACAAGACACTTTTGAAGTCCCCTATTACACATACCCAAGAATCCAGCCGAGACATGGTTAGGACTGGAATTGTTGTACCCTACCTTCCCACCCTCCCTAGATAAAGAAACTGAGAGTTTGAGTGGCTGGTGTAAGCCACAAAAAGTGGGATCATCTTCTGACTCCTAACAAAATGAAATTATGGTTGCTTCATAACCTGTGGTAGAGATTTGCAATATATAGAATGTGATGTGTTATTTCACTTCTAAACTGTTTTGTTTCTAGTATGTTTGTGTTGCTTCCAACTTCATGTTAAGAGGATGCTTTTATTTAGATGTTAAAGCCTTTCAGTGTTTACTGTCATTCTTAGCAACACCAGGTAGTAGATTTTTTTTTTTTTTTAAGATTTTCTTTATTTATTCATGAGAAACAGAGAGAGAGGCAGAGACACAGGCAGAGAGAGAAGCAGGCTCCGTGCAGGGAGCCTGACGTGGGACTCGATCCCGGGACTCCAGGGTCTCGCGCTGGGCCGAAGGCAGCCTCTCAAACGCTGAGCCACCGGGGCGCCCCTAGATTATTTAATTTAGAGGAAGAATGCGTTAAACGTCCTGAAATTAAAGCGAAGTTGATAAGCATCAAGGTACTTTTTTTAAGTGTTGGTACTTTTTCAGGCTTTTGGATTTTTTTTTTTTCCTCTGTTGACATTTTAAAAAATAAAGACAAGGCAAAAGAGAAGGCGTTAATGCTAGGGTTTTGTGGACTCTATTACAAATTGGGGAGCCTTGTGTTAGGATTTAAAGAAAATCTCAGTATTTCCCGTCTATGCTTGAGGAGCCTTAACAAATTGTAGGTGAAACTGGGGCAAAGGGCAAGTGCGTGCCCCCCGCGTCCCTGACGGATTCCCCACCGGCTGGGCGCAGGCGGCCGCGGGGGCTGCCCCGGGTGGAGTCGCCCCGGAGCCCGGCGCGCGCCCCGAGGCCGCCGCCCCCGCCCCCGCCCCGCCCCCGCCCCCGCCCCCGCCCCCGCCGCCGCTGATTGGCGGGAGCGCAGCAGCGCGGCGGCCCGCGGCGGGGAGGGGGCGGCCAGACTCCCGCAGCCGCCGCCGCCGGGATCCTCCGCCCGCCCCGCGACACCTCGGACTTGGCCGCCGGTCGCCGCGTCTCCGCCGCCACCGCCGCGCCCCCTCCGCCCGCCCCTCCGCAGCAAAGCGGGGGGCCCGGCAGCCGAGCCGGGCAGGCGGCGTCGGGTCCGGACCGGACCCCCAGGGCCCCGCCGCGCCGCCCGGCCCCCGAAGCGCCCGCGGTCGCCGCGCCCCAGCCGCCGAGACGCCTCGCATCTTGTACCGCGGGAAGAGCGGGTCCGCGTCCAAGATGGGCCGGCAGGGCCTGGGGGGCGCCGGCGCCGCGGGGCGCTCCATGCAGCGCTCCCAGAGCCGGAGCAGCCTCTCCGCCTCCTTCGAGGCGCTGGCCGGCTACTTCCCCTGCATGAACTCCCTGGAGGAGGACGAAGGAGGTGAGGCTGTCCGCGGGGGTCCCTGTGCGCCCCCCGCTCTCGGGGGCTGGAGGGGAGGCGGGGGGGGGGGGGGCGTCGTCCCTGCCCCGCCGGGCCCTCCCGCCCTCGCCGGCTCAGCGGCCGCGCTCGTCGGTGCTCGGAACCAGGGCTCCACCAGCGCGGACTTGGGGAACCGCTTTCCTAGAGAAGTTCATCAGCGTCAAGTGCTGGCGAGTCGGGCGAGGGGCTAGTCTGGGGGGAGGCAAGGCTGCAGCCGCCCGGTGAACCCCTCTATGCTTTTGTTTGCACCCGCAGCCTCCGCGTTAGCATATGGCCTGGAGGACCGAGTACTCAGAAATCAAGGGGAGAGGCGGCAGGAACTTTGAAATGGGAATCTCAGCGTGTGTAAATTCAAGATCCAGATGAGGGAAGAGGTGATACAATGGACAGGTCAAAGGTTGACGGTACTAGAGGCTGGTTTTTGCTCTGGACACTGGAAACCGTTCCCAGGGCATGCAAGGTGCTGTCAGCCTTACCGTGGGTTGTCTATCCCTGGGGTTAAAGGATGTCAGTATAATTAAGCTAAAGAGGAAAAACTCACTCCTTAAACTTCTCACCAAGTGATATTTAAGACCTTCATAAAGTTTTGAGTAACACAGCATAGGTTTTCTTCTTGAAGGACTTTCCAATAAGACTTAACAACTAACACAAAAAAAATATGATTTGTAAATCAAAGTAAAAATTGCTGAATAGTGGCGTCCCAACATTTGAAATACTGTTTATTAATTTATTCATATGCTGGTTGCAAACCGTGTTCGTGTTTATGCGTATGTCCAGAGTAGGCTAGTTATCATCATCATGTTAACTCTATTATTGTATGTAATAGTTTATTCTGCCTTTATTCTGTGACAATCAATGACGTCTTATCAAGATATCTGCACTGAACCCTGATTTAGAAGAAACTAACTACCTGCTTGGAGAAGAGGTAGAAATAATTTTTCTTTTCCCTATTTTTCCCAGTGGAGGGACAGAGAGCTGGAAGATGAGAGGATGAACAATGTCTGGAAAGTGGTCTTCAAAAGAATTCACTAGTTAGAGCTGTCCAGGTTTCTTCTAGCTTACTGCTGCAATATCAGTTTGCTATAGATCACTAAAGGTCTAATAGTAGGGTACTTCCCTAGTTGTGTTCCCTAAAACACAACTTTTAATTTTCATACTAATGCTTTGCTGGTTTTGTTTGTACATTTACATTTCACTTGTTTTCTATAATTAAATGTTTAAAATCTCCAGAAATGTAAACAAATCAAGAAATTAGAAAATCACATTGGGTGAATGAATGGTCACAACTGTAAGCTAAAACTTTCGGTATTTATTATGAGCCAGGCACTGTTCAAAGAACTTAACTGTATTTACTCTTTTAAGTCCACAACAATGTTATGAAACAGTATTTTTATTATCTCTGTTTCACAAAGAGGAAACTGAGGCAGAGAGAAGTTCAGAACTTCCCCATGGTCAATGTCACCCAAGTAGTAGGCAGTAGAGTTGAATATGAACCCAGGCAGTTCACAACACCACCTATGCACCCGACTCTGGGCTATACTGGATTATTATTTGCATATACTTGGTCACAGTCACATACCTAGCAAGTGGTGAAGCTAGAACTCAAACATAGCTGTGCCTGAAAATACATATTTAAATAAAACAAGTTATTATAGACTCAATTTTTAATTTTTATACCAAGTCTTCAGTCTTGAGTTTGCTTCAGACAAACTATCATCATCCTTCACTAAGTTATAACCAGAATTGTTGAATTTATAAAATACCATCCTAAAAAGACAGGGGAAGCTTACATAAACATGAGAATTTTCAAAATTCTTAAGTACATTCATTTAACCTTGGCATACACAGACCTGTCCCGAAGGAAAATCCCATGTCTACACATGGGACATTGGAACAGATTTCTGCCCCACAAATGGTTTATAGAGTTGCCAAGACAAAATGTTACATAAGGAAGCCAATGTTTTCAAAATAAAGCATATAGTTCTCTATAGGTAACTAGAGAGGAAGCTCTCCCCATAAATGAACAGTTTTTCCACTGGGCTACGGTCATTTATACTTATTGTTTTGCAGTATTCCTACCATCCTTGAAAGTCCTGAGACTTTGTAGAGTATTTCAATATACTCTGCAGAGTTGTAAAAGTTAGAAATCACTGCCCTGGAGCAGTGCTTCCCTCCATTTTTTTTTCTATTGAGACACCCACAAGGGGACGCATGTGGACAACATACTCTCATAAGCTTATTCGGGAATATGTTATTATTCTATGAGAATAATAAGATTCTGTTATAACTGCGAGACCCATTCTAATTTGTAAAGAAAAGTAAACCATCACAACAGATGATTTTCATTCTGGTTGAGAACAACTTGTCTAAGAGAACAGTGTAATCTGACTCATGAAACTGATTTCAAATTAGTCTGATTTTAAAGTGATTCTCCCCCCCCCCCCCATTTTTGGTCTTTTCATAGCGCAGTAACTAGCTCAGATATACTCTACCTTCCAGTTCTATATTCTCATCTCATTCTTATGCTACACATCTGGACACTGCCATTCTGCACAAGAAGTACCAAGAAGCTTATTGAAAAACCATATTCTTTTCACTCACTTGTTCATTCAAAAATATTAGGGAGACTATTTGATGTATTAGAAGTAGTAGTCCTTGAATTAGTTGAATTATATTCCCTACCCTTTTAGAGCATACAGTCTAATGGAGATACATATTAATAGGAATAACTATATAATTATAACTGACCAGTGTTAGGAAGGCAAAGCACAGAGTGCAATAAAAATTATAAGAAAACATAATATAGGAGTTAAAGAAGGGTGTCCTGAGAAAGTGAGAGTGAAATGTGACTTTGGACATCCATGATAGTTCTGAGTCCCTCACCTGCTGCAATCAGTGCCTTCCACGCACCTGTGAAAACAATTTGCTCAGAGCCCATGGCCAGGAAGTTGCTGAGCAGGATCCACAATCTGGCTCTGGAGTTTATAATCCTAACTACTCCGTGTATTGTTTCTTCATTATTCTGCTACATTTTCTAGGAACATGCTATGAAGTTGATGACCAGACACAGTACATTAATAATAGTTATCATTTATTGAGCACCCGTGTGCCACATTCCTTTGGTTTCATAATTCTTCAAGAAAGTTATTATTTTCAACATTTGACACATGTGAACACTGAGACTCAGAGACATTAACTTGGCCATGGATTATGAATTTCAATGGTGCTGACTTCATTGAGGATGAAAGGGGAATTACTCTGAGCAAAAGAAGTTAAGATTCTTGATTCTCAATCGGCCTTTGTAGCATCTTTTCTATATGCTTCTAGTTGTTTTTTATGTGATTTTTTTTTTGCTTCCTTGTCCCTAGATATATTCCAAATAACAATTCTCCAATTCTCTGAGTAGATTTTTTTCAGCAAAAGTAATAATAATAGTCCCTTACATGTTACTTAATGGTTTATGAATTATGTTTACTTATTTTATCATTGAATCCTTTAAGTATTAACTTCACTATATCAGCTACTTGCCCCAACATTGAATCCATGAGTCTACATCCCTAATGTAGGATATTTTTATGTGTAGAATTTTTAAACATTTCAGGTAATTCTAAGAAGAAATAAGTTCAAGAAAAAGTGATCATTCTTTTTTTTTTAAGATTTTATTTATTTATTCATGAGAGACACACTCCCACACACAGAGAGGCATAAACACAAGCTAAGGGGATCCCTGGGTGGCCCATCAGTTTAGCGCCTGCCTTCAGCCCAGGGCATGATTCTGAAGTCCCGGGATTGAGTCCCGCGTCAGGCTACCTGCGTGGAGCCTGCTTTTCCCTCTGCCTGTGTCTCTGCCTCTCTCTCTCTTTCATGAATGAATAAATAAAATCGTAAAAAATAAAAAATAAAATAAACACAGGCTGAGAGAGAAGCAGGCTCCCTTTAAGGAGCCTTATGTGGGACTGGGTCCCGGATCCTGGAATCACACCCTGAGCCAAAGGCAGATACTCAACTGCTGAGCCATCCACGTCTCCCAAAAGTAACCATTCTTAATAGGAAAAGCAGTCCCACAAATTCCCACCCATAGATTCAATGGCAAATGGTTATGGTGTTATAGTGTAAGAAAATGGCACATTTTCTAACACTTGATAGATCTGATTTCTCAGAGGCTATTTTAATGTTGTTACTTGTGGTTCTGGGTTCATGATTCTTGTTCAGCTATGTACATATAATATGTGACGAATTTGATTGGCTTGATTTTATGGCCTGTCTTCTTTGGTTAAAATATGGCTTGGCAGGGGGATCCCTTGGGTGGCTTCGCAGTTTAGCACCTGCCTTTGGCCCGGGCGCGATCCTAGAGTCCCGGGATTGAGTCCTGGGATCAAGTCCCACGTCGGGCTCCCGGCATGGAGCCTGCTTCTCCCTCTGCCTGTGTCTCTGCCTCTCTCTCTCCTATCTGTGTATTCTCATGAATAAATAAATAAAATCTTAAAATATATATATGGCTTGGCAATTATACAGAAGAGATCTTACTGATTTAATGCTGTTTAACTGAATAAATGAATTCATTTAATTTCTCTTACATGTTACTAGCTTGAAAATTAAATTACAAGAAAACCACCCAAGAAACAGCAATAGTTTTAAATCACCAGAAAAACTGAGAAATGTTTTTTTGCATATGATAGTGAAGCTATGAGGAATTAATATGAAAGGAACTAAAGAGACTAACACAAAAGACCTATTTAAGAGGCCATGCAACCAATAAAAAGAGTATAATAATTACTGTTTTAGTCTAATCTTTGTATATGGTTAATGATACAATTAATTCTTAGTAAGCAGTCCCATTTGATTAAAATGGAGTATAGCACCTTGCACGTGCTCTATTAAAATAAAAAATTCTTCATATACATAGATGTTATCCTAAGTACAGACATCGTGACTAACCAAGTATCTACTAAATGTCTATTAATTATAGTATATAGTTCTGCCATTCTTTTCAAAGTGAATATCGTTGTAACTGCTATCCATTTTATTTATACTGTTTTTAACATAATATGTGATCTAGACTTTTAAAAGTTCAGTGATCATAGTTTTTGCACATCTTCACAATGCCAATTTTGGGGGCAGATCCTAGATAGACAGTTTTAGTCTGAATATGTATCTTTTCTTAGGAGATCTTATTTTTCCTAGATTATGATTGATTATATATAATAAATAATTTTATAAATGAGTCCATATGATATTCAACAGTAACCCAATATTTTTATATTAGGTTTAAATTCCAGACAGATAAGATGAAGCAAAAAATTTTGGAATTAAAAAAATAAGTGAAAGAATAACTCCATTCAGAGTGCTTATTAAATATTACCTTTTTATATGAGCTTCAGAATTTTTCACTGGTAAGTGTCCAAACAGTATTTTTAAGGTAATTTAAAACTTTAATACAAAAGTCAAGTTTAACCCCAATTTGCTTTCATCCTTCAGTAGATTCACTAAATTCAGAGCTAGTAATGGGGATGAGTTTCCCTATGGAGAATGACTTACGAAAGAAACCCACTAGAAGGTGGTATTGCGTTGCTGCCAAGGACTATGGTTTAGTGTAAATACTTTCTATTGTTCTAAAGTAGGTCCTTATTACTGATCAGATGAGATCACTCTATACATTTGCTCTATCTCATAATGTAACAACGTTTGATACAGACGAGGAGACTTACCTAATGCTATGTATATATAATATTATTTTAATAATTGGAGGAAAAAAGCTATCATAAAAATGATAGGATCAGAGAAGGTTTTGAAGTACCATTTCTTAAGATTTAGGTTTTGCCTAATGAGACTATAATGAAAGGACTGTTTATTTTAGCTATTTTGGTGACCAGTTGTTCCCTTACTATCCTATGAATCAAGGCCAGGTAGGTACTATACATCAGTGAAATAGACCAGATGTAATACAAATGGGAAAAACAAGGACTCTGAAAAGCTGGAGAAAGGTTACCCATCCAAAAGGAATGGTGAGCACTCTATTCTAGCTAATTGATGCCAAATTGAATATCAGCCCAGCATTGGCAAACTTACTCTTCTTTTTTTCCCTAAGAGAAAAACTATAAATCTGGATGTTTCCTTAAAAACTTTAACTTTTACAACATTGGCAGCTAAATGAAAAAATATAAACATTATTTGGGCCAAACAAAACATAAACTGTTGACCAAATGTGTGCCACCAGTTGGCAACTTCTCCCAGGAACCGCTTTCTTCCTTCTCGTTCTTATTGTCATCTTGAGAGTTTAGGACCACATTCGCTCCTTTTTGAAATCTGAGAATCTCTCAAACCTGCTCTCTACCTTCTGTGTCTCCCTTCCAATCTAACTTCCTTGCCTCTGTGTCGATTCTCTTAAATATCATTCTTGATCTTGACACTACACTTTCTCCAAAAACTTCAGTAAATTCCCATCTCCTACTAGATAGTTTCTTTAGCCTGACATTCAAAGTCTTTTACAGTCGGTTTTTTATATATAGCATAGCTTCCTTGCCTTCTAAGGTCCTTTAGGAATCCAGCAACTCAATAAAACTAAGCCTTCTTGCCCTCTGCCTCCAAATTTTTGTTCATGCTTTTCTTTTTATTCTTCCTCTACCACTGTATATGCATCATATTTAATTACCCTTCAAAGCTCAGCTCATATATTGTCTATGAAGTTTTCAGAAACTATATAAGCTTCCGTAGGCAGAGAAAAGGGTGAAACGGGCTTGAAATATGAGCTCCACCTTTTCCTAGTTGTGTGAACTAAACAAGATACTTAATTTCCTTGAGCTTTAGTTTCCTCAGGTTTATGTGATATGTGCATAATAATACTCACCGTGGAGAGATGTTGTGAACTGCATTGTCATGGTTATTATTCCCTTATGATCCCGTATCAAAATATGTTTACCTTGTTCTAAACTAGATTTGTGCTGTTCAATATGGGAAGCACCAGTCACTTGGCTGTTTAAATTTAAATAGATTGAAACCAAATTAAATTAAAAATTATTTCCAGAGTCACATTAGCCACATTTTGAGTGCTCAGAAGCTACACATGACTAGTAACTACCATATTGGACAGTGCAGAATTACCGAACAATTTCCATCATTCACATAAAGCTCTATTGGACAGTACAGCTTCAGATAATAGCATTCATATAGCATTTAGAATATATTGCCGTGGATTTTCATTATGCATTTACTGACTTACCTCACCTACTAAATTGTAAAATCACGTAATAAGAAACTATGGGATCAAACATCACATATATTTATCTCCCACAGTTCCTTGCACCAAGTAAGTACTTAGCAAATATGTAGTGAATGAATAAATGAACAAGGAGCTGGTTGGTTTCTATGTTCATATCATAGAATAGAAAGAAGCTACTATAGCTGGAAGGGACCAGATTTCTTGAATAACTGTTTCTAATCTTGCAAGAACAAGAGTACTTCAAAGTCTTGTGCTATACCTACAAGTTGGGTACACTTAGCTCCACATAAACTAGGAACATATTTTTCTACTATAAATAACAAACCTGTATGCACTATGTTTCATTTAGGGTGTCTAGTTGTAATCAACAGAAACCAGGTCTAGCAATTTAGATGGAAAAGGTATTTGCTAAAGGATATTGAGTAGGTCACAGAATCTTTAGGAAGACTGGAGATCCTGTGCTAGGGTTTAGGAATGTTTCCCCAAACCATGCTACATAACTCATCTTACAGAACTCCCACTGCTGATTGGGACAGATAACAGTTTGTATTATTGTCAACCTTTGATGTTGAATCATTACCCACTGCTATAAGACCATTCTTGGAAATTATATATTGTGGCCACCACCCTCATTAGAATGGGAGCTTGTGGTGTCTCAGCTTCTTTGTTTCATTAACTTCAGGCTCAAAGTTTGAGCAGTAGTGTCTGATCAGCAGAACCTCAGTCATTGTTCATGCCCTATTTCCAGCCTATCAGACAGGCTGGAAAAAATGATACCAATTTTAGTGTCTACAATTAAAGGGTGGGTTATTTCTCACACATAGGAGAAGGGTTAAAATGTGAGACAAAAACATTAACAGATATCTACTTAATAATATAAAAAGAATTACTGGTGGAAAAAGCCCATTAAACCCAAACTAATTACCTATTTTTAATATTTCTAGATACTAGTTTGCTATTGGGTTATTTTCCTCTTTGCTCAGTAAGCATAAACAAATAAGATGGGAAAAATCTATACAAGAAGGCTAAGGTAAAGACTATAGCTCTCTTAATTTTAACTTTTTCTGCAGATTTGGCTACCCAAATATCCATGCACACTTTTATCTTGCATTTAGAGCATAGTCATCCCTCCTTAGAAAGACAGCCTTAAAACATCATTCATTTACTGCATGCAAATTGAAATCTAGGGGGCAGCCCTGGTGACTCAGTGATTTAGTGCTGCCTTCAGCCCAGGGCGTGATCCTGGAGGACCCGGATCGAGTCCCACGTCAGGCTCCTTGCATGGGGCCTGCTTCTCCCTCTGCCTGTGTCTTGGCCTCTCTCTCTCTGTGTCTCTCACAAACAAATAAATAAAATCTTAAAAAAATATTAAATCTAGGATCTTTGAGTGATATGTAGTTCTCTTTCTCATACTCAAATGGAGCTTTTCATGTCACAGTGACCGGTAAACCTAAAGCTAAGTTACCTGCTTAGAATACATTCAATTTAAATAGTAGAGTAGCAACAGGATAATGAAAATCAAAATTCTCATTTAGAAAGGAGAGAAGAGGGGGGCACCTCAGTAGCTCAGTCAGTTAAGCATCTCCCTTCTGCTCAGGTCATGATCTTAGGGTCCTGGAATCAAGCTCCAGTGAGGCTCTCTGCTCACTCTGCTCCCCAGGGAGTCTGCTTCTCGGTTTCCCTCTTCCCCCCACACTGGCTCGCTTTCTCTTTCTCAAACAAATAAATAAATAAAATATTTGTTAAAAAAGAATTGTGTTTAAAAAGAAGAAAGGAGAATAGGAAACATAAAAAAATGAATTAGCCACAATATCAAATCTCACTTGGGAGGAATTGCAAAAATTGACAGACTGCATTCCTTGGTTTACTCATCTGGCAACCTTGGTTCTGTTTTCTGCAAAGTATTTCTTTGCCTTTATTCTTCATTGGCCACAAAGATTTGCATTGAAGGGGGTAGGCTATATAGTATTAATAGCCTGTTTCTGCTAGTGCATATTAAGAAACTCAATAGTTACCTTGAGAGTTGAACAAACTTTCCTAAATGGCCTTAGTCCTTCAAAAATTCAATAGTCATGCAGTCTATTTAATTCCAGTCAGTTTCAAGTATGAGTAACTCCAGACAAACATCTCACGTGACAAAGATTTTTAAGCCTCAAGATTCTGTACCTTTAGTTTGTAGCTTCTGTGCCCTGCCTGCTTCTTTTGCTTTCAGCTTAGTGGCATCCACCTTGATATCACCTGAAAACAGTGGGTTTGTGTGGGAAGAAAACCCCTTAATCCGTTTTTTTTAATAATAAATTTATTTTTTATTGGTGTTCAATTTGCCAACATACAGAATAACACCCAGTGCTCATCCCATCAAGTACCCCCCTCAGTGCCTGTCACCCAGTCACCCCCACCCCCCACCCTCCTCCCCTTCCACCACCCCTGGTTCGTTTCCCAGAGTTAGGAGTCTTTATGTTCTGTCTCCCTTTCTGATATTTCCTACCCATTTCTTCTCCCTTCCTTTCTATTCCCTTTCACTATTATTTATATTCCCCAAATGAATGAGAACATATAATGTTTGTCCTTCTCCGATTGACTCATTTCACTCAGCATAATACCCTCCACTTCCATCCACGTTGAAGCAAATGGTGGGTATTTGTCATTTCTAATGGCCGAGTAATATTCCATTGTATACATAAACCACATCTTCTTTATCCATTCATCTTTTGATGGACACCGAGTCTCTTTCCACAGTTTGGCTATTGTGGACATTGCTGCTAGAAACATCGGGGTGCAGGTGTCCCAACATTTCATTGCATCTGTATCTTTGGGGTAAATCCCCAACAGTGCAACTGCTGGGTCGTAGGGCAGGTCTATTTTTAACTCTTTGAGGAACCTCCACACAGTTTTCCAGAGTGGCTGCACCAGTTCACATTCCCACCAACAGTGTAAGAGGGTTCCCTTTTCTCCGCATCCTCTCCAACATTTGTTGTTTCCTGCCTTGTTAATTTTCCCCATTCTCACTGGTGTGAGGTGGTATCTTATTGTGGTTTTGATTTGTATTTCCCTGATGGCAAGTGATGCAGAGCAATTTCTCATGTGCATGTTGGCCATGTCTATGTCTTCCTCTGTGAGATTTCTGTTCATGTCTTTTGCCCATTTCATGATTGGATTGTTTGTTTCTTTGCTGTTGAGTTTAATAAGTTCTTTATAGATCTTGGAAACTAGCCCTTTATCTGATACGTCATTTGCAAATATCTTCTCCCATTCTGTAGGTTGTCTTTTAGTTTTGTTGACTGTATCCTTTGCTGTGCAAGAGCTTCTTATCTTGATGAAGTCCCAATAGTTCATTTACACGTTTACTGCAATCCCTATCAAAATACCATGGACTTTCTTCAGAGAGTTAGAACAAATTATTTTAAGATTTGTGTGGAATCAGAAAAGACCCCGAATAGCCAGGGGAATTTTAAAAAAGAAAACCATAGCTGGGGGCATCACAATGCCAGATTTCAGGTTGTACTACAAAGCTGTGGTCATCAAGACAGTGTGGTACTGGCACAAAAACAGACACATAGATCAATGGAACAGAATAGAGAATCCAGAAGTGGGCCTTCAACTTTATGGTCAACTAATATTCGACAAAGGAGGAAAGACTATCCACTGGAAGAAGGACAGCCTCTTCAATAAATGGTGCTGGGAAAATTGGACATCCGCATGCAGAAGAATGAAACTAGATCACTCTCTTTCACCACACAGAAAGATAAACTGAAAATGGATGAAAGATCTAAATGTGAGACAAGATTCCATCAAAATCCTAGAGGAGAACACAGACAACACCCTTTTTGAACTCGGCCACAGTAACTTCTTGCAAGATACACCCTTCATCCATTTTGGTCAGCAATCTCTTTTTTCCCCTCTTGAATGTCAAAGCCCCACTTATTTATTCCTACAAGTTTCTTCCTGCAAGTTTAGGATAATTTCACTTTATTCCAGTCATTTTTCAAATAAGGATTTCTATGGCATTTTACAGTTTTCAAAACTATTTCACATAGATTATAATATCTTCGTTCATCACTACTTGGGCCTCTCTGTTCTATTTCATTGATCTATTTATTCTTTCACCAATATGATATTGTCTTGATTACTGTAGCTTTATGTAAGTCTTGAAATTTGATAGTGTCAGCCCTCCAGCTTTATTCTTTGCCTTCAGTATTGTGTTGGCCATTCTGGGTCTTTTGTCTCTCCATAATAAGCTTTACGATCTTGTCAATATCTACAAAATAACTTGCTGGGATTTTGATTGAGAATGTGTTGAATCTATAAATCAAGTTGAGAAGAACTAACATCTCAACAATATAAAGCTTTCATATTCCTGAACATGGAATATCTCTCAACTTATTTAGCTTTGATTTCATTCATCAGAGTTTTGTAGTTTTCCTCATACCTAATATTATTTCACTTTTTTGTATGTTCATATAAATGTTATTTTTCTTTAATTTCAAGTTCCATTTGTTCATTGCTGGGATATAGGATAGAAATTGACTTTTGTTTATTAATCTTGTATCCTGCAACCTTGCTATAATAATTTATTATTTCCAGGAATTTTTATATCTGTTTTTTTTTTCAGATTTTCTATATAAGCAATCATATCATCTGTAAGCAAAAACAGTTTTATTTATTCTTTCTCAATCTGTATAGTTTTTATTTCCTTTTTTGTCTTAGTGCAGTAGCTAGAATTTTCAGTATACTGTTGAAAGAAGTTATGAGAAAGAACATACTTGTTTATATTGAATCTCGGTGGGAAAGCTTCGAGGTTCTCCTATTAAATTTAATGTTGGCTTTAAGTTTTTTATAGATCTTTTTTATCAAGTTGAGAAAGCTCTTCTCTATTCCTAGTTTACTGAGTTTTTATCATGGATAGATGTTGGATTTTGTCAAATGTTTTTTCTAGATCTATTGACATGATCATGTGATTTTTCTTTTCTAACGTGTTGATGTGATGTTTCACATTAATTAATTTGTGAAAATTGAACCAGCATTGCATAAGTGAGGTAAATCCCACTTCATCATGGTGTATAATTCTTTTTATACATTGTTGGATTTGATTTGCTAATGTTTTGTTGAGGATTTTGCATCTGTTTTCATGGGAGATACTGATCTGTAGTTTTCTGTTCTTGTGAGAATGTCTTTGTTTTACAGATGAGGATCAAGATACAAAAGGGTCAAGGTCTTCTCAGCTCACATGTTGGCAAATCCATAATTTTTCACTATGTATTTAATACTCTTTGATTACCATGGCATCATTTGGTGAAATCTCCCCTTTTTATTGTGGATAGATCCAAAGTGACATGTTGAGAGATCAAAATGCATATTTATATAATAAGGAAGAGCTACTTCTGGCACATCTTTGAATTTCATCATAAATACATTTTTTTCATCCTTATGGTAATTCTTTTAAAGTTTTACATTTTAATTCCAGTATGGTTAGCATACAGTGTTATATTAGTTTCAAGTGTACAATGTAGTGATTCAACAGTTCTATACATTACTCAGTGCTCATCAAAGTGTACTCTTTAATCCCCATTCCCTATTTCCCTACCCGCCTCCTCTCTGGCAATCATCAGTTTGTTCCTTATAGTTAGGAGGCTGCTTCTTTTTTGCCATCACATTCTTAAAGTCAGAATTTAGTAATAAAATTAACATTTTTCCATATATGATAAAACAAGAAAGTATGAATGATCTGTATCTTAACAGTGTTCATAGAATAATTCAAGTTTATTTGGACATGCAGTGATAACATGAGATAAGGGTTTCAAGTCATTGATTACCCTGGAATCAGAAATTAGTGTCCAAAATAGTAAATAAAATAAAGCCTATTTGAGAAATAAGCATTGGCTTTGACGTTGCTAGGGTTTCAGTTCAAGTTTCACCTGTATCACCTGCCAGCTCATGTAAAGTGACAGTACTAATAACCACCATACAACACTGTTATGAGGACTAGAGGCAGGTAGATTTTATATACAAATCATCTCCACATAGAAGTAAGTCAAGACACAGAAGCTTGCTTTCTTTCTTTCTTTCTTTCTTTTGAATTTAGCAACTGAATTTTTCCCAACTTTTATTGTGAAATATTTTATATTTAGAAAAAGAAAAGTAGTACAGTGAACATCCACTATATAGATGGACCAATTTTTAATTGACTTTATCTTTCCTGTCTTTCCCCTGCTTTTCTCTCTCTCTCTCTCTCTCTCACACACACACACACACACACAATATGTATTTTTGCTAAACATTTGCGAGTTAGGTAAGTTGCACCATATATCTCCTAATTTTTTTTAAAACTACATAAACAATAAAATTAACAAAAAATGTCTATCACCTAATATTTCCTCCATATTTAATTTTTTCAATTATCCCAAAATTGTTTCTTATGGCTAAAATTTTGTTATGTGTTTTTTTCCTCAATCCAGGATCTAGTCAAAGCTTATTCATCACATTTGGTTGTTAATGCATAATCTAAAACAGTACTTTTACCTTTTGTTTTTCATGATACTGGTTTTAGAAGAGTCCAGAGTTGTCTTACAGGATATTTAACAATCTGGATTTGTCTGATTGTTTTCTCTATTTTCTGTGTTTCTTGTAGACTGGACATTAGATCTAGAGACATGGTTAATTTCAGTTTAAGTGCTGCAGGAGATGTAAACTTCATACATCCATCAGTAAACACAATATCAAGTTCTCTCATGCTTAGGCATGCTAAGTTTGATCACTTGGTTTAAAGATGACTACCAAAATAAATAAATAAATAAATAAATAAATAAATAAATAAATAAATATGATTACCAGTTTCCCTCAAAGGAGGAGATGTAAATTTCCCTTTATAATTACTAAGTAATCTCTGAGATAATACTTTGGTACCATGTGAATGGTTTCCCAAAAACATCTCATCAAATGATTTTAACATCCAGTGCTAATCCTTGCCTGAATCATTACCTTGGAAAAAGTGATTTTAATTTAGTTTTTATCTGAAACATAATTGAGCTTATTTTAATAAACTGCTTAAAAATATGTCTATTAATTCTGTCCTTTTACATTATACCGTACAGAATTTAGTATTGATAATTTATTTTCATATATTCAGTATTAATTATTTATGACATGCATATTTTCTATTTTTATATATAGATGAGTATTTTCAACTTATATATATTTTTTTAATGAAAATAAGTGGTTTCATTAATGAGTATGTTTATAGTATGGTAAATTATAATACTGCACATACAAAGAGCAGACTAAAAGGAGTTATAAATGTAAGAGAATGCCAAGAATTAGGGACAATAAAAATCTGTCTCCAAATAGAGTCTAAAGAGATGTGATGATGATAAAAGGTAATGTGACATCATGGATCAGAAAAAAAGTCAGATTAAAAACCAAGGAAATCTAAATAAAGCATAGATTTTAGTCAATAGTTATGTATCAATATTAGTTCATTAACTATAACAAATATGCCATAGCCATGTAAGATGTTAATAATAGGGAAAATTAGGTGTGGAGTATACTGGAATTTTCTGTAATATAATTTCTGTAAAATTTTTAACAATTTTCTTGTAAGTTTAAAGCTATTCTAAAATTAAAGGTTTATTAAACTAATTTTAATATTTTTAAAACATGAATCTGAAGTTTAAGAACAATGATTAAAATTTCTTTTAGCATACTGACATAACAAAAAACAATGAAAGCAGGTTTAAAATAAAATATCAAATGCAGAGTTTTTATTAACAACTGTATTCAAAGTGGCCAATATTTCAATGTGGTTGGAAAAAGGAAGAAATTACAAAAATTTAGAACCCATTAGTTACAAGAGAATGGAAAACTGTTTTAGAGCTACTGTATGTGTATCTGCCAGAATAGGTTAGGATATGCTGTGATAACAAATGACTCAAAATTATTAGTGGCTTAACTCAAAGAATTCTTGTCTGACTCCTTCTGCATGTCCCCTGAAAGGTCATACTTGTGCATGTACTCAGGGACCCAGGCTGATGGAGGTGCCTGTTGCTAACTGCTTCCACATAAAGGAAGGAGGACAAGGTGACTCATGCTTCCATGGTTGAAGCTTCTGCCCTGAAGTTACATGGGCCAGTTTTGTCCATATTTCATTGGTGGAGCAAGTTCACATCACCACACCTAACTTAAGAGGTGCAGGGAAAAGTGAATATATTCAAACAGACCCAGTGTGAATGATTTTGTGACTTCTGCTTATAGTTCATAGTATTCTAGCTATTAAGTACATAACTTTCGTAATAGTTATGACAAAGGTGTTGGAACAAATGGATTTGGGTTAAGCCCTGAAACATTTTTGGAAATCAACTGCTAATTTCTACTTATTTCTATTTTATTTTTTTGTTAATGCAGATCCTGGTTTAACTCAGAAGAAATTATCAGATACTTGCCCCTATTTTGTCCCGACTTTCAGAGGCTTCAGTTACAGTTATTATAGTAAGAAGCCCTGACAAACATAAGTACACAAGCTTTTATATGCAGTTATAGCAATCTATTCATGAGTATCCCGATATTGAGGTCTTGCAGGACCAAACATAAATGAATCAACATCCTTGATGTCTTGATACATAATCCGCAATGGGAAGTTATGTCCACAGTGGCCACCACAGAGATGGGAAAAAGGGCTGAAAGCATTTCTTATACCTGCAAGTTTGAGGAATTAGAGGGGTTAGGTGAATTAAAGTTCAATTTGAAAATCTACTGAAGGGGAGCTAGCCACTCTGGACCTCAACTTTCTCATTGCTACAATAAGGGAGTACATAAACCACAAGGGCACGTTGGATCCCTACAGGTAGCTTCAGAAATTCTACAAATCAGTAATTTTCAAACTTCTCATTTTTAATGCATTTTTAAATTCTTTAAATGTAATGCAAATGACGTCTTTAAATTATACTCACTCTGGAAAATGGTAATTTTTTTAAAAATGCAAAATGAGTGCCTTACTAACTCAAAACACATAAATGGTGACCAAAGCTAAAAATTTAGTCAGTCTCCAAAATCTACCAACCTGTCTTAAACCTATTACCATAAATCGTTTCCCACATTCATGTCAGGAAAATCCTGACCTGTCAGTAAGTCTGCCTGCACATAAGACATGAGGCTGCTCAAGTGAGAGCAAAAGTAGGAATGGGTTCTGTGGATACAAGATTTGGAAAGTTGACATGACATTAGTTTGACATTTCATTTTGAGCCTCATTTCAGGGTTTAGGTAAGTTTCCAGATTGGTAGCAGAGAGGACTTTTTGATTATTGTGGAGTCTTTCAAAGGATTTTCAGGTATTATTAGGGGAAACCAATGATTTGGTTGTTTATTTAATTGAGTGGCTTTCTTTGAATACGGTGGGTGCCAAGTAAATGAGTCATCAGACTAAGCAGAGCAGAATAACAAAAACACCTCCTGGACTTTACTTTCTGCCTGTGATGTTTGGCAATTCAGGAACTTGATTTTAACCTGCAGGTGCCTTTTCCAAATACACTATAGTTGAAAATACCTAACACCACAGTGGTTGGAAGGGCTCTATAACAACATAACCTGGCCCTTAGTTTTACAGTTTGCTACCTGAGTATTTTTAAACATCTCTACATACTCACACAGACACATATATTTTACATGTATATGTATGTGGCATGTGTATGCCTGTATACACACACACACACATATATATATACCTTTTTAAAAATATATATGTATTTTTTATCATGGCTGTTGAGTCCTTATGAATAATTCCAGTTGGGCCACTCCTATGGTCACAATAGGTTATTTTCATAGATCTTGCCATTTATTTATTTATTTATTCATGAGAGAGACACACACAGAGAGAGAATGGCAGAGACACAGGCACAGGGAGAAGCAGGCTTCATGCAGAGAGCCTGATGTGGGACTCCATCGCAGAACCCCGGGATCAAGTCCTGAGCCAAAGGCAGATGCTCAACCGCTGAGCCACCCAGGCATCCCAGATCTTGCCATTTAAAAGAAAATGTATCTAAAAAATTATCTACTGCTGCTTAACAGTTTTCACAACTTCAGCAGCATAAAACAGCACTCATTTATTAGGTCATGGTTCTGGATGCCACATGTCTGGGAGGGCAGAGCATGGCTGAGTTTTCTCCTGAGGGTATCACATGGCTGAAATCAGGTATTGGCTGGCCTGAGTTCTTGTCTGGAGGTTCTGGGCAAAAACTGCTACCAGAGACATTCAAGTTGTTGGTAGAATCTAGTTGCTTGCATTTGGGGGCCTGAGGTCCCTGTGTGTTTGCTGCCTCTCAGCAGCTAGAGGCTGCTTGCAGGTCCTTTCCATGTGTCTCCACAATCTCCAGCCACCAAAGGTACTCTGAATCCCTCATGGCTCTCAGATCTCCCTCACTGACTCTTAGAATTAGCCAGAGAAAGCACTCTGCTTTTAAAAGACTCATGTGGGTATGTTAGGCCCATTCAGATAATCTCCCTATTTTTAGGTCAACTGATTAGTAACCTTAATTACATTTGCCAAATCCCTTTTGCCAGGTTAAGAAACAAAATCATGGGGCCATCTTAGAATTCCACCTGCTACACTAATCTAATGCAGACATCTACGTCCACTGTTAACCAGATTCAGTTTCTAAGTTGGGTGACATGATAGAGCATTTGGAGCATTAAATGTGAGTCACTGCATTTGATTATATTTAGACTAAATTACTTTTATAGTGAATGTCATGCAAAGGATTTGTAGTACTGAAAAATACATTTACTTTTAAATAAGTCTACGTGCATATTAGACTGGGTGACAGGCACTGAGGGGGGCACTTGACAGGATGAACACTGGGTGTTATGCATATGTTGGCATATCAAACTCCAATAAAAAATATATACAAAAAAAGAATAAGTAAATAAAAATTTTAAAAAAATTAAAAAGACGTACATTTAAAAGACATAAAAACCTATCATAAACACGCAACGCAGCATATTGCTTACAGTTTTCTGATTCCATCTGATGACAATGAGTAGCTTTCTCTCCATGTATGCCATTAATCATGATCATACACTAATGACACAAACTCATAGACTTTGTAACTTTACAGCAGAGATCATCTGTCACCACCACCCCTATCCCCTGCCTTTTTCATAAATGAAGAGCCAGAGACTCGAGGTATGACTCAGAGTGGGCCACAGAGTCAGGTGGTCAGTGGTGCAGATTGGCCTGGAATATGTTTTCTGATTCCCTACCTGGTAGTAATAGTAAGGACAGTACCATTTGAATATTTTTTCTGAATCAGGCACTATCCTAAGCACTTCAAGTATATTATTTTTCTTATCACAAAAATTCTATGAGGTAGGCACTACTGTCTTTGCCATGTCATTTGGAGAAAATGGAGTCACAGAGAAGCTAAGTAACTGGTTCAGTGTCACCCAGCTTGTATATGGTTAAGTGGGGATTCAAAGAGAAGCAGTCCGACACGACGGCCTGACCCCTTCACTGTGCCCTGCTCTTTCCACCCCACCAGTGGCTCCTCATGGGGCCTTCCATCTGCAGTTACAGAGGTAGCTGCACTGGCTACCCATTGGTTGTATTTGACAACAAATCCGCAATTAGTGGTGAATTTGGAATCAGAAAACTGTGTATAAACTTCTGTTGTGTCACTTTCTCTGTAAGCTGCTGGGCCTTGTGTATGCTGTGTTTGTAAAAATGAGGATTGTTAGAGTTCTGAAATGAATGCAGTGTTGTTGTTATTCTTGGACAAATGGTAACTGGTTCTCATCACACTGTAATAGCAGGTTTTCAAGTCATTCGTGCTGGGGTGGAGTCACACTGTGAAATAAGAAGGATCTATGTCCTGACACCTTTAGAAATCTCGTTTCCTTTGAAAGTCATGTGTTTCCTGTATATATTCCTCAGTCCACATTTTCCAGCTCCCCTGCAGTGATTCGGCTCACTTGGAGGTGATTTTTCACATGGGCATCCTTCATGGGAAGAGAACAGTACAGCCACATGGAGAGGCCGGGACTAGCCCTTGGCTGGGCTCCTGCACAACAGCCTGGCAACTTCCATGATTCCAGTTCACATCTGAACAGAATGAATGTGACCATCTGGATATCACTGTCAAATAATCATGAATATTAAATTTCTGAGTACCAAGGGTCTCTTCTTCATCCCCATTCTTTTTCTAAAAACATTTTCTCTTTTTTTGTGTATATGTATATTTTCTTCTCTACTATTTGAAAGTAAGTTGCAGACAATATAACATTTCAGCTCTAAATATTTCAGCATGTATTTCTAATGATAAGGAAATTTTTTATAATACATGCCATTATCTACCTAGGAAAATTAATAATTTTCTTATCCTGCCTAATACGCAGTCCATGTTCAGATTTTCCTTATTTGTCCTAAAATTGCTTTTAGAGTGTTTTGCTTTTAGGGTTTCTTGTTTTGTTTTTTCCCAAAAGGAAACCAAAGTATACTCATAGCATTTAATGGTTACATCTCTATGATATTTTAAGATCTGGACCAATTCCCCTACCTTGTTAGCATATTTGCTTGTCTTCATGATACTTTTTGAAGAGACTTTTTTTTTTTTTTGAAGAGACTTTTTGAAGAGACTAAGCCAATTCTCTTGAACAAAACTGTGTTCTGTGTTTGTCTGATTTTTTTTTTATTGTGTCACTTATCTTTTACTCTGTCCTCTGTGTTTTAGAAAACAAGTGGGTTCCAAAGGCCTAATTAGAAACAGATTGTATATTTTTGTCTGGACTAACTTGATAGGAGGTACTGTATGGAGGTACCTATGATTGCCCCACTATTAGAGCTATTAAGTTTGATTAAGATGGTGATAGCAAAAAAAAAAAAAAAAAAAAGATGGTGATAGCTAGTTGCTGTCCCAGTGGTAAAGTACATGCTTACCTTTAATAAGTAGAACTAAATTGTGGAATGATTTTTGGGGGGCTCCTATGAATAACATTTCATCTAATGCTGTTACCATCTACTGATGTGCCTTATCTGAATCATTTATTCCTTTGGAGATTGAAAATTGGTCATTTTACATTTTTATCATTTCTTTTACATTTATTAAATGTATTTAAACTAATATTTCTCTGCAAAGAATAGCCTTCCCTCATCAATAAGGGATGCTTTTGATTGTCTTATAGTTCATATCAGTACAACATGTTTACCATCAATTTCCTAAAATATCAGCCTTAGATTATGGAACTAAGGTGTAGATCAATCATAACTTATCTTTGATAGAAACTTCCTAGAGCATTTTGGTGTACATCAAGATTGGAAGTAAAGAATAGATGAAATTTAAAGCAGTGTTCCAAGATGGTGAGCAAATATTAGAAGAGGTATGGCAAGATGAATT
The DNA here is from genome assembly GCF_011100685.1 of Canis lupus familiaris. NCBI lineage: Eukaryota > Metazoa > Chordata > Mammalia > Carnivora > Canidae > Canis > Canis lupus. The sequence goes on from NC_049234.1 coordinate 5,645,679, forward strand.
TCAAGAAGTCATGGTCAATATCAGCAAATGTTTATCGATATGAAATTAAATTATTAATACCAGGCATTAAAAGAGCCTACCATACCCCAAAAAGCTAATGATATGCATGATCAGTGTAGATAAATATTGAGGACTGACAAGAAGTAAATTAAGACAAATAGTTCGGACTGTCATACAGTGACTCCAGCCTTAGTAGCCTCTCCACTCCACATTCCAACATGCAAGGCCCTTTGTGTTCTGGGCTCAGGCTGTTGTCTGACGAGCCCCCATCATGACTCTTCATCTGGTTGTTTGCATCATCCCTCAACTGCACATGGTTCTTCCTCCCTTCATGCTTCTGTCCAGGCACTCCCCTTGGCCCAAAACCCTTCCTTCTTGCCTCTTAGGTCCCAGTGTACCCATTTCGCAAGCCCAGCTAAAACCCCACTCCTTCTGTGAAACTCCTTCCTCCCTGACCCCTCCAAATCACTCATACTTCTTACCCTACATCACATATGTGATTTCTGACTCAGTTTCCTATTTGGTCTTCTAATTGGCTTCTATAAGTAAATCTCATATTTCAAGCTATTCAAAGGTCCTTAAGGACATGACTACCCAGGATCCCAAATTAGAAAACTCTTTTCACATGGCATTGCTAGGTTTTTGCCTACCCTTTGAGAGTTTCTCTGAAAGTTACCCACAGTTGTGAAACTATTATCTGACACTTTATCTCCTTTGTACAGCTTTCTTTGCCTTCTAATATCAGTTACCTTACAAAATCAGGTTTTTGTGTGAGAGCTAAGGTTAGAACTGACATTGATGCATCACCTGTTCTTTGGAAATAAAGACAAGGCTTAATCATTTCACTATGATCAAAAGAAAGGAAAAAGAAATAGGCAGGCATAAATTAACGTTGTATTTAAATATTACAATGAAAACAAAGTTTATTTTGCTTTCCTTGAGAGCCTTTTTGTTTCTTTTATGACCAACTCGAACACTGCTTTAAATGGGAATGAAACAACAGTATTTGTGCCTCTTGAAGATGTTTTTAGAGTTTTATCATCCCACTCAACAAGACATTGAAATACCTTTCCTCTTTGTCTCCTTAACAAGAGCACTTTGTATTTATGCAATTCTTTCCATCTAAGGACCTTCACCACTTTGGCGGAGTATTTCTCGTTACCAGATGGTGATGACAAAACTATCATGCTTCTTGTTTTTCTGTCTGTGCAGAAGCAGGTGGTAAAAAGCTACGGAGCACTGTCCAGCGAAGCACGGAAACAGGCCTGGCCGTGGAAATGAGGAACTGGATGACTCGACAGGCAAGCCGAGAATCGACTGATGGCAGCATGAACAGCTATAGCTCAGAAGGAAAGTGAGTGAGGCCAGCCATGATATGCGTCGCTTCCATGCGCACAAGGACCATCTCTCTCTCTCTCTCTCTTTCTCTATGCTTACCTAGAAGTTAACTCACACTCTTGAGAGCGCCATTTTCATTTCCACTGGCTGATTTGCTGTGAAGAGAACTTTTGCTTACCTACCACTGAGAAATGTGACATCTGGCTTTTTATATCAAGGGAAATATAGGTTTGGGGATATTTTGCTTTAATAATAGCAAGGCGCTAAACAGTGACTGTCACAATACATGCACATTAAAGTTTGCTCTGGCTTGAAATATATAGAAGCACAGAAAGAATAACACCCTGAGCTACACCACAGGAATAATGCTAATTTTTAAAATCTTTGCTCTTAAGAGTTATTACTAAAAATTATAGAATACTTGATACATACTTAGTTCCATGAAGTAACAAGCAGTTCACATAGATGTAATATCACTAAGTAACTTCGTGAGACTTTCCTTTATGTAGTTAGCTTCTAGCTTTTCTTTAAATATTTAAATAAATATTTTTAAAGCATTTTTCAACACTGTGTAGCCCTGTCATCAACAAATTGACAATAATCAGCAACTACAGATCCATAGATGGGTGTATAAAGGAAGTTAATAGAGGAAAATGGGGTTTACTGACCTCACTCTGTCATCATGATGGAAGCATCAGACATTTAGACAGCATGCATCTAGCTAATTCACAGACAGGAGGCAGAGTATTGATGATGTGCCATTGGGAACATTTGTCCAGTGCGATTATATAAACACAGGAGATATATATGGTTTCCATACTTTTTTCACTAAGGTTGTATGGGATGCTAACAGAAACATTAAAATATTGGGATTAACTATATTTGGAAATTAAGATTGGGAGGAGAAATGGATTTGATGTTAATTAAGGAAGTCTTAAAAGAGATGGAGAAGCAGTTGAAAAATGAATGTGCACTGAGCTTTCATCATTGCAGAGCACTGTGTTAGATACTGTGAGGGATACAAAAATGTCCAGATTGTGGCCCCCAGCACCTCAGATGTTTATGTCTTATAAGAAAAATGGGATAAATACTCGTACATTCATTCAACAAATATTTCTACGCCTTACAGTGTTCTAGGCACTGGGCTGAGTTGGGGATATAAGTCATACAAGAAGGCCAAAATCAATTAGTGGTTAAGACTATAGGCTTTAAAATCACATAGGCTTAAGTTTTTATCTCTTTTATGGAGCTGTAGAAACTTAGGCAAGTTATTTAATTTTTCTGAGTTTCATTTTAATTATTTTTCTTAACAAGTATTTATTAAGAGCTTACAATATTCCAGGCATGGTTCTAGATGCTGGAGATAGATTAGCAAACAAAGCAAAAACAAAAACCAGAAAACAAAACCCTACCCTCAACAAATTTACAGTCTAATAGATAAGATGGATAATAAACAAGAAAAGTTGTTCATATGTATATATATAAGGAAAAATCATAAAATATAGTGTAGATTAGGTAGTATAAGTGTAAAGAGAAAGAAAAAGAAAGGGAGAGAGCTGAGAGAGGGTAAAGGTAAGTTTTATGTAGAGTAGACAGGGAAAGCAACATATTTGAGCAAAGATTTGAAGAATGTGGACATTCGAAAGAAGGATATTCCAAGCTGAAGCACTGTGGACCAAGGGCAGGCATAGTAATTAAGATGGGGGCAGGGGTGGACAGCTTGTGCCATCTTTGTATCATTATGAGGACTTTGCTTTTACTCTGAGAGGGTTGAGAAACCAGTGGAGGGTTTGCGTGGGGTCCTGCTATTATCTGACTTGAATGTTAAGTCCTGATTGCTGTGAGGGTGGAAAGTAAATTTGGCCACAGAGGGATCATTCAAAGGGCTGTTCAGTAATATGCTCAGACCACAGTGATAGGATTAGCAAGGTCAGATTCTGGATGCATTTTGACAGTAGAGCCAATAAGATTTATTGATTCATCTGATGAGTAGTGAGAGAACAGGGGTGTATTCGTTTGCTAGGGCTGCCCTCACAAAATACCAAAGATTGGGTAGCTTAAACAACAGAAGTTTATTTTCTCATAGCTCTGGAGGCTAGAAATTCAATAGCAAGGTGTTATGGGTTTGGTTTCTCCCAAGACCTCTTTCCTTGGCTTTCAGATGGCCTCCTCCTTGCTGTGTGCTCGCATGGTATTTCTTCTGTGCATGCATATGCCTGATGTCTTTTGTTCTACTTAGAAGGATACCAGCCACAATAGATTAGGGCCCCACCCTTATGACCTCATTTAACTGTAATTACTTCTTTAAAGGCCCTATCTCCACGTACAGTCATACTAGGGGTTAAGGCTTCAACATATGCATTGGTGGGGGGACAAGGTTCAGTCCATAACAAAGAAGAAAGACTACCTCAAGGTTGGACAATTGGAAAAATGAAGTTGCATTTAAGATGAGAATCGCCTAAAAGGAACAGAGTTTGGATTTTTGTTTGTTTTGAGGTTGGGAGTCAGTTTGAGACAGGTTAAATGTCAGTTATCAGACATCCAAACAGATATGTTGACAGAGCAGATCGAATACAGGTCTGTGATCCAAACTGGAGATGTCAATCTAGGCCATATCAGCATAAATAGGACTTAAAACCATGAAACTGCATGAGATTACCAAGGAGATTGAGGTATGCAGAAAAAATAGGAAGTCAAAGCATCAAGCTCCCAATATTCAGTGGTAGAAACAGTGATGGAGACTGGGGTAGAGTGGCCAAAGAGGAAAATTGGAACCAGAGGGTCTGGGAAGCACAGTGGACAAGGAGGAGGGAAGGCTCGATTATGTCAGCTGATATTGATATGTTAAATCAAACAAGTGCTGAGTATTCACAGTTGGGTTTACCATGTGGCCGTTATGTAACCGTGGTCAGAGAAACTTTGGTAGAGTGGAGAAAAATCAAGCAAGCAAGAGAGGAAGGAAAAACTATATAGAGTTTCAAGGGGAACAAGAAAAAAGAAATTGAAGATGGCACATAGAGTGAACTCAGAACTTTGAGTAAAGAAGTGGGGTGGGAATTAGAAAAGATTTTTTTTAAGGTAGAAGTTTTTTTTTTGAGTAGAAGAATAACAGTTTGTGTACTGATGGGAATGATCTAGAAGAGTTTCTTCGTCTATAAAACAAGTTAGATAATAGAATCTATCTCCTAGTACAGCTAAAAGAATTAAATCCGATAATGCCTGTCGTGGCGTAGGCACTCAGTAGGTACTGAGTGCTAACGATAAAAATCACAGCCCATGCCCTCCAGACAAGGAGAAGAAAGATACATACACAGCAGCCTGTGATATGGTGTGACAGGTGCTTCTGGTGACATACATAGGCTGCTAGAGAATAAGAAAGGAAGAGTCATGGGAAGTAAAGTGAGGTGCTGGGATCCAATTGATAGAAAGGGCAAAATCAGGCAGCCCGGGTGGCTGAGCGGTTTAGCGCCGCCTTCGGCCCGGGGCATGATCCTGGAGGCCTGGGATACAGTCCCACGTCGGGCTCCCTGCAGGGAGCCTGCTTCTCCCTCTGCCTGTGTCTCTGCCTCTCTCTGTGTGTGTCCTTAATGAATAAATAAATAAAATCTTAAAAAAAAAAAAAAAAAAAAAAAGACAGGGCAAAATCGTGGTGGCAACTGCTCCTGCTACAGGATGGGAGCAAGAGGGAAACCCAAGATGCTTGAAAGTAAGAGGGTTGAGGGTTTAATCAAACCATGTGTTATTTTGCTTTTAGTCTGATTTTCCCTGGTGTCCGCCTGGCCTCTGATAGCCAATTCAGCGATTTCCTGGATGGCCTTGGCCCTGCCCAGCTCGTGGGGCGTCAGACTCTGGCTACACCTGCAATGGGTAAGAATTTCTGTCATGTGGTTTCATTATTTCCTCTTTTAGATTATTGAAAATTACATTCTCTAGTGTCATAGGATCTTTAACGGTATTGTCAGCAAGAATAAGTATTTTTATTTTACCAATAAAAAAATTTTAGTTGATTTTTTCCAATTTAATTTATATGCTTTTTAAAGTAAGATGTCACTGATAAATTTTAAACATATTTGAATGTAGGGGTGCCTGGGTGGCTCTGACTCTTGATTTCGGCTCAGGTCATAATCTCAGGGTCCCAGGTTAAGGCCCTGCATCAGGCTCTGCACTCAGCTCAGAGTCTGCTTGTCTCCTTCTCCTTCTGCTCAGTCTCTCTGCCTTGTTCTCTCAAATAAATAAATAAATCTTTTTAAAAGAATAAATAAATAAATAAATTTGAATGTAGGAAATATATGGGAAATGATGAAATGATATAAAACCAACACCTTTGGCACAAACATGTTTCTTACTGCATTTGTTCACTAAGCCCTGTCTGTTTCCTCCTCACACATCATTAGGTGACATTCAGGTAGGAATGATGGACAAAAAGGGACAGTTGGAGGTGGAAATCATTCGGGCTCGTGGCCTTGTTGTAAAACCAGGTTCCAAGACACTGCCAGGTAATAACAGAAGAGATACTGCTATTATTTGTAACCCACACTTTTCAATGCAGAGATTTTGTGTTTTGATGAGATGCAGAAAACTTTGTTTTTAGATAATTAAGGATACTAAATGAATGAGTCTGTCATCTGTAGTAGTTTGTGCGTTTATCCTAAGCAAGCATTCAGTGAGGGTTGAGTGATAATTTAAGTTTTTAAATAAGTCCGTAGCTAATAGAAACCATTGCAAAATAAACATGTACATAAAAATTCTTTTTTCTTCTTAGCTGGTATTTTGTGTTCTTCTTTATCTGGAGCTTCAGAGTTCTTCTTGGGAATTATTAAAGTTCTGCATTAGAATAAAAATAGATATGGGTTGCCAAAGCAGCATAACCTTTGGATACAGGACATTCTAATTATACTAACTTCTACTTCCTGTAGTGTACAAAGAAAGAGAGGCACCATTATCAATGTTTATTGTGATGTCACACATTTCATACTGAAATGTCATAATCTAAGGTGCCTGGAGCCATGGAAAAGGACACAGACTCCAGATACAGTATGCAGAGATGTCTAGAACATGAGCTCTGATATGTAGAACAATTTGTGAGGATTCTGAAATTCAGGTTCTCACCTCGGCACTTTCACTGACTGAATTGTAATTTTGAATTTCATAACTTCCCTGTCCTTGCAGAAATTGTAAATTATAATGTGTACAACCTTGCAGGGTGATTAAGGTCAATTGTGTTTACAAAGGTCGTGGAGCTAGTTAACCCACCGTGCTATAAAGAATATCATAATTTGCACAGGCAAGAACATGCTTTTGTGAACAGTCAGATCTCTTTCAAGCCATGGAATTCATAATTAGTTGCCTCTTCCCAGCTTATGTGAATATATTACATCAAACCGCACCCTTGCCTTGTACCCATGCCACCATCAATAAACACTTTTGAGTAATAAATGATTTTTATTTATAAAAGTTTATGCTACATTATTTATATTATATAATTATATTACCTAAGTATTTCTATGGGTAAACATTATTTATATTATATAATTATAATACCTAAGTATTTCTATATTATAGAATTATATCATATTGTTTATAATTTATTTATGAAAATAAATATATAAAATAAATATAATAAATATTTATGTTTATAAAAATATAATAAATATTTATGTTTATAAATTATTTATGAAATGATATGATTTCAAGGATGTTTACTTATATTTAAGTACTGACAAATGGAAGACTGAGTAAGATCTCTTTCTTGAATATTGTTAGGGACTGGAAGCATTTTACCTTATTTCATGCAGTGTTTAAATCTATATATATAACCATGTGATGGTGAAATAGTAATCAAGTCAGAGGAGCCTCTGAGTTAATATTGCCTAAAGTATCCAAATAGCTGATAATTACCTATTATTTTTCTAATGATTTTGACATCATGTGGAAAGACCAGTGACTTCTGATTGCTAGCTTTGTCAGCCTAAAACTAAGCTGTTGCAGAGGTCACCTGCGAGTTGGGTATTCCATAATCATGGCTCGTCACTTAACCCTCCCCTCTGTCTGTTCTTTCCCAAGCACCATATGTAAAGGTGTATCTATTGGATAATGGAGTCTGCATAGCCAAAAAGAAAACAAAGGTGGCAAGAAAAACGCTGGAACCCCTTTACCAACAGCTTTTATCTTTCGAAGAAAGTCCCCAAGGAAAAGTTTTACAGGTATTTATTGGATGGTTATTCCTCTACATAAGAAGGTATTTTCTTGGACTCAAACCTTGTACCCACATGTCTTACTGCATTCTCTTCATTGCTTACAGCTGAAATTCTTGGGAAAGGTCAAAGCAGTGGCCAGTGCTATCAAGTCATAGACACTGTTGTTTCCTTTCCAGTGAACTATAGACTTGCAAACCCCCATCATACACAAACTCCAGTCTCCCTGGACTGCTTAGGATCTTAACATTCCAGTACACTTGGATGCGTGTACACTTTTGGATTCCAGTTGTTAAAGACAACCATACCACAATTAAAATACAACTATTTAACTTGATATTTGATGATAGCGCATTAACTGAATGTATTTTCGTTTACAAGTTTCCATGTACATAACTATACTGATGTTATTCTCCTTTTGATTTTGCCAACAGATCATTGTCTGGGGAGATTATGGCCGCATGGATCACAAATCCTTTATGGGAGTGGCCCAGATACTTTTAGATGAACTGGAGCTATCCAATATGGTGATTGGATGGTTCAAACTTTTTCCCCCTTCCTCCCTAGTAGATCCAACCTTGGCCCCTCTGACAAGAAGAGCGTCCCAATCCTCTCTGGAAAGTTCAACTGGACCTTCTTACTCTCGTTCATAGCAGCTGTAAAACTGTTGTCATAGCAACCAGCGTTACAAAAAAAAAAAAAATTCCACAGGTCGCAAACCCTGGTAACACTGCATGCTTAATGTTGTGTCTTCTGAGCCTGTTTCTAGGGATACAAAGCGATCCTGTGTTCTCAGAGGAAGTTGCACACATTGTGCCCTAAAGATGGCCCTCAGGTGAAAGAGCAGAGTTATGAAGAACTATCAGGTTTGGAGTTCAGTAACACTTGAGTTTTGGTCCAATCTGAAGCCATGGATTAATCTCAAAGAATCAGTCAGTTTCATGCAACAAAAGCCCTTTTCAATGGCACCTTTATATTTTTATCGTTCCTTTTTCCTCATTTCTCTGACCCCCAAGCCCTGTTATGCCACAGAAAATAGAGCTATACAGTCATTAAGCCATGTTACAAGTCAAGGAGTGAAGTCCTAGGAAGCATCAGGTGAAAAGCAGGAGACCAAAGAAGTGGTCCGGGACAGACGTCAGCCCTCCTCTGGACAGTGACCAGGAGCAGCCAGTCCAGCGTGAACAGTGGCAGACTTCAGAGGTCCAGCAGGCACGCCATTCACTAATGCCATGATGTGTTGGACTCTGAAAAACAAAATTCTGTGGCTACACTGTACTGAATGAAATTAAAGAAACTTTTTTTGCATGGACACAGATTAGCTGAATACTTAAATTATTTTTTTGGGGCTGCAACTTGCAAAAAAAAAAGAATAAAAATCAGCCATTTTCAACAATTTATATTATTTTTAAAAATAAATTTCACTATTGCATGGTTTTAAAAAGGGGAGAGAATGCAACAGGGTGGTACAAAGACACACCATGTTTATTCTTTAATCATAGTCTGTGTTTTGGCAGACATTACAAATGAGAATACTTTCTAGAAGACACTTAAAATTCTCTTTATGTGACAAATAAGCATACTATATTCGATTTATTTCCATATTAAATATACAAATCTTATGAAGTTAAATATGTGCAAATCGTTCACATCTTTCTTCCTCTTCTCATCTCACTTTTCCTCTTTTCTCTTTTAATCTTTTCTTTCTCCCTACCAGAGTGAACATTATACTAAAAGATTACAAGTTTTTGACCTGATACTCCTTACACCCCATGTTTGATTCAGAGCTGTAGATGCTTCTGAATTTATGAATTTCTCAAGGGAAAAAAAAAAAACTAAGAGCTTTCTTTATTTCAAGCATGTTGAAAAGGATTTTGCAACATGTCTTGGGAGTACCTTAAAGTAAGTCAGCATGTATTTGATAAAGAAGATATTTGAACTTTTGCAATTTATTGTACAGTGCATGGTACTTTTGTTTTCACCTTCCAAGTTCAGTTTACTGGAAAGCCCTAAAATCACGTGGCCATTGTAATGTCTAATAAATTTGTTTTTAGCACCAGCATTATTCATACAGGGGTTAAAGTATTATTTCTAGAAGGTCTTAGGTTTTGTTTTTTAATTAATTAAAGCAATTTCTTTAGCCAATTTCCATTTACTATGTGAATAGAAGAACACTGCTAAAAATTTGGAGCCTGAAACACAAGGCTGTTTATTAATTCATTTTTCTGTAGTAAAATACAATTTTTCACAAAATTATATTTCTAAAGAAATATAGTAAACATAAATATGCAACAAATAATTTTAAAGCTCCAATTTTTAGGTGACTCAAAGAAAGTCAATCTGCCTATTAATAGTTCTTTGATGCCATCACCAAAAGTCTACACCACAAATCCCCAAAAGTCGAAAGTCGGACCCCTGCCTTTGGTTTTACAGACAGTTATTACCATTGGGTGGTGCTGCAAGGTCAAGTTTCTCTTAAGTTCCCCTGTTGAGAAGAAAAGTCACTGGTTAATGTAATAAACCACCCATTCTTTCTGTTTCTTTATGTGCATTTTGATAACACATTCTTACAGGTTGATTTTCATTTCTTGCAATAACTTTTGAAATTCACATACATACCATTTAAGGCCATGCACAAAAATTGCTTTCTTCTTTTTTTTTTTTCCTTTTTAAATTCCATGCTGACCATTAAAAACTATCATGCTTGATATGGTGCAAAAGTTAAAATGAGTATCACTAAAAATGCCTTCTCTTTATGTGGTGCAATATGAAATACACCGAGACTGTGTCTTGACATTCTGAGATCTACGATGGACCCAGGTAAAGTTGTTAAAAGAACGAATAATACTTTACAGAAATAATTTAGACACTTGTGTACCAGCAGCAATTGATTTAATAGACCTATAGTGTCTATACTCTCCCTTAGAATAAAGGTTTACCATTTTCCTGATACTAAGATGCAGTCACATAATCTTTTGTGCATATTCCTATATAAATTATTTCTAATTTTAATAAGAAGGACATGACTGTATGGAATATTTGTACATACTTATCATTATGCAGTATTTATTTAAAAGTTGGTGTATTTTTTTTAATTTTCACATGTCTGCACCTCGACTTGTGGTTTAGTCGTGTAAATAGAACTATTCCAGTGACCATTGCTGCCCTGTACATAGTATGTTTTCAAAGTAAAGGGAATTCCAGTTGGAAAAAAAAAAGGGGCAGATTAGTCCTGTAATGAACACCAACTAATGTAAATCAAATTCATTCTGGTGATGGTATTTAACACTTTAAATAAAACATTTTCTTTACAGACGTTGTATGCACGGCTTTCTCTGACTTCTTTCCCACTCCCAAGCTCTCTGCAGCTTTCCCTGGACTCACGTGTCATTTCAAAACCATGAAATCATCTTTTTTTTTCTTCTCCATGAGAGAAACAGACTGCTGGTCTTAGCAAAGAGCATTTTTTTTTAAAGATTGTATTTATTTATTCATGAGAGACACAGAGAGAGAGGGAGAGACACAGGCAGAGAAGCAGGCTCCCCACAGGGAGCCTGATGCGGGACTCAATCCCAAACTGAGCCAAAGGCAGAGGCTCAACCACTGAGCCTCCAGGGCATCCTTAAAGAGTGAGTTTTCAAAGTGCCACAGGATCTCCGCTCACATCATTGAAAGTTGCTGATTTTAAAAAAGGTGACTATTCTGTGGGGCCGGGGCAGGATTGAGATGCTTTCTGGTTCAATGACTCAACGGCTCCCAGAGTCTGGAAGGAAACTGAGTGAGGGTTCTGAGTCAGTGTCACCCCCACAGATGGCAGAACTGTAGAGAATCACACACAGGGTGAAGGTGATGAGAGTGACCGTGGGCTTTACGCTGCTGTGTCAGTTGAGCTCTGTGGTGGGTGGGGGGTGCGTTTTCAGCTGGGGAGACACCAAGGTGACACGGTGTATACCAACCTGCCCAGAGATTGGCCTCTATCCTGCGGCTCTGGGTGTGAGTTTCTCCATAGCCTTCTCCGGCGGTTCCTCAAACTGGAAGAAAACCCCCCAGCAGAGTTCTGATAGAAGCCTTCCCTGGCTCTTAATTTAAAAGTGAGCTTAATGATTAGAAATCCGAATAGGTCCTCTCTCCATCCTTGGAATTCACCATTCTATTTCCAAGGATTTCGTTTCTGCTCAGTCCGTGCCTGTCTCAGATTATTTTTCATTATTCAGTATACACTTCCTACTCTGATGAGCTATCTCTTTGCTGTTCACACACTCCTATTATAACAATCCCTTTGCCTTTTTTTAAAAGATTTTTTAAAATTTATTCATGAGAGACACAGAGAGAAAGGCAGAGACAGACAGAGGGAGAAGCAGGCTCCCGAGAAGATGTGGGACTCGATCCCAGGACCCCGGGATCAAGGCCTGAGCCAAAGGCAGATGCACAACCACTGAGCTACACAGACACTCTACCCCTTGCCTTTCTTATATGCCCTCTCCCGAAAAGCCCTTCTACTTTCTCAGAAACCATCCACACTAGTCCTTCCCTGCAGCTCCCCATAAGGACTCTCTTCCTTCTGGTTCCTGACCAAACCCTACCAGCGTGGCTGCTGTTGACGCCAACACCCTCACTTTCCCAGGAACTCCAGAATCGAGGCACCACCTGCAGCAGTAAAGACCCTGGTGGTCACTCTTGTAGGGGCTGACAGAGGAATGGTCAGAAAGCCACCAAAGCTGTCTACCTGTACCGACTTACTCCCAAGAGTATAAGTGACTAACTTCTACAACACAAACTGGTTTGGGTTTTTCTTTTAAATTATATACACTATCAGCTGGTTCCTGGCTCTGCCACTTACTGTTCAGCCTTGACAATGTCATTTCTATTCTCTGAGTCTCACTACTCAAAACTGCAAAATGGGAATAGTAAAACTATTCAGTTCGTTGGGTTGCCATGGGGATTAAATAAAATAATGTATACAGAACACACAGCACCTTGAGTGGTATAAAGTAAGTGCTAATTATTACGCGCATAAATAATTGATTAGAACGTCTTAAAAATACCATTTCATTCTTTGCTGGTCTGTCTTATCGAAGGTACAAGCAGTCCTCCTGAAGAGACAAATAATTTTCTCTGGTCATTTGGGGCCAAGCTGGATTGGGAGGTAGCCCTGCTGAACTCCCTGCAGACCAGGTCTTCTCTTCCCTGGAGAAGAACATGCCCCCAGGAGGTTCAGCCATCTACTGTCAGGGCTGCATAAGAGAAAGCCCAGCAAGAAATCTCAGCAAGGCAGCTCAGGGCCTCCTCAGAAGGGAGCAGCTGGGCAGACAGTGCCAGGCAGTCAGCCAAGAGATAGGACCTTGAAAATACCCTGGGAGAGTTCATTGCACATGGGCTGGCTCTCTGTCTTGGAAAGTCAGTGATGGGAGAGGAAGTCCCAGCTCCTGGAAGATAACATGACATGGGAGCAGAGTGACCTCAGAATCCTCATAGGCAGATCGCTGAGTTCCTTATCGTGCACCTTCTCTGATTGTTTTCTAGGCAAGAAATAACCCAGAGCCTGGGCTCTCCTCTTGTCATAGGTCCAGCTGGTGAGCTGCTGGGGACAACAGACTTTTTGGGTGTCCACCCAAAGACAATAAGCACCTCTACAGACTACACGGGGCCCTGGTGATATGATGGGATACCCAAACCCTGACCTTAATGACTTGGGCCCTATCTGGGAGTGATGAACAGCATGACAGCAAGAAACCGTGTTAGACAATCCTGAGCCTTTCTTAACAAATTTCAGTTTCTTGCTGGGGAAATTTTAGAAATTGTGAGAAAAAGTATGTGTTACCTAGCTCATTCTTGACTTATTGTTTAAAAGATTTTATTTATTCATGAGAGAGAGAGAGAGATGCAGGCTCCATGGAGGGAGCCCAATGCGGAACTCGATCTCGGGACTCCAGGATCACCCGCTGGGCTGAAGGCAGGCACTAAACCACTGAACTACCCAGGGATCTCCATTCTTGACTTATTATAGCCAAGAACTTTGTGTGTTGACAGACAAAAAACAAAAACAAAAACAGAAAAAAACCCAATGCTTTGGTGGCAAGGGGAATAGGATGAGGGGTTGACTCATCCTGAATATTCTGAGTTCTGACAAGTGCTGAGTCCTCAAAGTTGACTCTCTAGTCAACCTTTAGGTACAAACTTGGTGCCCAAAGACTTAAAAATAATCCCAAACTCACAAAAATCAAAAATCTAGTTCTTCAGCCTTTCTCAGAAGAAGTAATAGAGTATAACAGAGTCTCAAGTCTTAAAATGATCTAGGAGACAGGCTCTTCAAATATCCAGGAATCATTTCTCTTCCAAATAGATGAGTCCTTGATCTCTAGATACCAATGGGTACATCTTTTCTTTCTTTCTTTTTTTTTTTTTTAAGATTTTATTTATTTGACAGAGCACAAGCAGAGGGAGTAGCATGCAGAGGGAGAAGCAGGCTCCCCCCTGAGCAAGGAGCCCAAAGCAGGGCTCAATCCCAGGACCCAGGGATCTTGACCTGAGCCAAATGCAGATACTTAACTGACTGAGCCATCCAGGCGCCCCTCTTTTTTGGCTTACATCTTTTCTATTGTCATAATGAAACACATTTCAGGTCTCAGGTATCAATACTGTGACTCTTCACTCAAAGCTGAACCTCAAAGCCTATCACTCATTGTTCATCGTAGTAAAGAGAAATGAGGGGTGGGAAGATAGAGAAGGAAAGAGTCTGGGAAAGGGGGAGCCGAGAGAGAAAAGGCCCCCAAACAACTTAGCTCTTAACGAGATTTAGTCTGTTTTCCTTGTCTAGAATGTGGTCTATTTCCTTACCCTTAGCTGGAGCGAGGCAGGTGAGTGGGTGAATGCCAAGGAGCACCAGAGACAAAATGGAAACAGAAATAAACATTTAGAGGCTTCTTTTGATGATAGAATTATATCTAGGGTCTTCTTGGAGAGTTGAGAGTGCCTTGAAGGAGAAAGGTCATGGCTTTTAAGAGGATGCTCAGGGAAGAGAGAGCCACAGTATGGGGCTGGAGTTAAGTTTGAGGGACACAAACCACACGCATGGAGAGCAGGACCCCAGCAGCATGGCGACAAAAAGGTCTTCCTGCTAGAACACAAGAAGCAGCAGTGTGAATACTTGGCAGTTGCTACCGTACGTCTTTCCTTTCTCTTCCTTTAGTATGGAAGTAGCAGGACACTGTCTGCCCAGCCAGATGCTTTTCTCTTATCTGCTGGGCTGGGCAGTGTATCAGCAGGATTCAAACCCAGCATTGTGCGCTTGTGAGGCAGGTTCTCAGGACATGAAGCAAAGTGGGGCCCAGAGGTCCGAGGAACGTGAGGGCAGAGGCACCAGCAAGCAGCAGTCCTGGTGAGAGACTGCAGATTGCACGAATTTTTCAGGTCTTGGTATCTCAGTGTTCACACTGTTCTGATTGCCACTTGCTCTTGTCTCCACTGTATCCACTGTATAGCTGGTCTTCTTAATAATGAAAACTCTGAAGAATATACTGCAAGACAGGAGAGCCTTTGTATTTTTTAAATTATTATTTTTTAAATTATAAATTTTTAAATTTTTAAAAATATATATTTTTTAATTCTGTTCAAGCACTAGTAATGTCATCCAAACATCATTCCAGACCCCAGAAGGGCCCCCCCTGAATATGACCAGAGTGTATGCTTTTATATCTAAAATATGTCTGTTGCTAGATAAGATACATGCTGGGCAGAAACACAAGAGGAAGAATTGATTAACTTTTTTTTTAGGAAGGTGCCTGAAGGAAGTGAGCTTTTCTGTTTGTTGACTCACTCTGTTTCAGCTTACTCATCTGCCACAGAGGCACATAATGACCATTTCAAAGGGTTGTGGAGGGGGTGGGGGTGAAATGACAAAAATAAATGACCATATAACCTAGTATATATATAATAAGTACTGAACCAAACTTACTGCTATTATTAACCAGGAACTGTGTTCAGCATAACTAAGAGAGTCTACAGTGAAAGTAGCTTGGTTTTTCTTCAAGGTTACTTCCTGGTTAGAAGATGGCAGCTGTAGCTCCAGCCATCACATTGACAGCCCCTAGGAGAGAAGAAAGAGGAAGAAGGAATAGCAAAGGGCATCAATCAGGTGGAGATATAGCTTGAATGCTTTCCAGGAAGTTCTGCCCAAGACTTCCAGGCTTAGAGGGCAAAGATTCAATATTTGACTGTTAAATGTTATGTTAGCTGTACAATTTTTGTAGATGCTCTATCATATTGAGAAAGTTATCTTTAATTCTCAATTTACTGAGAGTTTTTGTCAGAAAGGACTGTTAACATTTGTTAAATGCTTTTTCTCCTTCTATTGAGATGTTTATATGGATTTTCACCCATACCTTGTTACTATATGAATTACATTGATTTTTCCAATGGTAAGCCTTTTAAAAATTTGGAAAGAAACCCAACTTGCTCCTGAGGTACTATCTTCTTTATACATTACTGGATTCGACTTAATATTTTGTTAAGGATTCTTGCATCTGCATTCAGATATTAGTCTTTAATTTTCTTTCTTTGTAATGTCTGTCAGGCTGTTATCCGGGCTATGATGGCCTCATGAAAAAACTAGTTGGCAAGTGTTTCTTCCTCTATCTTCTGAATAAATTTGTGTTAAAATGGTATTATTTCTTTCATAAATATTTGTCAGAATTCATCAGTGAAATCAGCTAAGCCTGGAATTTTCTTTGTGGGAAAATTTGGCTACATACTAAACTTGTTTAATGAAAAGCTACTGGAGTATCTTTCAGTTTTGGCTATGATTTCCAACAATTTGTTGACTTCATGTAAGTTGCCAAATTTTATCATTATAAACATATTTATAATATTTTTTATCATCCTTTAAATTTCTGTAGAATTTAAAATAATGGCCTATCTCTTACTCTTGCTATTGGTAATGTTCTTTTTCTTGATCAGACTTGCTAGGAATTTATCAATTTCATTACTCTTTTCAACATAACCAATTTTTGACATTCTTGTATTTCTACATTATTTGTTATCTATTTCTGCTTTTTATTATTTTTTACCTTCTACTTATCTCAGGTTTGATTTGTTCTTTTTCTAGTTTCTTAAGGTAGAAACTTGGATCATTGACTTTAAACCTTTCTTCTTTTCTAATATCCTTATATGTACCCTTATTCATACTGCTATACCTGCAGCGCTCAATGACTGACTAGCATTTTCGCTGTCATTCAGGTAGTGCTATTCCTTTTTAGCTTAGAGGATTTCCCTTAGCATTTTTCATAACACAAGTCCCCTGTCAACAAATTCCCTAAGCTTTTGTTGTTTTGAAAATAGCATTATTTCACCTGAATTTTTGAAGTATATTTTCACTGGATAAAAACTTTTTGGTTTTGTTTTTTTAAGATTTTGTTTTATCATACTTTGTGATTGCTATTTGCATCCATAGTGCACTTCTAATTCCAAATATTTTGGGAGTTTTAGAAAAGATACCTAGAGGTATCTTGTTATTGATTTCTAACTTAATTCTAATTTGGCCAGACAATAAACTGCAAAATTTTGATCTTTTGATCTCTGTGGGGACATATTTTATTATCCAGCATATTGCTTTTCTTGGTAAACATTCCCAGTGCACTTGAAAAGAATGTGCTTTCTGCAATGGTTGGGTCTGCTGTTCACATTCTATAAACATTAATTAGGTCGAGTTAGTTGATATTGTTTCTAAAATCTTCAATATCTCCATCAGTTACGAGAGAGAGGTATAGTAAAATCTGCAGCTGTGTTTGGATGAGTCAATTTTCCCCTTTAATTCTTTTAGTTTTTTTTTCCCTTATGTATTCTGAACCTCTGTTATTAATTGCATAACATATATGATTGTTGTCTTCCTGATGAATTAGATTATTTATTATTATGCAGTACTCTTTTATCATCAGTAATACTGCTTGTCTAGAATTTTACTTTGTGTTGAAACGCTTATTACGCTTGCTGCTTCCATGTTTCTACTCTTAACCTGCCCATGCTGGGTTATTTAAATTGTATCTCTGTTTCCTTTGGGGCAGTTTATGGTTGGCTTTTGCTTTGTAATTTATTTTGGTAGTTTTTTCCTTTTTCTTGGAATGTTTAATTCATTTACATTTAGTCCCACTATTGATATGGTTGGGTTTAAGTGTGCCATCTTGGCATTTATTGCTCCAAGTTATCCTATCTGCTTTTATCTTTTCTTTGCCTGTCTTTTGGATTAGTGTATTTTTTTAATATTTTATTTTAATTCCTTTATTTGCTCTGCATCGATTTTTTATGACTGTTTCTAGAGAGGTAACAGATGAATTCTTAACCTATTACTGTCCACTTTGAGTTAATATTTTACTAGTTTGCATAAAATAAAAGAACCTTATAACAGCAAAATTCTATTTACCTTGCCTATGCTTTTTGCTATTGTTATTATTTGTCTATCTAACTAAGAAAACACCACAATGCAATGTATTAGTTTTGTTTTAAATAATCACTTGTCTTTCAAACAAATTAAGAGTAGGAAAAAGATATTCTTTTATATTTTTCAATAATATTTACTATTTCTGGTTTTCTCATTCTGTTGTAGATTCAACTTTCTACCTAGTGTTATTCCTTTTTAGCTTGGAGGATTTCCCTTAGCATTTTTCATAACATAAGTCCTCTGTCAACAAATTCTCTAAGCTTTTGTTGTTTTGAAAATAGCATTATTTCACCTGAATTTTTGAAGTATATTTTCACTGGATAAAAATTTTTTTTGGTTTTGTTTTTTTAGATTTTGTTTATTTATTCATGAGAGACAGAGAGAGAGAGAGGCAGAGACACAGGTAGAGGGAGAAGCAGGCCCCATGCAGGGAGCCTGATGTGGGACTCGATTCCAGGACTCCAGGATCATGCCCTGAGCTGAAGGCAAACACTCAACTGCTGAGCCACCCACGTGTCCTGAGGATAAAAACTTTGTGTTGAGTTTCTTTCCTCCTGTTGCAGAATTTCAACGTTGTCATCTCATTCTTGTCTGGTCTCCATTCTTTATGATGAAAATTCGGTCATAATTCATGCTTTCTTTTCCCTTTTTGTAACTTCTTTTTTAAAAATATGACTGCTTTTAAGATTTTTCTCTTCACATTTGGTTTTTAGCAATTTGACTACATTTTACCTTGGTGTGTTTCTCTTTATATTTAAGTTACTATTAAGTTACTGGTGGATTCTTTGGTTTCTGTCGATTCTTCATTAGGGCAGGTCTACTTCCATTTTGAGCTTAGTTAGTCTTAGAGCATGGCGCTTGTTCCTAAGGCATGGTCTTTCTGAAGTCACAACTGAAAGTGTAAAGTATTCGGTAGATGTCGCTACTCTGGCTGGTTTAGAACTCCAACATCTTCCAACATTAAAACAACAGAATTAGAATTGTCTCTGCAACCCAAAATAATGGAGGATCAAAAGCAGGATTAAACAGAGGAAGCTAATAGGCGGGGATTTAAAACAACAAAAAAAGTAGGCATTTAAGACTGTAACTGCATCACAATCATGGTATAGTATTACACACAGAGGATAGGGCACCCGGGTGTCTCAGTTGGTTAAGTGTCTGACTCTTGACACCTGATCAGGTCTTGATTTCAAGGTGTGAGTCCAAGTCCAGCAATGGGCTCTGTGCCTGCAGTGAGCTCCATCCAGTGAGCCTACTTTAAAAAAATAAAAACAAAAATAAAGCTCTGCCAGGATTTTTGGACAAATATTGAATTCAGAACCATCCTTCAGTTCCAGACTGCCTGAGGTTCTATCCTATTTTAGTTCTCCTCTTCTTAGGTGTCCAAGAGATTCTCCTCATCTTTCCATATGATTTTGGCATTAACCCCACCCCCATTACTTAAGCTATCTTGAGTGGGTCTCTGTTTATTTAATCAAAGGGACAAGTTAAAACTGTAACATAGCTATCATTCAGAACACTTGCTAAGTTATGACATCAATCATTTCATCAAACCCAAGCATTCTGTCCCTGCAGGACAAGGCCTAATATATTAAGACCCGATGAGCAACCCAAAGCCCAGAGATATTGTCTGACTATACTGGAAATTTCCTCAGTTCTCTTGACTATAGTTGTAACCGATGATATAAAACAGTGTGGTCCTCAAACTTCAGTGTGCGTCAGAATCGCCAAGAAGGCCTTGTTAACATATACGTGCTTGGGCCCCACTGGTAGTGTTTTTGACTTGGTACGTCTAAGAAAAGATTTAAGAATGTGCATGTCCAGGTGCTATTGGTCTAGGGACCACACTGTAAGAACCACTGATATGGAAAGTTCTCAGAGCAAGTTCATATCTATGTTTGTCTGTGTTTTATGTTTCTCTCCTTTAGAGAGTCACTAGCCCCCTGTTACTCATTACCCTACAAGATTATGTCATCCATAATCCCAAGGTGTGATGCATAGGGGTGGAAGCTGATATCCAAGAGAAAGGAGAGGGTTATAAAGGAGTCATTAGTTTAATAATTATTTTTTCCCCTGAAAGAAATGATAGCAGGAAGATTTAAGGGTTTCCAGTTATGTTTCCAGTACTTACTGTACTATGAGTAAAGAGCCATAAGTCTGCAACTGAAGTCTGGCAGTATTTCTTCAAAAACTATTTGGGGGAAGCTAATGATGGTGAACTACAGATGTTTCTAATATTTCTGTGGTTATTACCATCAGCAATATTTCTCTAATTCACATAAAATGAAATTTCACAACCCAGGGGTGGTCCATTTTTTATTAGCTACAATCCTTAAAAAACAACAATAATAACACTAATTGTTGCCTAGGCTCAATATAGCCCTCTGTCTTGTCAGAATGCAAACTTCCCACATGAATTCTCTTAGTCACACAAATTTTCTGTGAATTGAGGTCATGTCCTGGTGCTTTTTCACTTTATGAAAAAACAACAACAAAAGTTAAGAGCCGTGCTCTGTGGGCAGTTCAGGATACGGTGACTTGGGGAGAAAAGCTTACTGTCCAATAAGGGAGGTGAGACTTCTACAGATATTACTGTGTGTGACAGTAAGAAGCAGAGCCGAGCCACTGTTGATTGGGATGATCAGAGAAGGGTCTATAAAGAAAGTGGCATCTCAGCAGAATTTTGAAATTGGACTGGGTTTTGACAGTCACTCGTGGGAAGAAAAGCAAAGACAAGGAATTAATTCCAAGAGCACCAAGGACAAACCAGCTCAGGCTGTATCCCATTTATAGTGAGTTAAGTGATTTAGTGCTCACGTAAGATCCATGCAAAGGAATCATGGGAGAGGGGGTTAAAAGTGCAAGAAAATAAGGTCTCAAATGCCAGATCAAAGATTGCAAGTTTATTCAGCAGACAGTAGGGACACATTGACAGTTTTAAGCAAAGGAATCATATGATCTATATATTTACCTTTAGCACATTCATGAATGGCCAATAACAAAGAAAGGATAGTTGATCATAAAGTGAAGTGAATAGAAGCAGTGAGATGACTCCAGAGGTGTAATAATGCAGGAATGAAGGAACTGCAGCTAGACCCAGGAGGCCCCCATGGGATAAATAAAGCCGGGACAAAATGAGGTACCTCATTATATAAAGTTTAGGTTTTCAGCAGAGTGTTGGTGCCACTAACCAAAACAGAAAAGACAGGGAGGCAGGGAGGGTTTGTTTTAGGGTTGGGGAGGAAAATGAGTATGCGCATAGACATATTGGGCTTATACATCTTTAAGTAAAGCCAGAGAGAAATCTGGAAGGCAGCTGGAGAAGTAGAGCTCAAGTCTGAGAAAAAAACAGACTGAGCTGTTGCATCAGTCAGGCTAGGCCAGGTGAGCTAGAATAACGAGCTGCACTGAAATCCCAGTGCCTTGAAATAATGGGGCTTGTTTGCAATCATGGTCCATGGCCATTTTATTTATTTTAGATTTTATTTATTTATTCATGAGAGACACAGAGATAGGCAGAGACACAGGCAGAGGGGGAGGTAGGCTCCCTGTGGGGAGCCCGATGTGGAACTCGATCCCAGGACCCTGGGATCACAACCTGAGCCAAAGGCAGACTTTCAACTGCTGAGCCACCCAGGTGCCTCATCCATGGCCTCTTTAATTTATGAAGGGGGCTCTGTTCATCCTAGTCACTCAGGGACTCAGGTTTTTTAGAGGCTCCATCTCAACTTATTCTCCATGGTCACAGAGACCCCAGTCTCTGGGAGAGGGGAACATGGCAAACCAAGGGCTGGTTTATAAAACTGCTGCCCTGAAGTGATGCATGACATTTTTTCTTGCATTTCATTGACAGAAGTAAGTTACATGATTGATCATTCCTGAGACCAAGTGAACATAGAAAAACGATTCCACCTGTGCCTCGGGCAAAAGAACTGTGTGGGAGGAAGGCACAGCCCTGGAAGGGAAGGCTGCTGCCACCCCCGAGAGCCAGGAGCCCCAGGCCAAGGGGGTAAAGGCTAGTGCTGCCTCCAACAGAAGACTCACAAGAGTCCCCCCATACCGTTGGGGCCAGAGGGTGGCCCTAGAATGGCCAGTGAGCAAAATGAGTAGTTGGGTGGAGGCCAGTAGGTGATCTCTAAGCTGCAAAAACTGTGCCATCCTTGTGAGGTCGCTGCCTGCATCTGGTGCCCTGGCTGCCTTTCTGTGCCTAGAAACGAAGGGGCTCTTGCCCCCTCCCAGCCACATTCCCTCTCCACTTCCCTCCCATGGATTCTCTCATCATCCATCTGGCCTTCCTCTTAAGACCAGTTGAAGATGGTCCCTTGTAGTTTCCCAGGTTAAGTTAGTGATGAGAAATGCTGCTGCCCCTGGCCCTACCTCTATTGTCCCCACCTCTGTGGAAGGCAATTGCTGGTTTTCCTCCTCAACTCTTTTCCAAGTAGGTTTTGTTGACTCTTCTCCCCTAATCTCTGAGCCAGATGTGGGGTGCCTGGCAAACCCTGAGTGTCCAGGCTTCCACCTCTGTTGAGATTTTGGCCTCCCAAGCTGTGCCTAGTGGCACCTGGGCTGTGGAGGACACTGCCCCTGTCTAGTTTTTTATAAATGTCTTAGTCAAGTTCAAACCTCCAGTTTGTAATTCCACAGTTGCTTTTTTGACTTGGAAAGTAAGTATTAGGCTTTGGGAGGAGGAGACACCTAGAATGTGAAACAACTTGTCTTTTTTTCCCCTTTTGTTAAATAACTTTAAATGGCCAAACCCTAGATTTGAAAATCCCACTTTTTTTTCTCTAACTGCTAAAACCATTCTCATCCACTTGGTTTTACTGCAACATGCAGAAAAGGAAAGATGTCATCCCATTAAAAAAAAAAAAAAAGACCATCTGCCCTTTGTGATCTGCTGCCCTGGCTCCCATGAGTGTCATCCAGGTGACAACCGATGAAGACCAAGCACTGGTGTGCATTTTGATACAAAGGGGAGAGAGAGGGATGGGGTGTCTGAGTGGCTCCATTGGTTAGACATCTGCCTTCAGCTTGAGTCATGATCCCAGGGTCCTGGGATTGAGCCCCAATCAGGCTCCCTGCTTGTCAGGATACCTGCTTCTCCCTCTCCCTCTGCTGTGCCCTCCACCCCCCCCCCCCCTCCCCCCCCGCTTGTGCTCTCTGGCACTCTCTCTGTCAAATAAATAAATGAATTTAAAAAAACAAAAACAAAAACAGGAAAGAGAGGGAAAAGCAGAGCTTTAAGGAGAGAACCTCAGGGAGTGTTCTTATTTATAGCGTGGTAGGAAGAACACATATTTAGGGACAAAATAAAAACATATAGAAAAGAAAAGGGCTCAGTTTAGTCTCAGGTTACAACCATGAGAAGCATCTTAAAAGGGTTCCTTACTGCCAGGTCTGGGGATAAGCCAAAGAAACTGAGGCTGAGGAGAGGCCACTGGGTCTGACCTTAAAGAAGATGTGGCTAACCTTGAAGGAGCTCGTGGGGCCAAATGAAGGAAGGTGTGATCAAAAGTGGAGGTACGGGGCACCTGGGTGCCTCAGGGGTTGAGCATCTGCCTTTGGCTCAGGTCATGATCCTGGGGCCCTGGGATCGAGTCCCGCATCATGCTCCCTGCAGGGAGCCTGTTTCTCTCTCTGCCTATGTCTCTGCCTCTCTCTGTGTGTGTCTGTCATGAATAAATAAATAAAATCTTTAAAAAAAAAAAGTGGAGATAGAACCTTGGACTGTGTAAAAAAAAAGAAGGGAAATAAGATGGTTGCTCAAGGCAGCAGCAAAATCAAAGCTGATTTGCTGGATCAAATCTGACAGTGTTTCATTCATTCATTCACTTAGCAAATCTGTATTGGGCATTTACTCTTGCCAAGCGCAGCTTTAAGAGCTGGGGAGAGACAGAGCAAGGTAAGTTTTCTGTTCCCATGGAGCTTATCTTCCAGGGGAGGCAGACATGTAATAAACAGGCGAGCAAAGAAATGAATGAGTGAAAAGGATAGTTTCCAATTATATTTAGTTCTCATAAAATGAAATAAATTCTATTTAGTTCTCCCTTTAAAGGAAGTGATCATGTAGGTAGAGAGTGTGGGCAGAAGGGTATATGCTCATCTACTTAGGAAAGGCCTCTTAGGATCAAGGGACATACATGCTGATGCCTGGAGGACAGGAAATATTGGCCAAGCAAGGATGTGGAGCTGGAGTGTTTCATGGCATGCAGGGGCTCCGATGGAAAGGTCTCATAAAAAAAAGACTAGATGGACAACGAAAAATGGCTGTCTGTGTGAATGTCTAGAATAAAGGCTCTAGACGGCATTTACTTCCCAATGCACAGGGTTCATTAATTTAGAAGCCTGTGCCTTCTCTTTCAGGTACCTTCTCTGCCATAGAATCTCCTTGGGAAAGGCTGCAGGGTACAGATCCGCAGAGGTGATTCTCTCCTCAGTGTTTTATATTTTGAAGACTTTCTTCCCAAAGTTTCAGAACCAGCCCTCACTGGCTTATGCCCAGGTGCCTTTACACTTGCATTCTCCCTGGTTTAAGGTTGCAGAAAGTAGTCAAACATTTGTGTAAGCAGGACCTTTCTCACATGTCACAGTGGGCATAGAGCACATCTTTCTGGGTCCCCTCTCCTACCTATGTGGGTTTTTAAAAGAGAAACTTTGTTTATTTAATATTTTATTTATTCATGACAGACACAGAGAGAGGCAAAGACACAGGCAGAGGGAGAAGGAGGCTCCCTGCGGGATCCCAATGCAAGACTCAATCCCAGACCCCGGGATTACGACCTGAGCCAAAGGCAGATGCTCAAATGCTGAGCCTCCCAGGCAGCCCAAAGAGAGAAACTTAAGCAAATCCCTGCAGAGCTCTGTGACCAGCACTCCTGGCCCTAGAAGATGAGAGAGTCACCATGGTCATTATGGTCTGAATGAAACTGTCACCAAGAATAAATGCACACATTCTTTTTAATCATTTATTTGAGAGACAGAGACAGAAACAGAGAACGAGCAGGGGGGAGGAGCAGAAGGAGAGGGAGAAGCAGACCCTCATCTGAGCAGGGGGCCATACATGGGGTTCCATCCCAGGATTCCAATGTGATGACCAAGCTGAAGGCAGATGCCTAACCAACTGAGCCACCCAGAAGCCTCTAAATACACACATTTTATATCTGGGATTTGCCAGTGCAGTGGGATAATCTATTGAAAGATTAATTTGTATTATTTCTATTTTTTCATATTTTTTGTCTGTTGCCCCCCCTTGCCCTCCCTGCTAGAACATAAGCTCCGTGAGGGCAGGAATATCTGTCTCTTTTGCTACAACAGTGTCCCACAGGGAAGAGGCGCTCAGTAAATACTGAGTGAATTAATGTGTTTTTTTCTCCCTGTTGTGGGGCCCTGGCAAGGAAGGCAGGCTTTCAGGCAAGAACCTAAAAGGTAGCCTAGTTCTTGTGTGAGTTGTGAATGCTGGTCTCAGGACTCATTAAAGACTTTGTTCTGTTGGGGTCAAAAGCCCTAGCCAGGACATCCAGAGAAAAGCCTGTGCTCAGAGAAGCAGATCAGATACCAAGGAGGACAGGGGTGTGGCGAGGACCCTTCCCTGAGTCCTTTGAGCACCGGAGATAAAGGACTGTCTCTTGTAGGAGGCCAAGGAGGAAGAGCCTCTACCCATTCTGAGAGGAAAGTGTTAGAATATACTATTCTGATTTCCATAAATTTAAAAGTTTCAAAAAATATGCTAAAGGCCAAAATGGGATGACAAGGCCGGGAACGTGGCCACAGCCAACAGGCACTTCTTCATGTGTAGTGCCAGAGATGGTGCTATATGGTCATTTTGTCACCAAGGTTTCAAACCATCCTAGAGGGGAATAGTGTCCTCATTTTACAGACAGGTTGACTGCAGTTCAGAGGATGGTTTAATCTGGAGCTGGTGGTGACTAGTGTGGCCTGGAGGTGACCAGTCTGAGCCATGGGGATCAGGGAACCATGAGCAGTGGGGGGTGGGGAGCAG
Organism: Canis lupus familiaris; assembly: GCF_011100685.1. NCBI lineage: Eukaryota > Metazoa > Chordata > Mammalia > Carnivora > Canidae > Canis > Canis lupus. The sequence continues at coordinate 5,671,642 of NC_049234.1, forward strand.
GATCACTGGGGCTGTGGAGGCTCATCCCCAGGGACAGGCAGGATTGAGCACAACGACAGGTGGGGCAGCAGAGTGCCTGGCTTTGAGAGACAAGGGAAGGGACAGGTGAACTTGTCATAGGCTATAGATCCCCCTGGTATTTCACATGGCAGCTTGCTTTTAATATGCCAGCAATTTAGGGAAATCTTGGGCCAAGAAGGTTAGGAAGGCAAATTCTGCTTCCAGTATGGGGAGGAGGGGCTGGCTCCAAGTAGAGCTCTGCCCTAGGATAGGAAGGAGCTGGAGAACCTGGCCCGCACCACCATGGCCTAGTTCATGGCCCCTGTTTGGCCCCATATTTCCAATTAGAGAGAAAGGAAAAGAGAAGATGGTCATTGTTCAAAGTCTTTTCACCAAATCTAATTTAAAACAAATTTAAAGGGACGCCTGGGTGGCTCAGCAGTTGAGCGCCTGCCTTCGGCCAGGGCCTGATCCTGTAGTCCCAGGATCAAATCCCACATCGGGCTCCCTTGCATGGAGCCTGCTTCTCCCTCTGCTTGTGTCTCTGCCTCTCTCTCTCTGTGTCTCTCATGAATAAAACAAAACAAAACAAAAACCTTAAAAATCATGTGTAGTCATTTTGGAAATGAGATCCTTTCCCTGCAGGGCTAGGAGGGGCCAAGAACACAATTCAGGAGGGAGGAAACCTCATTTTCCCCCAGGCCCTCCAAACAGTATCCCCCTGCCCCTGGAAGGCAAGGAGGGTTTGGGATTTTCCACCTGGCCACTCCAACAGCTTGGAGGAGCACCAGAGGGGCCTGCTTGCCATGGACCTATATTCTCTCCACCAACACCACAGGCACACTCCCTCTCCAAAGGTCCCCAGGTCCCCCAAAATGTGTCAGGCAAATTCAGGGGGTCTGTCTCGGGATGCAGTCTGGAGTCCATTCTCTTGTCTTCAGCATCCTTTCTTTGGCCTCCTCAGTCCTGGCTTGAAGGGTCAACACTTCCAGGGCCAGTTATGCCACTCCTGGGCCCGCTGGGGCGGGAGGAGGCAGAGACGCCCAGGGTGCCCCACATCGTGTACGTGAGCACGATGTGGACTCGCCGAGCTAATGCCCTGTGACAGATGGATTCTGGGCCCGCGCCTCACGCTTGGCTGGTCGCTCCTGCAGAGAGGAGACTCAGCAGGGAAGTCGCTCCCAGAGAATTTATTTCCACTGATTTGAAAAGCTACAGGGCTCTGGGAGATCTGAAGACCAATGATTGAGGGAGATCAACATGCTGTTTTCACTTTTCCATTCCGTCCCACACAACCTGAACTAATACGTGAAAACAGAACATTGGTTTCAAGGGAGTCAGTACTTAGGGGCACATGAACCTGGGGGCCCCTCCCTCCTCCTTTCCTTCTCTCTGAATCCTTGGTGCCGGCATAGTACTGTCTCTGGGAAACATCCTCCGACCTTTATCAGCTATGAAGATTTCTCTCTTCTTCCAGTCCCAGGGCTACCAATTATTTCATTTTCATCCAACCAACATTTACCAATCCCCTACTTTGTTCCAGGCAAGTGAAAATGACAATGACACCATCTTATCCTCTTGGGGACTTGGAGGGAGACAGGCACTCATTAAAATACTCACGGTGCATTAATATATACTGTTTTGGAGTGTTTATCCATCTCATCTGCAGGTGCATGTATTTATTTGTTAAGTACACATATGTATGTGTGTATATATAGAAATATAAATTAAATATAAATATAAATATAAATTATATATATATTGGTTTTCCCATAGACTATAAGCATTTTGAGCACAGGGCTGTGTCTTACAGGATAATTCACAGGTGTAGAGTATAAAATAATGTATAAAATTCCTTCTGAAATTGAAAGAAAATGATTTTGAGGGGATGGAGTTGCAGTTAGAGCATCTCTGAAAGAAAAACAGCAAGTCGTTCATATTTGTTACAACTAAGCATTTGGGGTTGGTTTTACCTGAAATTTTTCTGCTTGAAACAAACTGCTCCACTTACGAAGCTAGAACAAAACAGAATCCTACTGATGATCTCAAGAATATATTGTGGGCTGATAATTTCCAGGCATACTTTTTCAAGGCAGCCAAACAGGCCAGTAAAAGGAAATAATCTTAAGGGGAAAATAAATAAAATAATCAAGCTGGATTCCTATCTCATACCATACCCAGAAACGAATTCCAAATGGATTAAAGATTGAGATATAAAAAGAAAGCTCAAATAATTAGAATATCTCTTTGAAATTTTGCAATAAGAAAGGCCTCCCACAGCAAGACAAAACCTCGAGCAAAAAAAAGCAGAGAGCATAAAGAAAATGATTGACAGATTTGAGCACAGCAAATTAAAAACTTCTCCAGGATAAAAAGAAGTATTTACTTTTAAAATCATTAAGTAGAATAATATTATCCATATTAAATGGAGATTAGTAAGAAAGGTGATTTTTTAAGGTAATGTAAAAGAGAATAAGGATTTTTTAAAATGACATGAACACAAAATTTACAGAATATAAATGGCCAATAAGGGCCACCTTTAATTTTGTCTCAATGCAAGCCTATGTTTTTATTGCCATTGGTGTTTTTATCTCCATCAGAGCAAAATTCATTTTGTTATGCGATTCCATAAAACAAGTCACCATTCTCTGATTTAAAAAACCTTTTAGAAAGAAGTAAGGGATTTTGAGGTATTTTACCTCTATGCCACCTAAAGTCAGGTTTTCTCCATCCTGACCTGGTAATGAGAGGGAAAGTTCATCACAGTCTCAGCTTCTAGAGCCATCAATGGAAAGTCCTGGATCATCTCCACCATGGTAGGGCCTCCTATTCCCTGCCAACAGCAACGCCTCTGATTGTCACAGGGATTCAGCATCCTCAACAGTGATGAGCTAAATGTGTATTCCCTGGTGGCTGAGGGTAAACAAAGAGTTTATTTCAGTACCAGTGATGTTCCAGACATTCCTTTTTCAAAGGCGAGCTGACTTCAAATCACGCATATTTTCTCCACACGTAAGGATGTGAAGCCATAGTATCCCCCCAGGCATTAGCTGTCTGCACACTCACTTATAGTGTTAGCTGCTTTCTCTTCATCTGACCCCGTGTCAGGGGTCAGCAGCCAGGTGCTTGCCTTGGTTGCCTGAGCACACAGACCCAAGGAAGAACGAGAGAACGAGAAGTCTCGTTTTCCAGGAGGCAATCGGAGTCTAACTATATTTACCCGTCTATGAGAGGGGCTGCCGGGAGCTGGGAAGAAGAGTCTGAGAATCAGAGAGTGACTTCGAGAAGGCGTAGGAATGGCGGTAATGCAGATAACTAGCTAGAAAGGTACAGGTGAACCTTTGGCTAAGTAGGCCTGGAAAGGCAAGCTATGACTGCCAGCAGAATAAATAAAAAGAAGGTAGACAAGAGACAGAACCTGGACACATCACAGCAAAACTGTAGATATCACAGGCAAAGACATCTTCAGTGACAAGGAGAGATAACCACAAGTGACGCCTCGGCTGACAGCTGACTTAGCAGCAACGATGAAGTCAGAAAGACAGTAAGAAACTAGCTTCAAGTGCTGAGATAAGATACCTGTCAACCTAGATTGATATACTTAGCAGGACTGCTTCTCAAGAAAATGGGCAAATTCAAGACATTTTCAGATAAACACTGAGGAGGTTGACCTCCAAACTCTCACTAGTGGAAATTCTAAAGGATGTACTTAGAGAGGGAGGGAGAGAGAGAGAGAGAGAGAGAGAGAGAGAGAGAGAGAGAGAGAGAGAGAAGATCCCAAAAGAGCAGAAGATAGGTCTGAGATAAGTTCATTTTTTAAAAATTCCAAAAAAATAAAAAATAAAAATAAATAAAAATTCCAAATTCTAAATTTAAAATATTGAAATTCTAGAATTAGAAAAAAATTCTGAATCTAACACTGAAGTGATAAAAAATAATATCTAGTGAGGTCAAGAAAGGAGCTAATGCTCCTTCTGAAACTAGGGGCATCCTTCTTTGCCTCTTCCCAGCTTCTGGTGGTTTCTTGGCAATCTTTGGCATTTCTTGCCTCCTAGATCCATCCCTCCATCCCTCCCTGTTCTCGTCATTTCCTTCCCTGTATGTCACTCTGTGTCTAAATTTCCCTTGTATAAAACACCAGTCAGATAGGATTAGGGCCCCTTCTAATCACCTCACTTTAACCTGATTACCTCTCCTAAAGACTGTTTCTAAATAAAGTCGTATTCGAAGGTACTGGGAGTTAGGATGTCAACATAGCTTCTTGGCGGGGGAGATGGGGAGCATGAGTAGTCTAAGACAACCCCTAATATAATCTCAATCTTAACTGATGGTTTAATTTTCTTAAAAATTTATTTCTTCCTTTTTTTTTTAAAGATTTTTTATTTATTTACTCATGAGAGACAGAGAGAGAGAGAGAGAGAGAGGCAGAGACACCAGAGGAGGGAGAAACAGGCTCCATGCAGGGATCCCAATGTGGGATTCAATCCCGGGTCTCCAGGATCACACCCTGGGCCGAAGGCAGGCACTAAACCGCTGAGCCACCCACCCGGGCTGCCCTTAAAAATTTGTTTGACAGAGACAAAGCACAAGCAGGGGGAGCAGGAGGGAGAAGCATACTCCCAGCTGAGCAGGAAGCATCAGGGAGCTCGATCCCAGGACGCTGGGATCATGACCTGAGCTAAACGCAGACACTTAACTGACTGAGCCACCCAGGCACCCTTTAACTGATAGTTTTAAACTCTAGAGCTCACCCTTGACTCTACCCGCTACCACGTCTTTCCTTTCTACCTCCCATCCTTTCAAAGCTCGAAAACCAAATGGTGTCTGTGGTTCCTTCCATTCTCCTATAATACTCATTATGGGCTAAATCATTTCCTCCCCAAAATCCGTATGCAGAAGCCTAAACCTCCAGTCCTTTAGAATGTGACTCTATTTGGAAATGGGGCCCTGAAAGTGGTGATTAAGGTAAAATGAACCTGTTAGTGAGGGCTGCAACCCAATGACTGATGTCCTCATAAAAATGAGGAAATTCGGACACCAGGAATACATGCTGTTAAATAACAAAAATTCAACTGAATCAATTTTAAAGATCTAATTGGCTTTATTCAATTCCTGAATTGGGCAGCATCCCATCTAGCAAGTAGAGGGGAATTCCCAGGAGTTGTACAAAATGGAACATCTTCATAGGAAGGAGGGTCAGGTAAGAAGTTAAAACCCAAAGGAAAGAAAGGATTGTTTCAGCAAAGTCACCTTCCCTTCTGGGACAGGTCAGGGTGTCTTAATAGGTGGATTACCTCATCTCCTTGAGGGGCTGGACAGCCTCTGTGGCAAATTCTTCATTGAGACTGATGGGAAATTCCTGACTGACAAGTTGAGAAGAACTTTCTGGGAGATATTGAAACCGCAGCTGGGTTAGGTGTCAAGTCCAGATCGGTGACTTGGCTTAGGTGATACCATCTGGGGGCTGTGGTTTTCTTTTTAACAAAATGCCCAGTAGAAAAGGCCCTGTGAGCAGAGAGGGGGAAGGTGGCCATCTGCAAGCCTAGGACAGAGGCCTTGAAAGAAACCAAACCTGCTGACACCTGGATCATGGATGTGTAGCCTCCAGAAGTGGGAGACAACACATGTCTGTTGCTTAAGCCATTGAGACTGAGTATGTTATTTTGTGGTGGCCACTGGAGCAGACTAATCCTCTGCTCAGGGCCCCTCCCCGCTGCATTTGGCAATGCTGCTGCGAACTGTCCTCCCCCCCACCCCCACTCCTCCAGATGTTTCCCTGCCCAGGGTGCTTCCCTTCTCCTTTCCTGGCCTTTTCTACAAAGCAGGAGTTAACGCTGCCAAGAGCCTTGGCTGTTGATTAACTCACCATTCTGGGCTTTGCAGCCCCAGATGTGGGTGGATGAGATCGACTTCAGGAGTTCATATTCTCGAGCCCTGTAGACTGAATAGGAACTAACACACAGGGAAACTCTCAGGGCATAAAGTGCTGAGGTTTAAAATGGGGAGATGAGATTGCAATTGATGGCTTAGGTGGGGTGGCTTTTGTTGCAGTCCTTGGGGGCAGGGGTGCGGGGAGCAACTGGCAATTTAGGATCTGCAGCATTTATTAATCCGGCCCCAAAAGCACCAAATACACCAGAGTTTTGCTAATCTCAGCTCTAAATTACAGTAAGTTTGCTTATCTATATCAGATGCGAGGGGGTGAAAGTAACCAGATCTGGTTAGAAAATGAGTAAGAAATGCCCCCAGGTCTCATTTCCTTTGTCTCTTTAGAGAGCACTTTTATCCATCCCAAAGCTTTCTTATTAGGCCTTTGATGAGGAAATGAGTGTTATGAAAGACTGTTACCTAAGAAAACAAAAACCAGGAGATACATATGTAACCTACCCTGGTAACTTCTATAAGTCCCAGACACGCAAAGGTGCTTGGAAGTGACTGGGGACCCCATGGGCCCAGCACTCAGTCCAGGGAGCTCTTTCAGGTGGGGCACACTTTGGCCGGGGGGGGGGGGGGGGGGGGGGGGTGCCCAGGGGCCAGGATGATGCAGTCCCCTAGGGCTTAGGGGTGTGCCCTGTGGAGCTCTGGGCAGCACTTTGTGGCAGGGGCTCTGGGGAGGGGGCTTGGAGGCCATATGGGGATCACAGGTGGTGCCAGGAGAAGCTAGAACCTCAAGATCCTACCCCCCTCCACCGCCACCCCTGAAAGGGCGGGAGAGGAGGTTTACCTCTTATCGCTGATGTGCATCCCTGGATGCATCCCTGATCCCTTCAGGTCAGGAAGTGACCTCTTGGTCAATTGCTGCTTTTGAGGGGCTTGCCAAGATTTGACATGAAGCAGCGGTTCTTAGAACATCCAGGCATAAATCTAAATCTTTTTTTTTTTTTTAATGCAAGCAAAATAGTGAGATAACTTGACATTTTGCATGCTTAAATTTAGAACAGATTACAGAAATTGAATACCCACGTCATAAGCTGCTTCATTTCAGCACCACACACATAACCAGACTCGGTTTCATGTGATTTGTGTCTTGACAGTGCCTTCTCTTCTGCCAAAATGTAAAATCATAAGGTGGCTAATGGGTATCAGCCTGAGACTGAGGCTGCCTGGGCTTCAGTCTGAGCCCTCGCTTAGCAAAGACACCTGTCTGGGCCTCAGCAACGCCCTAAGATGCCGCGGTGTGCAATGCCTGGCTTTTGTGCCCAAGAGGCACAATCACAAATGATCACAGATAGTGGTCACATCTCAGTGTCTAGGATGTGAGTAGGAAGATCTATGAGATTACCTTGGAATCTATGCCTCGTAAGGTTATTAATAATAAATGCCACTTACCAAGTACTTCTCGTGTGCTGGGCACTATTGGAAGCATGCTTTGCTTGTCTTATTTCTCCCAATTCTCATTACCAGGGTATCACATCACCACTTTACCAGTGAGGAAACTGGAGCTCAGAGAGATTAAGTGACTTGCCCAAGCTCACGCAGCTCTTAGGGCTCTCAGTAGGGACTCAGGATACAAACCCAGGCATCTTAGTGCATTCCCCCTGCCTTGCAGCTTCTGGGCATCAGCCGTGAGATCTTCCTACCATCACTGACCTGGAGGGATGAGAAAGGGATGGAGCTAGGGATTCTGAGCCAAAGATGGCTCCTCATGGGGCTGATCATCTCTGAGCCTGTCTCAGAGTGACCGGTCTGGAGGCACATGGGGTGGACATAATATAAAGCGGTGGGTTCAAAAAAAATAAAAAATAAAAAAAATAAAGCGGTGGTTCAATTTAGAAAAAAGAAATCATTGCCCCATTACCATGAGCAAGGTACAGTGTTCCAAAAATTCTCTTTTGAGAAAATTGCTATTGATCTTAGAAAAATGAATCAAATAGAAGAGAAAAAGAAAGGCAAAGGGAGCCCAGTGATTTGAGCATGAATGTCCAGGCTTAAAGCATTTTTTGCCCTTTAAATACCTTTTACTCACCTTGGTGGCAAGTCTCTGCTACTTTAGGATTGTCTCAACTTTTACTGCAGAGGCTGGCTGGGAGCGTCAGGCAGGACCATCTGTGCCGGAACGAAGTTTCTTCCAAAGACCTGGTTTTGATTTTCTAGGAGCTGTACATGACATCATATGCTTTAAAGAGAAACTTCTCCACTTTTATTTCTCTTCTCCCCTTCTGCCTACATGGATACCTGCCTGTTATTTCTCAAGTAGGGCGGTGCAGGGATAGCTATCGGGTAAGTCTTTTCCTTTTCAGGGGACACAGCTACGGCACCCGGGAGGCACGGAGACTCAGTCATACCTGTTTGTTGGTTTTGCCTGAAGATTAAACATCTAGGCCAAAGTGAAATGTTTAGTCAAAGCCACTGGGTCTAGTCTTCCCAGCCCTTTATTCATTTTCTCTACTCAAAAGTTTTTAGAATCGAATTTGCCTAACTTTTTGTGGGTTTTCTGGTGGATATTTGTACAATGAGGAAAGGGGAGAGGTGTCACAGAGGTGTCACAGAGGATTATGAGAGTCCCTGAACTCTGGAGCCTTGCATTCAAATTCAGTGACCATCCCATGTTCAAGCAGACCAATTTAAATAAATACATAAAGAGGGTCGTCTCTGTTGTTAGAGCCGGACTATTAAAGAAGACTATTATTATTATTATTAGCAGTAACAGTAATGACACCATTTGCTGAGCACCAATTAAGGGCCCGGCAACGATGTTGTGTGGGAAGTGCTGTCCTTATTTTGATGGCAGAGCTGCAGGCTGTGTGAAGCGTCAAGGACACAAAGTGAGCAGTGGCAGGGCCACAGGCCTGAATCCAGAGCTGTGCTCAGGTCACCCTCTGCTGAGGACACCAGCGTTGGCGACGGGACTCATACGCACAAAATGTGCTGATGTGGGGAGCACAACAGCATCATCAGAGGCACAGAGTCCGAGGACTGGGTTTGAGCCCTTTCTGCAATTTCCTTGCTGTGACGTTAGCACGGTGTACAATAGCACTTTGTGACTCAGTTTCTTCATTTTTCTCAGTTTCTGTACCAGGTGACCCTGGTGAGCAGTGGAAGGAAATGCATGGAAGGTCTCTGCTAACTCCTCCTAGCCTGCGTACGTGCCCTGAGGACTAGCAATGTCCATTTCGACTACTGCTGAAGCCAGGCCTGCTTTAACTCTTGGTCAATTGAGAAATGATGCTGCTAGGAGGTGGCATAAAATAGCACCGGCTTCAACCTCTGTATCCTGCAAAGATACGGAGAAAATGTGCATGTCGTTCCCGGGACCAGCGGCTCCTTGGTCCTCTGAGGCCAGTTCTGGCAGGACGCAGAGCCCGCATGTGAACTCCCAGCAGAAACCTTTCACAGAGCTCAGCAAGGAAGCTATTTCTGGCTGCATGGAGGAAAGCTCTGTCTCCCCCTGCACCCCCGCGTCGTTCCCCCCCTTATAGCACTGGGAACAAGGGTGACAGATCCTAGGCCCACAGAACACAGTTCCTCTGTGTTGGAAAGAGAGCCACGCAGAAATCATAAGGTATCTTGCTTGCTTGCCTCCCCTCCCGACAAAGGTCCCAGACCACTGCAGGAAGATTTATAAAAAGTGAACTACTGATGCTCCAGAGCTGGTGTGCCCACCAGTGGCCCTCGACACCCTCAACCTCACTTCCCATGCTGGCAAGGGCCCCAGGGCACCCCACAGGACTGCCCATGTCTGGTCCTCTCTGCTTAACTGGCCCGTGAGCACGGCTGAGCAGGAGGGCCGTGGTGTTGTCCAGTTTCATAGAGCAGGCGGCCTGTCAAAGAATTCCAAAGAAATCTCTAAGCTGCGTTCAGAAGAGATATCAAGCACCTCTGTGCCTCAAACCATGCTCATGACACCCTGGCAGCCCTGATTCGTGTGCCAGTAGTAGGGTACCACGCGCTGAGTCCTCCCTCTGCCTCTGGCTCTGTGTTCGGTGCTGTGCCCATGCTCTCTCTTGTCCTCCCACGTGGCCAGCCAGGAAGGCTCTGTCCTCATTGTACAGGTCAATGAATTCAGGCCCAAAGCAGTAAAGAGCAGCCAAACTGGACAGAGCCTGGATTTAAACTCAGGCCGACTCTGCTAAACTTTGTTCCAGTTCAGCAAGGCTGGGACTGGGATTGATTAGTGCCCCAAAGTGGCCTGGCCCCAGGGGAGTCCAGTCTGCATCTCCAAGAATAATAGCTACCCTTTGTCAGACTCTTGCTATATGTTCGACCCTGTGATTTACCAGTGCCGCTGCGTTAATAGCAACCCCATGATACCAATGTTATCCCCACCTTAGGGAGCAAGGGATCTGAGAGCCTCAGTAACTCATGCTCAGGCCACACCTGTAGGACTCACACCCAGACCCATCTGACTGTGAGGTCCTTGCTCTGAACCAATCTGATCCCTTGTCCTGTCAGGTGGCTTCTCACCTGTCCTTGTAGGAGCTCATCAGGCCTACAATGCCCCATATGGCAGGCAGGAGAGCTTGAAGACAGCAAGGCATATGGGGAAGGCCAGCTTGTGTCTGAGCCCTGCCATCTGTCCCTGTTAGTTTCACTGGTGTCCAGTTGCAACAGCATGTGCCTGGCACCTGGGGGGCCGGGGGGGGGGGTGGATAGTGCTCACATCACTGCCATGTTTAACTCTCAGAACAACTTTATTGAGTAGGTGTGATTATCTCCAATTTTGCGAATGAGGAAACTAGGTCCACCTAGATTAAGTGACTCTCCCAAGGTCACATAGCATGTAAGTGGCAAAGCCTGGATGGTAATCCTGGCTCTAGGCTCTAGGCAATGTTTGAGGAAGAGTTCTTCTGGCAGATTCTACTTGTCCATTGACTTGAAACATAGTCTCATTCCCTTATTCTTTGTACCTCCATTATAAAGGGCACTTGTTGCCTTTCTCGCCCACTGGTATGGTGACACAGCTTTGGCCAATGGGATGTCAGCAGAAGTCCACTGGGAGCTTCTAGGAAGGTTCTTGCTCCTTCTGATGAAAAAGATGTTGCTGTTACTTCACCTCTTTCCATCTTCTATTTGGTAAAATGAGGTCATGTGTCTTGGGTAGCACCAACCATCCTGTAGCCTTGTTTGAAAGGCCAAGAGCAGCTGGCTCTGACATCACTGAGCCCTGGACCAATACGACCAGCTGCTTAACTGAAGACTTCTTGGTATATGCAACAAATACATCCTTTTGTATTTAAGCCCCTATAAATCTGATTTTCCGTCCCTTGCAGTCGGGCATGCTCTTGACTGCTACAGGTCCTTAGAAGTGAGAATGAAGCAGTAGCATGCCTTGTGATGCCTGGTCACATTGCATCTATTGATTAGTAAGATGTTAATTCATGTACTCACCAGGAATGAAGCTCTTGATGAGATTATGAAATTTTTGGAATGACTAGACCCATATGAAAGTGGTGTTTCATTTCCTCAGACTAAAATGTGTGAAAGGCAGATCGATAGGCAGGCAGAGAATATGAACTTTGCAGGGGGCAAAGTTCTCAGGTACTGCGGTTCCTCTTTGTGACCCCTCTAAAACCCATCAAACCCGGGTGGAAATCTTCCTGAGAGCTGCTGAGGATGGCAGAAGTCAAACTTGGAGACCCTGAGAGATGTTTCCTCGGGAATATCAAGAAATGTGGGGATTGGGGATCCCTGGGTAGTGCAGCGGTTTGGCGCTTGCCTTTGGCCCAGGGCGCAATCCTGGAGACCCGGGATAGAGTCCCGCGCGGGCTCCCGGTGCATGGAGCCTGCTTCTCCCTCTGCCTGTGTCTCTGCCTCTCTCTCTCTCTCTCTCTCTCTCTCTGTCTATCGTGAATAAATAAATAAAATCTTAAAAAAAAAAAGAAATGTGGGGATACTGGTGACTCTGCCTGATGTCCTCCTTGCTCCTTCACTCTCTCACAATTGGGTGTACAATTAGCAATTTAATGTGAGGGCCAAGAGTTCAGAGTGTTTGGGTTCAACTCTCTCTCAGTTATGACTACGATTCCGATCATGAAACTTGCTCTCTATGGGATACCGGTTAAGCGACTTAAACTCTCTGTACCTCTACTTCTTCATCTACAAAAAGGGGTAACAATGTCCTAGTTCATAGCATCATCACAAGACTGAAATTAGATATGCCATGTTATATGCCTAACTCAGGACCTGGCATACGGTGTATAATTGATGTTAGTTACTGTTAGAGTCTTCAACAAGAGCAAATGGCTGTTTGTTCATGTTGCTTTCCTGACCTTTATTCACACAGAGAAGGCCATCTTGCCTCCAACTCCACTACAGTCTGCAGAAGTCCTGCTATGTTGGCCATTATGCTCTTTACTGTTGACTCCCCTTGAGGCAGCTGGAGGGGCATGGAGCTATGTGTATGGAGGGCAGTCAGGACCTTCGTCGGCCAACATGCCATTTGAAGGACCTGGCTGGTCACCTTGGCTTTGCCAGCAATAATCTTTTCATCCAGTAAGGCAAACTGCCACGGGTCAGGTCACGACCAGAGCAAGGGTGCAAGGAGAGAGCCAGCCCATGAGATAGGAACGGAGGTAAGCTGGTACCCTCCGGGGGCCCCCTTTGGCTTTGATATTGGCATAAAATTGAGTGGCATAAATTTAGCTCTGAGTGAGATAACATAGGTTTCCATGCATACACACCCCTAAATCTGGACAGTTTTCCTATTAGCCAAGAGAACAAAATATAAATCTCCCTCTGGACGCAAGTGCTGGACACCCAACACACTCTGCTGTCTCCCAGTTTCCAGAAAGGGTTGACGGATGCTTCCCCTCACGTTTATTTCAGCCATTAACGTGGCACAGTAGAATTTCAACAAGACAGAAATAGAAGACACAAAGGTTGATCCTGTCAAAAGCTCTTAATACGAGAGTCCAACCTCTGCACGCACCCCCCGCCCCAGGAATAACGAGGCTGCCCGTCGCCGTCGCCGTCGCCGGGAACTGAACTGGGGTCGGGAAAGGAAGGGACCGCAGGCTCAGGACGTTGTGATTAGTGCAGCGGCTGCTGCCTCTGCAGGAGACCCCGGGAGGCTGCAGCGCCGCGGAAGCCCGTTAGAGCCGAAGGGGCCCCGGGCAGCAGTCAGTGGCTGTGACGGTTCCAGTGAGGGCGTTGGCTGCTCCCCCGCCGGCCCGCCTGGAGCTCCTCGGGCACAGACCCTCTGCAATGCAGAGACAGCCCCCCATCCCCCCAGCCCGGTGCCCGCAGAGAGTGGCCGGAACCCCCGGGTCGTGGCACCAGGCTTCGGGAGCCAAGGGAACCTGAGAGGCAGGCCCAGCCCGATCCCCCAGGCTGCCGGTGGGAAAGCAGAACCCCTCTTCCCTTGAACAGTTGCTTTATGGTCAGGGTTTAATTTTCTCTTTGAAAGGCAATCCACGGACTGAAAAAAAGCCAGGCCCCGAGGTCCATTCGCGTGCTGTCTCTTCTCCAACTGAATTTCCCTTCCGATGTTTATGTAGCTCCCACCTTGGTGCTCGCACTTGGCATTTGTTATTCTAATGCTGCTGTTCTTCTCCGCAGGGTCTGCTGTTTAGTCTGGGGCCTGTGCTGCTCCATTTCCAGGTTGGAGCAGAATCACAGAGCTCAGGTGTTGATGGAGGGGCCTCAGGAGGGGCCCAGCCCCCGAGAAATGAGCTCTCCAGGGCCTCATCCCACCTCCCTGGGCCCCAGAGGGAGGCAGCCCTTTGGCTCCGCCGGCAGCCACCTGGGCTCCGAAACCCCCATTCTGCTACCCTGGTGGCCAAGCGACAGGGCCCTGTGCTCTGTACAGGGAACACTCAGGTCCCTGAAACCTCCTCCTTCAAGAGTCCACACCTGGGCTCTGTCGACAGCAGTGACGTAGTGGTTCTGGAATGTTTTTGGTGAGGTTTGGTGGAGTCGGAAGCCTACGGCCAAGAAAGAATTCTTGAGAGATCCTTGGTGCAAAATGGTGGTTTTATTCAAGCAGGGGGACGGGACCCCCGGGCAGGGAGGGCTGCTGCCGCCTGCTGCCCAGGCACTATGAGGAGCAACTGACTCTATACTTCGGGGAGAAGTAAGGATAAGGGAAGTTTCAAAAGGCTTTCCATGGGCTAGAGGAGACCCCCAACCACAGAGAGCCCTTGCTATTGTCAACCAAGGTGGCTCTCCCTGGAGGAACCGCGCTCTGCCTGCCTCGAGCATTTGTCAATGGGCTGCAGGTTACACGGACATTTAATTTTGTCTCCATTTCCTTCTGCCTTTGTTTCCCACACGCAGGGCTGGCGGTAGCCTTAGGCGACACCTCAGTTTCGTGCTTTCGAAAGCACTGCCTAGAGCTGAGCCGCCCTGGGTGGGCCCTGGGGACTGCCCTTTGCCAGCCGCGTGACCCGCGGCACTTCCTTTAACGTCTCGGTGCCTCGGTTTCGTTGCCTGTGACACTGGCACCTGCAGTACAGGCCGCTGTTAGCATGAAAGGAGTTCATAGTTCCAAGCGGCCTGAGTCCCGGCTCGGGTCCCCGCGGCCCAGGCCCACCGAGCCGCTCTCCCGGCCCCAGCCTGCCTGTCTCTTCCACGCCTCTCCCTCCGGCCCGCCGGGCCCGACGTGGCTTGGCTGAGCAATCCTGGTTCCCTCCTCGGAGAGGCCCGCGCCTGGAGCGGTGGCTCGACTCCCAAGGACACGCTGGCCTGTAAGATCCCCTGGGGTGGTGGCCCCTTTGCCAGGGCTGCTCTGTGCCATTCCAGGCTGCTCACTGGTGAGTGCTACGGAGGGTTCCACCAACAAATCTCTGAAAACAGAAGTGAGGCTGTTTTGTAACCACCAACGGTCGGAGACGGTCCAGGAAAGAGCTGCGGACCTACTTCAAAGGCTTCCGAGAAGGAAATTCCCAACTGTCTCCAGACACAGGGTGCGCTGCCCCCTCCAGGCCAAGTGTGGGTGACAGGGTCTCTCCCTACAATGCTCGGCCATCGGTTAGACCCTAGTAGGACCCAACACCTCACAAATCTGTGCCCCTGCCCACAGACCAGGGACCCCCAGGAGCAAACCGCACCTGTGCCCTGCCGACTACCAAAGTGGCCCCACTTCTGGGCGTGTGTGGATAAACCTTTTGCTCCCAGCAAATTAGGTTCCAGGCAGGAGGACACACAGCTGTCCTCACAGCCATCCCTCTGCATTTTCCTGACTTGCTTTGTGGCGTATTGCCAGCTGCCCAAGGTAGTGGCGGCTACACGGTGTAGAAGTGCTGACTGGAAGTCTGTGGGCGTTCTAGGGCTCTGGGCCGCACTTGGCCTCTGACTAGCTGGGCAAGGTCTGGTGAACCCTAGGATTATGGGTTTCCTGAAGGCTGGATTCAGATTGTGGAGCAAACAGACCTCCGTGTCCACAACCTGACCCTGGAGCCGTCCTAGTACCTTCTGTGCCCTGGGCTCCCCCATCAAAGAGGCCACAGCCTTTGCCCATGATTCGTCCTCTGCTCAGGCTCTGGTTACGTCACCTGTTTTAGGCTGCATTTCCCTACATCATGGGTAGACCAGTGTTACTCCTGCCAGACAAGGCAGTCCCAGGTTGATGTGAGAAGCTGCCAGAGTCTTGTGGAAGTCACTTCCCAGCCACAGTCTCCTTGGGTCCTGGCTTTCCTGCAATCCTTGCCTGCCAATCTCAGCAGATGTCAAGGATGCAGGCCCCTAGAGCATTTCCTGCCATTTGGGAGTTAAGAGATCCATCTTCTTGAGGCCCCTATAGAAGATGGGAGGTGAGGTGTCAAGGACAGAGGCTGCCTCTAGAGCCAGATCTGGGCTCTAGAATGTGGGTGCTGTGTACTCTGGGTCAAGGGATAACTGCTCCTCAGGATGCTCCTCCCTCAGTAGGGAGAGTGGTTGCTCTCCAACTGACATCGTGCGATGTCAGTGATAACACAAGGCGCCCGAGCCCAGGACACTGCACACTCAGTACTCCCCAGCTGCTTGCTCAAGGGCTCACTATGAAGCCCATGACGCGGGGGCTGCTGGTGAGCGAGGCCCGGAAGGCCTCTCTGCTGAAAAGAGGCTGGGCTTGCCTGAGGCTGGGAGAAATGGAAGAGTGGCCTTGAGCATAGGATCCCCCTGAAAAAGATGGCAACGAAATCTAAGGCTCCCCTGCATAGAAAAGGGAGCATTGAGGGACATTCGAGAAAAAAAGTGAAGAGGAGAAGGCAAAAGTGCCACAAATGACTTGCCTGTTTTGCCATTTTGCCTAAAGGTGGCAGGTGGCTCACCCTCAGCAGAGCCCCCACCCTGGCGTTACCTGCCCACCTACCCTTGCCTCTGGACCCACACTTTGCACTAGGGTCCTCATGGCCTTGCCTTTTGCAGGGGGACAGCTGATGCCCTGCGCTGGTCTCCTAGAGCACAGATACTTCATCTGCTGGCAGAAAGGTGCAGTCTGCTCAAGGCATTCTGGAGGTTCTAAGGGCTGAGAATCCTGGACAAGAACGAGCCATAACTTTTAGCTAAGAAGGCTCCTTGGAATCCCGCACAGCCCTCTCTGTGGGAAGGTCAACGACCAGCAAAGAGAAGTGAGAAGATGGACAGAGATATGTGTGGTGGAAAGATCTGGTTGTTGGATTCACAGATTCATCCTCTTGGATTTTGGAAGGTCTGCCGGCAGGAGGAGAGGCTGGTCCCACAGACGAGCCTGGTCCTTAGGGTGTCCATCTGGCTGCAGGGGCCCTGCTGCCTCTCTCAGGGCCGAGCAGAGCAGGGAGGGAAGGTGTCAAGGGGCAAGACTGATGGGCTGGTCCCCAGGGGCGGCGGGGCAGGGCTGGCATGGAGGCTGAGCTGGCTGCAGGCCCGGGCCCCTTCCTATCTGGGGGCAGCCTCGCAGGGAACCAGCACCCACCCCCTGGTTCTGCCCCATGAGCGCATCACAAATAGAGTCACAAAAGAGGCATGTTGGCACGTTACCAGTGCTACAGACTAGTCCGGAAATTTACCTGATACCTGAACTCCCTCACATGCCATTTGATTTAAATATTCATAACGACCATCAATAACTCCGGATCTCCCAGGCAGTGACTGAAGCTGGCCGGGTTCTGCTAAGGAGGGGATGGGCACCACGCCCCGCCAGAGACCATTCTGAGCTCAGGCGCCACTTCCTCCATTAATACCCAGAGCACGACTCCCTCCCATCCGTCATTTCTGGCCTTATCTTATCGATCCTTTTAATAGCAGGCAGTAACAATTTATTAGCGATTTTCCAGAGTCTGTGCCTCCTGGCTAAATCTTTTTTTCCATCCTGAGAGCTGAAATAATATTTCTTCTAAATCTGGCTTTCTTCAAGGCACTCAGGAAGGCCAGTCTGAGGGAACCAGTGATGCCTACAGAGAAGGAACAATTAAATTAAGAAATTTCCATTCTTCCCCCTGCAAAAAAATAATTTAGTGGTTTCAAGTGAACAACTGTGTGTGGGGTGGGGTGGGGGGAGTAGTGGACACCTACAGGGACCAGATGAAAAACAAGTTATCTTTTATTTCCCCTTACAGAATGTGCCTTTTTAAAAGCGAGGAAGAGATGAAAGGAGAGAGGCCCGCAGGCTGCATGAGGTGGGTTCCCTGAAGCGCGGCTTCCCTAGGCCTGTGGCACAGGCTTGTGGTGCCTCAGTTTACCCACAGCCAAAACTAGAGGAAGAAGAAGCTGCTTTCTTGTCTCCTGACCCATAGTTGCTTCCTGGCCCCTCTCCTCCTTGAGAATGAAGAACCTCAGAGAGAGCGCTGATGGGGGGGGGGGGGGAAAGGGAGTGGAGGGGGGCGGATTAGGGGGAGGAAGGTCCTCCAGGTGCTCTTCTGGCTTCTCAGTTGCCAGCAAGAGCCAGGAAGCCATTAGGGACTCGGCCTGGGCAGGCGCCTGGGGTTGTGTAAATTCAGTGTTTATCCTCTTGCTGGCCAAGAGGAACAGAGCCCAAGACCAGGCCAGGGACTGAGAAAGCCCCAGAGCAGGCAGATGCTTCATTCAGGCTTCTGAGCCAGAGTTACGAAGTTGCCTCTGGGTTTGCAGCCAGAACTTTCCCAAAGGGAGGGACTCACGTCCCAAGGACTGTGACTTGCCCCCAGGAGGGCCCTCGCCTTGTAGCCCTCTGGTCCTTGCCCCGTCTCCCTCCAGTGGCCCATCTCAGAGCTGATATACCCACCAGCCACCTGCTGCCCACACACTGTGCCAGGCCTGTGGCAGTTTACCCACATTTGCACAACAGTAATGAAGATCATTGAGCTCAGAGCAAAACAGAGGCTCAGAAAGCTTGCGTGACTTGTCCAAACCACACAGCTAGTCACTGGCTTGAACTGCAGGTCCAGGGGCACCTGGGTGGCTCAGTGGTTGAGAGTCTGCCTTTGGCTCAGGTGATGATCCTGGGGTCCTGGGATTGAGTCCCGCATTGGGCTCCCTGCAGGGAGCCTGCTTCTCCCTCTATGTCTGTGCTTCTCTCTGTGTCTCTCATGAATAAATAAATAAATCTTAAAAAAAAAAAGAAATGCAGATCCATCTGCTTTATTATTTATTTATTAGTTTCTCAATATTTATATTATAGAAAATTATTGGGTTATGTATATATAAATATATTCATTAAATTCACATAGTTTTAACATATTTATAAAATTGTATAATATACTAAGTTATAGTATATTATACTATATATAGTAAAAAATATATACTATTTTTAAATTATTGTTAGGAATTTTATGTTATTTACTTTTTGAACAGGCAATAGTATATGCAATTCAAAATTCTAAATATATCAAAGGAATGCAGTAAAAATTCCCCTCCTCAGCCTTCATCCCACAGCCACCCATGTTCCCCCTCAGGTGCAACCACAGTTAGTTTGTTGTGTAGCCTTTCCGAAACAATGATACAGATAAAATAATATGCCTGTATATTGTTTTACCTCTTTTTATACGTATAGTGCATACAGCATATATTATTCTGCTTCTTCTCTTTTTTCCAATCAGTATTTCTTAGAGATCATTCCATTTGAGTATATAAAGAACCGCCTCCTCTTCTATTTATAACTCCATGGTCTGAAGACACCATATTAAATTATGGATTAATCTCGAGGCAAATTCTTTTCTACTCTCCTGTTTTATGCATTTATTTTAAAAGTTCCATCTTCTATCTAACTGAACTTTCTGCTTTGAACCTAGATCTTCTGGTCCAGAATAAATTTACAGTGCTGGGGAGCATGTTGGTTCTGGCTGGAGAGTTAACCAGAGGTGGGGTGATAGAGCCCAGAGCCAACCTTACATAGCCTGCTGTCGGGCAGGCAGGCAGGAGTCCGGCCCGCTTCACACACTGGGATTCCCCCCTTCTGCAGGGAAGATTCGTTGGCCCATACCATGGCATTGGGTTCATCACTGCCTCCATCTGTGATTAAGGAGCATTTCTGGGGTTATCCTGCTGTGTGTAGAGCCCATGTTCTCAGGAATCAGTAAAGTTCTAGATTATAAGTCTTGGAGCTTAGAAAGAAGTTTAAAAAAATGCTATCACTTTTGAGGTCACTGAGAGATGTACATTTGAAGATTTTCCAATAGTAGGGATTATGGAATAATAGAGTTTTTAAAAATAGATTTTCTTTTTCAAAGCAATTTTAGGCTGATAGCAAAATTGAATGGAAAGTATGGAAAGTCTCCATACACCCCCTGCCTCCACACTTGCACAGCCTCCCCCACCATGAACATCCCCCAACAGAGTGGAAAATGTATTACAATTGATGAACCTACCCTGACACATCATAATCACCAAAGTCCATAGTTTGCATTAGGGTTTACTCTTGGGGTTGTACCTTCTATGAATTTGGACAAATGTATAATGACCTATATCCACTGTTGTAGTATCACACAGAGTAGTTTCTTCTTCTTTCTTTCTTTCTTTCTTTCTTTCTTTCTTTCTTTCTTTCTTTCTTCTTTCTTTCTTTCTTCCTTTCTTTCTTTCTTTCTTTCTTCTTTTTTAAATATTTTATTTATTCATTTGACACAGAGACAAAGAACACAAGCAGGGGGAGAGGCATGCAGAGGGAGAGGGAGAAGCAGGCTCCCCGCTGAGCAAGGAGCCTGATGTGGGGCTCGATCCCAAGTTGCTGATATCATGACCCGAGCTGAAGGCATTTGCCCAACCAGCTGAGCCACCCAGGCACCCCAGAGTAGTTTCATGGCCCTGGAAATCTTCTATGCTGTGCCTATTCACTTGTCCTCCACCTCAACTGCTGGCAACCACTGATCTTTTAGTTTTGCCGTCTCTATAGTTTTGCCTTTTTTTTTTTTAATTTTTTTTTTATTATTTATTTATGATAGGCACACAGTGAGAGAGAGAGGCAGAGACACAGGCAGAGGGAAAAGCAGGCTCCATGCACCGGGAGCCCGACGTGGGTTCGATCCCGGGTCTCCAGGATCGCACCCTGGGCCAAAGGCAGGCACCAAACCGCTGCCCCACCCAGGGATCCCCAGTTTTGCCTTTTTCAGAATGTTATATTGTTGGAAACATCAGATTGGTTTCTTTCACTTAGCAATATGCATTCTTCCTTCCATGTCTTTTCATGGTTTGATTGCTTATTTCTTTTTAGCACATAACTTCCCATTGTCTGGGTAAACCACAGTTTATTTACCCGTTTACCTACTGAAGGACGTCTTGATTGCTTTCAGGTTTTAGCAATTAGAAATAAAGCTGCCAGTAACATCTGTGTGCAGGTGTTTGCATGGACATAAATTTTTAACTCCTTTGGATAAATACCAAGGATATTGGTATATTGGTTGCTGGATTTTATGGTAAGAATGTATTAGTTTTGAAAGAAACCGCCTGTCTTCCAAAATGACTGTACTATTTTGCATTCTCATCATCAATGATCAGAGTTGGTATTATAGAATTTTAAAGCTAGAAATGGCTCTAGAGGTCATCTGATTTTACCCTGCCATATTGCAAATGAAAAACAAACGCACAGAGCAGTTAAGTGACTTGCTTGAGAACACACATCTTGGCAATCAGTGGTGGAGATGTCTGTGATGACTAGAAGAATTATAGCATTTCCTATCCTGCCTGCTGAACATTAGGCCATTGGGCAGCTGATGTGGCTGAGGAAGCAAAAACCAAGCAGCCTCTTGAAATGATCCCAAGATATTTATAGCAATTTTACCATTGACAGCTGTGTGATGGTGATGACAGTCAAATGCTGGTATGGATACTCAGTCTGAAATTTTAACAGATTCTGCTATTTGATAAAATAAACAACATAGTAGTTTTTAATGAATACTAATGTAATGGAAACATCAAAAAAGATAAACAAGAATGCAACTTTGGGGATGAGCTATAACACACTTCTGTCACAAGAGCTGTCTGTACTAAAATTCTCATTTTATATATTTGATTTCTCCACCAAATTAGGAATGCCTCGAAGTTAGAGATGGTGGCTTCTTCCTTCTACAGCCCCAATGACAAGCTTGGCATTTGGTACATCATTTGTTCTTAACAAACATTTGTTGAACTGAAACTTGGAAGCATGAAAATACAGCTCATTATTGTTCACAGAGTGTGAGGGGGCATCTCATCATTGCACATCTCATAGATTCTATATTTTCATTTCAGTGTCACTTCAGGAAGTGGTACTGTTACACAGTTGTGTCACCATCAATTTGGTAGGTCCCCATGTCACTAGATTCCCCTGGCCCCAGCTGGAGCCTGGTGGGCCTGCCAGGTATGTAGGGGATGAGGCTGAAGAGAGAGATAGGAGCAGGTTGTGGAAGTCTCAAGAGTCATGAGAAGAAGAGTCTGAATTGTGACCTGTTGCAACAGGGACCGATGATACAGTTAGGAAGTGTGTACTACTAATCAGAGGAACAGAGTAGAAAGTTCTGAAGTAAATATACATCTCACATGAATTTTTTTGTGTGATGAAGCTGACATTTCCAATCAGTAGAGTAATTATGGACTGATTATTTAACAATAATATTGGGCTAATCAGTGAACCACTAGAAAGCAATAATAGATCCTGTGGTAGACAGAATAATGCAGCCCCCCACTTCCCGCCACCTCCACAGAGGTCCATGTCTTAATCCCCAGAACCCATGAATGTGTTACTTTACAGGCAAACAGATGTAGTCAAATTCAGGATTTTGAGATTGGAAAATCAGCCTGGGTTATCCAAGTGGGCCTAATGTGGTCACAAGGGCTATAGGAGGAAGCAGGAGGGTCATTTTCAGAGACAAAAATGTAAGAAAGGAAGCAGAGGTGGGAGTGGATTAATGGTTGCCTTTGAAGACCAAGTTGTGCACTAGCCAAAGAATGGGGTGGTCTTTGGAAGCTGCAAAATCCAGGGACACTAGAGCTTCTAGAAAGAAAAATAGTCCTGCTGACGCCTTTATTTTAACCCTGTCAGATCCATTTTAGACTCCTGACCTTCAGAGCTGTAAGAGAATACATGCGTATTCTTTTAAATCACTAAGTTTATCAAGTTTGCAAGTTCTTATAGCATCAGTAGAAAACAAATGCAGATTCCTAGTTTATAAGTTATCAGATAAATATTAGATAGATTAAATATTTAAATGGGAGCACCACACACACACACACACACACACACACACAAACAAGACAAAACCTGTGAGGGGAGTAGAATTTTCTTTCTTCAAAGTCAGAGGATAGCATTTTAAAAAGCCTCTCTATACAGAAAAAAAACAAAACAAAACAAAACAACAAAACAACAAAAGCCAAAAACCTAAAAATCAAATTAAAATGCAAATTACAAAGTGGAAAATTATTTGAAGTGTCTAAAATGGACAGAGAATTATCTTTGAATGGTGAAGTTAAGGATGATTTTCTACAATGAATGCGCATTACTATTTTGTAAAGAAGATAGGTATTTGAGCAGAAATTCTGTTATTGTAGCAGTTACATTAAAAATGAGCTATAGGCACTTCACCAAAAAAGATATAGGGATGGCAAATTAATACATGAAAAGATGCCCACATCATTAATCACCAGACAAATGCAAATTAAAAGTAGAATGAAATACTATTGCATAACAATTAGATGGGTTAAATTAAGTAGACTGACCATCCCAAGTGTTGACAAGGACCTAGAGCTGAAAGGAATGTAAAATTGCACAATTACTTTAGAAAACTTTGACCATTTCTTAAAACTTGGTCATATTTAGACCTACCATATTATCTGGCTATCCCACTCCCAGGTCTTTTCCCAAAAGGAGTGAAACCGTGTGCCCATACAGAGATTTACATTCCACTGCTTACAGTGGTTTTATTTTTAATACCCTCAAAGTGGAGACGACCTAAATTCCCACCAGCAGGTTTATGGATAAGCAAATGATAATATGTCCATGTGTAGGAACACTATTCAGCAATAAAAAGGAAGGATACATACAACAATGTGGGTTAGTATCAAAATAATTTCACTGCACAAAAAAAGCCACATCAAAAGGAAAGAATGAGTACACACTCTATGGTGCCATCATAACATTCTAGAAAATACTAGCAAATCTATAGTGACAGAGCAGTGGTGGTTCTGAGGTTAGGGGCCGAGTGGAGAGGACGGTGGTGTACCCGAGACCCTCAGAGGTGATGGAGATAGTCACTACCTTGATTGTGAGACTGATTTTGTAGATATACATGTATGTCGAAGCCTATTCATTTATACGTTTTGAATACATGCAGTTTGTTGTATGTCCATTATACCTTAATAAAGTGTTGTGTAGACGTGCCTTGACCTTGAAAAGAGAGAGAAGAAATGTACATGCCTATCACTAAGTGAAAGAAGCCGACCAGAGAAGGCCACACACTGTACGATACTAACTGTATGACATTCTGGAAAAGGCAAAACTATGGAGTTCGTAAAAAGATCAGTGGTTGCCAAGGGTCGGGGAGTGAGAGATCAGGAGGTAAAAGCACAAGGATTTTGGTGGCAATGGAACTATTCTGTAGGACCGGATACCCACTGTGGTGGTGGGCACAAGTCACTACACATTTGTCCACACCCGATTAATATATGACACCTATGGACTTTGGATGATTATTATCTCAGTGTAGGTTTGTTGGAACCCATTTCCCACTCTGGTGTGAGAAATCTCTGTACTTCTTCAGTTCAAATTTTCTGTGAACCTAAAATGGCTCTCTATAAGATAATGTTTATTTTTTAAAAAATGGCTTGAACAACTGAGATATTTGTTGTCTCTCTCTCGTGTCAGGGGCCCGGAGGTGGGGGTGGGGGAGGAGCTTTAGTACAGAACTGAGTGTACAACACTGAAGGCTTCGTATTGAGAAAGCAGGAATGATCCAGATCTTTCATTGTAAAGGAAGTCGCTCGGATGATCGCAGAGAAACACTTGGGACACCACTCTGAGACTAAAAGGAGAGACTTTTGGAGCTGAGACCATACAACTGGACTCCTGGGGCAGAATTCTCTTGTTCACTCCACATTGGAAACTTACGACCTCTAATGGGTTGGTCAGGAGAGGCTACTGCCATTTTTAAGGGACTAAGAGTTACTCAATGGACAAAATGACAGCACTTGGTCTATGCCAGGCCTGGGAGTCTCACAACACACCCACTCCCCGCCTGGTTCTCCCGAGATCCCTGGGCTGGATGAATCACAAGTCTGATGCGAGCCTTGTATTTTCCATGCTTCCTGACTCATCAACCCCCAAATCATCTCCGGAGCAGAGATTCCTGATGGCAGGAGAAAGAATGTTTGATGCTCCCCATGCTAAAGTCGAACAGGAATTCAGCAGTGACTGATTGACTGCCCCTCGCCCCACCTGCAGGCAGCATCCCAGGGGCGCCCGTGGTCACCAGGCCCTGGCGTTGGAATCGGGATGGAGCCGCTGCCTATCCGGCCCTCTCAACCGTTGCTGTTGTGCAGCTGTTTATCTCAGGAGTACAGAGACTCTCAAACTGGCCAGCCCACTAATTGCAGACTTTCAAAGTCATTAAGGATGTTGAAGCTGACTCAGGTTGAAATTCCCAGCTGAGCATAGCTTTCTCATTGTCTGAGTTCCCTGGAAGCCCAGGAAGAAACCTTGGCAGCAAGCACCGAATGGCAGCCTCCCAGTCCTTTAACCTTAAGAGGCACCCACTTTAGTCTCTAAGGTCTGAGCCCAATTGGCTGCTATCATTCCAAAGCTTGGGCGCTGCAGCAGGGCTCACTGCGCTCCCTTGATGGCCTCCAGAGAGCTGGGGGTGCTTTGGTCTCCTCCTCCTGGTGCTGCTTCTAGCAGCTGCTCTCAGATATGCTCTCCACAAGCTGCCGACCCATCTCCCCAGACCCCCTCGCCTCCCTCCCCAAGGGGATTCAGCCCATCCTCAGTGGCTTTCCTTCTCCTCTCCTTATCTCACTTCCTCCTATCCTTGCTAGGGTTGATATGCTAAATTTTCTCTGTTCTTCAAAAACCCGTGGGGCGCCTGGGTGGCTCAGTTGGTTGAGCATCTGACTCTTGATTTCAGTTCAGGTCATGATCTCAGGGTTATGAGACTGAGCCTCATGTCAGGCTCAACACTCAGCTCAGAGTCTGCTTGAGATTCTCTCTCTCTCCACCTCTCCCCCCACCACCCCTGGCTCATGCTCACTCTCTCAATAAAATCTTTTTAAAAAATTGACTAATTAGCTAAAAAAACAAAACCAAACCACTGCTTCTGGACTGCTGTCTTCTCCCCTCTCATTTCTATCCCCAACACGACTACTAAGTCACCATGGGCTTGCCCTTCCCCTCCTCACCTCTGGTTCACTCCCAGCCCTCTGAGGAGATGGCTCTTCCAAGAGCACAGTGCCCTCCCAATCATCAAAGTCTAGGACCATTTCTTGGGCTGCTTCTTCCTCCCACCTTTGTGATTTCCAGCCTGCCTCTGGTTCTCCATTCTCAGGCCCATCCCTTTCTTGGGACCCCCAGCGTTGCTTCTGGATTACCCCATCAGGCACTCTTGCTGCAGTCTGGATCTTCTCATCAAATGAAAATATCTTACTTCAATGGCGCTATTCACCTTCGGGGCTGAGTGGGCCCCCTGATGCGAAGCCTGTGGAGGCTGTGCTTCTGGCAGGCTTACCTGCGTCATTTGTGACCGTTTGTTTCTGGCCACTTCGCTTCAGACACATTCAGATTTTTGCAACTCTCTAATTTGTCTCCATGCATTTATTTGCATGTGCATTTTTTTCTGTCCAGAAGCTTCTCTTCCCGCCTCCCCTCCCCCTAACCCTTCCCAAGGTTAAGACTTGCCTCTTGGCCTCACTGGAGGCAGTTGTGCTCCTGAAGTCTTCTCTGAATGTGTTCTGTGAGCTTGATGAATCAACAGAAGCCCTGGCCCTTTGAGTTCCAGGAGGGTACTCTGTAGCCCAGTACACACAAACCCAGCCCCTCACACTGCTGCTTTTCTCTTTGTGCCCTGTCTCCCTCCGAAAATCCATTTGGTCCCAGAGTTTCAACGTGCCTCTCAATTCAACAGAAATATTCTGGATGCTATGCTGCAGGCACTCTCCTAGCTAATTCTCAGCTCTCTATCTTTATCCCTCATATCTTCTCCTAAGCCCAGGACCAGAGTCCATCTGGATATCTATCTGGGACCTTATTTTTCCAGCTACATTCCCTATGAACCCCCATGCTCTACAGGGTTCAGGTGGAAAATTTTGATCATCACAGATTCCTTTCCTTTCTCTCTCCTACTTCCAATTCTGTCCATTCATTCTCCATGGCCTAAACAAGCAAAACCCTATATTTTGTCCTTCCTTTCCATTGCTCAGATCTGGCTCTGATGGTTAATTTTCTGAGTCAGTTTGATTAGTTCCTAGAAATTTGGTCAAATACTAATCTAGATGTTGGTGTGAGGGTATTTTTCAGATAAGATTAACATTTAAGTCAGTAAATGTTGAGTAGATTAGGCTGTGAGTGGGCCTCATCCAATCAGTTGAAGACTTTAAGAGGGGAAAAGGCTGAGGTGCTCCAAGAAAGAGGGAATCTGCCTGCAATTAACCTTTGAAGTTACATCATCTCTAACTTGGGGCTTCCGCCTATTGTTCACCCTGCCATTTCGGTACTTGTCAGGCCCCACAACTATGTGGGTCAATTCTTTAAGATAAACCTCTTTCTCTCTTCATACACATACTCCCCCTTTTAGTTTCATTTCTCTGGAGAACTGACTAATGCACTGGTCCTACCTCCTGACTCAGTTCCCTGACCCCTGTACCCACTCCCCTCCAAATCACTCCATTGTGCTTACTCTTTTTTTTTTTTTTTTTTTTGGTAATGTTAATTTGCTCACAACATTCACTGGGTCCCTGTTGTTCATGATAGATAGCTATGTCTCCCAAACATCAAAACATCATACATTCGGGCAACTTCACCAGGATGTTTGACCTGAGTTTTCTTTTTCTGTTTTGTTTTGTTTTTGACTTAAGTTTTCACTGACCCATCTACCCACTTGTTTATATTTTTCTTTCTATCAACCGTTTTGCATTTTGGCAAGAATCCATGAATGTTAAGATGAAAACCTCCTCTAGTTATATTATGGGTCTCAGTTGAAAGGTGAAGAACAATTTTATGGAAGGGTTTTGAGGCTTCCCTAACTCCCTCAAACCACAGAAGCTGATCCTCTTGCCCTGGAAGCTAAATCTCCAAGATGGTAAGAATGAAATGTGTTACCCAGACAATTGCACCTGTCTTGGGTCACCGGTGCAGAGGTGGCTCCTTCCTGCCTCTGAGACCGTAGATAGTAGTGGCAATGCTAAAGATTGTCACCATCCTCTTGCTGGGGGACGGGTAAGGAGAAGAGGACAGAGGAAAGAAAATCCTCTACATTTTCATAATTCGCTCTCCTGTGTTTGAAAATGCCTTATTTCATTGTTTTCTAGAATTGATTTCTGGAACCCCCCCCTCTGAGGAAAATACTGGAAAAAAATTATCCCTTTTGTCAATATTATGACTTAGTCATTTTGTGGGGGAAATAGAGATGTTGATTCATGGTGATGTGACCCTCCTGTCACTTCTAGTTCCTTTTTCTCTGTTGTATATCAAAACTCCGAGTCCCCGGGAAGGGTTATTCTGCACTCAAAGAAGAACCTGAGAGGAACCTGTAAGTAAACTTTTCGAATATTTTGTTACTGGGATTGCTTTTTTTAATGAAAAAAATAAAAATAAAAAACCAAAAAACTAAATTGGAAAAAACAGTTGAGACCAGAGGACACTTTAGCTCCTCCTCTAACCCAGGCATTTTATCTGTGTACAGAAATACCGGAAAGAAATGTCTGTTAATGCTGGCCTGAGAGATCTGAATACCCTCATCTCAGGGAGGACCGCAGCGTGACCATCCTCTTAACAGAGCAGCTTGGGTTAACCTGCCCATTCCCCAGCTTTTGAAGAATTGACCCTGTGGGCCAAGCCTCCGGGGAGTGGCGAGGAGCAGGCCTGACACAGCCCTGGCGAGGGACGGCTGCCAGGTCTTGCTGCCGATGCCTCTGCATGACAGACTGAATTGTTCCCTAAATGCCCTTCTGTTTACCTGGTAGCTTTCATTAATCTTTCTTTTCTTGTGTGTGAAGTTTGCTTTTACAGAGGAAGGCCTTTACTGGCTTTCCCAAGGCAAGAGCGATGAAAAGAAGTGAAGGATTCATTCCTATCTCAAAAGGAGGCCTCTCTGTGCCTGCTCAAGCTATTTTGGCAGCCTGAAAGAAGGTTATGTTCCCAACCAAATGATAAGTTTCCAAGAGGGGAGGGAAGAAAGAAAGAAAGAAGAAAGAAAGAAAGAAAGAAAGAAAAAGAAAGAAAGAAAGAAAGAAAGAAAGAAAGAAAGAAAGAAAGAAAGAAAGAAAGAAAGAAAGAAAGAAGGAGGGAGGGAGGAAGGAAGGGAAGGAAGGGTCCAGAAACCCTCCATTCTTCCACTGTCCCACTTACAGGTACCGGGCTGGAAAATGCTAGCACCCAGAGCCAGATCTGCTGCTCTCCTGTGCCTTTCATTTCAGACTGTTGGGCTAGCAGGAGCTTTAGGACTCCTCTAGCCCAAGGGAGCTGTGGTCCTGAGAGGTGAAGTGACCGACCCAAGGTCACACAGCTCTTCTGGTGGAAGGAGCCTAGGCACAGGTCTCCTATCTCCCCGCCCTGTGCTCTTTTCCTGTTCCACCTTGACCTTTGTCCCAATTTCCTTTCAAATCAGAGTCCCATCAAGTCCTAAAGATCGTGAGAGAGGTGCATGGGTGGGTAGGTTCCCACAGGGAATGAGCAGAGCTGGCTGGAGGAGCAGGGAAAGAATAAAGGGACCAGCAGTCTGGGTTTACTCCCTCCCCTGCACCCCCCCCCCCCCGCCCTCCCCCAGTGTCTACAGACTGCATCTGGGCTTGTGAAGCATAAGTCATTGGCTTCTGCCTGGGGAGCAGGGGCAGAATGTGCTGCTCGCACTTAATGGAAATTTGGGGATGTGAGGCGAGGCGACTGCTCCACTACTAGGGAAAGAGGGGAGCAGTAGGACAGTGCCCGCGATCCTGATCTCTAGCTCTTTCCACAAGGGAGTCCACCTTGATTTCTCCTGCACTTGCACTGCAGTTTCTGCTTGCCAGCCCCGGAGCGGCACTGGTCATATGCATCTCCAATATCCCCCAACCTAGAAAGCTCCTGGGATAGGCCATTTGTTGGGAGGCTCTAGTTATCATCTCATGGCTGCATCTGTCCTGGCTGCTGCCTGGGCCTCGTATGTGAAGCAAGGATGCGTTACCCCTTGAGATCAGGTCTGTGCTCAAAGGACGGTGCTCAGGAATGTTGGACCCCTTGACTCCCCCAACAAAGCAGACAAGCAAGACTCTGGGCTGGGGACTGAGGGACTCTGCTGCCTCTGACATTTAACACACACACACACACACACACACACACACACACACACACACGGAAAACAGTTGAGGCCACTGTGTATGCACCTCACAGCCCGTGTTTGCTAGTGCATACAGGGCTGGTGGGGAAGCCTGGCCACTGCTGTTTCCCATGGCAACAGCTCAGATCTGCATGAAAGCAGATAAGTGTGGGCTCAGGCTGGCTATGCAAGCTGCACAGGCTGCGTGGCTTCTTGGCTTGGACCACAGGCTCCTCATCACATGCCCTGCTCCCTTCCCTGCTCCCTCCCACCCAGCCACACAGAAATGACTTTAATCCACAGCAGAGAAATGGGGGTCCTCAGGGATCCTCTCCCGTGGGCTCCAGCTGTACTGCTCCCACCCAGGGTGTGGTGCCAACTATAGTTCAGGGGGAAAGGCAGGAACCTGGTAATTAGTCTTGGAATATTACTGTTGGTAGAAGCAAGAAGCAGGTACTCTGTCCTGGGGAGACAAGGCTGGGGAGTCAGACAATAAACGTTATTGGTAACAGAGGTGGAGGCGAAACAAAGAGAAATTGCAGGTGTAAGGGATCAGGTTTGCCTTTTAGGGGCTCCAGGAAGAGAGGGAGGAAATGGCTCCATCTAGGAAGCACAGAGAAAGGAATAAAGTTAGAGACCCTTGGGCAAAAATAAATATTCCCAAGGCATAGAGAAAAACCTTTATGCATGAGACTGGAAACTGGCCTCCAGCATGATTTTAAATGTCCCAGGGGATAAAAAAGAAGGAAAGGCAATTCAGACAGTGGAAAAGAGGAAGCAAGAGGGAAGGAGGGGTGCAGAGCAGAGAGGAGGAAGCAATGAGGAATTCAGAGACCAAGGTTTTCAAACTGCCAGTCAGTGGTCCAAAACCAGTCAGAGTATTTAAAAACCATTTGAGCCAAGTTTGTTGTTGTTTTTTAAACAACAGGGAGATGTCACCCTCCAAAATCTATATTTCTGGCTTCTTTTGAAAAAAAAAAATCAGAAAATGTGGCCACTCTGGGTCTCCATACAGCCTTGCAGTAAATCTGCTGGGATGGAGGCTGCTATCCCTATAACTGAACCTGAAGCCTGGGCTCTCCAGTCCCCAAGACCCACTGCCCATTCCTCCACATCCCTTACCCTAAGAAGTACCTGTACCTTCTGATTTCCTTTATTCTTGATGCTGCTTGTTTGACACTTGTAGCTATTTAAAAGCTGAGTGCTGCCCACACTGCCCTGATTTTCCAGCACAGGACAGCCTGACCTTGACTCTCAGGGCAATAGAGAGTGTGGGCACCAGCACTGAATGTATCTCTTGGCTCCCTGGTCCTGGGAGAGAGGGCTTTCTGAGTTGAGAATGAGGGCCCGGTGGCCCAGACCTCAGACCAGGAAGCCTGACACCAAATGGGCTGGATTAAGAGATGAGTAAGTCTGAGCCTGATGCTGGCTGGAATATGAAGCAGGACAGAGCTGAGCAGAAGGGTGAGCCTAGGGAAAAGAGATCCACAGTCAGCTCTGGAGGGCTCAACAGGCTGTGCTGGCAGAGGGTGGGGGGCACCAGATGCAGATGGCAGTGCGAGGAGAGCTTATGCCAGCATTGTTAAATCCGCATTTCAGGATGCATGCATGATTGGGACTCTGGGTATATATTCCAAACAAATGTAGAAGCTGCTGCCTTTGAAGATCATTTCAAGAAAGTCTGGAAAGCTGCTCATCCTGAACCCTCAGTGCCACTTAAATGTGGGTTAGATTCCTGGCTCCTCCACTTGTTAGTTTGTGACCCCGGTGGAGTTATTGGATCTCTCTGAGCTTCAGTTCCCTCATCTAAAATATATAGATATAGCAATATCTATAATATCTAGAGCTGTGAAGATTAGAAATCATGAACATCAGATGCTAAAACAGTGGCCAGGCACTTGATTTACAAATTGATAGCTATTACCTATTGTTATCAGATTGCTAAGTCTCGGAGACACAGGCTATAGTTTGTCCACTTTTCTATTTTTTTTTCACTTTTCTAATTATGTATTTGCCTGAAGGCAAATTTGGTATGTGGGGAATTTTAACTCCATTACCTAAGAACATTGGTAAGGATTTTTTTTTAAAGATTTTATTTATTCATGGGAGACACATACACACACACACACACACAGAGAGAGAGAGAGAGAGGCAGAGACACAGGCAGAGGGAGAAGGAGGCCCCATGCAGGGAGCCCGATGTGGGACTCGATCCCAGGGCCCCGGAATCACGCCCTGAGCTGAAGGCAGATGCTCAACCACTGAGCCACCCAGGTGTCCCTGGTAAGGATTTTAAAACAGGGTTCATGAAAAGTCAGAGATGAGATGCTGATGTGACAGGAAAAGTGAAGAACTGGGGTCTCACCCCTAGTTCTGTCTCCAATGCTAAGACAGCCTCAGTGAGTCCCTTAGCCTCTTTGGATTTTTGTTTCTTCATCTGTGGAAACTGGCTGGCTAGGTGTCAATCCTCTAGAGCTCTAGAGCTGCAGAGCTGTGCTGTTCAACACAGTGATACCAGCCACATGCGACTTGTTAAATTTGAATTAATTAAAATTAAATAACGTTAAAAATTCAACTCCTCAGCCACATTGGCTCTATTTCAAGTGCTCAATCATTGCATACAGCTAGCACCGACTGTGTTGGACAGCTCGGATATAGAACATTTTCATCATCACAGGAAGTGCCATCAGACAGGGCTGAATTCAAGAGCTCACTAACCAATGTGTCTGGTCCTGAGATGAGCAGCATCAGCAACCTGGGAACTTGTCAGAAAGGCAAAGTCTCAGGGGCCACCCTAGGCCTTTAGAATTAAAATATGCATTTTCTTTTAAAGATTTTATTTATTTATTCATGACAAACAGAGAGAGAGAGAGAGAGGCAGAGACATAGGCAGAGGGAGAAGCAGGCTCCCTGCGGGGAGCCTGATGCAGGACTCAATCCCGGGACTCCAGGGTCACAACCTGAGCCAAAGGCAGATGCTTAACCGCTGAGCCACCCAGGTGCCCCCCAAATCTGCATTTTAACAAGGCTCGCCCAATGATCACATACTTAAGTTTAAGAAAGCTCTGATCTATAAGATTCATTTTCACACTAAAAATAAAATTTAGAGATCTGGGTATCTGCTTGACAAAGTCTTTGGGAAAGAAAGAAGCAATTGGCTTGTCCAAGTCCTGACTCACTGATCTGCCTCAAAGGAAAGAATTGAGGCCATCTGAGGAAAGTTCGGCAGGCAATCATACCTCTGCAGGAGAGGGGGAAGGAAGTCAGCAGCCATCTAAAGGGGACACAGAAGCAGTGCTGGGAAGGCCATGAATCCAGCTCCTGTTGCTATGCCTCCCGTGAACTCGAGGGCGTTCAGTCCTTGCCTGAAGACTTTCAGAAAATGGAAGTTCTCATTTTTTTTTTTTTTTTTTGTGGCAGCAAAAAAATAAGAAATGGGCTGCATTTACTGAGCACTTTCTGCTGGGTGGTCTTAAGAAGCTTGCTAAAGCTCCCCTTGTCAAACCTCACCAGGAAGTAGGTCACGCAGATCTTATATTCAAGTAGGGAAAATGCAAAACAGATTAGAGAAGAAATCAAGCCCATGTTCAACAGAGACAGGAAGGGCAGACTGACCACCAGCCTCTGGACAGGTGGCCCAAAGCCCTACTCTGTGGCTTGAGCTGTAAAATAGGACAGAATATAAAACTGGTGCAGCCACTATGGAAAACAGTATGGAGGTTCCTCAAGAAGGTAAAATTAGAGCTTCCCTAAGACCCAGCCATTGTACCACTAGGTATTTATCCAAAGGATACAAATATAGTGATTCGAAGGGGCACCTGATCCCCAATGTTTATAGTAGAAATGTCCACAAGAGCCAAAATATGGAAAGAGCCCAGGTATCCATTGATTGATGAATGAATTAAGAAGATGCAGTATATGGACACAATGGAATATTACCTAGCCATCAAAAAAAATGAAATCTTGCCATTTACATGGATGGAACTGGAAGGTATCATGCTAAGCAAAATAAGACAGCCAGAAAAAGAAAAATACCATGTGATTTCACTCATGT
Organism: Canis lupus familiaris; assembly: GCF_011100685.1. Taxonomy (NCBI): domain Eukaryota; kingdom Metazoa; phylum Chordata; class Mammalia; order Carnivora; family Canidae; genus Canis; species Canis lupus. The sequence continues at coordinate 5,705,475 of NC_049234.1, forward strand.
GTGGAATTTAAGAAACAAAACAGATGAACATAGGGGAAGGGAAGTAAAAATAAAATAAGATGAAAGCAGAGAGGAAGGAAAACCATAAGAGACTCTTAACTCTAGGGAACAAACTGAGAGTTGCTAGAGGGGAGGTAAATTGGGGGGATGGGGTAACTGGTGATGGGCATTAAGGAGTGCATGTGATGTGATGAGCACTGGGTGTTGTATGCAATGAGTCACTAAATTCTACCTCTGAAAATAAAATTTAAAAAAAAAAGAAATCAGTAAAATAGAAGAAGATGCATTCAGTCCTCTAGCTGCAGAAAGTTCCAGTGTCTTTTGGTGACATGCTGTTTTCAGTACAAAAACAAGGAGAGTAATATTAGATCTGTTGCTCATTAAGAAAACATGTGCCTCTTACAGGACAAAATTGCAGCAATATATCTTATTTAATTGATACTAGTTTTTATTGCCCAATACAGTTTTAATGTGTCCATAAATCTGTTTCTTGCATTCAGAGAAATAGCTGTATTAAGAACACACTATGCAAATATGAAGGCAAGAGAAGGGAAATATGAATCCAAAATACATATTATTAAATAATTTTTTAGGAAGCAAGCAAAATGGTACCTCATAGAGGATATTGGGGGTGAGGGGGAACCCAGCTGGGATTTCTAATTTGCTTTAGAGAAAAATCTGCTGATTTGAGACACAGCCTCACATGGCCAACTATCTTGATGCAGGGGAACAACATGATAGAAGTGGGTTTGTGATATACAGGTGAGCTCTTAAGTAGCCACTGGCAGAAAGTGTGACGGGTTTCCAGCAGAGACATGCTGGGCTGAGTGTCCTGTCACATAACCTGGAGTGGTGGAATTGGCCATGCTGCAGGGGGCAGGGAGCTGGCCCAGGGGGCCGGGGGACTGGGTCTGAATTCCACTGTACCACCAATTGTGCGATTGCTGAAGATTTCAGTGAGCCCTCTGAGCCTCAGTTTCTGTATGAAATGCAAAGAACATTGGTTTCCAGAGGCTTGCAGGAGGATGCAGGGAGATGCTTTACATAAAGTGAACAGAATAGGCAGTTAATACCTATGAGTGGATCATGTAGTCAAATAATGGTTTGGGGTCAAATCCAAAGCTGTGACAAAGTGAAGGGGGCCAATGTGCGGCTCGGATGTAGGGTGTCCTCCTGCGGCTCACTGCTGGCTGCTGCCGTCCTCTCGGCCAGGCCACGAAGCACTTCTGACTCGGGCTGGCAGTGCTGGGGAAGGGTCAGGAGTTCAGGAGCCCTTTGGTGATTTCCAGGGGTCAGAGTGGACTGGGAGTGGGGTCAGTGAGTGGAGCACAGCCGACCTCTAAACCAACCTCAGACTCTAAAAGGAGGCAGGCATGTAGGAAGAAAGAGCTATGTTCCTTCCTGGTCCCTGTTCCAATGACGATCTCAATTCCCCCTCCGGATAGAGTTGAGAACATCCTCTTATGTGGGATTCTGCATCTCCCATGAAGCCAGTCAGTCCCACATGGAAAGGACCCTTCTTCAACAGTTGCAGGGACAGGAGCAGAGAGAGAGAGGGAGAAGCATGCTCCCCACTGAGTAGGGAGACTGACACGGGGCTTGATCCCAGGACTTTGGGATCATGACCTGAACCAAAGACAGATGCTTAACCGACTCAGCCACCAGGTGCCCCTCCAGATCTCTTTCTGTGCTGAGCATCTCCACCCTCTATGTTATTGCAGGAGAAGCATCCACAGGTTTGTTCCTTACCTGCCCATTTCCCTGTCACATTAACCTCATTCAGCCTGAACACAAAAAGAATCATTTCTTCACCATGAGTTGCTCAGTGCATGCCTACTAGCCAGGGCCTGGACGCGTCTCGCACACCGGGTTTCATCCGACGTCTCAAACAGTGGCCAGCTGCTCCAGAAATCCAGCCCCATCATATCTGATGTGAGGAGGGATGCATTTGACTGTGTTTAAAAACCGATCAGTGTCTTCATTAACATCCCATACATATGCTATAATGCTCATTAGATATTTTCATGCTAATCAAGAGAGACACATCTCTGAGTGCATGACTGACAGGGTGGTAGCAGCCCCATAGCATTGTTTTAATTATGCCACATCTGGGGAAAAAGAAAGGATGATTAACTCAGTGACAAAATATTCTTATTTCCCTTTCAAGATCCTCGGGAGAGAATTGCCCTCAGAGTGTAGGGGCGGGCTGGAGAGGTGTGGGCAGGATGCAATTGTTTCAAAGCAGAGATAGGATGGCTTCAGCCCAGTGCCACGTTTAAGTTTGAATGTCCTTGGTATGCTTTCTGGTTGGCAAAATTAGAGCACAAGAAAATAGATGACTATCAAAAAGTGATCTTACATAATGTCGCGTATTGAAATTTCAGCCTATCCATCAGCTGAGAGTTTATTTCAATTATTAAGATCCGTGATACAATATTGCTGCTTTTATCTATTAACAATCCCTGCCTAATAAAGCAGCACAGAATCCAGTGGCTTAAAATAAATATTTATTATACTAAAGTATCTGATCAGCTGGTGGGCTGGCTGGTGACTGGCTGGTCTAGGATGGCCTCCTTCAGGTGTCTGGCAGCAGGCTGGCCATTGGCTGGTTATTGGTTGATGCAACTGACTAGCCATGTGCCTTTGTCATCCAGCAGCCCAACCTGGTGTGATAGATTGAATAATGTTCCCCCAGCCCCAAGATGCACAATGTCCTAATATGAAAAACCTGTTAGTATATTATCTCACATAGTGATAGAGACCCTATATACTAGATTAAGAACCTTGAGATGGGGAGATATCCTGGGTTAATGGAGTGGGCCCAATATAATTGCAAAGGTCCTTACAAAGGGAGGCATTCTGATTCTAGGATCAGAATCCTAGAAGATAGAAGGATGGAAGCAGAGGTCCCAGAAAAAAAGGTGCAACATTGCTGGCTTTGAGATGGAGGAGGAGTCCATGAGCCTCCAGAAACTACAAAAAGTGAGGAAATGGGTTCTCTCCTAGAGCCTCCAGAGAGTACACAGGTCTCCAGATCCATTTTAGATTTCTGATCTCCAGAACTGTAAGAGAATAAATATGTGTTTCTATAAGCCATTAAGCTTGTGGCAGTTTGTGACAGCAGCAGTAGGAGACTAACACACCCGGATTTGTTAAAAAGTTAGTAGTAGGGTTCCTGGAGAGAAGCAGGGGTGAATCATAGTCTCGGGATTCGCACACTGCCACCTCTGCCACTTTCTGTCATCACTTCTGTCACAAAGACATCATAGAACCATTACAAATCCAAGGGTTGGAGAAATATGACCTACCTCTTGATGGAAGAAGCTAAAAATGTCACATTGGAAGGGGTGTGGAGATAGAGATTGGCAAAGAAGTATGACCTTTTTTTGCTGCCAAGCTATGACCATGCCCTTTACAAAGTGATAGAGGACATTCAAAAACAACGTCTGGGGGATCCCTGGGTAGCGCAGCGGTTTGGCTCCTGCCTTTGGCCCAGGGCGCGATCCTGGAGACCCGAGATCGAGTCCCACGTCGGGCTCCCGGTGCGTGGAGCCTGCTTCTCCCTCTGCCTGTGTCTCTGCCTCTCTCTCTCTCTCTCTCTTTGTGACTATCATAAATAAATAAAAATTAAAAAAAAAAAAGAACAACGTCTTGACCCTGGTTTCTCTTTTATTTCCAGGGACACAGGGAGCATGGGTGTCTGGACCTCAGGCATTGGCATCTGCCTAAGTCTTTGGGGGTCATATGTGTCTCCAAGAAGCTCTGCATGGATGGACTTTATCCAACATTTGGGAGTTTGCTGTTTTGTTGCTTTCATTTCAGCGGGCCTCCTCTCTCTGGCCTTTTCCTGGTTTCGATCCTCATTCATAGTCTTCGGCACCTCCTGGGTGATCACTTGTGCTTTGCTCTGCTGCTCCAAGCATGCACGATGTTTTATTTTTCTCCTCTTCCTCTCTTGTGGTCTGCGGGAAGGCAGGAATGCTTTGATTGCAGCTGGCACAGGGATAGTAATCTTTGGACACGTGGAAAATATTTTTCACAACTTCAAAGGTCTCTTGGACAGTATGACTTGCAACCTAAGGGCAAAGAGCTTTTCCATACATTTTCCACTTTTGAAAAAATATATTGAAGCAATTCAGTGGATTTATGGGCTTGCCACTCACCCAAGTCTATTTGATGACCTTATTTCTTGGAACCAGACGCTGGCGGTCTCTCTTTTCAGTCCCAGTCAAGGCCTGGAGGCCCAGCTAAACGACACAAAAGGCAAAGTCCTGGGTGTCTTGTATCAGATGGTGACGGCATCAGAAGTATTGTCCTCCCTGGGACGGCAGGTACTTGCCCTAGCAGGGCTTTTGCTGGTGCTCCTTGGCACTGGCCTCTTCATGAAGCGATTTTTGGACCCTGGTGGTTGGAAGTTTGAGAACATCTTCATCACCAAACAATTTGTTCGCTTCGATGAAACGGAGAGGCAGCTGCAGAGGCCCTGTGTCCTTCCGCTGAATAAGAGGGAAAGGAAGAAATACGTGGTCGTCCCGTCTTTCTGGTTGTCTCCTAAAGAAAGGAAAAACCTGGGGCTGTTTTTCCTCCCCATACTCACCCACCTCTATGTCTGGGTGCTGTTTGCAGCCATAGATTATCTGCTATATCGGCTCATTTTCTCCGTGAGCAAACATTTCCAAAGCTTGCCAGGGCTCGAGGTCCACCTGAAACTATACAGAGAGGTAGGCACACAGGCACTCCTGGCCGTGTCCCGGCTGTTTGCTGGGTTGTGTTAAAAAAGACCATGAACCTCCCAAGGCAGGGCAGTGTCTCATTCATCTCTGGGTCCCCAGGATGGCACAGCGCCTGGCACGTGGAAGGAGCCCAATGATTGTCGGTCACATTGAAATGAAGCCCTGCCGTTGTTAGAGGCCGATCTCACCCTGAACATCTTTGATCACTGTTTCGGATTCCTGGGGCTGCAGTAACAAATTAACACACACGGGGCAATTCAAAACAACAAAAATGTATTCTGTTATCATTCTGGGGGTAAGCAGTCCAAAATCAGTCTCGCCTGGCTGAAATCAAGCATTGGCAGGGCCACACTCACTTCAGACTCTAGGGGACTCCGGCTTGGCTTCTTCCAGCTTCTGGTGGTTTGTCGGCTCTCCCTGGCTTGTGGCTGCACCCATCACCATCATTTCTGTCTTCACATGGTCTTGTCCTCTGTATGTGTAAAATCTCTCTCTGCTTCTGTCTTAAAGGATGACTGTGATTATGTTCGGGCTCACCAGAATAATCAGGGTAAATTCTCCATCTCAAGGTCCTAGACTTAGTCATTTCTGCCAAGTCCTTTTTTCCAGATAAAGTAACATTTCTAGATTTCCTGCATTAGGATCTTATATCTTGGTGGTGGGGGAGGGGGCATTTTTTAGCTTTCTCCAGTCAGCAAACACTGAAATGAAGGAATAGATGTCTCTGATGTGGCACATGAAGCTGGTTCTCAAGCAAGAGTACCTGGCGTAACCCTAAGGTCCTTCTTCCTCTCCCCGTGGTACCTATGCAAATTGACTTTGAGCACCTTCTGTGAATGAGAACTTTTCTTTGCATCTTGAGCCTTCACACAGCACAGGAGGCCTCCCAATGCATCAGCATAGCGTTTAAGAGGCTGGTCACTGAAAAAAAAGGGGGTGGCTGCTAAGTAACCAAATGTTTCTAGTGCTAGTACTGGTACTAGTGCTGGTCTTAGTACACGGTAATACCCACTGAAACAATGAAAACAGCTACCTTGTTTTTTTTAGGGCAGTGGTTCTCAACCAAAGGTGTGCTTTAAGCACTTCCTGGGATGGACACAGAGTCTCAGGCCTCAATTTACAGAGAATCTATCTTAAAAAGGAGAGTACCTTTAATGAGCTCTCCATGTGATTTCAGAGTAGGTAGTCCACAGATCACACTTTGAGATACTTTGGCTCAGGCGCCGAAAAGCAAGGGCCTTCTCAACCAGTGGTTCTGTACCGTGGCTGCACAGCATCATCGCCGTCAACCCAAGCAAGGGAACAAACACCCCAGGAACCAGATTTAAATGGATTGGGGTGAGCCGGGTTGGAGGGGGGTTGGGTTTAGAAACTCTCCAAGTAATTCAGATGTGTGGCCACAACGGAGAAACACTGATCTAAAGTCCACTCAAAAGAATGGAGCTGAAGGCCACTGGATGGATCTTTGACAGTCACCATTAGTCAAGATAGTGTGTTTCTCTGAGCTGGTGCCCCCCAAGTCTCAGGGAATCTGTCTTCCTCTCCTCTGTTCTTGCTCCTATTGGCAGCTGTGTCCCCAACCAAGAGCACCACGGTTTTCATGCATCCTGTTTTCTCTCTTTCCATTCTTCTCTGGGGACGTTTGTGATTATGTGAGCATCTCAGAGAATGTGGATATTGTCAGATATTGTCTTGATTTTATTAAAACCCAGAAATGGTGAAGCTGAGCTAAGTGGGATGTGTGTGTGCATGCATGTGTGTGCATGCATGTGTGTGCATGCATGTGTGTGCCTGGTGTGTGAGTGGGTGTGTGGGTGTTGTGCATGCTGGGGTGGAGTGCGCTAGCCTGGGCTGGTGAGAACACCCACAGCTGTCTGCACACGTCTGATTTTCCCTTGCTTTTGTCAAGCTACAGTAGGGGAACTCTTAGAAGGAAGTGGCAGAAAAGGTGTTTGCAAGCCCTCCTCTGAAGCCCCACTTTCCATTGCTCTTTATCTGGGCATGGGGTCCTCCTGTAGCACCACACTTTCCTCCCCAATTCTTCTGGCTCAGCAGGTAGGTGGGCTCGGCCCCTCTAATCCTGGGCTGTTTCTACAAGATGATCACCCCAAACACTCTGCTGCCCCTGAGGAATTCAGTTAATTACAAGATACCGGGTTGCTCTAGATATCTGGAGCAGGGAGGGGGATAAGGGTAACAGGGTTTTTTTTTCTTTTTTCTTAAATTTTATTTATTTATTTGAGAGAAAGAGAATATGAGAACACAAGTCGTAGAGAGGGAGAAGCTGGATTCCTATCATGCAGGGAGCCCGACACGGGGGTCCACCCCAAGACCCTGGGATCATGACCTGAACCAAAGGCAGCCACTTAACTGACTGGGCCACCAGGTGCCTTGCCTGGGAGCAGTGTTTTAGGTGAAAGCCAAACTAGATTGTCTGACATGCCTGATCTTAGGGCTGGCAGGTAAAAGGGTCTCTCCCTTCCTGTCCTCCAACCCATTCTCCTTTCTCTTCTTTCCTCGGTCAAGTCTTCCTCTCCTCCCTTCTCTTTTCTCTTCTCTCTCATTTATTTCTCTCTCAGCCAATACCCTATGCCTGTTTTGTGAATTCTCACCATTTTAGACAGAAGGAGAAAAAAAGCAAGATCTGCCTTCCAAAAAAAGCCCAGAAGCTTTCAGTGACAATGTCTTGACAAATACATTTATGGGCGTCACTGGGTCCTGGGGATGCAAAGATGTCTAAGCTTTGCCACCTGCCACGGCACGCTCACATCCTGGTGGGGGAGGCCGCCACGTGCTCCTATAGTGACAGCAGAGCAGTGGGAGCTGGGGCACATGTGGGTATGAGACCGCTATGGGGCTCCTCTCAAGCTTTCTCCCGTCATGCCTGCCCTTACCCCAGCATCCCCTTAGAGGCTCCTGGTCCCTCCATTGCCACAGGTTTGCAAAGGAGAGGTCCAGCAGGGAGAGAAATATCACCTCAAAGTTTGCCAGTATTTCTCTCCCACTCTCATATGATTTTAAGTAAGTGTTTTATGCAAAGAAGAAATAAGGGAAATGACCCAAAGTGAGCTAGCTGGATAGGTGGACATTGTAAGTAAAAATAACATGGTTACTGAGCACCTCCTTGTGCATAGCAATTGTCTGCATTAACTTCTCAGGACTGTCTGATAGCAGAGCGGGTCCTCGGTCCATTACTCAACGCTCTCTTGGCAAATTGTTTACTTAGGAGAGGTAAACACGTTTTAAAACATCAGGGTACCATTTAGAATATTGCTCAGCATTTTGAGAGAATTCATTTGTCTCCCGCATTACCCTCTACCAAACCTGTACAAAAATGTTGACTCAATCTTTATGAAGCCCTGACTCCCAATTGCAAAATCCCCAGTTAGATTCCCAGACTAATTTCTTCCCAGACCATATACCCGCTGCTTTTTTATTGCAGGATTTCTCATCACTGAGTCAGTTGATGTGCTTGTTTCTTCAACAGTATTAAAGAGAGAGCATGCCTTTCGCTCTGGGAACTGAAATCTCTCTATTTAATTGTAGGCGAGCCATCTTTTTAATAAGAGAAAAGGAGAGGCAACACAAATGCTTTTGGTTGCTTAGGTATAGGGCCGGGGAAATGATAGATTTGACTTGACGTTTGGAGAGAGGCCCGGATTTGAAGTGTCCAGAGTCTTCGCAGGTACTGGGGTAGATCAGTACCTGGTGCACTTTGTTCTCTAGATGTGGCTGTGTTCTTCTGGAGAAGTCATTTCCTCTTCCTGGCCCCAGGGCTCTGGGGTGCAGCGGTGATAATAACTTACTAAGGACTCCCAGCTGTAAGGTTAATGCTCCATCCCCAACATGCTTAATTTACACTGGGAGTAGTTTATTCATGGGCAAGATCTGGTCCATTAATTCCTGTTTTACCAAATTAGAAAACAAATCCATGGGGAGATGAAATGACTTTCTCAGGTCAGGGAAAGCAAAGCGCTGAATCAGCACGTGCTACTCTTGCAGGTGGCTTGACTGGGGGGGCTCAATGTCATCCTCTGTCCTCTGTGTCAGTCCATTGAGGGCAACTGGTTTGTCCTCTTGCCTTCAAGCAGAAAGGAGCATTTTCCACCCGAGCATCCAGGAGAAATGAGAAAATGTCCTGTTTGAGATGTCTACAGATAGGATTTAAAGCCACCTTCAGCAAATACTGTTCTTACTATCCTTACACTAAGAATAATTCCCCATCTCCAATGTCTAGAAGGTTGACTTAGAACATAATTTAAAAAAAAAAAAAAAAAAAAAAGAACATAATTTAATGCTTCCACCTCTTTGTGACCTTGTGGTCTGTCAGAGTATTTGTCAAGATGGGGAGATACAACCAGGTCTATGTTTCTAAAATCTTCTCCTCTAGTTGAGCTAAAATCATCCTTCATCTTTCTTACATGTCCTACAGTATAGAGACAGGTGTTCCATAAAACTGGGTTATGTGGTCACATTTGCAGGCTAAACTTGAATGGATTTCTTTGACATCTTCAGCAGAAACTTCAACAGTCTCATGAGCATCCCGACTCTGCAAAGAAAGGACAGAGTAGACAAACGTATCTGATACCCTTTCTCTCAAAGGAATCTATATTTCCCACAAACGCACTTTGGAAAAACTCTGCAATAACTTCAAATAAGGCCTCGGCCCTTCTCTTTATCCTGACCATAGCACACAGGAGTTGCCGTAGCTGCAACATGTTGCAGCTCCTGCATGTTTTCAGATCAATGCTATGCCCTGTAGGGCCGGACTGAGAAAGACCAGTGCGGCAGGCAACAATGGCATGAATTTTAAAGATTTTATTCTTCCATTTTAGGAGCAAGGAACTCAAGACATCATCCGTGATTCTCCTTTTAACATATCTCTGTTCGAACCAACCTGCATCCCTGCACCAAAGCTCCTTCTGTCGAAGACCTGGATTCCTCTCAGCATTATTCTTGGGACACTAGTGGTGCTGGGCCTGCTGTCCTCCATCCTGACGCAACTTAAAATCCTGGTGTCGGCCTCCTTCTACCCCAGCGTGCAGGAGAGGCGCATCCGATACCTGCATGGGAAGCTACTGAAGAAAAGATCAAAGCAGGCGGTGGAAGGAGGGAACAGTAAACAGCGTCTCTATTTTACAAAGGCAAGGCCAGGATGCGGGTGTAACCTGTCATGAAAGAGATTTTGAGTTTAAAGGACAAGTGGACTTTGAAAGCACTCTTCAACTTCACGTTAGGGCTTCCGTCCCTAGTAACAGATGGGGCGCTGGGGGGAGAAGATGAACAATGTGCGTGTCTAAGGCTCTTAGCTTCATGATTTTGAATGCTGGTCTGGGTGATTCTACAAGCTATTTTTCAAAACTCTGATTTCAAGTGGGCATGTTCAGCCATAGTAGAGAGGCTTGTGGGAAGACCTGGGGCCTATTAAGAGTTATTTATCACACCAAAGACAAATTAATAAGAGAGGGAACTGTCTATTACAGCCTGGTAAACTTCAAAGAACTTGTTCATTGTCCACCATTAAAATATAAATATGGTGTATATATAGATGATGATGATGATGATGGTTTTATATATTAAAAACATGCATATTTATATGCATTTTTGGTCACATAATAACTTCCTACACATAACATGAATGCTTGTCAAATATTTCATTTAACTAATTAATTAATGAGGGAACAGTAAGAAATTCCAGCCAATTCAAAGAATAATTCAAAGCACACACACATATAAGCCATCAGGAACACCAGAATAAATGAGCTTACTGGATGCAAAGCTGGCTTCTGCCACAAGGTGGATGGGCAAGTAATTGCACTCTATAGAGTGAAAGTTATTTTCATGTCCACGGACAGGAATCATTAGCATTGCTGTTATCAGCTCCCGACAACTCACAGAATCGGGAAAAAGCTCATAAACAATGAAACACTAAGATAACCCACAAGGATAAAGTTTCTGGCCATTTTGAAGTCTTTTGCTTTCTCCTGATGCCAGCAGTCCCACGATGAAAAGCTTATGTCAGAGGCATTTGAAGTGACTCTAATGCTCATTCATCCATCATTTTGTCTCTTCAGATTCACTTCTGGCTTCCTGTACTGAAAATGACTAGGAAGAAGCAGGTGGGCAATGCAGATGAAGACGATCCATGAGAGATTCCAAGGAGCTCCTCAGCCACACCACTGCGGCAGGTCTCCTCGGGTCCTCCAAGGCAGGTCCCTATTCCTGCCCACAGCAGAGAACTGTGTTCTGTGGTCCTTCAGGGGTTTGTTCGCAGGCCAAACCACTTTTCTTCATAAGGCCAAAGGGCTATCAGGTAAATGGCTTTGTCATCTGTCTTCCAAACAAGGCACATGATCTGGACTGCATCACAGTGTAGCAGGAAATTATAACCAGACCCCTGGAGGATGAGTCTCAGCACAGAGTAATATTCAAAGGAAAAAAAAAAAAAAAAACAGAGCAAAAATTGGAAAAAATAAAAATCTCTACTGTAGGCTTACAGGCAAATGCCAAGGAGAATATACACGTATAATGCCAGGAAAATATCCTTAAACTCTTCTGTCCCTTCTCTGCCCTTTTAAATATCTTTCATAGCTATTCTCTACCCCCAGAACTGTTTCTCCCTTCCCTGTGTCCTTATTCAAACACGAAAGACATTTCTGGAAATCTGTATCTAGCAGCTCCTAATTTCTCTTCACCACTACCTCAGCTCCTACCCTCTTCTTTCCCGGACCACTTTTGTTTTTATTTCTTCTACTAAATCCTCTACCTGGTATTTATGACAAGGCTGCCTAGGGATCACATGTATCCAAACCACAGGAAATGCTTGTTAAAGTGACCATCCTGGGCCGCTTTCTACCATGCTCAGTGTAGACTACATAGTCTAGGGGCCTATTTCCCTTAAACTCCAAATACCCAGGAGGGAGAAAAACCTCTTCAAATATTGATTCCATTATCTTGAAAGCCCCTGAATGAAACAGAAATAGAATCGTTAAGTTTTTCTAATATTTTAACTTTGCATTTTGAAAACTTTTTAGACTTACAAAAAAGTTGCAGAATAGTACAAAGTTCCATTTACCCTTCATCCATCAACCCTAAGAACCAGCTAAACAACCTTGAAAAATGCATAATGTACAGAGCTTATTGAATTCATGCCAGTTGTTCTACTAATACTCTTTTTCTGGTCCTTGAGTCAATCCAGGCTCCCACAATGCATTTAGTTTCTCCCCCTCCTTCAGTTGAGGACTATTCTTCAGTCTCTCTTTTTCTTTAATGTTGACACTTTTGAAAAGTATGGTCAGTAATTTTGTAAAATGTTCTTCGATTTGAGTTTGCCTGATGTTTCCTTGTATAGTTCCTCCAGATGATGTATTTTTGGCAAGAATACTACAGACGGCATGATATAATCTTCTCAGTGTTCCCTTATACCAGGGGTCATGTGGTGTGGATGTCTCATTACTGATGAGATTACCTTTCATCATTTAGTTAAGATGGGGTCTGCCAGAGTTTTCCATGGTAAAGTTACTGCTTTTCCCTTTGTAATTACTGAGTACATTGTGGGGAAATATTTAGGTGATGCAAATATCCTGTTTTTCATATATTGTTAGTATCTGTCAACGCAGAACTAGGGTGTGGCCAAATAGTTATTTCCTTTTTTTTTTAATTTCATTTATTTATTCATGAGAGAGGCAGAGACATAGGCAGAGGGAGAAGCAGGCTCCCTGTGAGAAGCCCGGTACAGGACTCGATCCCAGGACCCCAGGATCATGGCCTGAGCCAAAAGGCAGATGCTCAACCATTGAGCGACCCAGGTGCCCCCAAATAGTGATTTTCTACTTCCATAATATCATCTGCATTTCTTCATTAGAATTTTACACTGTCTCCAGAAAGAAACATTGCCCCAAAGACCAAACTTTGTTTCAGGCACGAGAGGAGGCATTTTACATATATGATCTCCTTTAGGTTTCACAACAATTCTGTGAGGTAGGCATTATTTCCTCTTAAAGATTGGAGGGCTCACCCTCAGAGACTCTGACTCAGCTGGCTGGGGCTGAGGCCTTCGCACTGGCTTGTTGAAAGCTCCCAGGTGATTTTAATGAGCAGCCAGGATTGAGAACCACAAGTCTAGGAAGTTTTACAGATTTGCAGGTCTTTCAGTTCAGGTATTTAACTGTGAAATTTCTCTAACAGAGGAACCTCCATTAAAAATGTGTCTGAAAAAAAAATGCGTCTGATTCAGCATTTCCCAAAGTGTGTTCCTCAGACCATACCAGTCTCTCAATTGTTCCATAAAAAGAGTTACATGAGTTAGTAAATCCATACCATCTACCTTCTAACTTTGAAGATTCATACAGCATGTTGGCACAATTCAAAAACTTGCAAAACCCTATAATAAAGAAAGCTCTTTAAATCTTATTTCACCTCAAATCATTAAACCATGGAATGATTTTATCTGCAATAATTATTAGCATCATCTAGGGCCAGTTCTGCAGTCCATACTCCGGCAAATGCTGATGTAATTGGCATGACTCCAACCAAAAAAGGATTTGAGAAGATGAAGATGCATTTGTAGTTTTGGTTGATTTAATTCAAATCATTCTAATGATTTCATACTTTGTTGTGTTTTCTAAATAAACACATGTATATATATTAATAAATGGATACAATGCGTGAATGTTTGTATTCATTTTGCATTTATCCCTCCTACAGAGAAGGGATCTGGTGCATATTAACAGAGGCAAAGAATGAACTGCCAAATTTTTAGAAGGAATTGGATCCTTTTGTGCTTCTAAATTCTGTTAATTAACTAACCTACTTATCTACCTAACAGCATCAAACCAACAACTAGAATGAACTCTTAGGCCACGTAGAAGGTACTGGTGATGTCCAGACAGTTCACCTTGGTCTCTGCCTTTGGGATGCTTTCAGTCTAGTTGGGAAGACAGACATGTGCTTAGATAATAAATAACAATATACATTAGGGGGGATCCCTGGGTGGCGCAGCAGTTTGGCGCCTGCCTTTGGCCCGGGGCGCGATCCTGGAGACCTGGGATCGAATCCCACATCGGGCTCCTGCATGGAGCCTGCTTCTCCCTCTGCCTGTGTCTCTGCCTCTCTGTCTCTCTCTGTGTGACTATCATGAATAAATAAATAAAATCTTTTAAAAAAATTAAATTAAAAAAAAAAAACAATATACATTAGGTTTTGGTAAGTGCCAAGGGCACTGTGGCCAGGATCTCTGCCCTGGCCTATTATGAATGCCTAGTTTACCCCTTGAAGTAAATGGGTCTTAATTCCCTGAAATCAAAATCACTTTTCTGAAGCAGCATAACCTCTGTTGTTTCCAATGCACTGTGACTTTGCTTTGAACAGTTCATGAGACTTCTGGAGAGTGTCTTGTCTCTCTGTTAGGCACGTTTGCCCTTCCTTTGAAGTGCTTGTCCCTACTGTAAGGGCAGCCTGGCAAGGAGGTGCTGTCACAAAATGCAATTTGATCCTGAAAACAAGATTTAGACTTGCTCATTAAGGCCGGTCTAACTGGGATATAAAATGCTTATTTAATTACAGCTTATCTACTTTAGATTTAAATGAACAGTTAGTTAAATTTCTTGAGACATCTATTGTGAAATGTGCTCTGTTTATCTCTGGAGGTGGAAAGATACCGCCCAAGGTAATTTAATAGTGCTTCCTTTTTCACCTCTAATTTTAATGGCTTATAAAAGATATTACATTATTGCTGTCTCACCTCACGAATCCCAGCTTGGTGCCATATTTGTTACAATATTTTGAGTGTCATTCCGATGTCCTCATTGGCTTCACATCTGTTATCTTTTGATGCTGAGATGCACTAATTCTCAACACTTTTACAGTAATAGATCTCATTTACTGTTCTTCTCGGCATGTTAAACATTGTGTTTCCTCTTTCTATTTGATATCTGCTGCTTTCTTGATGAGGACCTCATCAATACTATTTATAATATGGGATACATTATCTTCACACATCATATATTTTTGTCTTAATTCACCTAAGAGAAAGAAACAAACGCATCTCATCCTATGAAAGTGAAAACTAGCTTTCTCACCCAAAGTCATTCATAGTGAAAACACCATTAAGGTCAATTATTTTAGTTAACTTATACTATGGAAGAAAGAGGAACTCGTTAAGAAAACAGCTGTGGGCTGAACTTGGTTATGTATATATACTTAAAAGCCTGTTTTATTAGGTTAATATAACCCCCACACAGCAGGGAGGAAAGATTTAAATTAACGGGTGGCTGAGACCCACAAACTTTCAGGGTTCAAAGTCTTTTTTGGTTTTAATCCCTAACGGTTGCAGTGACATTTCTAAAAGCAGAAAAGGAAAGAAAGATGAATAACAGGGTACTGGGGATATTAGCCTTTTATCATCTAAATTCTGGGTGTCTATAAACCTCACTTTTATAATCAAAAAACAGGAAATCAGAGTTGGATTTGTCATTTGAGAAATTTTAGGCAAATGCAAATGGAAAGTGCAAAAGGCAATGATAGAAATAAAAGTAAAACCAGCCAAGTCACTATGACAAAGGCAGAAAGTGTTTGCACTACTTTCCTGGATACTGAGGCATGTAAGGTCCCCCTCCCCCAGCCTTACTCAGCAAAGAGGAGGAACAATGTACCCACTGCCCACAGCATGGGGCTCAGGAAGGGGATGGGTTAGAGGACACAAGACACAAGAGGAAGGTTAGAGGTTAGAGGAAGACCAAGAGGAATTGTGACAAAGATACAGACTGTCCATCTGATCATTACCCAGAGCAGAGGTTCCCAAAGCTGGCTGGTCATCAGAATTGCCTCCAGAGGTTAAAGAAAAAGAAAAATTACAGGTTCTCAAACCTGAATTCAGATACACTGACTGGAGATTTGGGGGAGGGTCCTGGGAGTCTGTATTCTTTTTTTTTTTTTTTGAGTATATAAATTAATTTTTTATTGGTGTTCAATTTACCAACATGCAGAACAACACCCAGTGCTCATCCCATCAAGTGTCCCCCTCAGTGCCCGTCAGAGTCTGTATTCTAAGGGACTTCGTGGAGTGAAGCGGGGGTTTAGATGATTTGGCAAATTTGTGAACCACTGCTTTAGAGAACTATGGCAAGCTTTGGAGAGGATGGGTTACTGATTAAATAAAAACATGTCTACATGGTATCGATGTGATTGGTGGTGTGGGCATACACTTGGAACTTCCATTCTACTGGTTACTGAACGAGCTATTAATCCATCAGGATTTTTCAATAATCCAAAATGTGAATTGTCAAAAATTACTTTGTTTTCACCTTCTGCAGCCCAACTCTCTATCCAAACAAAAACAAAACTGATGATGTGTCATAAACTCGATCATCGTAACTAGTCATTAACTACCAAACATAGTTTGGTACCCAATACTATGTCTTAATTAAACTCTCTCAAGTTAGGGGATACTATATCACATTTTTAAAAAATGAAAGTAACCTCAACTATGACAGTCATGGTACAGAAGAAAGAACAGATTTGGGGCCCCTGGGTGGCTCAGTGGGTTAAGCGGCTGCCTTTAGCTCAGGTCATGATTCCAGGGTCCTGGGATCAAGACCTACATCGGGCTCCCTATTCTGTGGGGAGGTGGCTTCTTCCTTCCCTCTGCTGCTGCTCCCCCTGCATTTGTGCTCTCTCTCTAATAAATAAATAAAAAATTTTTTAAAAAGAAAACATTTTTAGAATGCAGAAGGCAGGATTCAAATCCTAGTTCCGCTAATTATTAGTGACATCAATTTAAGTGACTTAACTCTTAGCTCTCTGAGCCTCAATGTTTTTATTTATAAAATGGGGCTTAACATAGTAATCAATAGCATCTTTCTGAGAAATAAATGAAATGACATATATAATCTCCCCAAATTAGATAAATGTTAGCACTTTCTTCTTTCTCCTTTCCCATTGCTCCTTGCTCAATCTCACCTTTTACAATGTTTGACAGTAAGGTCTGATACAAAAAGCATAAAACAAACCCAAACAAACAACAACAAAAAAGAGTTTCAACCAGACTTGGTCCACAACAGGGATTGGCAAACTCTTTTTTTTTTTTTTCTTTTTTTCTGGTTCTTTAAGATATTTATTTATTTACTCATGAGAGACACACAGAGAGACAAACTCTTTTTTGTGAAGGGACAGATAATAAATATGTCAGGCTTTGCCGCATAGGGGTCTCTGTTGCAACCCCTCTCCCCTCTGCCGGGGTAGTGAGAAAGCAATCACAGACAAAGAGTGAATGTGTGAGTATGACCGTGTTTCCATAAACATTATTGCAAAACCAAGTGGCAGGCTGGATTTGCCTGCCTGATAATGCAGGAAGGCTTTTTAGAAGTGCACAGGTTGATGGTTGATGTTGGAAGTGATGCAATGGGGCAAAGTCGGAAAACACAAATGGGTTCAAAATCCCTCTTACCACCCACTAGCTAGATGACTTTGCAAAATTCACTGCACCTTTCTGAGCTGAATTTTCTCATGTGTAAAGAGGAAGGAGCTGGGCTACAGAATCTCTGAGGAAGCTGCCATCCCTTAGTCTCTGATTCTTTGAGAGACCACAGTCTCCTGGAGAGAATCACCAACACGCCGTCACCTGAATTTCAAATTTCAAATACTGAAGTATTTGTGTGTCCTTTCATGGTTGATCAGTGAATCATAAAGAACAACAGAAGCGCTCAGGTCCTAAGTATGATTTATTTGATGAAAAAGGGAAAAGATAGCATTTGGTCAAAATAAACGTTATTTTCTCCACAGACACAAGCCATCAGAACAGTTATTAAATTCTAAATGTCATACGTAATTTCACACGGTTTAAAGTCAGGCTACGATGTCAGTGGCTGAAGACATGAAAATTGAAAGCCTTGTTTTTTCTTTTTTTTTTTGAAAGCCTTGTTTTTTCAAAGCGAGCAAGGTGCTCACTCTAACTGTGATATATTAATTAGGGAGTGAAAGAAATCGATCAAAACTGTTTTCCCAAAAGGAAAGCATCATGGAGGTACGTTTGTACTAAACACGGGTGCTGTGTCTTGCAAGTGCAAATGCTAATACACACAAGAAAATAAATAAGACATCATTTTAAAACAGGAGGCTGACAAAGAAAAAGTGTTGAATTAGAAATTAGTACTGTCTTCCAATTCTGTCTCTCCTACTACCTGGCTTAGCCAGGCACTTCCCTCTCTTGACATGACTCAGTCCTTCATAGAAAACATTAGAATAGCTATTATTTAATAATAGGTACCTACCTTAGTAGGTACCGGATACTGTTTTCAGTGTGTTACTCCCGTTAATCCTCACCAAAATCTCATGAGGGACATTCTAATGGTATTGCTGGTGTAAAGTTGAAGAAACTGAGGCACAGAGAGACTAAGTTACTTGGTTCCAGAAGCAATATTTGGAAATAGCTACTCTCTAAAGTGCTGCCTCCCAAAGCATGGCTTTCCTGGGTCCTTTCCCAGCTTAGAGACCTGGACCCACTCGTCACTCCCTTCCACCCCCCCCCCCCCCCCCCCCCCCGCCAGGCTTTTGACCTCCCTCCCATCGGATCCCCAGCCTGTTTCCTCACCATACTCCTCATTCTCCCTCTGCCTGAGCCCTTCCTTTATTAAAAAGCCTTTTTTCCCTGGCCCCCTGAAAGAGTCACCCCTTTCCCCTTCAGAGCTGTGCCCTCCTGGATCTACTCTCCCCATTCCCTTCCCTGGTTTTCTCTTGCCTTTGAGACCCTACTGGAGTCTTGCCTCTCAGGGAGTGAGCACATCATGTGAGTGGGGCCAGGACCCAGCTCGGTCACAGACTCTGTGTGGAAACTGGAAAACATCATTTGAACAAGGCTTTTTTTTTTTTTTAAGATTTTATTTATTTATCATGAGAGACACAGAGAGAGGCAGAGACATAGGCCGAGAGAGAAGCAGACTCCCTGCAGGAAGCTCAGTGTGGGACTGGGTGGCTCACTTGAGCATCTGCCTTTGGCTTAGGTAATGATTCTGGGGTCCTGGGATTGAGTTGCACATTGGGATCCCTGCTAGTGGGCAGCCTGCTTCTCCCTCTCCTCCCTGCTTGTGCTCTCTCTTGCTACCTTTCTTTCTCAAATGAATACATAAAATCTTGAAAAAAAAAAAAGAGCTCATTTAAAAGGAAGCTTTATAACATCACTGCAAATGGAAAAACAGGATTGCCTTCCATAAATATAAAGTAGCATACAGGCACACAACACATATCATACATACGTTATTTGTCATAGACACAGATTATACACATATACATTATACACCAGTATAAACATTTTATATATACATATAAAAACTATACATACTACACAGATACACCTACGCACTAAAAACAAAACAACATTATTGCAGCATTACTCTGGTGAGGTATTTGCCTGCCAAAGCCAGCAGCCTACTTTGTGTGCTAAACAGCTTGCAGAACCCATGCTAGGGTCATCCCACTGAGGGGTGAGCGACTGGGCATTTATACGCCAACAACCGCCAATTGCTGGTTGGGATGGCTGCTGTTTGGGTGGTTTTCATTCCTTGGCACTTTGGTTTTCCTTGGTTATAAAAAAAAGCCCCCAGGCAAAGGGATGCAGAAATGGGCGTTGGTGGTCAGCTGGAGCGCACTGAAGTGATGGGGGTTGGGGGTTGGGCGTTGGAGCGGGGGTGGGAAGGTGGTGGCCAACACCTGCAGCAGCTCCATCTGCTGGGAAGGGGCTGTGTTCCACGGTCACCCAGCTCTCCGCCAACACCGAAGCCCTGTCATTGTCACGATGTGGCTCCTGCCTCTAAAGCACTGAGAACTCTTTGCTCTCATTCCTGAGTCCTTTTCTCCAACAGAATGCCTATTCCTGGTATAGGGGTTTTCATGCGACTAGGAAATAATTTTGCTGAAAAAAAATCAGTGTAATTCTCCATGATATGTACTAGAAAACAGTTGTTACCATGAATACAAACCAGTCATGGGATCACTAATTCAGCTTCAATAAGTAAATAATTTCCCTTGAATGTCTGTATCATTCAACCATGAAATTCTAGACAACTTCCAGAAAGCAGTGGCCCAGAACACCCCCATCTCACTCAGAGTACTATTTATAAGAATGCCCTGTGTGCAGTCATCTTTACAGATTTTTTTCCCCTTCTCCAATGTTCTTTAGCCTATGTAGATGGCATTTATGCAATTCAGAGAAAGGCACCGCAACAGGATTAGTCAGCAGCAAGCCCTCTGACGCAGCTTCTGTGATCTAGTTAAAAATAGGAAAGAGGATGTTTTGCATAAGTCATCACCATTGTGGAGGATCAGAGAACTGTCCACTTTTTTTGGTTTCTACATCCTGTTACTTTATCTAAAAATAGATGAAAACTCTGTCCCCTAGATTTGTGGATAAGACCTTTGCTTCTGTGACCTAGGCTCCCTGGTCTTTCTTATCTCCAGGCTCCTTTGCTGGAGCCTTCACCCTCTGCCATTTCTGATCCTGCCTGTCAGGCTCAGGCTCAGGACCTCTGTCCTTCTTCCCTACCCCGTCCCCGAGGTTGCAAACTCCAGGGCCCACAGGGGCCAGGCTGGGGCCATCAGCTGTGCCAGATGGGTGGTAGGCCGGCAAGGCCTGGCCCACTGGGAAGGAAGGAGCTCTTTCTCTGTGTCTTAGCCCAACGAAATTTTCCCAGAGCAGCCAGAAACCCAGAGTTTTATGGAAAATCACCTAATCTTTAAATGTTAGAAATGAATTTAAATATTACATTAAAAAAATAGAGTAAAGGTCGAACTATGAGTTTGCCTTGTGTAACCTCGGTTGTTTTTTTTTAAAGACTTTATTTATTCGTAGAGATGCGGGGGTGGGGGAGGCAGAGAGAGAAGCAGGCTCCATGCAGGGAGCCCGACGTGGGACTCGATCCAGGGTCTCCAGGATCACGCCCTGGGCTGCAGACGGCGCTAAACCGCTGCGCCACTGGGGCTGCCCAACCTCAGTTTTATATATTCTCCTTTGTGTGTTGCCAGTTGGAAAGTACAGTTCTACAAAATCTGCATTCATAGGTCTACACCCTCCCACTTTCTCCAGTTCTTGATCTCTATTTTGGACTATGAGAGGAGTCCCAGATTCTGATTTGGGCCCTCCCCTTTGCTAGCCCCAGAAATTTGGTTGAAGTATTCTCATCCCAGAAACAAACTGGGCAAATTCCCATTTATCCTTGGAGGAGTTGAACATGGGAGGCAGGACAAACTTTCAGAGATTCAAACCCCTCCCCTCTCCCTAGTTTTCTAGTTGATGAATGCATTATTTCCTAGGGCCATTGTAACAAATGATCACAAACGGAGTGCCTTAAAACAACAGAGATTTACACTCTCACAGCTATAAACTGAATAAAGTCTTGAAGGAAGACTCCTTCCTTGTCTTTTCTGGGTGGTTGCTGGCAATCCTCTGCATTCCTTGGTTCATGGCAGCATAACTCCAGTTTCTCCTGTCTTCACACTGACAGTCTTCTGTGACCAATGTTCTCTCTTATTATAAGAACAGCGGTCGTTGGGCTAGGGCCCACCATAATCCAGTATGATCTCATTTTAATTTGATTATATCTTCAGAGACTCTATTTCCAAATAAGGTCACATTTGGGGTCGTGGGGATTAAGACTGGAACGTATTTTTGAAGGGGACACAGCCCAACCCAGTACAGCAAAGACTGTCTACAAGAATTACCCCACGTACAGTATACAGAATCACCTCCTTAGAAAATATTTTTCATAAATTGGTCACAGCACAACTGCACAGTTAGGATGAACTTTGCATATCCCTTGGCGTACTTTATCTCTAAATGCAGGCATGAAAAGAGCAGGAGAAATCAAAACTGGATTTTTGATGCACAGAGGAAGGTTGTTCTAAGGAAATTGGGATTATACCTTAGTCACCATAAATGGTCTGCGTAGAGTCTCACTGAGCTTTGAGGAAAGGATCTAAATGGAAGACTTTTGCAATACACGTTGTTGAGCCAGGAGAGTCCTTATAAGTGGGAGATCCCAGATGTGGGACTCGATTTGGCGCTTTCTGGAAGGCAAGGAAAGGTGGTGAAGGGCCCCAAATGAGGAAGAGAACTAGCTGCCAGACCAAGGACAAGCCGATGCATGCTGGCTGCAAGTGGTGATTTGTGGTGGACAGTTCTGACAGCAGATGTGAAAATCCACATCAAAAAGAAAAGATACGGTGACCCCGAACTGGTATTAGTGGGTGCCACCTGAGTGCTTCTTAAGTCTTCCTCATTTACAGCTGAGAAAGAGACTCTAGTCAAGACACTCTGTGAATGGAGCAAGATGGATTCTAAGAATGGGTCAGATAGATCCTTCTTCATTAAATCAGAAGATTTAATGCAAACCACATCAGAAGCCTTAAAAACAGAAATGAGTGGGTCTAATAAAAATGACAAGGTAAAATAAAATTAAGCGTGCACTGTGACTCTTGCTCCTCTCTCTTCTCGAGTTGGTGCTCACATTCCTCAGTATCGAGGGTGCGACCGCGGGCGCCGTGATCACAGCAGTGACCAGCAGGGGGAGAGTCCCCAGATGTAGGTGAAAATTTGAAAGTCAGACATTATTTTGGGAGCCAAATGCTTCTCCTGGAGACTCTTTCCAGGGCTGGCATACATTATGTGTGGAGGAGACGGTTTTGAAGAGTCAATGACAAGAAAACTTATCTTTTGGCAAGGAAGTTGTGGAGAAATTTTTTACTTCTGGTTGAAAAAAAATCATGCCATAATGTGTTTAAGTACATTTTTAAAGTTAATTCTGAGAAGACAATGTTCCCTTAATGAAAGCCATTCTGTATCATGACAGGACGTAAACACGGCGGGGAACTGAATAAGGTACGGCGATGGCTGCTAACTAGAGACGGTTGGATATGGCGTGTTGAAGAAGCAAGTTGCCATGGAAACCAGCCACTAAGTGGACCGCGACCATCTTAAATGCAAACAACTTAGAGAGAGAAGAGAAGGAGGATGGAGGCATGCCGGTGGCCAAGAGTTCTCAGGAGAGACAGTGAGGGTAGTCCTGGCATTGGCTACACGGCATTAGAAAGAAAGCCAAAGGCTGTCCAAGGCCACCAAAAGGCGGAAAAGAATTCCAAGCTTGTTGGGTATCCTGAATTGGCCTTTATTCATTTGCCATTCATCAGTTGGTCCGTTCCAAAGAACACTGGCTGAGGGCCTCTGGAGGCCGGCACTGTGCGAGGCAGGAAGGCTACAGAGAGGAAGGAGATGTCCCAGCTCTCAAGGATCCTGCTGTCCCTCACTGCTCGCTGGAGGAGCAAGACCTAAACACAGTTGTCTTCTCTCTCCTAGGAATCAAGCCTCCCGTGGGCCGTAGCTCTGATCCTGTTCCCTAGGGTGCCTGCCAGGTTTCCAGCCTGCTGAGTGGCCTCCTTGCCCCCCTGCCTAGGATTCCAGCGCCTCTAGAACTGATCTTGGCCTCCCCTGCATCCCTGTGGCAGGTCCTTTCACCTGCCGTCAGCTTCCTCTGCCCAGACATCGGTCGCTCGCTCTGACCTTCTCCCAAGACCTCTTGCTGGGCTTTCTCAGAACCTGCCTGGACTGTCCAACTCTTTTCACCTCCCAGACCTCCCAGGCCTGTGTGTCTTCGTCACAGGTCCCACGGCATAATCATCGCCCCGGCGCCGCAAACTTATTCCTGGCTCTGGCTTTTGCCTGGGACCCTCAGTTTGGATGCTACAGTGACTCACGGATTCATAAGCTCATATCATAAGCTGTTACCCCAACCCCATTCCCAAGCATGTCAGGGAACAAAACCTCCAGCTTCCCCCAGTGGGACCCAGCAGCACCTCCTCCTCCAGCTCCACTGCTAAACTTCCCATTCAGTTTCTCCATTTCTTGGCACCATCTCCCCCAAAGGTGCCCTTTCATGACTCCTGTGATCTCACCAATCTATTTGTAAATCTCCATGGCCTTTACAATCTCCCTCTGAATCATTTTTAACCACAAATCAACTTCCCAGAGTGACTTGCCTTTTGAGCAGGGCGCTATTATAGTCACATTCTACTCATCACATGCAGATAGCTTCACTGTTCATAAGGTTCCGTTCCTGAGGTTCTCCTGACAACGCAGGGAAGTAAGCGGGGCGGGCATTGTTATCACTTCCATTTCGTGGATCTAGAAACTGAGGTTCAGAGAAGTTCTGCACCTTTCCCCAGACGGCACACGACCAGGGCTGAAGGGGGGCTCCTCACTTGGAGGCCTGGCTCCCAGCCCCCGGGCCTGTGTGCTTTGGTGCAGGAGGCCCTGCCCACGTGGTGCCTGAGCACTCTTCTAAGGGTGCCTCCTTCTGTCTTAAGCCAGTGTCCTCCAAAGACTCTGAATAAACAGAAGCAGCGACTTGTGCCTTCATTTCCCTTTTCCTTTTAGATTTGGTGGCATGATTGTAGATTCTAGAAGCCTACAACTAAGATCCAGGAAGCTCCATTTTTTTCTTTGTTGCCTACAAAAAGAAGGAAGAAAGGAAAAGACCCAACCCAAATCCAAATCTACAGCAAGAAAACCCCTTTTTCTGGAAACGCCGCCGGCCCTGCGTGCCAAGTGGCCCAGTGGTTCCCGGACTCCCAGCCTTACTCCTCCGGGGCCCCCCGAGGCCGCGTCCCCCTCTTCCCCTCCGGCTTCGAGCTCGAGCTCCCGCACACCCTGCAGACCACGCAATACTGATGGGGGGACTGGCGGGGGGGAGGGGCGTGATATTTTAGAAAACCAGCAAGCCTTCTTGTTACTAGAATTTCCAAGAGAAGATTTACTGCGAGATTGGCCGTGGGGTGTAAAGCAACTCAGGGTATTGGAAACTCCTTAAGAAGAGAAGGGGGCGCGGAATCGGGGAGTAAATGAGTCCCAACCCCCGGAGAGTCTGCTGGGGTCTGGGGAGCCGTGGTGGGGGGTGGAGGACGGAGTGGGGTGGGGGTAGGAGATAGAGCAGGGGTGGGGGGTGGGGGGTGCGGGGTGCGGGGACGGGGCGGGGCGTCGCTCCCCTCGGGGCCGCACCCACCGGGACCCCGTCGCACCGCGCGAGCCTGGCGGGGGCGGTCGCCCGTTGGATCTGCGGCCCAGAGAGGCTCAGTGATCGGCCCCAAGTGGCGCAGCTGGGAAGGGGCCCAGGGGCTAGGGCACAGGCCCCGACCGCCGTCTCCGCCTCTCCAGCCTGCTCGGAGCAGCTGTCCCCGCGGGGCTCCCGGCCCCGGTCCCGCCCCGCCCCGGCCCCGCCCAGCCCCGCCCCCCCCGCCCCCCCCCGCCCCGGCCCCCCCCCCGCCCCCGCCCCGGCCCAGCCCCTGTCCCGCCCCCCACCGCAGCCCAGCCCCCGGCCCGGCCCGCCCCACCCCAGCCCCACCCCGCCCCCGACCCGCCCCGACCCCGCCCTGCCCCAGCCCCGCCCGACCCCCGACCCCCAGCCCCCGCCCCCGGCCCGGCCCCGCCCCGCCCCCCGCCCAGCCCCCGCCCCAGCCCGCCCCGACCCCGCCCCGGCCCCGGCCCAGCCCCGCCCCCGCCCAGCCCCCGCCCCACCCCAGCCCCGCCCCGGCCCCGCCCGGCCCCGACCCCGCCCCACCCCAGCCCCAGCCCCGGCCCGGCCTTGCCCCACCCCAGCCCCACCCGCCCCCGACCCGCCCCGCCCCCGCCCTGCCCCGGCCCCGCCCCAGCCCCGCCCCTGTCCCGCCCCCGCCCCCACCGCGGCGGCCCAGCCGGCTCCGAGCGCAGCGCGAGTTCCTGCTGAAGGAACAGGGGAGTTTGTCGGGGAGAACGCTCGTCCCCCTGCGGCCTAAGAAGCTGCTCGCATCGCCAGCTCTGCTTTTAATGATGTTTTCCGCGTGGCTAATGCCGAGTCCTCCTCTCGGCGACTTTCCAACCACCCAGACTCCCGAGTCTGTCACTTACACTCATCAACTCACTGGTGGCTCAGCGGTTGAGCGTCTGCTTTCGGCCCAGGTGGTGAGCCCGGGGTGCAGGATGGAGCCCCAAGCCCCGCACTGGGCCCCCCCGCAGGGAGCCTGCTTCTCCCTTGGCCTGTGTTGTGTCTCTCGTGAATGAATAAATAAAGTCTTAAAAAAAAAAAGCCACTCATTTTAAAATGGTATGTGTGCCTATTTTTTTAGCGATGAAATACAATCAACATAAAATTGACCGTTGTATCCACTTTGAAGTGTACAAGTTAGTGGGGTTTCTGTACGTTCATAGGGTTGTGCAGCTGACACAACTTACTAATTTCAGAACATTTTTTATCATCTCTCCAAAGAAATCCCATGCCCATTAAGTGGTCTTCTGGAAGATGAGTTTGAGCAAACAAAATCACCAGTTACTTATTCCTGTTAGGCACATGGTAGGGGCAGTCACAAGAGTGTGTAACTGGTGGCCTTTGGCTTTGGCAAACTTTGACATGGTCCCCTCAAACTCAAACCTTTCAGAGGCTCTCTCAAGGCAAGGGCTCTGATGGGGACAGTGCTATAGGATGTTAGAGCTCCAAACTCTTCCAGAATATTCATGGCTGAGGGTTGTTAGAATTGTATACTGTATGCCTTAGAAACTCAGAGAGCAGATATGTCAGAATTGCCAAGGGGTTTGGGATTCCATAGCAACAGGGGGCACTTACCATCGATCTATTGCCACCACCCCTCCCTGCACCACACACACATACCTCTTCCCCTCCCCAAAGTATAACAAGACATAAAAGGATCCTCAGTCTCAGAGAAGGAAGGGTTGATTCTACCCCCAAGAAGTCTCAAAGTATTCTGTTAATTACACCGAGTCTGTTTTATCATGATTCATTAACATATGTTTATTCAACAAGCTTTTTCTGACACCCTACTATGTGCCAGGTGCTGTGTTTAGACAGTTGGAAACAGAGATGAATTTGCCCATTGAAGTGCTGGTCACGATGAGGGAGAAAAGGGAAGCCAAAGTTCTGGCTCTTGGTCCCTCTCGGGTGTGGGCCGATTATAACTGCAATGTGGAGCGAGGTTTGCAGCATGGGGAGGAGGCTTCAGGGAGGAAGAAGAAGAGAGATCGGTGCAGAAGATTGAAAAATTGAGAAGGTCTTTGATTGGCATCCCCCTCTTTGCTCTTAGAGCACCCGCCATTGCCACAGTCTTTTCCACACTGTACTGGAGCCTCTGATTTGCTTGTCTCTCTAGGCTCAGGGACGTCATCACTATGTCCTGGCACTTAGTTCAGTGCCTGTCACCTGTCACCAAAAAACACCTAAGTTTTCTGCAGCAAGAGGACTGGGTGTACTCTCTCCTATGTTCTTTTTTTTTTTTTTAAGATTTTATTTATTTATTCATGATAGTCACACAGAGAGAGAGAGGCAGAGACACAGGCAGAGGGAGAAGCAGGCTCCATGCACCGGGAGCCCGACGTGGGATTCGATCCCGGGTCTCCAGGATCGCGCCCTGGGCCAAAGGCAGGCGCCAAACCGCTGCGCCACCCAGGGATCCCTCTCTCCTATGTTCTAACTCAAGCCACAGAGTAAGGCTTCGGACCACGTGCCCAGAGGCCGGTGTTCAGTCTGCCCTTTCGGTCACTGTTGAGCATGGCCTTGACTTCTCTGTTTTCTGTTCCTCATTTTCCTGGCTTGAATAACAGACCTGCCTGAGCTCCTTTCTGGTGAGGTTTACCATAGGTACCTTAGCAAGTACCTTAAGGCTCCTTGTTTGTTAAATTGGTTAGGGAATGAATCAGTAGGATGTCATCAGAGTCAAAGGAATGTCAGTTCCAACAACAGAATATTTGTGTGGACTAACAGGGTGAGGGGGTGCCATGGGACGTGGTGACTGGCGAACACTGGGACAAGTCCAGTTGTTGTGGGCGGATCCAAGAGTGCAAGGTTTTGAGGAGTGAATCGAGAGTGAGGTAAATACAGGTTTCTCTTCCAAACTGGGCTGGAAAGGAAGGACAAATAGAATCAAAATGGCTTGAGTCAAGAATACGGTCAAGAAATCTCTAGGGTAGGAGAAACGTAAGCATGCTTGTAGGCAAGAGGGAAGGCACTAATAATAGTACCCACTGGCATGTACTGCGTGTGTGTCGTGTGCTAGACACTGAAACAGTTTCATTAAGCTTCCCAACAATCCAGTGAAGGAGACAAAATACTTTCCGTATTTTAGAGTTGATGACCCTGTGGCATGGCGGTTCTGTGGCTTGCCCGATGCCACTGTGGGGATGACGGGACAGTCAGAGACTGTGCTGGGTCAGTGGGGAGAAGGGGGCACATGTGAGAGAAGAAAACAAGCATGGTTGGTGAGAAGATTCAACGGATTCACCTGCTTCAGAAGTTCAGGGATTATCCTAGACTGGACCACAGCTTTGTGATCATTAGACTGGAAGTGATTTTATTTTCTTTCTTTCTTTCTTTCTTTTTTTTTTTTTTAAAGATTTTATTTATTTATTTGACAGAGAGAATGAAAGTGAGCACAGGCAGGGGGAGCAGCAGGCAGAAGGAGAGGGAGAAACAGACTGGCCGCTGAACAGGGAGCCCAATGCAGGCCTCCACCCCAGGCCCCTGAGATGGTGACCAGAGCTGAAGACAGGCCCTTAACTGGCTGAGCCACCCAGGCGCCCCGGAAGTGATTTTTCACTCCTGTTTGTTTGGTATCTAAGCAGGATCATCAGAGCTGTGGCATACACCCAAAATGGAACCCAAGGGAGAGGAGGGAATGAATTCAGACCATAGGAGAAGAGAAGAATACTGTTACTTTATGACTGCACCCTCGGACGCCCAGCTCATTCATAAGGGGGTGATTTCCTATTCCTGGAGCCTAGCACATTACTTGGCACAAAGTAAAAGCCACCACTTGCTGAGGAGACAAATGAGTGATGTGCTAAGTATAGGAGGGTGCAGTTACAGCACAACGAAGAGCCCAGAGCCTTCTGCATGTCAGATGCAATGCCAGAGCTTCACACCCACCGTTTCACATAGAAAAATGTATCCAGTTCTCTATACCCACCTCATTTCAGAAAAGATGTGAGGAAATGCTGTCTCACTTCATCCCCACATCATTGCTTGGATGTCAGGAGTATTAATATTTGTATTTCCAGATAACAAAATTGAGGCATAATCAGTGGCCCAGTACTTTGGATTATCTTGAGGAATTGGAGATTTGAAATCTTTTTAGATGGGTCATATCCACAGGGTCGGATGCTACTGCGTGGAAACTGGGGTTTCTGTGTCAGAGAATTAGCCTTTACTTTTATTGCAGTGAGTTTGGACTCAGCCACAGTTGAGCTGTCGAATCTCAGGAACCTCATAACTGCAGGCCCCTTACAGGCCCCTACTCTCAGGTGATTGACTAGCTGTAGACTTCAGGAAATAAACTCCCTGAAAATAATCATGACCAGAGCTGACTTCTACTGAATGCCTAGTGGGGGTTGCCACTGTGCGAAGTGATTTCCTTACATTATCTCTTTCCGTCCTGAGGTGGACACTGTGATGATTCCAACCTAAAGGTAAGGAAACGGAAACTCTCTGTTTGAGGGGCTGGGGGCGGGGGTGCATCTGCAAATTGAAATCTTGGCCCGACTCCGCTTTCTCCTCTATACATTCAACAGCCTCTTTGATCTTTCCACTTGGATAGCTCACAAGCATCTCAAATATAACATGCCCAAACCCCAGCCTCAGATCTGCCTCTCAAATCTGTTGAGGTTGCATTTCTGCCGAAGACCCTTCAAAGGCTGCCATTGCTCTTGGGAAGAATAACAATCTGTCCTGGCTCCTGCCTCTCTCTCTCTCTCTCTGTCTCTTTCTGGGTCTCTCTCCCAGTAGCTACTGCAGCCTTCATCCTCTTACTCTTACTTCCGGGTCCCTACCTTCCCCATCCCCAGCCACACACACTGTTCTCTGCAGGAAGAGTTTCTCTGCCCTGCTTTGCCTGGTTATACTCCTCTTTCAGGTCTCAGCACATCCATCACCTTCTCTGGGAAGCCTTCCCCAGCCATTCTCCAAATCATCAATCTTTTCTCTCAGGTTCTCATTTCACTGGATACCTCTTCTTTGTAGCACCTGGAAGGGTTTCAGATTAGCCTGGTTTGTGATTATTTGATCAATATCTGTTTCTCTCAGGAGGACAGGGGCCATATGAGCTTTTGCTCACAATTTTATATCTAGTGCCAGTACCTGGCACATAATGAATATTCAGTAAATATTAGTTGCCCAAGGGCATGAGCCAGGACCGGAACCTAGGGCGATATAGCCTGTGGGGCTCTCCTCCCTCATCTCTCTTACATGGGCTAAAGGTCTTTCTGGCTTTAAATCTCTCTGGTGCTTTCACTTCCTGCCCAAATGAAGTTTAAGTCTGATCTGTGTTTGAATGTAATGAAGATTTCACCCAGCAAACAGTTCTCTCTCTTTCTATTCTAATACAAGTTTTGAGGCATGAACACCCAGAGTTTAAGTTTGTTTTCTGTGAAAATAAAATTTCAAAACATTTATGACTTTGGAAGAATTGCAGAAATGTATTCATTTCAGGCATTGTTGACATCTCATTCCCCAGTAATTAACTCAAATAATATATTGTATGAGACTGAACGACCTATGTTTACTTGGCTCATGAGAAAATTTGAAAACAGCAAGGTTTATTTCTCAAGTGGCTTCATAAATTACTGAAGCAAGAGGATGTGCTTCCCTGCCCTTCAGTGGCTAATAATGTAATCACTTTTCAGTCAGAGCCAATGAAAGCAAATAGGGAGATAATAGTCTATCAATCACTGTGGAATTTCTTTTGTACAAGGGTTTGTTTCATCTTGTTTGCGTTGTGTGATTGTGCTGTTGAGCAATAATGGCCATGAAGTGTGACTCAGAGGAGACTCTAGGCACCTACAATGGTATCAGATGGCTTCATTCTACCTCAGTGCAGAACAAAAAAGCAGTCGAGCTCAAAGAAATAACAGTAGCTAAGGTTGATTGAGGATTTACTCTATGCCCAGTAGAGTGTTAAGTGCTTGTGCCTTACCATTTGATTCTCCCCCAAATCTTACAGGTAAGCATTACTATTCCCCCATTTTACAGATGGAACATTTGAGGCTGAGAGAATTTAAGTCATTTGCCAAGGTGGTGACAGAGGTAAGGTTTTTTTTTTTTTTTTTTAAGATGTATTTATTTATTTTAGAGAGAGAGAGAGTGGAGGGGCAGAGTCTTCAGCAGACCCTGCACAGAGTCTGTTGCAGGGTTTGATCTCATGACCCTGAGATCATGACCCTAAGATCCCAACGTGAGCCCAAACAAGAGTCAGAAAGTTAAACCAAGGTGCCCCAACAGAGGCAAGTTTTGAACTCAGTCAGTTTGATTCCCAGAGTCCCCATTCTCGAGTACTTCTTCATACAGCCAACTACATGGTATAAACACCTCCTCCATGGGAAGATGAAATCATAGTGGCGTGGAGCAGAGCATGACTTGCAGGAGCCACTCAAACCAACAGCACAGAGCTCACACGGACACCAGATTTCTGGAGTCAGCCCCACTCTGCATCAAGCAAGGTATCCCTGGCAAGAGGCACTGCTGGATGTGAGAAATCCCAGGAATGGTAAGGCCAGATGGACACCGCTTTAAGGTCAGCTCCCCATCGCTGGAGGGGCCAGCCGCAGGGGAGCTCCCATTGGCTCGGGCACTTGGTCGGCAGCAGAGCAGCCCCCCACCTGGAGAAGCAGCCCACTCAGAGGTTGTTTGACCCCAAGTCACTCACTGGCCTGCGCTTTCCACCGGTGCTCTTGACTTTAGGTTCATGGAGGGAAACAGCAAATCTGGATTCAATTCTTTTAAACAAAATGTGCAATAAAAAGATAACCTAACCTTCAGGTTGCTCCAAGAGAAAGGCCCTTACATGAATGCTAGATTTGTTAAAAGAATTGAAACTAATTTCATGAGAACTGCCATTAATTTCAGAAAATCCTGTCTTCCGCTCCTCCGGTGTTATGTATTACTTAGTTGGCAAAAGTGTCCAGCAGCGCTGTAGAGGTGAGATGGTGCACTTTCACCAGTACCATTTTGGTGGTTCAGAAACTGATTGGTACTTAATACACCCCGGAGACCCCCTTTCCAGTCATCCTGTGACAACATCTAGGGTCTGAGAAGTTGTAATGGATGTACCTCAATTTCACCACATATAAAATGGGGGTAATGACAGTCCCCTTCTCAGAGTGATATTGGAAGGATGGTATGAAATAATACTTGTAAAGTATGTAGGATTTTAGTAGGTAGGCTTTTAATGATTGTGGGCTGCCATGATTTTTTCTGGCTTTAATGAGGTTCAGACAACTGTACATCATCCAGGAGTGGGTTCTTTTGAAAATCTTCACCAAGGAATATGCTATCATAGTCAACTGGAGTCAGGTAGGCTGGGATTCACATCCTGGGTCACCCACAGGCCAGCTGAATGCCTTCAGGTAATCATCTTCTCTGAGGCTTTGTTGTCTCATCTGTTCAATCTGGATGATAATAATAGCATCTACCTCATAGAACCGCAGAGAGAATGAAATGGCAGTGTCTATACAGAGTTTAGCACTGGGCCAGACACCTGATAGAGGCCTAATAAGGGTCATATTAAGGAAGAGCACATTTATCGGTTTCATTACAGAAAAAGCCAAAGGTCCTGTATTCTTGTGGAGACTGCATTCTATTTTCAGGCAAAAAGCAGTCTTTAAAAAGCCCTGTTGCTGCTTCCCTACTCTGCCCTGCTGCAGCTTGTCATGCAAACCCCCATGGTCCATGTGGGCCAGTCAAGGGCCAGTCCCAGGGGTACCTCCACTGCAGACCGTTGAGCTCACCTGCGCACTGCTCCCCTTCAAAAAAACAGGATTTAAAATGCTTGCTCTTCAGAAAGCCTTTCCAAGTTCAGACATTTCCCTCTAAGTCCTGTAGCTGTGATACATTAATTTCAACTCACCAAACCCATTGTAAAGGTCTACCCTGTGTAAAACATTGTGTTGGTGTTGTTTGAGGCACAAGCTATTAAGAAACCATCCCCATCTTCACGGAACTTACAATTACAATGCAGTTGTAAATATTTTGCACGATAAATGCAAAATAATTATTTTATCATATTAGATTATCATACAGTCTGAAATAAAGGCAAATATTTTTCAAAATTGGCCATTTCTATTTTTAGAAACTCTCCGGACACGCTAGAGATGCAGTCCTGACCCCTGAACACAAATAATAATCTGCTGTAGTGCAAATTTTCATTGATGAATTATTTCTCTCCTTGTCCCTTGTCATCACCATCGTTTTCTTCTTTTATTCCCAAGATGAATTCACGGAGCAGCTCACTGTGCCATTCACTGTGCATCTGAGGAACAGCGGCAGCCCACACTGAGGGGATTCGTTTAGTGTTCTATAGACAGTAGGTGTCTAATAAATGATAGATCCATTGCTTTTTTTACCTTGACTACAAATACTATGTAAAAAGAAGGAATGGGAGAGAGTGGATTTGACAAAAAGAAATCTAATTGCTCTACTTGGGCCTTCAGGGGGTCAGTAGCAAGTAGCTAGGAAAGGAGGTAAGGAGGAGAGTAAAAGTTGGTGTGGGGGAGGGACAAGGGGCAGAGGGCGAATCTGACCTCCAATGGTGGCAGAGCCAGAGGTTTGCACATATCATCTCAGTTCATATTCTCAACTGACCTCTGCAAAGGAGGTATTCATTATTCCCCCCTTACCTATAGAGAAACTGAGGCCAAGAAGGTCAAGTCATCTCAGTCAAGTGGTACAAATCTAGTTTTTGTGACGTTAAGGGCTGCGACAGGCCCAGATCTTTCCCTTATAGGATGCTGCCTCCTGTCCAGTGGGGGGTGGGGGTGGGGATGGAGGGTGGGGCTAGTTGGGGAGAGAAAACATTGGGAGAAGAGGGTACCAGTTGTAGCTGCAGATGCTGACAATGGGACCTGCTGAACCTGCAGTTGGTGCTTGAGAGCCTGCCTCCACCCATCCCAACATTTCAGTTTGTGTTGGTTCCCAATGATCAGGGGGCACCTCCTGGGAGCTCCCATGCCCAGTGACCCCTGAGCTCTCTGCAGACCCACACCATGCTCTCACCCCGCTCTCACATTTTAATTTTAAAAATTACTAAAGGTCTCTTGAAAATGCAGTCGTTTAGTGGTAAAGGGATCTCACTTTGTATACCAGAGGCAATCCTGAAAAAATGATATTAAATATTAAGACCTTGAATCCTTTTCTTCCTATGGCTTCATACTATTATTATTATTTAGAATTATCACGACTAGCCTAATAAAAGCAACATATGGATCCCCACATTCATTTCAAATGACTCTGTTGACACAGAATCCAATCCTATAGCTATTTCATTTTCCAGAATGGATCTATCAAACAGATCATGAATCATGATCACGCCCTTCAACCTTACACTAAAATACTCCACAAACTTTGTCCCCGCTCACTTCATCTCTATCAATTTAGGAACTTAACAGGAACTCCTTCGCTTCCTCCTTTATTTAAGCATTAATAAAAATGCACTGAATACCCATCAATTCCCAGGCACTCTGCTAGATGCTGGGAAAATGATAGTGACCCAGACTGACACTGCCCTGAATGAGCATTCAGTATCCTGGAGGAGACAGACACGTAATGACATGCAGTGACTGTAGCGCAGTAAGACAGGTGCTGGGACAGGGCGTCTGCCGGGCCTGGTGAGGACGACATGACCTAACATGATCCACCACGTTGAATCTAGGAAAGCCCCTGAGAAGGGCTGACATTTAAGCTGTGTTTACTGGATGAGTGGAAATTGGCTTTTAGGTAAGAAAGCGATTTGATGATTTCTTTTCGGAGGATTCAAATGTTTTATTGTGGAGCTTCTATTGTCCACCGAAGCAGAGGAGAATACTAATAAAATATTTTAAGGCGTCTCTCAGCTGGCAAAAAAAAGACCTGTGATTCTTCTTTAATGTAGTTCACTATCCTTTTTTTCTGTGTGTTCAAAACAAATTATAATTGAGCAAACTAGATTCCTATCACCCTTCGTCAAAGGCACAGGTGCACTCCTGACCTTAGTGAGTAAGTCAGGGACAGACGTATCTGCAATGAGACCATAATCGCCCTGATTTTACTCCACGTTTTAAAAAGTCCTCTTGACCTAGTTACCTAGGAGAAGAAGTGTAAGCTCAGCTTCTCTGCATACACAGAAGGATCACAGGACAGACCCGGAAGCACAGGGGATGGAAGGTCTCACTGTAGCCTCTCTCAGCCACGCTGATTCTTTTTAATTCTACCAAATCCTTCACTCATCAGTGTGATTGGATAATTTGCCTTGTACTTAATCTAAGGTTGAATATCCAATTTAACTACATGAGGTTTGCTCAGAGACCCGATTTCTGGGAGTTGCTGAAACAGATGTCACATAGGAAATTATGCTTTTGAATCCAAACCAACCTCCCAGAGTCCCAATCCTACAAGTTAGAAGCAGATACACATAACCCAGAAAACGAGACATAAAATGCAGATCTAAATGTTTATTGATTATCATAAGCTGTAAAACCACAGAGTTTGCTATTTTTAAACATATGTAGCCATTAAAAAAATCTTAAACAAGAAAGTGATTTTGAAAATCTCAAAGTAAGAAACCCAGGACAAGCAAAGATGACATTTTAAAGTATCATCAATGAATTTTCCATTGACTTTCCATCACAATAATATTCATTTATATCTTCAATCTTACACAGCAACAAAGTCACAGCGAGAAAGACAGCGATTGCTTCTGAAAGTAAATCAAAGAAGCCTGCAGCGATTATTTTTTCAAAAGGAACGTGGGGAGTTGAAATAAGGCCTGCTTCTCCATGGGCTGACAACGCTTAACAGTGATGGGAACAGCAGAATCCTTTTCTCTGATTTTTACCTTTGAACAGAATGAAAGGAACTCAGTGTAACATTCTCCCTCACATAGAGATGCAGAACTCAAGTCTAACCCCCAAGAAATGCTATAATCAAAGAAAACACTAATCCTGCTCCTATAAATGCTGTTAATAGTATGTTTACCGCATTCAAGAGAATGTCTTCCTCTTGCTAATCTTCCTCTGAATTTTTAACATAATCTTCCTGGATTGGGAAAAACAATTCCAATAGTAAGGAAATGACCCCCCCACACACAAACAAAAAAACCATCTTGAAATTTTGGCTGTGTAGCACTGATATGACAACATTCCATAATAAAGGGAACACAGCACAAAATACACAGCGCCTCCTTATTCAAGGCACGGGGTTTAGGGAAGCATAGGTTGTCCTGACATGAAAATGTGCAACTCCTAAGTGGCTATATATACAGCTAGTCCTTTGACAGTGTCCCTAATTAACACAAACATCTACCCCTGTTCATTATGTCGGCCCCTTGCGTAAGTAAGTCTTTTGTTTTTGTTTTTAAAGATTTTATTTATTTATTAATGAGAGACAGAGACAGAGAGACAGAGAGACAGAGACAGAGAGACAGAGAGACAGAGACAGAGACAGAGAGAAGCAGGCTCCATGCAGGAAACCTGACGTGGGACTGGATCTGGGAGCCCCGGGGTCATGCCCTGGGCTGAAGGTGGCGCTAAACCGCTGAGTCGCCAAGTAAGTCTTTTGGAGATTGCTGTGTGTTGAAACATCTGAAAGCATCACAAGATTTTAAGAATTTAGAGTTTAGCGAAATTGCAAAACTGGCAACTCATGTAGATTTCATGAATTCAGTGGACAGTGTTGGAGAGATGTTAAATCATAGCAAAGCTGCTCCTGAATAGGCATCTGACAGTGTTGGATCAGAAAATAACTGAAAAATGGAAGGAAGGAAAGAAAGAAAGAAGAAAAGGAAGGAAGGAAGGAAGGAAGGAAGGAAGGAAGGAAGGAAGGAAGGAAGGAAGGAAGGAAGGAAGGAAAGGGGGGAGGGAGGGAAGGAGGGAGGGAGGAAATTGACAAGAATGATGACAATAGATGCTTGAAAACAGAAATATTTGGATGTCAAAAGACTAAGAAAACTGAGGAAGTACTGAAATATTTTTTTCAGAATGACTATATCTACAATATTATTTCAAAAATTAAGTGTGCAATGAAGTACATGAAATGATACCAGGTAATTTTACCTAAAAAATTATACCCTAAAAAGCAACATTTCATTCATTTTTCATTCATTTTAAGTTCTAGAAAATAGTTGCATATATAATACGAAGATTTTTTTTCTCAGATAAAGCCCCAATTAAATAGTTTATAAATTTTTGCTCATATTTGATACTTCAAGGCTTTGCGGAATGTTTCCCAACATCTCAGAGAATAAATCTCTAACTAGACCAAGGCCTTCTTCAAACTGGAGGCTCATCTAAGTGTTCTGCATCAAGAGGTCTTTTATCAGTCTCCCCTTGGCTAACCTGTCCTTCAGACTTATGTCACTTTGAAGCCTTTGACCTTGACCTTGGACTCTTCAAATGCTAATGAAGACAGAGACGCTGATTTCATTTGTTATCAAGGCAGGAATACCCATTTTGCCCACCATCCTTACCCACAGCACTCGGCTCAGGGGCCGGCCTGTTTCCTCATCCCTGCTGCAGAGTCTTCTTCAGTCTCTCTAGATTTTACGGTGACAACTTCTCCCTTGTAGGGCTTACGCTCCACGGGGATAGGTGTGCAAGTCTGAAACAGAACAGTTCATTTTTCTCTTGTGGTTTATCGACTTCCTGAATTCAAAGCATAATGCAGCTCCCTTGATGAAGTATGAGAGCAAAAATAAATCTTACACATTGACATGTCATGTGCCTCCCACCCTGTGCCCTCTCACAGAAATTCCTGGCACCCCTGGGGACCTGTGCTATGCCCCACTCTTTGCTGTGTCTGACACAGGCCCACGGAGCACTCTCCAACCATTGCACTAGAGCTTCTGCAACATCCTCACGCCCTTCTAGTTCTATTACCATCTTGCAGTCCTCCCGACCTGTGACCCTCTCTCCTATTTTCACTCCTAGGCTGCTTTGTTATACCTCTCCTAAGCGTCTGAGCATTTTTGCAGATTTTAGCAATCTGTGTGTGCGTTTTCTTATTTTCTCACCTGCCCCTGTGTGTCATAGGCCATCCACACAATCTCACATCTCTAACTACACCTCTTGGGTGGCCAGCTGAGCAGCGGAACCCCCACCCCGACCCCCCTGCTGGATTCAGTTTGAGTTAGTTCAGTGCTTGCTCAGACTTTAAAAATCTGGACTTTGTAAACAAAGAAATTCACAAGAAGTAACTAGAGCATACTGCCTGTAAACATGGATACAAATTCACTGACAAGTCAAGAGGCAGCAAGCCACAGCGATTAAGGGCATGGCGCTGGGACCAGACTGTTTGGGCACGTTACTTAACGCTGTGTTTCAGTTGCCTGGATTTAAACTGGGAGTAGTAACAGCACCTCCTTTATGGAGTGGTCATAAGAAGTTTAAAAATAAGTAAATAATAATAATAAAAAAAAGTAAATCAGGGCGCCTGTGTGGCTCAGTCAGCTAAGCATCTGCCTTCAGCTTGTATCATGGTCCCGGGGTCCTGGGATCGATTCGCACGTCGGGCTCCCTGCTCCACGGGGAACCTGCTTCTCCCCTGCCGCGCCCCCCACCCATTTTCTATCTAATAAACAAAATTAAAAAAAATCATTTAGAATAAAGCATAGCATAGAATAAGCTCTTAGTAAATATGTGTGTACGCATGAATATGGACACACACAAATAACATTTGTCTTGTTCTGACCACCAAAACTAACATACTGTAGTGATCAACCGTGTGAGCTTTGGCGTACGACGCACTTAAGCGTGCACTCTAGCTTTGCCTTTTACCAGTGTGGGAAGCTGACAGGCTGAGAGATCCGCCCGAGTCTACACACTCGTCTAGGAGTGTGTAGAGGGCATGAAAGCCACCTCGCAGATACAAAGAATTTCCTTCCCTCCTTCAAAATTTATTGCCAGGCCGGCCCTGATATTTTGCCAGGCACAGAGGACAAAACGAAGAACGACACAGAGGCTGCGCCTTAGCTCTGAGAGTTGCAGTATAGTGTCGGGCGTACCCTGAGCACTGGGCACACGGGAGGAGCCCTGGCCTCCGCTCAGCAGTCTCTGCCCGTTTTCTGTGTCTGCTTAGATGCTTTGCTGGGTTTCCATTCCGGCTCACTGTCAACTCAGTCCTTCTCTTCACTCTGGATCCTGTTGTCATCCTGAGGAACATCAATCCATACAGGCAAGTGGAGGCCCAGCTTCCTCCTATCTGTGCTACTCAGCCCCTGTGCAATCCACACTTGCGACTTTAAACCCATTAACACCCCATTCTCTGACCACATCCTCCCTCTCTGGGAGGTCTCCGTGTTTTTACCTCCCCTGGTTTACTTTCCAAGCCAGACCATAGGATCTATCACTTAAACCTACGGTGACCATACAACTGAGGCTGTAAAGCAACTAAACATAATTAATGAGCATCATCAGACCCAGCTAAGAAAGCCAGGATTCAATTCCCTATGTTGCCTACAATCTGAAGGGTCTCGCCTTTCTCTCTTCCTTTCGGCACTGGCACCCAGTGAAATCCGTGGTGGATTTCAGCTCACTCACCAGTGACAGAAGTGAGCAGGTCTTTGTGTCACCTGCCCTCATGCTGCACACCCCTCATCAGCCCCACTCTGTCTCCCACTTCATCCAACAGTTCCTTCGGAACTTTACTGCTTGTGCTTTTCAGCTGTCACTTGTTTGGTCTCTCCCCAACTCCTCTGTGGGGAGTCGTGGCTAACAGCTGTGCTTTAGGCAGGGAGGTCATGTCCAGGCACCCCCCTCCTCGCTCAGGGGTCAGCTTGCTCATGAGCTGCAGGCTAGGGGGTAGCACATGACCCAAACCAGGTGACCAGTGTCCCTCCCAGAACCCCCTGCAAGGGCTGTGCCTTTGCCCATGTGGCATTACCACTCTTCTTTCGGCCTAAATATCTCTGATTCATCTGCTATAACTCAGCCCAGACGATCATCCCTCCAGGAAGCTTTAGTCCTCCCTGACACGTCCTATCCTACTTACCAGTTTTCTGTAATCATCTGTTTACTTGTCAATCTCTTCCAGCAGATTCAGTGCGGTGGTACTACTCTGTTTTTCCATAACAAATACTCAATACAGAGTCAATCAATTCCTACCAAGGGTGTGACAGGAAGGAGCTTTATCCTATCTGAGCTTTGTCTCCTCTTTATGTGGATTGTCCTAGCCTGGGCTGACTCAGTTTCTCTCACTCTCCTTTGTTGTGCTTCACCATTTATCTGTCCTCTGAGCTGTACTTCCTCTTTGCCCAGCTGTCTTCTGCCGGCAGGTCTCAGTTCGCATGCTTGTCTAGGAACCACTATCTGGCTGCTCAGTCACTGCACGAACAGCATCACCAGGCACCTTGCAGCCTGGCTGGTCCCTCTGGTCACAGTGGCCACCATGCATCTTGCACCTGACTGTCCAGGTCGAATGTGCACACAGTGCGACTCTTTCTCTGCTTGAGGCTCTGGGTAGGCAGGGCATGATTTCCCATCAGAATGGAGGTGGGACGTTAACCACTCCGGCCCCTACTGCCACCTCAGAAACAAACCAACCCCCTCTGGGGAGGCTTTGCTGCTCCACACTTCACAGTCATCCCTTTTGATAGATGACTGGACAGGAATCAAAGACAATTTAAGTTCTGGTCCCAGGCCTCCCAATACTTTTCACCTTTTAATATCCTCTTATCCTTAGAGAGGTGGGTTACATAAACTCTTTAATGCCAGATCCACATCTTGTTCATCTTTGTACTGTCTCCTGCCCCTGGCATTGCACTCTGTGTAAAATCAGAGCCTCAAAAGATGTCCATTGTGACAAAATGGAAAGGTGATGGCACTCGTTCTGAGACTCGTAAGCCATCACTGTGTTATTCAGAAGCTCTGTAGCATGTTTGTTTTCTGGGTAGATCTAACCTACAGCCCTTGTTCCTTCTCTCTAGTGACAATAACAAATCTCTATCTGAAGTGTGAAGCTGCCCAGCCCTGACGTGGCCCCTGACATCTGGTGAGACCAGTGTGTCATGCTCATGGGCAATCCTAAGTGGTCGGGTCTGAAACAAAGTGGGCTTCATTCCCTAGTATCCTGGACGAGTACAGCGATTAGCACAGGCTCCATCCTGAGGGTCCAGCTAAACCCCCACACCTAATTCTTAGAGGACATTTATGGAAGAGCAGGATGAAGAAGGAGAGGGTGGAACAAAGAGGGCAGCTCTCTTCTCTGCCTGCCTTCTCTTCTCCATGTTCTCCTGGTTTTCTTTCTCAGGCTCCTCAGCATCTGGAGGTTGGCAGCCCCAGACCTCTATCCCAAGCTCCCTTTCTTCTCTGCCTACACAGGTTCCTTGGTGGCCTCAGACTTACGGTTTCAAATCTACATGCCACCATTCCCAAATATTAGGTCCAGCTCTGATCTCCCCCAATCTCCAGACTCCTTTATTCTAGTGGCTAAGTGACCTCATCATGGGGAGATATAAGTGTCCCCAAAAGGCTTGGAATTAAGCCCCGCAAACTA
Organism: Canis lupus familiaris; assembly: GCF_011100685.1. Classification (NCBI taxonomy): domain Eukaryota; kingdom Metazoa; phylum Chordata; class Mammalia; order Carnivora; family Canidae; genus Canis; species Canis lupus. Next base: position 5,746,738 of record NC_049234.1, read on the forward strand.
TAGGTGAAACTGAAGTAGGATTTAAGGTCTCTGAGACCAAACACTGCTGTAATATCTAAGCCTATATTCCTAGGACTTTGCTTTTTTTTTTTTTTTTTTTAGATTTAATTTATTTATTCATGAGAGAGACCGAGAGAGAGAGGCAGAAGCATAGGAAGAGGGAGAAGCAGGCTCCTCGAGGGGAGCTCAATGTGGAACTTGATCCCAGGACCCTGTGATTGTGACCTGAGCTGAGGCAGACACTCAACCACTGAGCCACCCAGGCGTCCCTTCCTAGGACTTTGGGTAGTACCTGGTGCTCAAGAAATATTTGTTGAGTGAAAGATTTCTTAACTGTAGGACTTCTTAAAACTTTTCATATGATATTGGGCAATATAAACACTTGAGAGTAATATTATCTATAATCATGTGACAGCTTTCTTAAGGTGCACCTCCAGGGACCAGTGTCCTAATGGAAAACATACCCTCAGAAGGTTCGACTGTGTTTTCCCCTGTTGTATAGCCTGGTCAAAATTCCCTCTGTATATATAGGTGGTTCAAAATTCAATGATGTCACCCACCAGCAGTTCTTTCTATCTTGATGATATCACAATCCTATAAAATGGCTTGAGGATAAAACCTTGTGAGAGGCTATCCTAAGTAATACATGGAACACAGATGGCACCTCATCTGGTAGGGTGCTGGTGGTTTTCATTGGTAGATGAAAGTTCAGTTTAGGTTTACAGCATTTAATGATGATTGTCATTGTGATGAGTTAGTTGAAAGATAAAAATAAGAATTACATTGCAGTAATAAATAAAATGCAAAAGTGCAACAAATAAAATATTAATTGTAGTTACCATCAAACCTGCATAACTGCAAAATGCTTTTTGGTTAGCTGATCAGGGTAAACAAGAAGTTTTAAAGTTGATAGTTTTAAATGTAACTGTATTGTTTGCAGAGATAGAGTGCCAGGATGCTAGCTGTTCTGAGACAAGGAAGAGGAGGTTCTGATGCTGAGCCACTCACGGAGGCTAAGAACTTAAAATATCAATAAAAACAACAAAACAGAACTTCCAGATTCCAAATAGCAAACACTGGCTCAACATTAAACAGTCCAAATGAGCAGCAACTGAAATCCATGCCCGTCTGGTGAACTCAGAGGCACTCAGGATACATTGAACCGGGCTTTTCAGGGACTGTGAATCCCCAGTGCAGAAGTAACCCTTAGGTTCACGGAGGTGATCTGTAACAGGGAAAACTTGCATTCTGATAATATTTTACAATCCACCAAATATTTCCATTTAACCTTTGACATACCTGCTGAGCTATTTCTCAAAGAACAGTATGACAAGCTGGGCCCTCTCATTTCAGGGCCGGTTCCTCTAGTAAGTTTTCCAGTCTGAGGGTAAGCATGTGCAGGAGGGGAGCTTGGAGGGGTGACATCCTGAAGATGGGAGCAGGTGGCGATGTGTGTGAATGGGGATTAAACTTTGTGATCAGTATGTTGCAGCAGCAGAGAATAAAAGGACTAACTTTGAAGGTAGAAAAATCTGGGTCTGAATTCTGACACTGCCACTTAGTAACTATGTGACCTCCTTAAGCCTCAATTTCTTACTTTATGAGATTGAGATACCTCTACTTGCCTCAGAAGGTTGTTGTAAGGATTAAACTGCTAGGGACATAATTGGTTAACAATAAATATTTACTGAGTGAGTGCTGAATGCACAAAGACTATTTAGAATGTCCCCGTATACAGTTGTATGCTGGCAAATGTTAACAACCAGCTCTGCCTCCCCTTTTCTCACCACCCCAAAAGCCCTATCTTATAGCACTTGCCTATTTCTGGGGTGTGAAGACTCCCACCACAGCTGATTTCAAGCTACTGAAGTGACATCACTGAATGAGGAGTGGGGACGAGGGACGCATAAGTATCTCTCATGAGCCAAAATGAACCAACTCCGACAGAGGTTTCACCTTTTGTAATTATTAGCAATTAATCTGAGGAAATTAGGATATATGGCAGTTATGACATCTCTTAAGCTATTTTCTCTGAGCTACCACATTGAGAAAGACATTGACACACTGTTACTTCAGAAATGGAGAACACTCATTTCAAGGACCAGATCAGCCAGCCCTTCAATTTTATCTTATCTAAAAGGCAAATTATGCTTATTGTTGCAAAGCTTTAAAAGTTTAAAAGCTTTGGCAGCAGAGCTCTGAAACCATGTATTGCTCCGTGAAGCTATTCCTGTTTCTCTATAAAATGCAATGTGACCCTGATTTCCCAGAATAGATTGTGTTGCTTAATACTGAAAGAAAGAGAAAAAGAGATGACTTAAAGAATGTCTGAACTTCCAAAGTGTGGTGAAAATTACAAATCTAAACACAAACATTCTAAAAAATATAATCTATTTGAGTGCCAAGAGCTATATTTTGGGGGTTAAAGAATTAACAGTATGTAAGTCAATTTTGTTTTTTTTTTAAGATGCTCCTGAATATGTAAGTTGCTGTTGCTTTTTTTTCTTCTCTTTCCTTCATTCCCCAAAACTCTCCCTTAAGTGACTTTTTATAAAAAAAAAAAAAAAAATGAAATATAGGGCAGCCTGGGTGGCTTGGTGGTTTGGTGCCGCCTTCAGCTCAGGGCCTAATCCTGGAGACCCGGGATCGAGTACCACGTCGGGTTCCCTGCATGGAATCTGCTTTTCCCTCTGCCTGTGTCTCTGCCTCTCTCTCTCTCTCTCTCTCTCCTCTCTCTCTCTCTCTCTCTCTCTCTCTCTCTGTCTCTCAGGAATAAATAAATAAAATCTTTTTTAAAAATTGAAATATATATTTTATTATATTTATCAAATAGTTTGATGCCTCATCTTCTGATTTAAATTTTCTTCCCTTTGGGATCAGTTGCTTAAATGTTAAAATAAAGTGACAATTCCCTAAAGCTATCAAATTGGATAAAAATGTTGCCTCTTTCCTTTGAAATTCTTTACTATATCTAGTAACAGTGATAGCTGCATGGCATAATGCTGGTAAATTTTATTAAGTAATAAAATCATGGACAAGAACCAAGTTCATAGACAACTCCACTATTTGGGATGAATTAGGGGGCAATCTTCTGGGTAAATCAATTTAAATTTCTTTCTATGACCTCTGAAATTATAGTCTTTGCTCCTTCCATTTGCAGTTTGTTTGTCAAATTCCTACTACGTACCAAGCACTGGGCATGAAAATATAAGATGATGTCCTCAAGGAACCAACACTCCAGCCAGATCAGCCGAGTTCTGGAGCAGCTGATGTGTCTCTACCATCTGTTCTTTGAGAGTCCAGGATGGTAAGTGATTAATTTTCTTGGGTTGGATAACAAGCACACAGGAGAAATTGTATGTGCTGTTTCTGCTTGCCTTCAAACTCTTATCCTCACTCACAAAATAACCTGAATATTTTAAGTGAAAAACCAAAGCAAGAGCTCTAATAGCCTAACATGAGTTTAAAATCTAGAATGCCAGGCATCCCTGGGTGACTCAGCGGTTTAGCACCTGCCTTCGGCCCAGGGTGTGATCCTGGAGCCCCGGGATCGAGTCCCACATCAGGCTCCCTATATGGAGCCTGCTTCTCCCTCTGCCTGTGTCTCTGCCTCTGTGTGTGTGTCTCTCATGAATAAATAAAATATTTAAAAATAAAAATAAAATAAAATCTAGAATGCCTAACAACTCCCTTTCTTAACCTTAGTGTGATATTTTTCTTCTATAAAATTATCTTTGCTTAATGAAGAGAAAAAATAATGTTTGAAATGGTTCCAGGCAACCTCCAAACCTCATTTTATCCATTTTATTTGATACTTTTCCCACACCAGTGTTTTCCAAAATAACGAATTTCCCTGTGCTTTAAATTTCACACTTATTTTCTTGCTTTATGAAGGTCCCACAATACAGTGGGAGTCAGAAGCCATATCACAAATCCTGGCTTTTATGTTTACTTACTGCTCATCCCAGGGAAAGTTATTTAATCTTTCTGAGACTCAGCTTTCTCTTTTATAAAATGAGGATATCTACCATATGGCTTATGATGCAGATTAAGTAAAATAATGAATATAAACTACCTGATACAGTAAGTGCTCAGAACAACACATGACAATAATGATAACTGTCACTTATTGTAATTGCAAAAACAATAATGCACTTAAATGCCTTAAAAGTTCATCATATCAGAAGAAAATACTACAAAAATAAAGTAACTCACAAAATTGATAGTGAATTCTTGAAAAAGGAATTGACATGAATTTTGCCACAAAACATAACACGATCATTTGGAAAGGAGAATTGATGCAGCCAGTCGTTTGGTGATCTCTGCTGCCTCAAACGTTTTCTCTACAAGAAGAAGACTCAGGCAGCCATTTAAATACAGTCCATCAGGTGTCCCCAGTTAGTCTAGCATCCCTACTGGTGAGCAACTGGAACTAATGCCAGGAGCAGCTCCTTAAATCCGCTTCAAGTGTCACCTAACCTATCACTCAGTTCTGTTGATTCTACCTCCTTATGATTCCCTAGGTCTCTCTCCCTCTCAGCTCATCCCCTGGATTACTACTGCAGCTTCATAAATGAATTAGCTGATAGTGATGCCTCCAATTCAGATTAATTATTTTTTTGAGAGACTATTTTTTTTCACACCAAATGCTGTATCATTTACCTCCCATTAACTCATTTAACTCAATCTTTGTGATCTATGATATCATTTATTGCTCACTTATAGTTTTTGGAGTCAGATAATCAGAGATTATGTTTTGACCCTGCCACATTCTATCTGTGTGACCTAGTGTCTTAATTTCTTGAAGATTGTTTCCTAATCTTTAAAATAATACTTCTTTCCCTCCCAGAGCTGTTACAGTGACAGCACCCAAGCCCTCACTTACATTAGGTTAGCACTCAGCAAATGTTAATATTGCTGTTATCTATCACATAAATGTTCAGAAACATATAGGATTCTTATAGTCACTATCTTATAGTCACTGTCACCTATCAATGTCAACATTTACAAATTAACCCTAGCAAAATGAACTATAATCTTAAACATTTTGACTGATATCTAGTATATAAAGAATTAAAGCACCCCGAGAATTGAAAACATTCTGGAGTACTTGTTTACTTAATCAAAGCTTTAGGAAGTGTTAAGAACAAACAACAGGGGATCCCTGGGTGGCTCAGCGGTTTAGCGCCTGCCTTTGGCCCAGGGCGCAATCCGGAGTCCCGGGATCGAGTCCCACATCAGGCTCCCGGTGCATGGAGCCTGCTTCTCCCTCTGCCTGTGTCTCTGCCTCTCTCTCCTCTCTCTATGACTATCATGAATAAATAATAAAAAAAATTAAAAACAAACAAACAACAAATAGGATAAATCTTGTATAATGAACTCTGAGAATCCACAAGTAAAAATTTCTCAAAGGCGTAAGAGGAAAAATCAAACAGACTACAAGATCCAAATGGAATGCACTGAAAAATAGCCAGAGGACTTTGGAAAAACAGAGGTATATTTTAAAATGGAAGGAAGAGAGAGAAGCCTTAGAACTAATCCTAGGGTTTCAAACTCTATGGTCTATATGGCCAGATGAAGAACATAGCAAGTGAAGCCTGCTCAATAAAAATCAGGAAGGCCATTCAGCCCTGGCCTCTTGTCCCCATGGGGGATTAAGGGCACAGGTTGCCTCCTCCCATCCCAAGTCCAGCAATTTGTATGGTTTTAATCTGAAAATTTTCTGACATGTTAGTGTATTTAGTGAGATGAATTTTTAAAACACATTACATTTTAAAGTAAATAAAGGTGTGAAAGCCCAACAAATATTATGAACAAATACCTCTTTTATAATAACAGATTTACTACAAAGTCTTGAAGGAACTTTGTTATAGATTTAGTCATCAAAAGAGGAAAGCAAAGAGACAAAAGTAACATCTGACCCCTACTATGTGCCTTCTATTTAAAACTCTCATTTGAGTCTTACAATTTGTTAAGGAGGAAATGTTATCATTCTCTAGATGAAGCAACTGAGCCCAAGAATAGAGATCTTGTTTTTGGCCACACACCTAGGAAATGGGAAGGGCAAAGTAGGATTCATATTTCGAGCTACCTAAACTCAAAACTCCACCTTTGCTCTCGCGGCTATTAGAATGAACCTTCATACATTCAAGAATAAGGAATAGCATTTTTTGAGGAGCCATTCACTGCTAAGTTCTGAACAGTTTTGCACAGAAGCCATACCTCTTATGAGGTGTGCTCCCAGACAGACATGACAGCATGCCATGTAGCCACTTGACAGGAGACTTGGCTCAAGGGCTGCCCCAAGGCCTTGCTCAATCTATCTCAGATTGTATGGTAGACTAGGATGCTTCCACTCTTTTTTCTCTCTGCTTCACCAGGGTAGACTTGAATTGCAGTCTGAAGGTTCTTCCAGCCTTTTCTGGCTCCCTCCCATCTTTTCACACACGTGTTTCCCCTAATAAAAACATAAGTGTCTGCTTTCTGGACACTGACTACCTCAATTACCAAAAGTCCCCAGAGACCCTAAACTTGCCTGGGGAAACCTGACTTGGTCATGAGGAAACCCTCAAGAAACACACCAATCTGCACGAGAAAGGACATCTATCCAATAATGATTCTTTCTTTGAAAACTGGTATTTTTCTAGAACCTCTCCTATCAATCCTGACATCCCAAGAATGTGTTAAAGGAGGTGTATGTGACAACACCACCACCAACATCTAGGAACAGGTAACAGTCCAGCCCCTGGTAACAGCCACTTCTGCACAACTCACCTGGTCCCGCTGTTTGATCCGTTTGTAAATATACTCAGCAAATGGTTTGCGAGGAATAAACTTCCCATCCCCTGCCGTTACATTGAAAACTCCAGCTTCATACACCACTTTTCCTCTGGAAATAGTCACAACGGGCACCCCATGGCAAACCATGCCCTCGAAGATGTTGAAGTTAACAGCCTGATGATGAGTTTTTGCCGAAATAGTCCTGTTTATAAAAACAAAGCCCCCCCAGATCATCACCAGTTCATCTGTCAAATATGAAATATTAAAAGAATGACTTTAGAAGAAAATTTAGCAACTCTATTAAGCCATATTAAGCTTTATCATTTGAACAAGCGACTTTAAGAATAGAACATAGCATTAACATTTCATTACAAAGTAATTACATTTTCCGAGAGAAAAACCCAATAGATCAGTTCTTACGGTGATTAATGAGGATGAAGTGGGTGAAAGGAAGGTATTGTCTCTCACATTTACATTTTTAAATTAATTTTTACAACATGTATAAGTCTGATGAACTGACCCAGTCCCCAGCTCTACAGAATTTTAACATTTTGCAGATGCAAAAGGCTTCTTCTTTACCTCTCACCCAAATCCCATTCTTGTCCCTCCCTTCCCAAAGGGAATCCCTAACTGGTAGTTATCAGATTGAATTTGGTAGTTATCAAGGAGAATTGTATCTTGAATTTCTTTTTTTTTTAATTTTTTTTTTAATTTTCATTTATTTATGATAGTCACAGAGAGAGAGAGAGAGAGAGAGGCAGAGACACAGGCAGAGGGAGAAGCAGGCTCCATGCACCGGGAGCCTGATGTGGGATTCGATCCCGGGTCTCCAGGATCGCGTCCTGGGCCAAAGGCAGGCGCCAAACCGCTGCGCCACCCAGGGATCCCTTGAATTTCTTTCCCTTGTCTGTAGTGAAACTGAAAACATAAGGATAATAAAGTAACAAAATATGTTAGAATATAATCTCTTAGCAGGGTCTATGTCATCCATTTGTATATTCATCATCATTCTCAGGAGTTTATTAATACTTTCGATCTTACACAATATGATCAATGACTTCCAGGCTACTTGGAAATGTTGGATGTCTTCTTGCCCCAAATCTCATTTAGTGGAAAGAGGTGGGGGGGAAGAGATCTGGCAGCTGTGAATAATACGAGCATAATCTTGAATTCTGGTAGAAGTTTCTACATGCCCTCTTAGGAATGGACGGAAGAGAAGTACTTTGCTAAACATGCTAAGGCTGAGTTCAAGGAAGAGCCGCCCAAGGCCCCCCAACCCTGATCTGGAAGGATGGAGCTAAGGGATTCAGGCTTTTGTGTGCTGCCATCCTAGAAATGGATGAGACAATGCTGGTCTGAATCATGGGTCCAGAATCCTACACCCAAGTACTCACTTGGTATCCAACCCTAACATGTCCAAACAGAATTCTTGATTTTCAATGCCTCCTACAACTCCCCCACTTGTTCCTCCCTTGAGCTATCATCAGGCCTATTGATTGGTTCTATCTCCAAAATAATAATAATAATAATAATAATAATAATAATAATAATAAATCCCAAAACTGCCCACCTCTGTTGCTCTCCATCATTCCCACTGGAGTCCATGCCACCATCATCTGTCATGTGAGTGACCCCAACACTTCATACTGGCCTCTTTGTTTCCCCTCTTACCTTCTTATACTCTTCACCACTGTCCACAAAGAGAGGCCTTAGGAACCAACTTAATGATACCAAGAAAAGTTGCAAAGGGGCACCTGGGTGGCACAATTGATTAAGCATCCAGCTCTTGGTTTCTGCTTAGGTTGTGATCTCAGGGTTGTGAGATCGAGTGCTCTGTGCTCAGTGCAGTCTGCTTAAGACTCTCTCTCCCTCTTTTCCCCTGCTCCCCCCTTGAATAAATAAATGAATAGTAATAAAAAAAAACCCAAAAAGCAAAAACAAAGAAAAGTTAAAAAGATAAAAAGAAGAAGAGGTAGTTACAAATACAGCAACAATAATTTCAAACACTAAAGAGGAGGGAAGGCTACTAATCTAATCGTAAGTAATGTCACTAAAGTAGGAAAATGAATAAAATATTTAAAGGGTTACTAAGAATAAAATGAGTAATGATGAGTTATGGGTTGGTGATGAGAGATATAAACTCAAAGAAAATAAATCAAAGGAACAAATAGAGGAGCTTCAAACTTGCAGGTTAAAGTGAGTTTTTCTGACCACCACAGTCTCTTTCTCATATTTCCATGGTCTGGCACTGCTACTTTCCTACCTATCACAGTTACACACTCTGGGGTTTGTTTTGTAAAAATGTAACATAAACATGACTGGATGGATATATCAACCACTAGATAGAGAAAGAAAAATGCATAAAAAATTCATGCTGAAGTGGTTACTAAATACAAGAATGGGAGGCAAATAAGGGGAAACCCTAAATCATAAAATTCTATTTTACTGATGGGAAGTTAACAATTAATTACTGATCCTCTTAGGGAAATAATCTAACAGAAGAAATAAGCTCTATACACTAAGACTGTCATCACAATATTGCCTAAACTATTTAAAATTCAAAGCATAACAATTTCCTAATGATTATGCAATGGAATATCGGGCATCTCTGAAAGAATTAAGAATTAAAAATATGCCGAGGAGGCAAAGAAAATGAAAAATGCATAATAATACATGTAAAAACATACGAAGTATATATATCTACAAGGAAAATATATATGCAGGCGGACAAAAGCAAGAGGAAATATACAAAGTAAAGTGTTTTTGTGGGCTCGGAATAACTGAATATGCAAACAAGAACAAATATGAAAGCTAAAGGTCTGTTACAGCGAAATGTCAAATCAAGTTTCTCTGCCTCTGCCAAATAAAGGTCATGACCTTGACTTTCTCAGCCTTGGGAGTGCAAGAGAAAGACGACAATTAGGCAACATCTAAGTGATTCTTTATAATAAGGCATTATGTAAATGAGTTCCAATTAGCACAAAATGTAAAATCTAGGCAGTATCACCAGCAGCAAACAGAATGTGCTTCTACTTTACCATTGAAGGTGTCTGGCAGGGTGCCACTCGTCACCCAACCTTTGCCTTCCAGCCACAGCTGCAGTCCTCCACTTCTGTAGGAGCTTCCACACTTCCGGATTTTGGTGCATGCAGTTTTCTTCACTCCAAATACCCTTCTCCCTGCTCCCATCCACCTTCCCTAAGACGCCACTCAAGAGTCCTAGTGCCACATTCATTACAACTCAATAAAGCTGGGGGGTGGGGGGGGTTAAGGAAGAGACTCCTGACCTTGAGAAGTTGACCCTGATGATTCCAGGCAAAGCTGAGCCTTTCTTCTGTGGCCTAGCACTACCTGAATGCTAAATCATCTACCAAACTCTTGACAAGCCCCTCTTTTCCTACTTGGTGCACACTTTAGGACTGAAATCATGTTGCTTTACCCCCAGCACACAGTAGGTATGTAATAAATAGGTAGGAAATGAACAAAAAGAATCACACGATTTTCCTTCTGTATGTTTTATTTCCTGCCTTCACTGTCCTACAGGACGTGACTGGGTTTTGCAATAGGGCACCAAATTAAATGAGAGGCAAACATCTAATCCCAGAGTTCCATTGTATACTTAACATTTCTGGTGAGCTGTACACGCTCATTACTAATACAGACATACATCAATAAATAAATTGTTATAAGTATCATTCTTAATTGCATCTTATTAAGTTATATGAACTGCTTGCTCATCAATACCTAGCAATATTTAGCAATGCCAATTGTATCAACACTAATAAGTACACAGGGAAGTATTATTACCCCATGTCCCTGCTGATAATGCTGAAATAAAGCTGTGTGAGAGCTTGCCCAAGGGTCACACAGTTTGGTTATCAATCAACCTCTGAGAGGTCAGAATAACTTTCACTGGAGAATCCTGAATATATGCAACCCCACCATAAGAAAAAATATTTTGGTACATTTCAACATTTAATTGTTTTAAATAAAAAAAACAAGATAGTATCATCATGAGATTTCTAAAATTATTACAAAATGTATTTAAAATCTATTCATTACTAGTGCAGGGTGGGACATGTGGTCCATTAATGGAATGAACGCAAGTTCAAAGTCACACAATTGCCTTTGTAAGGATACCTGTTGTTCCTTTGAACACATTCCCTTAAAGGCAGAGGCCTTCAGTTAAGACAGAAGCCAAGAACATGCCTTCTACCCTCCTTTGCAGCGGGGGCCCAGTTATGGAATCCGGCCTCCTCCAAAATAGTGCCTCACACGAGCCTTTGATGGCAAGCCGGTGACTCTGGATGCAGGTGTCACAGGAATCCATGTTGGTGAAGATGCAGATGGAGAAATGGTGTTTTCCAGGCCCGCTGTGACAGAAGGTTAGCGGTGGGGCCCAGCCTGGCTTCCCGAAGCCACCTATGGTAACTGTGCCTGGGGGAAGCACTGAAGTTCTCCGTTGCCCTGGAGGGCATTGGTCGTGGCTGTAGAGCCTCTCAGCCTGGTCCTCTGGTCCTTCTAGAGATTCTCTGAGCTACCCAGTGCCCTTTAATACATCTCTCTTCTGTTTAACCACCTAGAATAGATCTCTCTTGGTTGATACATCTTTTTCTTTCAATATTTGCAGTGTGTCTCTGGATGTTTAGAAAAATCTTCTGTGATTATCTCAGGAGTATAAAATGGAGGCCTTTCTTGAGCATGAAGCCTGAGCCCAACTGCTCTCCAGGCCTTGTCCCTATGACGGGTCCTGAGCAGAGGTGAGCATTAAGCATTGTCCCTTCACTCTCCGCGTCGGGACACTGTCATGTAGGACACAGGAGTGGATGCATCTTTCTCAGAACTTCATGGAAAAATGATGAAACATCCCCCAGGTTTTCATAAGTTGCTCACAGGGGCTTCCTCAGATGCAGCACAGGCCCAGGCATGAAGGATAAAGTCAGGCTCCTCTAACCTCCCCTGCAGAGTTGGTGGGTCTCATGTCACCTGCTGAGCTGGCAGTGCTTGGGACATTGAGAAACCATTTTGGAAGAAAGCAAGATCATGAGTACCCAGATTCTGACTAAAAGAGAGATTGAGTCCACGGGTCATACGTCATCATCATAAGGTTTAGTAACATTGTGAGATAAATCGGAGCAGATGTCATGGAGCTTTGCAGTGCATTTTGGTTCTGAAATGGGCCCCACACATAATTCCATCCTGAGAAATGCAGGGTAGCAACAACTGTAGTTTTCTCCCTTGGCTTTCATTCTCCCTTTGTCTGGTGTCAGAACCCCAATTTTTCTTTAAGACATTTTACTTCCCCATTGGAGGATAATTGGGTAAGACAGGCATGGTGCCATGTTCTTACCTAACTAAGGGATGGGCGATTACCTTTGTTTCCTAGCAATCTGAATCACTGGCAGAGTGAAAAAAATTTAAAAATGATTGGCATGTGCATTCCTGAATGCAAACCAATCCCTGCAGCAGGCTGCCCAGGACTGCCCTGGGCTCCACCCTTCCCAAGCTTGCAGCACTGACTGTTCCTTTGGTCTGTGAGCTCCCCATAGCCTTCCCATAGAGTGTATTTTCGCTTAAGTGAGAGCAGGTTGGTTGATATGGTTTGCAGTGGAAGGTCCTGACTGATAAAAACTTTGTCCCTTAGAGAGCAATCCCTTAATGAAGAGCCCATGGATAATAACTCTGAGGCAAGGTTCTAAAGTTCTGTGATTCAATAGGAACCTATGTTCAACCAGATGTGTCTGCAGCACAGATGCAAATGTGGGGCAATGCTCTGATTCCAGTTGTAAGCCAAACCGAAGAGCTGCGAGATTCATTACCAAATATTTTTCAAATTTAACAATGTGCAAGGTAGCTCAGGAGAGTAGCATTTTAAGACTCCCTTCCCTCTAATTAATGATGGTTAAGCCGGCCTGTCCCGGTGGTGACAGGAAAGATAGGAATGATCAAAGCCTACCCAGCAGTTTAGGGAGCCTGAGGTTCCTGGGCCATTGCCTCTTCATTAGCAGATTCATAGCAAGGGTGCTCTCAGCGGTCACTCTGCCCCAAGGGAAAGGCTGCTCTTTGTTAAGGTTGCTTTGAGCCTGTATCAAAGGGCACATCTCTCTGCAGAGGGTGTCAAGGTTGTCTTGCTGAATCCCAATTATACACATCTTCAAGGCTTAAGCTGATAGGGCAGCAGAAGCCCTGAAGATAACATTAAGCTATTTTCCAACTTAGCCAATAACTTTGATAGCACTCACATCACAGCTGCAGAAAAACATTCTGTTCCTTTGCAAATAGCTTTCTATCAAAGAGCCGTGTGCTCTTCTAGATGAGAAAGTCACTGAAGCAAAGCCTGCAGGAGACTGCAACATCATCTATGTGCATTCGGAGAGAACACTGTAGAGAGCAAGAGGATTTCTGAGAGCAACGTGCATCTTCTTGACCCCAGAGAAATAACTTGTTTAGGTATTTAGTTATATTTTCTCCAACTTGGCCACTCTGGTCATAGCACAGGTGGAGTCCTATCACATTGCCATGAGAACCCAAAAAAGTCTTAAAAAATCATGTCAGGTCTGTTAGTGGTTTCTTTAAAACTATACCTCATCTGTCTGCATTGGGTTATAGGACTCCTTATATATTCACAGGAAAGAATAATCACCATGAAATCTTCCCAACACTATGGAGTAGGGGCTATTCTTATTCTCATGCAATAAATGAGGATGAGACACATGGTAGTTTATAACTCACCCCACATTGCACAGTTCCTGTAGGTCAGGTGAGATAGGAGGTTGGGGTCTTAAACCCTAGACAATGCTGTCCTTGAAAGCTCTATGGGACAGCCTTCAACCAACGAAAGCATTCTTCATCCACTGGAAAACAAATGGGAAGTAGCTCAGCCCATAATTTCCAATGTTTCCTAGTTTGTTTTCTATTTAGCAATAAGTGATTTAAGTATGCTCTTAGAAATTTCTTGAACCAAAATTGACCAGTCATTCACAATGTGATCACGATGGAAGATACTTTTTTTGACATGAGTTCCAACTATTCCAAACTACCTCTTCTGTCAATTTCTTGGACCTGACAAGTTATATAAATGGGGGGCATAGCAGCCACATCTCTGGAAACACTAAATGGTGCTACTTCAAGTACATTGTCATTATTAAGCAAAATTGCTGCTCACTGCACCCATCAATCTTCCACCCTGTTTTCAGACTTTTCCACCTGCCTCCCACAGAAGAGAAAATGGGAATTGCTTCAGCCACATTAGTAAATCTAAGTTGGACAATAACTCGGAATTCTATTGGTGCTCAAGGCATAACGAGACATTTAATGCAGGTTCATAAAAATGCTTCCCAACGCTGACTTAAAGAAATAAACTGATCAGGTAACCCTGCTATTTTTGTCCTTGAAGTTATAAAATACAGATCACGAATGGTGGTGTTGGTCATGGTTGGGTAAACTGAATTTCACAAGTTGACCTTGGAAGTAGGTATCATTCCTTCACTTCCCATGCCTCACACAGCACTGAGCAAACAGAAGGCATTTTATAGACATATTTGTTTATCTGAAAATAACTTATTAGTAAATTTCTACATTATTACCTAACATAAATATTTCATGTTTTATATACTAGTTTTCAGACAGTGGAGAACTAAAAACAATTTAATGTCTTAAAGGAACAGGAATTAAATATGAATCAGCAAAAGCTAGCATGATTCTAGAATGTATATCCTATGAATATTGAACAGATAAGTGCATGTGGGTGAGGTATGAATATTAGCTTTTGCAAGGCCATTGGCCTAACATATTGGTCAGAGTTAAAAATAACTTGCTGGGGTGGTGTGTGGACTTGGTCCTGTAATTACATTGTCTCTGTGCTGGGAAGTGGCCTCGCCCTTGGCTGCTGACATTATCTGGCAGACTATGTATGGGCATAACTTGGGCAGAATAAACAAGATGTTGGTTTTCTACACAGGAATATGCTGGCTGATATTCACACAGTATCCCTCCTGAAAATTCAGACTAAGCCAGGTACTTAGGATGCTCAGCTCTAATGCCATATTTTAGGGAGAGAAAGGAATGCCTGGAATATAAAGAAAAGACAGTTGAGTTCTCTAAAGAGATGGAAAAAGAGAAGGCTGGGTACCAGAAATGTCTGGGGAACTTCTAAACTTACTTTTTTTTTTTTTTTTTGAAAGGAAGATGACCTATTTTCCCTCCATCCCTACTGAGGGGAATAAAAAGAGGTAGTAAGCATAAACACTGGCAGATGTAATGTAGTTTGACACTGGAAAATCACTGCTTGACAACTGAGAGGTGCGTTAGTGAAGGAAAGACGCAAAGGCCAGGTGAGAGCGCAAGGAGCTCAGGCTGCTGGAGAAGCAGGTGACGCCAATGACACTGGGCTGCTGGGCCCCAGGGAGTTGGAAAGAATTCCTAGTCTGCAATCCAAGGAAGGGAGGCCTGGCCTCTAGAATTCCTGGGAAGGTGATGAGGCAAGCATAATGTTGCATGATTCTGTTCCCGAGTAATTTCATTTCCCAATTCAGAAACTCCAAAATATTCAAAAAACCATTTTCTCATAATAACCATAACAAATATTTATGGAGTCTTTACTCTGATAGGCAATGACAGCATTATCTCCTTCAACTTTCACAGTAAGCCTGGGATGATTCGTATATAATGATTATTATCCCTATTTTATGGATGAGAAAACTGAGGCTGGAGAGTTAAAATTGCCTAAGACACAGCTCACATGTGGCAAAGCCAGATTTTTAACTTAGGTCTGTGAGTTCAAAGGCTTCCCCTTAATGATGAAAAGCAGTTCAGTTTACTCACAATGCTGGGTCACCAAGCTCTTTTGGAAGTTGCCTGAGAGGATCAGCAGATAATTATACAAAGAGCACGTACCAATACTGTGCTTCTCCATTTTTCCTACGGCTAGCAAGTTTTACCCAACCCTGACTGCTCGAGGACCATCACTCAACTTTGAATTGATGGAGCTGCTTATGATCCAGCTGTCTAAATGGAATTTTAGAATGTTCCAGACTTGAATGGTATTCAGTTGTGAATAACAATGTAAGCTTTTTAACCATTTCTTGATTTACTGTCTAAAGGCTGTGCTGTGAAAAAATACAGACCAAGAGCCAATGAGGTATGAAAGGCTTCCTCAGTCAGTGTCCGTGTATGAACTGGAGGTCCAGAATATCCAGCGGAGGACATCAATGTTCAGTGAGAAGAATCTTAATCTCCAAAACTCTAAATCAGGGGATGGAAAACTATAGCTTGCAGGTCAAATCAGATTCACAGCCTATTTCTGTAAATAAAGTTTTATTGGAACATAGGCTTGTTCATTCATTTGTGTGTTATCTATGGCTGCTTTTGTACTACAATGGCAGAGTTGAATAGTAGCAACAGTGACTCGCTGGCCCATAAAGCCTAAAATATTTACTATATGGTCCTTTACAAAAGGAGTTTGCTGATCCCTGCTCTAAATGCCTCCAATGACAACAAAACAAAACAAAAATAAAACACCAAGCCCTTGAGAGACCTAAAACCATCACAAGGGAGAGCCCCAAAGGAAAAAAATTAAAGGCCAGGACAGAAAGAGAGAGAGAGAAGGAGGGGTAAAAACAACAACAAAAAATAAATAGTTTTTTAAAAGTGCAAAGGAAGGCAAGAAAGATGACTAAAAAGTTGTGGGGTCACAGGGAGACCGTTCCAGCAAGCTCTAGATTCCACCACTGCCCACTAAGCACCTACTATATTCCAGGTCCTTCCATGTGCATCTATCACCTCACTTAGCCTCTCAACAACCCACATTATGATTTCTGTTTACCATATGAGGAAGTGGAGACTGAGAGAGGAGTAACTTGCCTGAGAAGTGATTAGGCCAGAAATAAGACACAGGCAGCCTGACCCCCTCCCCCCCACCCTGTCTCAGGCCATCAGTGACCACCTCCCCACCTCCAACCCCAACCCCTGCTCAGAGGATGAAAGCAGTAGGTTCCTCTCATTAAACGTACTGAGCATTATCATTAAGATGTGTCAGAACCCTTAGAATTTTCATAGAAATTATCTGCCTTCCATCTGCGCAAGAACTTGGTGGCAGCTAACCGTCTAGTTCAGCTGCGGCGCGGGCTGCTGGCGCATCCACCCTGGGAAAATAGAGCCCTGGGAGCTCTGTCCGAGGGAGCAGCTCTGTCCGAGGGAGCAGCTCTGTCGGAGGGAGTAGCTCTGTCGGAGGGAGTAGCTCTGTCCGAGGGAGCAGCTCTGTCCGAGGGAGCAGCTCTGTCGGAGGGAGTAGCTCTGTCGGAGGGAGCAGCTCTGTCCAAGGGAGCAGCTCTGTCCGAGGGAGCAGCGCAGCCCCGGAGGCCCGTTAGCCAGACGGCTGTACAGTCCACACGTGACACCCCCCCCCCCCCCCCAGGAGGCACCTGTTTCCAGGAAGCACCGTCACAGAGGGAGGCTCCAGGGCTCACGTCATCACTACGATGTCACCTCTGGGGTCGAGCAGGCAGGAGGCTCAAGGCCCAGGGTGCCAGGCGGTGTGGCGGAGAAGCTGGGGGCAGGGCGGCCGTTCCGGGGGCAGGGGCCGCCGCGCTCTGCCGCTGCAGGCACACGAAGCGCTGACCGAGCCCCCTGGGGCACACCGGCTCACAGTCCCCGCTGGTCAGAGAAGGGCACTGAAACGAACCAAGGATAAGCACCTGGCCCCAGGGCACACTGCCGTTCAGGGGAGAGGCCCGACCAGGAGCCCAGGAGGCCTGACTCCAGAGACGGCCCTGCTGCGTGCCCCTTCCCTCCCTGCCCTTCGGGAGCCCGTACCCCGGTTAGAGATCAGACGCGAGTCAACAGGCCCGCCCTGAATCCCAGCTCTGCCCTTTCCAGCTGCGATTTGGGGCGAATGCCTAACCTCTCAGAACCTCCGTGTCTTGGCCTTGAAACAGAGAGCCCCCCCACCCCCGTTGCAAATGGCCCCTATGCCTCCGGGGGGGGCAATGGAAGTGAAGCCGAAACTACTTTGCAGCTCCGATGATCTGCAGCCCGCTCTCGAGCGGTGCGCAGCCACCAGGGCTTCCGCGTGGCCTTCTCCTGCACCCTCCTTCAGCTGCTGGACTCCCAGGCCAGGTGGCATTCAGTCCTATGACCCCAGGCGACCCGCACACCACACCACCAAGCGCAGAGGCGACAAGGACAGGCACTGGTCCCACTCCATCTTCCCCACGGGGCCCAGCTTGTGCTATGGCTCCACCTTTTCCTTGCTCTTCTCGCTTTACCCCATCTTGCCCTCCCAACCGTCTGCCCTCTGGACTTCAGATGCGAGAGCCAGACACAAAGACAGGAGCCTTGCAGACACTGCCCCAACCGGCTCCTACAGTTGTGGAGATCAATTATATATACACACATGTGCATGTGCATACATATCTATACCCATCTGCAGGGATCCCTGGGTGGCGCAGTGGTTTAGCGCCTGCCTTTGGCCCAGGGCGCGATCCTGGAGACCCGGGATCGAATCCCACGTCAGGCTCCCGGTGCATGGAGTCTGCTTCTCCCTCTGCCTGTGTCTCTGCCTCTCTTCTCTCTGTGACTATCATAAATAAATAAAAATTAAAAAAAAAATTTTATACCCATCTGCATATGGTTGTGCATATGCATATAGACACACATATGTATGCTTGTACACATGCGCAGATATGTGCATGTGTGTGTATATATGAGTATCTGTCTCTATATCGATCTCTGTATTTATATCTACCTGTATTCTCTGAGCCCTGACTGGTAGATCTTGGGTGGGATAGTTTCTTGCAGGGATCTCTTTTTCCTTATCTTTTGCCCTCCAAAAGCATTCACCTTTGACATTTTCACTTGCTCCTCTTACATTTACTAATAGCACCTCAGTGGCTAGGAGCCATGGCCAAATCACCAATGTGAACATGACGATGATAAATAATCACATTCAGTTGCAGCTTCTGTTTTACTGCATGCTTATATGTTAAACCGTACGCTAGCATCATTTCATACATTATTTTATGTAATCCTCCTCACAACCCAAAGGAAGAGGGCTGCTTTTAAATACCTATTTTACAAATGAGGAAATTGAGGCTCAAGGAAGCTGAGTAACTCACCTAATATCATACATCAAGAGTCAAATACTAAGTGCTTGACCACCATATATTGCTTCCCACTAGAAGAGATCTATCCAGGACACTGGTCTTGAATAAAATGCACATTTATATGAAAATGTACACCTTCTTCTTCCAGAAGTACTAAAGCACTTTAAAAGGAAAACAAATTGTGAGGTATGATAATTAAGGATAAAAACAGAATAGAAAAACTGGAGAAAAGAATGTGGTACCAGGCCTCTGGGTGGATAGTGAATGTAAGTCTACACATGAGATTATACTCATCAGCATAAATTTCCATGCAAAACCTTTCTCCAAAAATAGGCCACCAAAGAAGGAATCAATTTTACGGAATACCATCATGTTTTCTTTTAGTCTTTGTGTACAATTTATTCTCATAGGTGCCAGAGAACAACAAATGAGGGATGCAGGGACTCAGAGGTGCCATATATTTAGGAACTAATAATGCTCTCATATGAAAAACAAAACAACCTGGGCCTTTTATCATATTGCTGAAAGCCATGCTTGGGTTATTAAACTCTTCTTGTCTCTGGTTTATCACTTTAAATAAATGAGGTAAAAATTGCTAATGAGGCTTATACTATTACCATATAGAAAGTTAGGTACTAAGAAATGAGTTTCACAAGTCCAGAATTGTGAGACCACTATTTCAAAGCTCTGACCTACCAGCTGTCTACATTTCTATTCACTTCTGGTTTGAGGCAAAAAAGGAAGTGAAATGAAGAAGTCATCTGGGTGGAACATTGTAGAAAACCCTTTTCCATCTAAGTGTTTATCTTATACTCATTCATTTAACATATATTTATTGATTACCAACATACCAATTAATTACCAATGATTACCAACACATATCTGTTGATTACCAATTTATTGATTGATTCCACATCATGCACTGTTCTAGGCCTTGGGGATGCAGTAGGGAATAAAACAGATAGAAATCCCTGCCTGAATGAAGCTCACACTACTGTCATGCCTGTTTCTGAATTTGCAAGGACCTGTTTGTTATAAACTTCATTCTAACTTATGAACAAGGCCAACTTTTTAATAACAATAATATATATATATAGTGTTTCCATGAAACACTTTCATATAATGACAGCATTTATTCCTCAATAGAACTTTGGGGGAGTTTGTAAGAAATATGACAGACTATTTAAATAGAGAGACAAGCAATATAATGCTACCAAAAGAAAAAAGAACAAAGGGCATGAATAGATATTTCTCTACAAGAAAAAAAAAAACAATGACTAATAAACATTAAAAAGTATTCAATTTCCCTAGTGCTCAAATATATTGTGGCTGAAAGGTACAATTTTTACTTGCAAAAATAACAAAAAGAAAGGGGAAAAAAAGATTGTGTCAAGAAAGAAAGAAAGAAAGAAAGAAAGAAAGAAAGAAAGAAAGAAAGAGAAAGAAAGAAAGAAAGAAAGAAAGAAAGAAAGAAAGAAAGAAAGAAAGAAAGAAAGAAAGAAGGAAGGAAGGAAGGAAGGAAGGAAGGAAGGAAGGAAGGAAGGAAGGAAGGAAGGAAGGAAGGAAAACTGTAAAAGTTTTCCAAGTATATGAAACCTGGATAAAGGGCCTAAAACAAAATCATTATCTAGAGAGCCTTTCCTGGAGAAGTCAGACATCCAAAAATGTTCAACAGTCCTGTGCAACATGATGTCTAAGAGGCTTCTTACGCAAGTTACTGCTACAACTGTGCCTTGTTGACCTCCCAATTACATACTAAATGTGCAGAGGAGGATATATATATAAACAGGAGTGAAACTGTGATTGACAAAATAAACTGGAATTCTGGGGCTAATGTTGATTTCTCTAAGCCTTTGCCCCTCTAAGATCCCAAGTTCTAAAGGTCATTTGCTTTGATACCTCTCTGCTAGTTTGTAAATCTCTCATGTCTTATCATTTTGTGTGATAATGATAATAATGACATTAATGTCTCTTTAAGTTTTACTCATATGCCAAGGCATCAGGTTGAAGGTATTATCTCCTTTCAACAACTCTCAGAGGTTGGTGTTATTACATATCTACATTTTACTGGCAGGAAACTGAGCCTCAGAGAGGTGAGGAACATGTCCAGGGTCACACAGATACTATTGGTACAGTTGGAATTTGAATGCAGTCGTCCAGTTCTGTTCTAGATCTCATGCCCCTTAACCACTGGGCCACACACCCCAATCGACTACTTTTACACTAATTATGTGGAGTGTTTTTTTTTTTTTTTTTTTTTTTTTAATCAGTCCAATCAGGGCCTGAGTTACATTCAGGGAAGACATTCTCACTCAGCCTAGGGTACAATATATGGCACCCAGTTGGCACTCAGTAAATGCTTGGGTCATATATTAATAAAGCTGTAGTAGACTCCTCTACTACATCAATTTCCTATCTTTCACTAAGTTGTCAGGGAAGAGTTTTCCTTTTAGGGGGAAAAATACCATAAGCCAATTCCTCCCCACTGCTACCACTTTTGTTGCCATCATCTTGTATGAGGTCTTATCCCCTCAAGCCAGAGTCCACCAATGGCCTCCTGACCATTCTCTCAGACTCCAACCAGTCCTGCACAGTCATCACCCTAAAGTCCTGGGTCATCAAGCTTTCCCAGTTGATGAGCCTACATGCAAGACTGAAACTCTCAGATTCCAGGATGACCAGGTGGGGGGAGAGTTCGTCCGCTAGTCACCTGTGATCAAAAGTCCTGGTGTAGGCTCAGCTTGAAGGATTTGTTGGGATGTGGGACTTCCAGTGCTAAAACTGGGAAAGTTCTGGCCAAACCAAGACAAACTGATAATGTTACATTCTCCTCTTGGTCTCCAAATTCTCTTCACCATGACATGCCCTACAAATAACATCAGTTTCTACCTGTGCCAAGTAAAGATCAAGAAGCACAGATTCAGGTCAATTCAAACCCTCACTCAAAGCCATTCAATGGCACATGCTGCTTCAGAAAATCTATACTTAAACTAACACTCAGAGCCCTTGGCAGTTTGCCAGGACCAATCTTACCTTCAACTGCCTTCATCCTGACCCCTCTGCCCAGGCTCTCCGGCCCCTTGAATATATCTTTTCCATTCCGCCTTATTTGCCTGACTTCTCCATCTAGATGACTTTATTGCCTCCTGTCTACTTACCTAGAGCCACCCCAAGGATCCAGTTCATTCAAAGCCCTTTCACAAGCCCAACCCAGCCTCCTGTGAGGTCTCAATGACCTCAACTCAGGACAATGATTCAGACCACTCATTTGTTGTGGAGTGAAGCACACAAGACCCTTCCCACTTCTTGAACTGCTGTGCTATTATTTTCCTCTTCCAAGAGTTATTTATCCTTTCCCACCAGAATATCTTGTCTATCCAACCAGAATGCAGCCTCTTTGATGGCAGGTATTACACCTTTATTTATGTCCCCCCATGGCTCTCAGGAATGCCATTTCTTACACAGAGTGAGCATGTAATAAATATATGTTTCTAGATAACTGATTACTACTGTCTTCCTTCGCCCTACCACATGAGGAATTCAGCAACCCTTCCACACAGATAAATGCTCCAATTTTTTTTTTCATGTGGGTAAATTGCCTTCTTATTATTCTGCCTCCAGAATCTTAGCTTTCCTTAAATGCCTCATAGAAGAATGAAACTGAGAGCAAAGTATGAGCATTTTCCTCTGCTGGTGATAAGAAAAGGGCATGAATTGCAGCTGCAAGGAGTGAGGAGAAGGAAGACGGGAAGAAAACATCACAGAAATGTAAAGAAACTAACTTTGAAGAATTTTTGTAGAGGGAGAGAGCGGGCCAACTAGAGAGAAAGATACAGAGACAAGGGAGGGAGAAAAGAGCTTTGCAGAACACAAAAAAAAATAAAATAAAGCTGTCTATATGAGTGTGTGGCCAGAGCAACATGTGCAAAAGAGTCTGGCACAAATGCCAAGCTCTGCCCTGAGAGGGGCAGCCTGCTTGACCCCCTTCTAGAAGGGCACTCTTGGTGGGCTCTGCACAGATGGCAGGCTTCGTGGGCATTTCTGGGGAGGCCCCTCATTGCCCAGACAGCACACAGCCCCAATTACAGAGCTGAAAGCAGGCACACTGAACCGATGGGAAATTTCCTTCAGGCAACATAATCTCGACATAAAAAACAATATTGATCCATTTGCCTCCCAGCCAAAAAGAAATCAAGTTAGACAAAGGAAATCAGGCAAGAGGTTTAATATGACTCCAATTGCAGCTGCAGTATAAAGCTAATGTAGCCTGACTCTCCTTCCCCAGCTCTCTCTGGTTTGCAAAGGCCACTCTCCTGGGAAGACACTGAGTAGGTGTTCACCAGCGCATGACATCTTTCAAACAAACAAGTCAACTGTCCTCTCATGTCCAAGGAATCCCACTGCTAGCAAAACGTGCTGGGAAGTGATGTCCAGGAATGTTGGCAGATTTGCAAGGATCCATGCCACATGCTGGCCAAGTACTCACTTGTCACCAAGGACAGAGCATGCAATCTGCTGCCCTGCAGAACCTGAGGGAGCTCTGACCTTGGATTCATAGGCAGACAGGCAGCTCACTCAGCACTCCCAGCTCATCACTCTGCATGAATATATATACACACACACACACATATATATGTATATTCCTTAACCTCCATTTATATATGGTAAGGGTGACGAGATCTCTCTGTCAGTGAGAGCTAATACCTGGAATGTAAGCTGCCTCCTGTGGTCTCTGGACCATAGCAGGGGCCCAATATATGGTTTTTAATAACTAAATAAATGAAGGTGGAACAAGATAAAATGTAATGGGGACAAATGGAGAGTTTGGCATTTAGTTTCAAAAATCAAGCAATTTTATATGCTTCTGTTGGCAAAATTTGACAGCATTTGATGTCAAAGAAATCAGGGGCTAGATGAATGTGCTAGAGAAACTCTCACACATGTATACAAGGATGTACACAGTGTCGGAAATAGTGAGAGACTGGAATGTCCTAAATGACCCCAAGCAAAATGATATAGAATCAAATTTGCTATATTCACAAAACAGAATACTATATAGCAGGGAAAGTGAATGAAACAACCTATGCATTTCAACATGAATAAGTCCCAGAAAGACAGTACTGAGAAAGCCACATAATTATACATGTAGTACTAGACAATTCATATAAAGCTAAAAATATACAAAATTACATCTATGTACATACATACAGTGGCCTGGGATGCATCTCTATATAGTACAAATAGAAAGAAACACAAATAGGAGTAATAAACATCACATCCAAGATCCAAGGTAGTTGTTGGGGGTGAATATGCAAGGGCATTATTTTTTTCACTTTCTATTTATATTAAATATTGCATCTTCTAAAAATTATGAACATTATAAATTACTCTCTGCTCAAGTGGACTTAAAGAGTGTAATATAGAATGGCAGTCATTTAGTATAATCCTAGTCATTTTAACATAAACATCAGAGAGGAAGACCAAATACTAGTTTTTAAATTACTGACTGAACAAATGTGATAAGATACTGGAACTTCATGCAATCGCTTACATTTCACTGTTTTTAACCTGCAAATGGCAATTTCATAAGGTGCATCCTAAAAAATGTAATACAAGAAATGCAAAGTTCTACATTCAATATAAAACAATATAAAACTAATTCAATATAAAAGCCTCACATGTTTCTGCTCTGGTGGTATTACAGGCAGAATCATGTCCAGTTCTGGGACTCGCATCTTTATAGGACAGACAAGTGTGTGTCAAGAAAAGGTGAACAGAGCATCGTCAGGACACTGGGACTCTGCTAATCATGGACCTAAGGGGCTACTGAGGGAGCTGACAATACTTACTTGGTGCTGGGATACTTATTGGGGGCCCAATAAATTTCTTCAAGTATTTGAGTGAAGGAAGGAATGAATGAACTGTCTTAATAAAGCACAGATACATTATGCATAGCTCCAAAGGCAAACGTTTTAGGGCCTAGAAGGAGGTAACTTTTAATGCAATCAAAGGAAGAACATCCTAACAATTATAGCCATACCAGAGAGGATTGAACGGTTTGGTTAGGTAGTAACTTCCTTAAAACTAGTAGTAATCAAGCAAGGCCATATAGAACTCTGTTTAGGGAATTAACTGGACTTTATGAATCCCAAAGTCTTCTCTAATTCTATGAGAACCAGTCGGTCTCAAACTTGGGTATTCATCAGAATCTCCTGTAGTACTTGTTAAAACACAGATGGCTGGGTTCTACCCACAGAGTTTCTGGGGCAGCAGGTCTGGGGTAGTGCCTGAGAATTTGCATTTTTAATAAATTCCCAAAGGATATGGATGTTGCTGGTCCAGGGACCATACTTTGAGAACCTGTGTTTTAAAAGGAAAAGGTAGTTCGGTTTCAATTAAGTTTTTTGGAATTTTCAGGCCATTAGAAAAGACTGCCCTTCCCCACATCACTCACTGTCTCCAAATAGACTTCCATTGTGATCTTCTTCCCATCAGATGCTTTCCACAAAGGCCTTTGTAAAAAAAAAAAAAAACCATGGCTCTTTGCTGTGCTTTAAGAATATAAGGACCCTGGGATTCTTTCCAGGTACTGATATTAAATTTCTTTTGATCCATTTTCACTGTCTTGTTTTCTTCATAACCAAGGTCCCCATGTTTTTAAGATAAGTGGCCAGAATTAAGAGTGAATCTGGACAAAAACCAGAATTGTTTGACCCACTAAAGGATCCAACCTGGCTTAAGCCACAGTCCTGGCCAGTTCTGGCAATGCTACTGGCCACTGACTCAGGAATGCATCTTTGCCAGGCACTGTTTTGGGGAAGGAGAAGGTAGGAGTGCCAAGAATTTTTTTTTTCTTTAACTCAAAGGGAAGAAATGTAAAACCGATATTAAACCAGTTCAAGAAACAGATAAACAAAGCCCATCTAAAATTTTTAAGGCACACATTTTTTCATTGGCCCAAGACCATTAGCATCTGGTTTATTCACTCAACAAATAACTACTGAGCTTCTATGAGTGATGTTTTGGCATTGTTTTGAGACCTAGGGCTGCAGCTGTAATTAAGATAGGTAAATGCCTAAAACACAAAAAATATATAATATACGTCGTGTAGAAAGAAACATCTAGTAGCCACTTGGTTAGAAAAGCCTATGCCTTTTACACAACTACCTCCCCTTTGGTGCTTATTTTTTTGTCCAAATCCTAATGCTTAAAATAAACTGTGCTTACTCTGGCAAAGGCAAATGATCAATGATAGAATGGGTTACTGTGATCTGTTCCTAAGCTGTTTTTCTTTTATAATTAAAAAAAAATGCCACTATTAGTAGTGAAGTTTCTGGAAATCATTTTCTAGCTCACTTGAAAGGTTCAGTTGAATAAGAACATGTTTAAATAAACAAGTTGGAATAAATAGTGGTTAAAACTTTACCCATATGTAATCAGCAAATTCATGGGTAGTCAGAAACTTTTTTTAAAGCAAATGTCTTCTGAAGGCCACAAAATAAATCCTAGGGGTTTTGTTGGAACAGTTTCCCAGCAAACAATTTTTCAAAGGAGTCAGCCCTGGAGGCACTTATGAGTCCTCCTTTAATCAAGTCATCTCAGCCAGAAGAATCCATCCAAACTTCTTGACTTTAGTAATTCTTGGTGAAAATTGGATGTGTGCAAGAGGTGTAACTTCTGTATGAAATATAATTCTAGTATCTTTTAGTCATGTCTGAATTAAATCATTATTTCAAGGACTTTTGAATTAGAACTATAGTTAATAATAGGTCTCACTTATTCAATAAATTGACTAGTACTGCCACTGACCACCTACTACTACTAACTGAGCACCTACTGTATGCCAAGCACTGCTGAACATTAATTCTGTACTAGGCCATTTTAGTTATTTTGTTTTTAATTTTTTTCATTCTACTATCTTAACTATTCATGACCATGCTATGAAATAAATACCATCACCATCATCATCCCTATTTTACAAATGAAGAAACCGAAATTCAGAAAAATTAACTAACATTCCCAAGGCCACATCTAGTTAGTAAAAGGAATTAAACCTCAAAGCCTTTTGCTTTACACTACGTTTCTGCTCCAGCCCCCAGGAACCAGGAAGATGGGCAGGATTTTGTGTGGATAAGCAAAAGACACTTATTCCTCAGGATACTTTGCAATCATCTGCCAGGAAAATGGTCATAATTACTGTAAACGTCTATGTCCACTACTCTACGAAGGGTGCCCCCGTCTTTGTCCAAAGCATGGCTTGGACAACCTTAATCTGACACCATGTGGCCTCCCCAAGTGTATGCGAGACAACACAGTGAAAAATCACAGTATCAACTGTCATTTCTACCCGCGTACCTGGTACAAGGCCTGGGCCTCCCACCCTTTCAATCCTACACATATTCGCTGCTCCTGTGTGGGTTTGGGAACCAGAGAAAGAGTTATAAACAGTAGAAACAGGCATTAAAAGCAGAGTCTCCAGGCAGACCTGACTTCTATAAACAGAAATGCAGTTGCTGCGTGTGAGCTAGTATGTGTGCGTGTACATGCTTCTTTTGAGGAAGAGGGAGAGTGTAGTGTACAAATTAGTCAAATGATACCCACAACAAAATGCCTGAAGCTTCTGTGAAACAGTCCCTGATGATATAGCTATAATAAGAAGCCATCACTATTTGCCTAAGGGCACTTTATCCCTTATCTCTTCCTGGCTCCCACACTCACAACCCCCATCACCCAAGGATGAAACCGTCATTCTTCCTCTGCTTCCTTACATGCACAAGGCCCCCTCCAGAATCCAAAGGGGCACTTTCCTAGGCGACAAGTCATTACTCTTCACTGAGTATAAAGTAAAATTCATTTATATCTATCTTCGATGAGAAAGGGAAGGAAATTAAGCAGGAGAGATGGCACAATGCCTTTAAGAATGGTATATTCAAGGTCAAAGCCTGCTATAATTGAATTAAAAAATAATAAATGAAAATAGCTGTGAGCAAAATATGCCTGCTTTGCAGAATATGGTCTAGCTAAAAGTCTTCATTAAATGTCCCAGTGCACACAATGTGTTTAGCTATGTGCTCATGTGCTTGAGATTCTGTGAGATATCCTGTAGCTCATAAATACTGAAAGGGGACAGTTGCCATAGTAACTAAGTGCTATTTAATGAATACTGAAGAACCGAGGCTCATAGGATAGTCTTAAATTGCCAGAACGTGAGTTACTGCTGCTGCTATGAGCTTGCAAATAACTTACATGCCATCCTCTTTAAAACGATTTTTAACAAGTTGGCTAATTTGACAAGTCTCCTTCTTGACTACGTGATGCCACAAGATTCTCTCCTGATACCACATGAAAATCCTACTCTTGATTTCGTCCCCTTGACTCTGAGTCCCAAAATGTTCTACAGAAACAAGCCAAACATTTAGATAAGGAATGTGTCCTTAAATTTGAATCTTTGACCCAAGTAGTGAAGCATTAAGGCACATTTCTCTGTCACAACCAATAGACACTAGCTCAATGAGCCATCAAGCTGAATACAGCAGATTCTTTTTACTTCTGGAAAAGGTGCTCCATATGCACCAAATGCAGTTTGTTTTTATTGTGCAATGACACAGAAGAGCTACTGCAGTCGATTTTTGCAGGAACTTTTTACAGGCTGGTAACATCTTAGGTAATCTTTCATTAGGTTGTCCAAACCTTCTCTACAGACTCCCACTCCCAATTCTCTCTCACCATCCATCCCACATGTCAGATTTCTCATCCTGGAATCATCCAGCTTTTCACGGGTTTAAAAAAAAAAAAAAAAAAAGAGGGCATGGCTGCACTGCTTTTTCTTGGCTCTAGTCGCCCTCAGTAACCATAATGCAGCCCATTTTTAAGGTAACAGATTGTGTTGCAAGCATACTTACTTCTACATGCCATTAATAAATAATGAGAATTTAGAAAAAGAGGGAAACATCTATGTACCATGAAGCCAAAAATTATTAGCAAACACATCCATTCTCCAGAGGCTGGCTTTTGCTTGCATAACCAGTACCTCAAATCGCCCGGTTGGGTCTCAGTGTGGGCTGTGGGCGCCCCCTTCAGGGTCTGCGGTGAAATGCATGTTGCTCTCATTTGAGATACTAACTAGTCAATTGAGCAATTGTTTTTGCTAAAACCTTTTGGGAAATTTCAAGGGAAAATTTTGGCCAACCTCTAACGGTGTGGTCAGATGGAAAGCCCTCACATCACCAACCTTCAGCTATATATCAAAACCAGGTAGGTAAAATAAAAGTCATTTAAAAAAAAACATCCTATAGATACGTTCATCTGATCAAACGATGTTTTTTCCACTAGATGAGCTCTGTTTAAAATTGCCTCTGTCACAATAAACAAAAGTAAAATTATAGAGAGGCAGCCCATGACGTTCTCACCATCCCGCTTCCTTCCACAGCCTGAACCTGTTCTCTCACGTAATCCCTGGCCTTGGTTCTTTTCCATCCAGACCCTTGGTTTATCTTGCCTTCATATTTTAGCCTTGACACTCAGAGCCAGAAGCCCCATTTACTCTCCCCTCTAATGTGGTCCTACACCAATGACAGTGCTAAGGTGAAAATGATCTTCTTTGAACTTTGGTGGCATCTTGCTCCTGCCTCTCATGGCTATTCTTAACACATTCCTCCTAAGACTGATATTATATTTGTATTTGCCATTATATCTCCTCTCCTCTCCTGCTTCCTGTCAGCTTCCTAAAGGTGAGGCTTGGCTCTCACACAGTGTTCACCTCGGTGCTCCCATGCTGAGTAACCACTTGAAGGAAGGCTCACAGGAAGGCAACTCTATTTGCTTCCTTTTCTTCTCTATAAGAGCTGCTTAACAAGCTCACTCTTCCCCAATCTCAAAATTTAAGAAAACACAAAGAAAATAAGAGCAGGGGAGCAGTTCTTCCTTCTCTCTTTGGAAAATCTTTTCGACTTATATTCATCTTGATTCATTCTTTCAAAAATCATTTATTGACAACTTGCAATAAGTTAAAAGCATAAGGTGAGGAGATGCTAGGCTTCTTACTTTTCCTCTCTCTGTAACTGCTACTGAATATAGTATTTCCAATTTTCTGTCATGCCATTTCTTTATTTTTCACCAGCCTCATTAAGATATAATTGACAAATAGGGGAAATTTAAGGTGATTTGATAGATTTACATAGTGCAAAATCATTACCATAAAGCCGTCATGTCACAAAATCACTATTTCTTTTTTTGTGGTGAGGCTATTTAAGATTTGCTCTCAGCAACTTTAAGCATATAATGTGCTTGCTGACATTTCTTAGTCACATGACTCCTACATGTACTGTGGAGGGTCCTTCTTGCTCACCCATTCAACATTCATTGTGCTTCTGTGCTGTGCTGGACTGGGCCAGGCCCTGAAGATGTAGAATCAATTAAAACATAGACCTAGGGCATAATTCCCCACTCCCTAAGTGTGGGCTGTACACAGTGGCTTCTTTCTAAAAAGTATAATCTGGAAAAGGAGAAAATGAGTGCACTGTACAGTGAAGAAAGCTGATAAGCTCTACCTCAGCCAGCTGATCCAGGTCATCACTGGCAGTGATAAGTCGTGTTGATAGCATAGATCCTTGGAAGGATGGGATGAAAATGGCACTACCTCTATGGTCTTCCTCCCTAAATCCATAACCCAGGATAATAATGAGGAAATTATCAGAAAAATCATAACAGAGAGACATTCTACCAACATGCCTGACTAGTACTCCTCAAAACTTTCAAGGTCATCAGAAACGAAGAAAGAGAAATTCACAGACCACTGGAGGCTAGAGAAACATGATGACTGAATGCCATGTGGTGTCCTGGATGGGATTCTGAACAGGAAAGAGAATATTAGTAAACACTAAGGAAACCTTGGGGTGCCTGGGTGGCTTAGCCAGTTAAGCTACTGACTCTTGGTTTCAGCTCAGGTCATGATCTCAGGGTCATGAGATCGAGCCCCTGGGTCTAGCCCTATGCTCTTCGCAAAGTCTGCCAAAGATTCTCTCCCCCTTCTTCTCTCTTCCCCTCTGCTCCTCCCTGCTGTGGGTGCTTACAATCTCTCTCCCTTTCTCTAAAATCAATAAAATAAAATAAAATAAAATAAAATAAAATAAAATAAAAAACCTAAGGAAGTCTCAATAAAGTTGGACTCTAGTTAATAGTAACATTTCAATATTGGCTTATTAATAACAACAAATCTACCACAGGAATAATAATAAAAAACTGAGTGTGGCATATAGGGGAGCTCTGTACTATCTTTGCAATCTTTGAGTAAATCTAAAAGTATTCTGAAATAATAGGTCTATTTTAAAAACCGGATTCAACTTCAAGAATGTTAATGAGAGAGGAAGTCAGTGAGTAAAGACAGTGGTCTGGTGCTGGAAGCGGGTGTGCGGCAGCCAGCAGAGCCCCGTGTGCAAGGTGGGTAGAGGCAGACTCCCACAGCAGCGACTCAGTGGCGAAGGCCAGCAGGGAGGCTCTGGGTGCATGGGCAGCTGGAGAAAGCTAAAAATATTGTCATGCCTCAGAAAGGTCCTCACTGAGGTCATCAGCATAAATTTTGTTCAGGAACAGCCAGCAACTTTCTCATAACAATCAGGCCAAGAATAAAGAAAGCTGGAGCTATGATCGACCTAGATAAGGAATTTGCAGACAGTTTCCACAAAATTCTCTCTTTTGATAAGAAGCATAATAAACACATTTTCTTCTTATTCAAATATTCTTCCAGATTCATTATTCTATGAAGTCTCCTCTCCAACTGCCCCTTCTCTCCTGTTTCCCACATTCTGCAATTTTCACATTGAAAGGGATGAATCATGATAGTGCAAAACATCCTGAGGGTGGTGTAGAGAAAATTCTTAAAGGGTTGAAGAAGCGAGATGCAGAAGAAGTCACAGAAATCCGAAGAGGGCTAGATCCTTTCAATATATTCTGCCAAGTAAAGAGAATATTTCTCCATTTATCAGAGGACAGTAGAAAAGAAAAGAAAAACAAAGGTCTCGTTTTTTTTAAAGAATCTGAGGGTCAGAAAAATAGAAGCCTCTGGCTCATCAGCCTCACTGGGCACCTCAGGCAAACAGCTGAGGATACCTAAAAATGAAGATGGCTAACAAAGAATGACACCAGCCCTACTAGAAAATAGGAAGCAACCAGAACAATACATAATCTTGTCTCTGGGGAACACTGTCTTAGTTTATAACACATTTTCACACAAATTCTTTCATATGATGAGGTAGGCATAACAATTATGAATAATCTCACTTTACATATGAGAGAGGGGCTACTCAGCCTAACTGACCTGCCTGGGTCCCCAGCTGAGCACGGATGGAGCTGGGACCCAGAACCGACACAGCAGGTACTCAGGCTGTGCTGTCTTCATTTAGCCCTCAAAGCAAGGCAGACACGATAAGCAGAGGTAGGTAAAGAAGACATAGTGCTAATAATTAAACGTCAATGCGTATCTTTATCCCCAAAGTCACATATATGAAAATGCAAATATTTAATTATCTGCTATCATGATTGCTATAAAGTGAAGGACAAGTATCATTTAAGAAATACTAGAGAATTGATCAGAGAAAGACAGATAGAAACTTAAAAGTACAGAAACTTTTTAGTTTGACCTTAGATTAGTTATTCTTAGATTAGAAATGAGGGACACGAGGCAGGTAATAGATAGCTCTGAAAAAATAAGAAGTAAACATCTGGATCACTATGTGCTCTTCTGCAAAAACTGAATAGGAAAGGAAGGGCAAAACAATGTTACAGAAATCAGCAACTCGAACTTGTGCGAAAGTGCTCTAAATTTATATCGTCTAAAAACATGACTCAAAGAGAAATAATCACAGCCTATAAATATTCCCCAAGCAACAATATATGTGGAAATAAAGTAAGTGAATTATTCACACCCCTAGGTTCAGGTCATTTCTCTTTGTCCAGCTGTCTTTGGAAGACAATGCTTTACCCCTGAGCTGATGTCACCCCCACAAATGAAAACAGCTTCAGGTGAATGTTGCTGCAGATGCCAGGCATAGGGTTAAAAAGAAGAACACAGGGAATGACCTCCCATGGCTCTTCACACTATTAGGAACAAGGCTGGATCACTCAATTGACTATTTTCATTTCTCCCTCATCTTTGAAAAGGAGTAACAGAGAATAGAATCAAATCCAAAGAGTCTTTTTGTGTCTGGCCCATTTGAATGAAAGAAGAAACAGAACATGCCCAAGCAAGGACAGTATAAAGTGCTTTGCTTTGGTATCAGGAGATAGCATGGTACCAAATCTCATGAAAAACATAAAAGTTTGCAAAGTCAGAAACACCGGATCAATGGATCTTGTATCAACGGATCACAGATGCCATTGTGCTTTGGTCTTCCCATCACTGTAAGTGGACCTCCTTGATAAGTCATGTTTCAGAAATCAAAGCAGTTTTTAAAACACTGAGAATGGTACAAATGCAAATGATTGCTAATAATTATCAGGACTCTCCCAGATGCAATGCTCCAAAAACACCATTTTTCACGAATATTTCTTCTGCATGTTTTCTCCCTTTTGAAATTTCTGAGGTTTTCTGATTAAGAATCATCATCTCCTTAAGCCACAAATTATTTCAAAAGATCTATCTGTCCCAGTACTTGCAGCAGCCTAAATTGTTTGAATCACAGCAGAAATGATGCTGGGCAGGCCCCTGCTGGGTGCGCAACAGCATAAGTAGAGTGATATTTAAAATATCAGGAACTCTCTAAACATAGCATGTTCAATTCATCCACAAACTAATCCAAATCCAAGTAATTTTTTTTTCCTTCGCCTTCCCAAGCACAATTTTTCTAGTCTAGTAGAGAAGCTGCCCCGAATTTGGTTCTATTTGTCTTCATTTCTTTTTCAGGGAGAGAGGCCTCCATGGTTTGACAATCAGATATTTAGTCCTTCCATGAGCAATAGTTCCTCATTAACATCATAACAAAGACCCTGAGTTGTCCCTTATTGCTATCTTAGAGGACATTTATGTAAACAAGATGTTCATATCACCATGTACTGTGTTGCATGACCTCAAGCCAGCATCAAGCTGGTACATGTTCATGGAGGGCTGCTGGCATTGACTATGGACTGTCCACAACGTGAACTGGTGCCTGGGTTAGGACAATGAATGCCCAGGAAGTGTTAAACTACAAAAGATAAGCATTTTCTATGGGAATATCTAGGGCTTATTTTTAAGCTCATAGCAATGGACGGTAGCTCTAGTGCTTTTCAGTCTTCAGTTCCCTAGAGGTAGTCTTCAGTTCCCTAGAGGAGCATTTCAGTGGAGGTTGGGCCTTTGTGACAATAACACCTCCAAGAAACTATAGAGTTTATATTGCTTAGTATAATTCCGATTCAGTAGAAGTGGAAGGTCTTATGTATCCCTGTCTACACGTTGTGCTCACACACACAGACAACATTAAGGTATGTGGGACTTTCTGCAGTACAAATGCAAAGGTTATGGAAGACACAAATTGGGATGCAGGTGTTGTCTGTGCTAATATTTTAGAAGGAGAAATTACCAGAGCTTCAACTTCTATTGAATGCTTTCCTGAGTTGGTGGAAATTGCCAAATCTGCAATATTAACACAGAATTATGGAAATCGGAAACAAAAAAGCTGGAGTCTACTGGGAATGATAAGCTCAAGATGAACTCAACTGGAAAATTTGGCTAACTCAAAAGTGACATCCTTTGTGCTGGAATTTTTCTATCTGAAAGCTTTAAAAAGGCTGTAATTATTTTGAGTTTTCAAGTCAGCCCTTTTCAAAGTAAGTCTCCTGTTTTCTTCATTGCTCTATACCTTTCCTCCTTGTGAACTCAGGTGTCTGCCAAGCTTACTGCTAAAGTGGTAAATTCATATGGGTTTTACACACAAATGCATCTCAAGGAAACCGTAAAGCAACACAACTTTTGCATCCTCTGTGCCAAGAAAAACAAAGGAACATTTGTACATCAGGACTCTTATCTTGTGCACAGGCTCAAAAATAGACTAAATAAATCAACTAATAAGAAGTGTCTGGTGGAGGCCAATAAATAATTTATTTGAAAGTTAGTGCTTTTTCTCCATGGAGAAGCTAAGGAACATAAGAACTCAGACTTACCTTGTGGCTTTTGGGTCCCAAATCACAATATCTGCATCTGATCCCACTGCTATTCTTCCCTTTCTTGGATAGAGATTAAAGACTTTAGCTGCATTTGTGCTGGTAACTGCCACAAACCGGTTTTCGTCCATTTTACCACTATGCTGTAAAACAATTCAAGAAAGAAAATGCATTTGTTTTAATGACCATATACTTGGTCATTAAAAAATCTCCTATCAATAAAAGTGCAAAACTCGTATCTTTTAGAACCAAACAGAACTGCATCTAATTTCTTATATTGTGGAGCCAAATACATCTGTGGATGCTTGTAAGTCTTAAACTATCCTTATAATGATGGGGATGATGTAATAAATGGAAGCTTGAAGATAACTTTTTAAAAACCTAGGCTTAACCGCCACGTCTCACTAATTTTCCCCATCCTTCTCAGAATCACACAGACAACAGCTGAATGTTGGCAAGAGGATTTCCAATTTTTGTTTAGAGTTGACTACCACCTACTACATTTATGATCTGGTTTACTTACTGCAGACCTAGGATTTATGAGATGATCATGTAGATAATAGGCAGAATATTATAGAGTTTAAATAAGATAGGCCTTTAAATTAGATGACAACACTTTTAGAAAGAGGAAAAATCAACTCAAGAGATTAAATTTTGTGGCTATCAAACTGTACATGAACCAGTAATCTCAGACAGTTTATTACAAGGTATTTTCATATGGGCAAACTTTGGATAAATGTGGTCTCTCTGAAACAATATGTTTCTTTTTAAATGTTGGGAGATTATCCCTATGTACATTTATATGGTCAGGAACATCCTTAAGGTTTATTTAATCATCAGTGTGTCCATGTCTCACAAAATGATTAAAAACTACATCCTGAGAGTAATATTCCTATGAGTAAACCATCTGAATCTTTCATAAAATAGCAGTTTCCTGTACATTATTAAGAAATATTCAATGACTTTAAAGTCATTTCTACACTTGGTATATTACGAAAGTTTGCTGTAATGAACATACTCATTTTTTAATAGCACGAGTTCAGAGAAAACGGTTGAACTTTTAGCAAGAAAATCTAAGCAAAGAGAAAGAGAAGAAGAGTAATTTGGGAATGATTAGGGTTAGGGTAGAGGTAAAAAGGGCTGAAAGGATGTTTAGCAAAAGATAGGGCTATATATAGAGAGATGTTTTGAAGATCCTTACATGTAAATTAATTGTTCAAATATCATCCTGTAAATAATGGAGAATAATAAAGGGTTTTAAAGAAGAAAGTAGCATGGATTGTTCTTTGTTTTTGGAAGGCAGCGCTAGTACTAGAGTATAGCATAGGCTGTAGCAAGTGAGAAACTGGCAGCAGGGGCACCAGCTGTGAGACTACTGCAGTGATCCAAACAAAAGACAGGACTCAAACTAGAGTAGTAAATATGAGCGTGGAAATAAGAAGACATGTTAGAAATCCAAATGGCAAGAACTGGTAAATGATTAGAGTTAGAAGGAATGGTATGTGGAGGGGATTCTGAAGTGTAAGAGAAGTAACATGTCATCTAAGGGAGGGTTTCTGAGAAATGGGTGAGAATGGCATGAAAATGGTGGCCCCAGGTCTGACCAGGCAATTCTCCCCACTGATCCGTGCAACTGCACATGTCAAGTGGATGGACAGGTTAACACATGAATATTTAGCCCCTTGATTCTACTCCATGCTCAGGGAGAAATTTTTAAATCATGGACATTTAAAAAAAATCTCTTTTGCTAGACTTTGGATTATTATTATTTATGTGACTTGGTATAGCAGTTTCAAAAATATGATGTTCAAAAGTCCTCAAAAAGGGGACATCTACAAAAATTTCATGAAAAGGAGATATGGACATAATAAAAATCCTTCACGTATTTTTAATCATTCCAACTGGGAATTAAAAGACACAAGAAATGAAGTAGAAGGGCTATAACGTTTCATAGACTTAGAGAGTATTCCTCTTGGAACCCAATCTAAATTTACCTCCTAATGTCTGCATAATGATGCAATGCATCTTCTAAACTAAATTAGGCAGAGTTGAAAATGATTTCTTATTATTATCCTGGGGAATGGGGTGGCAATGGTCATGGTGTTGCATTCCCAGTCTCTAATAAAAACAGTCAAAAAGCTTTTCTGTGAAGGTTTGTGGTACTCTGGTCCTGAAATGAGACAGATCCTGGCTAAACTGTTCATCAAAACAAACTAGATCCTGTGAAACTCACCACGCCTTTTTCCCATATTACTGACATCCGGTCCTCAACACCATTCACCCCATTGGGAATCTTAGTGAAATCATCTTTTCCAAGAGCTTTCTGGCAGGTGTTGAAAGTGCAATGGTCCGTTCCTGTTGTGGTTAGATCACCACTGACAAAGAAGAACACATGAGAGTGTGGGATGAGTAAATAAAAGATGTCAGGAGGAAACTACCAGAACTTTTCCTGTCCTCCTGATTCTCCTCTCAATTGAATGTCAGAAAACTGTAATGGAGAATGAGTGGATTTCTCAAGTACATATTTTACCCATGCCCATCTCTATTTTAGGAAGCACCTTGGAAAATAATATTATTGTAAGAAGTGTGATGCAGGATCATGCTCAGGTCAGAAAAACTGGATCTAGGCTCCATCACTGGATGGTTCTGTGATTATGAGTTTGTCCAACGCTCAGTCTTATCTAGAAGTTGATGATGTTATGTACTCAATAATAATTATTTTAGGATCACTGGCAATAATGTAAATGAAAATTCTTTGTGAGTAGAGCACTACACAAAGATGAAGCTCAGTGATCCACATGAACAGAGGCAGCTCCTGTTCAAATGGCAATGTTGTGATGAGCAGAGATGTGACACTGACTGAGGATGTTCATGTCACCAACAACAGATATCCTGTTTTGACTGGTGAACAATCTCGGAGATGTAGACATGTGAAGAATGAAGGAGGCTGAAAGAAAAGGGTAAATGAACTCTTGAACTTTGGTTGTGAAAATCTCTTTGTTAACTTGGGTCTGGTATTTGAATTTCTCAGAGAAATCAGATAACGTTTACTGAAATTTTACTCTCTTCTAATTTTTCCTCACCTTTTCTATCATTTATTGCCTAGAACCAGGTCTCTTGATTATGCTTTGTTCTTATCATCTCCATATTCTTGAATATTCCTCTGTGGTGATATAACCCAAGAAACAGATGTGCCTGTATACATACAACAGGTTTTGATCTAGGGAAGAGACACTGTAAGGATGAAAGGCAAAATCCTGCCCTCAGGTAGGTTATCCCCAGGAAAAGCCATCCAAACTATTTTCAGAGATGCTACTTTCTGGGAAGTTATGATTACTTTTCTTGAGAAATACATCATTCCTGGACATCCCAACACTCCCTATTCAAATACCAGGGGGTTATTTTGATAATAATTATATCATAATTAAGCCACTGCTTTTTTGGTCTCAGTTGAGGACCTCCCCATAGCCTATTTATCACCTCAAGAACAGAACAGTGGAGGTCAATGAAAGGTCAGATAGTAGGACAAGATGTTCTATGCTCAAACATGAGACTCATAGAATACCTTATTTTGGCAAAACACTTCACAATCATCTGCTAAATTATTACTTAGCCAATAGATTCATGAGAAAGTCCGGTGTTGAAGGGTCTGGTCTCAGGGGTGGGCCCATAACATGGTGGGCTGCGTGGTGCCACTCTTTATGCCAGTAGTGAGTGCCATCTGTGCCAAGACTTGCTGCTATGGGTTCTCCATAGACCACTTTCCCTGGAAATTTCAAAGGAAGCACTCAGTCCCTTCATTTGCTCTTAAGAGAACCATCTGACAAACACATAAATATTAGTCTTCTCTGTGCTAGCAAAAGATGACAGGAATCTCAAACTATTAATTTACCTTTTGTGAGCAGGACTTAAAAATTAAAATTACTGCTTATTGAGCACTTATTATGTTTCAGTCAATGTGCATTGCATGTTGCATGCTATACCCACGAACTGATAGGAGGCTTGACCATATGGCTTACTTTGACAAATTAAATATGAATGGAAGTAACATGTGCTGCTTCTAAGAAGAAGCTGTTAAAGCCACAATGTTTTCCTTCTGTCCTTAGACAATCACAGGCTTCTTCTTCAGTTGTGTCTCAGGATGAAGAGAATATGGAACCGAGGTAGAGCCAACCCACGATGGACATGAGTAGGAATGAAATAAATCTCTGTTGTAAACCATTGATATTTTAGATTTATCTGTTACTGCAGCATAATCTAGACAATGCTGGCTGATATATGCGCTGTTCTAATGAAGTTATCTCAAAAACCCTACCAGGCAAGTGATATTATTATCTCCATTAAAAGATGAGGGTAAAGATGATGGGGTTAAATAACTTCTGTACAGGTTCATTATATGCACTCAACATAACATAGATGGAGTTGAGGAAGTAGGATCTGAATCCAGGCATTTTTTACTTCAGTGGTTCTAACTTCTATGCAATACTATCCTAATAACGATTATCATGTGGTCATATGGAGTTCAACCATGGTATATCTCTGTTGCAAAGAGATTAAGAAATCTCTTCACACCCTTAAGAAAGAAAAAAAAAAAAACTCCTCCAAAAACTTGTGCTAAATAAAAGAACACTCAGATAATAAAGTTCTAGCCAAAAATGCATTTTAAAAATCATGTAAATGAGGCCATCAAGAGCACACAATGTTAGAAAAGCTAATAGTGCATAGTGAATTTGAATTTAAAATCAAAATCCTATCTCTGATTAGCATTTGTTGGAATAATAGATACACTGGCATCAAGCTGATCATGCCCAAGCAGTCCTAGAGGTGTACACAGGGTAAAGAGATACTGGCACATCAAACTAGCTTGCTCTGGCCCATCAGACAGTGGATTTCAGTGAAAATCCTGATAGAGAATTGAAATTAACTCATTTCATCAGAGGGTGCTAACAGCAGATGGCCACTAGCTGCCTATGTCATATTCAACTGGAATATAGCATTCTCTCACAGATCATTTCTTCTCCAAACCAGCCACTTTCCTCTTGCAAATCATGAAATAAGGCTTACTGAAGCCTACCAAACCCTGCTTATTGAGTAACCAAGTATTATGGTCAATAAAATATTATGGTCAATAAAAGTTACCTCCTAAGAACATAGATACTGCTAAGATCCCTCACTTCCATTTCTCTCTCTCTCTCTCTCTCTCTCTCTTTCTCTCTTTTTTTCTGCACTAAATCCCATCTCCCTTGTTTCTTACTTCTTCCAGAAAGAAGGAAATACCATTAGTATCTCTTCTGGTGTATAGGACAAGAAGCAATCCTTTTTAATGTGAACTAAGAGGTAACATACTATTTCCTGGAGAGAGAAAAAGGATGGACCGGATGTCTGATTTGTGGGTATGAAGAGACCTTCCTATCCCAAGAGAACATACAGATGCGCAGATGATGAAAAACTCAGAGAGTTGATCTGTAATCACCTTACAAGCTGCCAACTCAGGATTTTCCATGGTGCTTCATCATACAGGAAAGATTCCTATCACATGCTCTATTCAATCATTTGGCCCATCAAGGTGAGATGGGAATACAGTTCCAAAGTTCTACAATTTTAATAGCTCTCAGAAAAATTAAAAGCGTCAGCATCTACCATGAGTCTGCCAGGACCATTTTGAAACAAGATGACATGTAATCTCTTTGGAAGGCATCAGCACCTTTAAAATGTGACAGGCCACAATTTTGGTCTATACAACAAGCTCTTCATTAATTGGGCTGTTTTCAACTGTCTCCCCATTAAGCATCTATAAATATACTTTAAAATTTTTAAATAAAGGGTAAAAATTCCTAACTACTCTTCCTCCTATTTCACAATGGTTCTAAGATATTTTCAAAAAATAGATAGTATTCAAGAAGTAAAAAAGAGAAGGAAAACAAGAGGCCTAGGTAAGCCATAAACTGGAGAATCAGATGGGATAATTCAGCAAAATTGCGGACTTTATTAGATTTGGGCCAAAAATAAAGTAATAATAAAAATATCCAACATACATATAGTGCTCTATACTTTGCAAATATAGTTTGAAGGTCATGTGTCTCATTTGATCTTCATGGCATCCCTCATGCTGGTCTGACAGATAAAGAAACTGACACTCAATGACACAAACTCATTTGCCCAAGTCACATAGGTAGTAAGTGGTACAGTAGAATTAGAACCCTAGTATTTTGATATCATATTATACATACACATTATGGTACTAGGAAAAGCTTCATTCTTAATTTCTTGGTAAAGAATATGTATTTTTAAACGTTTTATTCAACCACAAGCCATTTGTGGATGTGGCTGAGCAATTTTCCAATTTCACTTACTGGTTTCATTTACTACGCTTAGCGGGTTGGTAATGAAAAGTGCTATATCTGTCCTAGTCTGGTACTCACCTGATTACATTTGAGACTAGATGGTTTCAACAACTCTCGGGAGATAGAACATCTCCATCATTAACCTCTACCTACTGTCTCAGCAAGGTTCACATCGTATCCTGTCTACCCATACAGGTTCATTCTCCATTGTTTGGCCCCGAACCAAAAAAAGACTCTGCACTTATGATGCTATCTCTCACTTAGGGGAGTTCTCCCTCTGAGAGATTCTGAAGATTGCCAAGTAATGAAACACGTCAAAGCAATCTAAACTCCCTCTGACCCATTTATTAGATGAAAGTGATAGAGCAGATGTTCACACCTTGTCTAGATTTGCGCGTTGCACTTGATCAACTCCCAAGATCTGTTATAAAAGGTTGAAAAATGCAGAGAAGGTGGCATGAGTACCCAGGAGTGGAAGCATTGGCTACCAACAAAAAGCCAAACACATCTATAAAAACAATTTTTCCTAGCTAGAAAGATAGAGTAGAGCCTTCCTGGGCTCTGTTTTGGTTCAATATATTACATTTACAAAGAAAGGAAATGATTAAGAAGGAAAATACAGAGAAGCAGCAAAACAGAGATCACATAGATTCAGATTCAAATCTGATTTTCCTACTTTTCAGTTAGTGACATTGCAAGATGAGTTATTACTCTTAGTCTTGGTTTTTCTCATCTATGAGGTGGGGTAACAGTGTCTCTCTAGAGTGGCAATTTTATGAGAATCAAATAAATTAGTGCATATGAAAGTACCTAGCATCTTGAGACTCTGGGTTCATTTCATGTTATGGGCTGAATTATGTCCCTTGCCAAAATTCAAAGTATTTTTTTTTAATTTTTTTTATTTATGATAGTTACAGAGAGAGAGAGAGAGGCAGAGACACAGGCAGAGGGAGAAGCAGGCTCCATGCACCGGGAGCCCGATGTGGGATTCGATCCCGGGTCTCCAGGATCGCGCCCTGGGCCAAAGGCAGGCGCCAAACCGCTGCGCCACCCAGGGATCCCCCTTGCCAAAATTCAAATGTTAAAGTTCTTACCCACAGTATCTCAGTGACTGTATTTGGAGAGTCCTTTATAAAGGTAATTAAGTTAAAATGAGGTCATTAGGGTAAGCCCTAATCAAATATGAGTGGAGCCCTTCTAAGAAGAGGAAGTTTAGAAGGACACACATACAGGGGGAGGACAAGGTGAAGACACAGGGAGAAGATAGTCATCTACAAACCAAGGAGAGAGGTCTGGAATACATCCTTCCTTCACTACCCTCAGAAAGAACAAACTCTGCCAACAGTTTGGTCTTTGGTTCTCTGATACTTTAAGAAAATTCATTTCTGTTGGTTAAACTGCTCAGTCTATGGTACTTTGTTACAGCAGCAAACACGATCCATAAATGTTAGTTTCCGTATGGTTACACAATTCGTTTTAAAAAATGTTTTAAAATGTCCAGTTTTCAACTGCTTTGCAATTAGACATAAAGTAAATCAGCTTGTTCTAAATTTAAAGGACAAGAGAGTGTTCAGATGTTCACATACAGAAAAAGAAAGTCTAAGATTCAGATCCACCTTGACTCAGCTGCGTTGTTGATCCTTTCTTAGGAACAGCAGTGGTTACTAAGCATCAGTTCATCATGCTGGGGATAACAAAATTTGACTTACTCTCGTTCAGCTCTAACAAATAATGGTCAACACAACCACACATAGAGAGAGGGACCCCTATGTGGACCTTTCTCCCCATCTTTTAAAACATAAGAGGAACATGGTGGGGGAGGAGGGAGGCAGAGTTTAATAAACTGTGAAATAAGACATCTAAAACCTCTCTGTAACAGAAGTTTCTATTTTGCAGCAGTAAGCCTGGAAAGTAAAGCTTTCCACAGTAAGGAAAACCAAAACTAAATCATATCAAACAAACAAAAATACCCAACCACAATATAGCTCAGTTCACTCTAGGTTACTTGAGGATCAAAATTAACTTAATCACCTCTGCAAATCCAATGCCTAGAGCATAGTGCCTAATATATGTTTGGTGTCTAATAATTTGGTT
Organism: Canis lupus familiaris; assembly: GCF_011100685.1. Lineage (NCBI taxonomy): Eukaryota > Metazoa > Chordata > Mammalia > Carnivora > Canidae > Canis > Canis lupus. The sequence goes on from NC_049234.1 coordinate 5,790,191, forward strand.
TTCTTTGTGTGTGAGAAGTACAAAGAAAACATTTTCTTAATAAGTTCAGATGAGAGTCCTATTTATACCTTAAAGACAGGAATATGGATATGAAATAGAGCTGAACATCATTAAGACAAGTTAAACTAGAACCTAAAAAAAAGCATTAAAAATTTCAGTCATAGTTGTGAGACAAATTATAACAGATGTACACCAAATAGAGCATCAAGTAAGTTCTGAGAGGAGTCACCACCAATCTAAATAAAGCACCAGAAAAACAGCGAATCCATGTGCATACAAGTACTAGTGGAAGAGGAGGGAGAGGTAAGTGATAGATTTTTTGAAAGGTCATTAATAATTCCAGATGCCAATATGCAGAGAAAAGGAACATATATAACCAAAGCTACTCAAACCAAAATTAAAAGTGTCACTAAAACCAATGACACATGTCGACACATACACTATTTGGACAAAGACATGACTGGTGAGTGAATGCGGTCTGGGGCTGGGCAGATGGGAACTTCTATATGTGACACAAATATAGCTGGTTTGTCCAACTTTACACGTGGGGTATGGAGCAAGGGAGGCAGATTTTGCTTCCAGAAGAAAAAAGGATAGTGTTCTAGGGACAGCCTTCTGGTTCCCTTACCTCATTTTTGCAAAAGAGGCTTTTCACATGAAGGATAAGCACTAACCTAGTTCTAGTTACTCAATTTAGATGAACTAAGACTAGAAATAAGCATGAAATTTAAATTCCTTGCAAACTGTCAGAAGCAACTCCGATTTCAATGGCTTGCACATGAAGTTTTTATTTTCTTTCCTCTACCCTGCTTTTTGTTTTGTTTTGTTTTGTTTTTCCCCACAAGTGCTAAAAGAAAACATCAAGGTATGAACAAAGGGAAACCTCAGGCTTCAACTTAAAGTTGGTGGGCCTAGCGAACATTTCCATCTCTTTCTTCTTGGTTCACATCAAGACCCTGGTAAAGATATATGAAACATGGGCAAGACCCACAGCTGCTTGGAGAAGGAAGGAGGGACCATGGCTGACTAGAAATATGGGTAGATTTTAGGAAGACAAGGAAGTAGAGGGAAGGAAATAGAACTACTGAACTGAACTCAAAGTAGAGGAAGTCATGATGAGCACTTTTCTGAGGGTGGGAAGGGCAGTCAGCATCTCCCCACCTTTGCCTGAGGAACAGAGCTTCCTGAGGTGAAATCCATACTGCAGAGTGAAGCCCCACACTTTCAATGGAAGCTCACCAGGGACCATGCCCCACTCCCCTTCATAGAGCTCACTGTCAGACTTCACCTTCAGGTCAGGAGCTGCTCAGGAAACAGACCTGTACAGTAGCAGCGGACATACACGCCCGCTCCCTACACTCCCCATCTGAACTGTCCAGTCATGAACCCAGGCAGTCCAGGATCATGACCCTTGGACAAAAAAATAAACGACACAAAAAGAAGGACCAAGACTTAAAAAAAAAAAAAAAAGATGAAAATTGACTCAGCAAGAAATGGATGTGGATGTCCATTTCTTTCCCCCAGGTTTGGGGTGTTTTCAGCTGATCTTCTTTTAAATATACTTTTTGTCCCTTTCTCTTTCTCTTCTCCTGGAATTCCTTTTTTCCATTGTGTTTCATAATTCCTGTAGGTTTTCTTCACTCTTCCCATTCTTTTTCCTTTTTAGTATTCTGAATGGGTAAATGTTCTATCCTTCTGGTCGTTGACTTCTGCATAGTTGAGTCTACTTGTGAAATTCTCTATTTAATTCCTCAGTTCAATTACTGTACTTTTTAACTCAAAGATTTTTGTGGTTTTGTTTGTTGATGGTAAATACTTCCTTGTCAAACTTCTCATTTTGTTCATGCCTCTTTTTCCTAATTTCATGTAGTTGTCTGTTGCTTGTAGTACACTAAACTTCTTTAAGAGAATTATTCTGAATTATTTGGCAGTTCATAGGTCTCCATTTTGTTAAGGTCAGTTACTGGGGCTTGATTAGTTTCCTCTGGTGGTATCATATTTACCTGATTTTGTGTATGTGTGTGTGTGTGTGTGTGTGTGTGTGTGTTTCTTGATTCCCTAGGTTTGTGTCTATGTGTTTAAGGAATTGGGATTCCCTTCTAGACTTTACACAGTTGCTTTGGCAGAACAATTCACCACTCAACTCAGTTTGGGTTTCTGAGTGTGTCTGCTAGTAATGTCTTTGGGCAGGTGGGGCTTAATTTATCACACTTTTCCAAGCTTCAGTTTTATCAGTCACAAAACTGATAAAACTTGGCTTAAGCATTGTTATGACAATTTAAAAAATAATATATATTAAATTGCACTAATTACACAATATATAGTAAAACAGGAAATGACATGAGACATATTAAAATATGTGCCAGGGGCAGCCTGGGTGGCTCGGTGGTTTAGAACTGCCTTCAGCCCAGGGCCTGATCCTGGAGACCTGGGATCAAGTCCCACGTCGGGCTCCCTACATGGAGCCTGCTTCTCCCTCTGCGTGTGTCTGTGTGTTTCTTATGAATAAATAAATAAAATATTTAAAAAATTAAAAAATTAAAAAATAAAATAAAATAAAATATGTGCCAGACACATATGAAGTACTCAACTAAATAATGTTGTTGTTATATAACTATTAATGCTCATGCTACTCTCTTCTGGGTAGATAGCTGGCAATTCAACAATAATATCAAATTTAGTAGCATTGTATCGCTAGGCTACTATAATATAGAATTAATAATTGGATCCCTTTTGTGCTTCTTGGAATACTGATTCTCAAATTTTAATATGCATATGAATCACCTGGGGTTCTAGTTATAAGTGCAGATTCTGATTCAATGTGTCTGGGATGGGGTCCAAGGCTCTGCATTTCTAATGAGCTCTCGGGGGATGCTAGTGCTGCATTCTAGGGACCACACTCTGATGGTGAGGCCCTGATGACAGAATGGGCTGGCAAAGATATTTACAGATAGCATGTGTTTATATCATAAATTTCTAAGGCTAAATTATTTCTTATTTAAATATGATAACAATGAATAGATGTGTATTGCTCTTTTATGTTAGATTTTAAAAATTTGTTAGATTATAAATGAGTAAAAGGCATTCACCATGTGAACAGTTTGGCATTATTTATGGCCAACCCACCCCCTATGCCTTTAGGTTTTCTGCTTGATCACATGTGAGAGTTCATATGCCAGGTGTAGGAAACCTCTTTTGCCAATTTATTCTGGACCTCTGCTGCCTCTGATGGTTGTAAATTAGAGCATTTTCACAAGTGTTACCCCAGTAGGTCTGACTCCACCAGAATATTTGGGTTGATATTTTAAATATTTCATATTTACAATCCTTTGGAAAGAGATTAGCAATATCCAAAAAGTATGTATGCATTTAGCCTTTGAACCAACAGTCTCACTTTACTCTGAGGATCCTCTCCTGTGGCAGGCAGAATAATGGTGCCCAGACATCCACGTCCTCATCCCCATAAGTTGTTAATACGTTCTCCTATGTGGCAAAAGAGAGTTCATGGATGTGATAAGTTAAGAACCTTGAGATAAGGACTTTCCCCTGGATTAACTGGGTAGGCTCAATGTAATCTGAGAGCCCTTAAAATAGAAGAGAGGGGCAGGAGAAGAGAGTATAATAATGCAATGTTCCCCATCCACCACTGCAGCTTTGGACATGGAGCAAGGGAATAAGAACCAAGGAACATGGTTGGTCTCTAGAAGCTAGAAAATGCAAGGAAAGGGATTGTCCACCTAGAGCCTCGAGGAAAAGGATAAGCATGGCTGACAACTTGGTGTTAGCCCAGTAAGATGTGTGTTAGACTTCTGACATCCAGAACTGTAAGAGAATACATTTGTGTTGTCTTAAGCCACTGAGTTTGTGGCACTCTGTTACAGTAGCAACAGAAAACTAGTACATATTTTGCATAATATAGCATATGTATAAGGCCATCACTGTGGTTTTATATGCAAGAGCTGAAGATTGAAAACAGCCTAGGTGTCCAACAGTAGGGGACAAGTTGAACAAATACAGTGGCATACTCTGCACCTGTAGGAAAGAATGAAGAAAATTCTCTATACCTAACATAAGCTGACCTTCAGGACATATTTTCAAGTAGGAAAAAAAAGCAAGATACAGAATATGAGGTATACTATTTTACCTTTCAAGTAGGAAAGAAAGACAAATAAGAATAGGCATATTTTTTTTCATAAAGAGAAACACTATAAAGATAGGTCAGTAATAAATTAATAAAAATAATTAGTAATGGAGTGTAGGATGAGTTGCCAGGGAAGGAAGTAGGACTTCTCTGAGAATATTTTTTTAAAAAAATATATAGTCTTAAATAAATAAATAAATAAATAAATAAATAAATAAATAAATAAATAAAATACATATATATAATCTTGACTTTTGGACCATGTAAATGCTTTACATATTCCAAAATAAAATAAAATTTAAATGTCCATATTTAATAGTTTTCTGTCCATGATTTACTCCAAAACCTTCTCTAGACTTTTACTCTGCGCCTAATGGAATTTTATCCCAGTAAAAAATTAATACCTCAGATCAACAAACTTTTTCCTGACAGAACTGTCAAAATCGTAGCTTGAAGTGGGTTAAGATTGCCCGTTTCTGCTGACTGTGCTATTTCTTAAATTATATTCTGACATTATGGACCTGACTGACAGGCTGTATAGGACATGGTACATCATTTACAAAGCAAGTAATTACAGAGCGACCAATTCCATAGAGTTGGCAACAGAGCCACCTGGTGGCAGAAAGTCAGTATTTTCTTTTTGAAGTGCTGCGCTCTTTGACACTGAAATTATATTACTGGGGATAATAATACTTCTCCCTGGGAGAAGTAACCAGAAATAGTTGATAGTAAGACCTTATCGGCTCCTGTGTGAAACTGAGTTTAGTCTTAACACAATATGTCGATGGATTACATTTTTAAAACGCATTCGACTTGCACAAAATCCCTATTGAACATTCATGCAACAAGAAGCAATTTTGACAAAATTAATTTTAGCGTCAATTAAAGAATGCCAAATCTATTTTCATAATTTTATAATCCATATTTTAAAAATTCAGTTTCTGTTTAAAAAGAAAACAAAGAGCCAGGATGATTTATAAGATTATTTCTGACTTCCTGGCTTTTAAACATGAGATGATACGATAGAAGCTACTAGCACATCCTAGGAGTGTCTATTATGTGTGGTGGGAAGGGCTTTGGTTTTAAAATATTAAAATAATTGTCATAAAAATACTATTTGGATAAGTGCTTTAATAGCTCTAATACTCAAGAAAGTATCCCAAAAATCAATTCAATTTAAAAGAAATTTGTTGAGCATCTACTATGTACCATCCTGATTCAGGTACTAGGAGGAACAGTGGAGATGCCTAAGAGACAGGTAAGCTTCTTTAGCTAACCGGAGAGTTTGCTTTTAGCCATCAGATTAAAAAGCGGGCCGCAGATTAAAGAGTGGGGTACCTGTGGCTGAAGGAAATGTCTTGAGGTTTCCAGGATGGTGGAGAAATAACCTAAGGCACAGAAGCAGTCATGAAGATGAGCAGAAAAGGAGGGTAAAACTAGACACGCAGAGGGTGCAAGAAAACAGTGAGGATGTTAATAAAAATGAGGAAGATAAGCTGCAGAAACTCATGTGTGACCTTCTCATAAGCAAAGCAGGAGCTGTGGCCGATTTACTTCACTCTTCAGCTAACATTGAGCTACAGGTGAGCTTCTCGCTCAGGAATTACCATCTCAAAAAAAAAAAAAAAAGGAATTACCATCTCTCCTTGCATCCGCTATGACCTTGGCTGCAGACTTGCTCATCACGTGCACGACGTAGAGAGGGCAGTTCACGGCGCTGGCTATGGTGATGGCTCTCAGCGTGGCCTCTGCCTCCACTGCTTCAGGGCGGCACAGCTCATGGCCCTCTGGCCCTGTTATCCCCAAAGCCAGCATCTTCTTTGCTCCCTACAAAGACAGTGGGAACCGACACATGTGCAAGGAAGGTTTACTGACAAGTACCATTATCTTAATCTAAATTAAATACATGGCCAAGCTTTCAGATCTGTTAAGTGCAGAGGGGTGTGTGTGTGTGTGTGTGTGTGTGTGTACACCATGTGTGTATTTAACAAACAGAATTTTACCACATGAACATGACACTTAGTATATGTTAGGTTTTCATACGTATATTTCACAATTAAATTATTTTGATTGAAAAGCTAAAAAAGGACACCTGGGTGGCTCAGCAGTTGAGCATCTGCCTTCGGCTCAGGGCATGATTCCCAGGTCCCAGGATCAAGTCCCACATCAGGCTCCCTGCATGGAGCCTGCTTCTCCCTCTGCCTATGTCTCTGCCTCTCTCTCTCTCTCTCTCTCTCTCTGTGTGTGTGTGTGTGTGTGCGTCTCTCATGAATAAATGGATAAAAATCTTTAAAAAGGGGATCCCTGGGTGGCACAGCAGTTTGGCGCCTGCCTTTGGCCCAGGGCACGATCCTGGAAACCCCGGGATCGAGTCCCACGTCGGGCTCCCAGTGCATGGAGCCTGCTTCTCCCTCTGCCTATGTCTCTGCCTCTCTCTCTGTGTGACTATCATAAATAAATAAAAATTTAAAAAATTTAAAAAAAATCTTTAAAAAGAAAAGCTGAAAAGATATGAGGTTAATTCTAATCACATTCTTTTTTTTTTTTAAGATTTTATTTATTTATTCATGAGAGACAGAGAGAGAGGCAGAGAAACAGGCAGAGGGAGAAGCAGGCTCCATGCAGGGAGCCCAACGTGGGACTCGATCCCAGGTCTCCAGGATCACACCCTGGGCTGCAGGCCGCGCTAAACCACTGCACCACCAGGGCTGCCCTCTAATCACATTCTTATTACTAGCTCAGTACAAAATAAAATAAAACCAAATATTTGAACTCCCAATACTGTTGAAGTGACTCATATTATATAAGCAGCTGTGTTTTTAATTGAATCATAGTCTTCACCACCCTCTGCCCCACCCACTGAATGATATTGGACCAGACATTTTTCCACTCCAAAATGTTATTTCTTGCTTACAAAAAAAGCAGGAAGTCAACACTCCGAGTGGCAAAATAACTGGCCCGGTGTCACAGCTAGGAAGCGGGAACATCCAATTTAAACTTTGGTCTGCTTGAGTTTACAGCTCAGGCTTGCTTCTCGTGATCCCTGATTGCCTCCTGACCACCCAGCCTCACTTTCCCTGACTTTAAAGTGAGCTGAGCCTAGGGAGAAAAAAAAGTCAGCTAATATAAAGGGTAAGAGACAGCTTTTTAAATCTTGCAGATGATATACCCTTTGGGCATTAAAAATGGAACTCACATGAGAAATAAATACCATCTAGATTCCTCCAGAGCACATTTTAATACCCAGTTTCTGAAAAGAGTGAGGCTTTAAACAGCACTTAATACACTGCTTAAGTCATCAGATCCTGCTCATTCCATACTCTGGCATTCTGAACCAGCAGGCAGAGCTACTAAAAGAAGAAAGAAAGAAGAAAGAAGAAAGAAGAAAGAAGAAAGAAGAAAGAAGAAGAAGAAAAAGAGAAGAAAGAAAGAAAGAAAGAAAGAAAGAAAGAAAGAAAGAAAGAAAGAAAGAAAGAAGAAAGAAAGAAAGAAAGAAAGAAAGTGCTGGGATACACAAAGTATTTGTTTGAGAAACATGTTTGAGATCTGGTCTGCTTGAGTTGACAATTTTAAATAGCAGACTTGAAAAAGGGAAATCTTCATTCCAATACATATACCACCTGAATAAAAAGAGCACAGACTTAAATAAACCGAATCAAGTATTTCCAAGCCACACAACATTAGTTTCTGAATTTCCATTCTTCCAATGCATAGAATGATTTCACTTACTCGGGTCCAACTGTCTTCAGCTTAAGTCACGGCCATTTCATTTGTGGCAAAGCTCTGAGATACAAATGCTCACCTCTGCAATCAGGTCTCCATTTTCAGCGTGGACCAGAGCAATCGCTCCAATTTCCTTGCACTGAGAGAAGGCAGCGTACAGCTCCTCATCCCTCACCATGTACAGGTCCTTATAGGCCATAAACATCTTGAAAGAGTTCACACCTTTGTCTTGGGTAAGGATTTTCATTTCTTCTTTAACCTAAAAGGGAACAACAGTCACACACCAAAAAATGCCATACTTTAATTTAATAATAATTTCAACATTTTCTTCAACATTCAAAATGTTGCATTCAGAAGAGAAATAAGCAAAATAAGAACAGTTTAATTCCAGAAAAAAATGCAGTTAAGGCCTTGTTCTTTCCCCCAGGTTAGACCTCGCTTCATCTGATAAAGGGCTGTTGGAATGATGCTTTTAAATCATGAAAGTGTTCATACCTTGCCCAAAAGTACTTAATTTCTTTACTTGGACATAAAATTGTCAGCATCTATCTCCTGATGGGAGGAAATTATTTTAGAAAATGAAAACAAAGCCCTTTGGCAGCAACAGAAGCAATGATGTCTCTAGGAGGAATCAAAGCTAATATGAGGTAAGGCTTGGGGTTCAGGTCTGAAACCCACAGGATGGACTCTCAGGTGGAGGAGGCAGACGTGGGTTGAGCCTCCAGGTGGCTCCTAGGAGGTGAGAGACTCTGGACGGGCTGGAAGGCTCCTTAGGAGCCTTCAGATGTGCTAAAGGTAAGGGGCAAGGGGAGATCCAAACAAGCTCAGGAACTACCCTTGCAGGTCCAATTCAAGTCTCAATAGAAACTAAAAAAATCAAAATAAAAAAAATGGTAGATTTGACCAAATAAAATTGTTTGAATTTCTATATGGTAACACACACACACCCAACATATGTTCTAGGCATAGGATTATTTCTCTTGGTTGTTGTCTATGAACCTTATAAGATAAAGTCTTAACATTGCAGGTAAAAAATACTACCAACAATTCAAACAGTAAATACAAATGACTAATAAGCATGAAAAAAATGTTAACCTTTTTGCAGATTAAAAAGTGCAAATTAAAACAATGCAATTTTTCCTATTGAACCAGCAAAGTTTACAAATGACTCTGTTATCTGTTAGATTACTCACTTCTATCACTATTTATTCCCTTAGTAATTTTTCTTACTTTTCTCTGTGGTGCTTTATCACCCAGCATGTTATACACTTACTTTTTAATGGCTTCCTCCCCATTAGAATTGCAGCCCCATAAGAGCCAGGGCTTTGTACAGTGTGTCCCCTGCCATATATAGAAGACTGCCTGCTCAATAACTATTTGCTGAATGGATGACTGGCTAACTGAAAAAAATATATTTATACACACACACACACATATTTATATAGCATTTCCACAAAGAAATGGAAAAAACATTAAAATGTTGAGAGTGGTCACCAGTTAAGTGATGGAATGAGGTCCAAGATATGTTAAGGGGCAATAGCAAGGAGCAGAACATGATATAGAGTGCCTCATTTTTCATTTTGGGGGTTTCTTTGTTATTTGTTTTTTGTTTTGTTTTGTTTTGTTTTTGTTTTTGTTTTACTTTTCTATAGTTTCAAGTTTTCTACTACTGAGTACATTATTTTTATAGTCAGGAAAAAAATGCCTTAAACATTTTAGCATATGCACATGGTGGGCTTCCAAATGCGGGCACCATGGCTTAAGCCTTGCTGCTCCAAAAGTGTGCTACCTGAACCAGTGACACTGGCATTAGTTGGGATTTTGTTAGAAATGCAGATTCTCAGGCCGTGCTCCAAACTTGCTACTATGGGTTGACTTGTCCCCCTAAAATTCATATGTTGACATCCTCACCCCTAGTACCTTAGTACCTCAAAATGTGACCTTATTTGGAAATAGAGGCACTGCAGATCCACTCTTAGGGTGGGCTCTAATCTAATATGATCGATGTTTTTATAAAAGGGGGAAATCTGGACGCAGACACAGGAGAATGCCATGTAAAGATGAAGGCAGAGGATAGGGTGGTGCTTCTACAAATCAAAAAACATCCAAGATTACCAGCAAACCAGGAGAAGCCGGCAAGAAGCATGCACCAGATTCTCCCTCAAAGCCCCCAGAAGGAAGCAACCCTACCAACATCTTGATCTCAAACTTCTAGTCTCCGGGACTGTGAGACAATACATCTCTGCTGTTTAAGCCACTCAATCTCTGGTTCTTTGTCACAGCAGCCCTAGCAAACTAATGCATTTACTGAACATAATCTGTATTTTAACAATTTCACCAAGTAACCATTTGCATAGTAAAGTATGAGAAACACTGTAAGGGCAAACATCATCGCCTTTGCTCTGTTATAAAATAAAGAGTGGGAGGAAGGAAAGAAGGAGGGAGGGAGGAAGGGAGAAAGGAGAAGAGCAAGAAGATCCTAAAAGCACAAAAGAGATTAGATGCATCCCTTAGAATGGTGTTTTGGAAAAAAAATTAACTTTTGCTATGGATTGTAAACCTTGCTACTATGTTTGCTGAACTATCTGTTAAAGATTCTTTGTTTTATATTAATTTGGTACCTGAATCCCAACTTTTAGGAGGAAATACAGGCATAAGTTACATGGTAAGTTCAAATAAAGTCACCCGTGTGAAACCCCTTCTGGTAAAAGGATTCTGAATTAAGTCCAATATGGAAAAACATATGGTGGTGATTGAAATTAAAGTAAAAATTTCTTCCAAAGTACACATACACTTTTTTTTATGAACAGAAATAAACGTACTTTAACATCTCTCAAAACTATCTTCAAAATGTTCCTGATCTGTCCCTTCCTTGTTTTTTCTCCAGATATTAAACATTTCTTTTTTTTTAATTTTTTAAATTTATTTATGATAGTCACACAGAGAGATAGAGAGAGAGAGGCAGAGACATAGGCAGAGGGAGAAGCAGGCTCCATGCACCGGGAACCCGACGTTGGACTCGATCCCGGGTCTCCAGGATCGCGCCCTGGGCAGGCAGGCGCCAAACCGCTGCGCCACACAGGGATCCCGATATTAAACATTTCTAATGGAAGTTCTACTCTGTGGGAAAATATCACTTAGAAGAGCCTGGAAATGTTAAAATTGAGACGTTCAGTACTTTAAAAAGTTACAGTAAAAGATTTTATAATTCATGGATTATGTATTAGGAAAGGCTATTGTGAATGAGTACAAAGGATTTATCCTACCATCTTTATATGCTTAAACATTTTTTTTTAGTTTTTCCAACTGATAATACTTCATAGGATTCCAAACTCCAAAGGTACAAAAGAATATGCAAGGAGAAGTCCTCCCTCTAATTCTGACTTCCAGTCATCCAGGGAAGCAACTGATATCACCATTTCTTACGTTTTGACATTACCAGTTTCTTGATATTGCACAGAGCAAGGACTAGGAGACAAAATGGAAGAAATGGACCCCTGGTGGTTCACCTGGTCACTCCACCATGTCACGGCCACATGAAGGCTGTAGTCACAGCAGACTTTGGGATCAGCCCAGCTTCGCCAGGTCTCAAAGGCCTGGATGAGGGAACCGCCTTTCTGAGGAATGGCAAAATCAATGATCATGGTGGTGCCTCCTGCAAGGGCAGCCTGGAATCAGAAGAAGATTTCAACAGGTTAGCCATCAATTATCTAGCTGAGTCATTTATCTCCTTGAATGCTACGTATTTGCAAGCTCTTGGGCAAGCTTGATGAGTCTAGAAAATTGCACAATGATGCTGCCTTTTTAAAAGACCCAGAGGGACATGGGGCACCTGGGTGGCTCAGTTGGTTAAGTGTCTGCCTTTGGCTCAGGTCATGATTTCAAGGTCCTGGGATCGAGCCCACATCAGGCTTCTTGCTCAGTGGGGAGCCTGCTTCTTCCTCTCCCTGACCCTTCCCTGCCTTTGTGCATGCTTACATGATTTCTCTCTCTCACAAATAAATAAAATCTATAAAAATAAGTAAATAAATACCCAGGGGGGACACGAATAGACTTTTCACAAATTAAAGTTGGAAATACTAAAATTGCTGGAACTGCTTCTGAAAAATGACATATCTGATGAAAAGAAAATGGCCCAAACAAAACTGAGTGAGGCCTAGAAGGAAAACCTGAGATGAACAAATGGAGAAGATGCAAAACTTTTTCTTCTCCAGAAAACTGTGTTTATTGCTGTGAGATCCCATTTCATTAGAACCAGTTGGTGAATTGTATCTCCACCTGCCCCATGCTCCATGCAGAATTGCGGGAGACTCCCACAGTGCCCGCTTCCCCTTCATTCCCCACCACCAACGGGTGACCTTTGTCTCTCCTTAACTCCCAGCTGGCACCTCTAATCCATCACCACTTCTCCCTCCCATTTTAGTTCAGCCTGTTCTCATTCTTCACCCTGATGTTTAGATCTCAAGTTTTGCTCCGGCTCCCTCCCATACAAACTCCTCAGTGCAACTAGAAGTACATTCCAGAGCATGGATGTGACCACTTGACTCCAAAGGTTAAAACTGAATGCTTCTCACCACCTCTGGAATGAAGTGGAGTCCTGTTAACATCGTCTACAAGGCCCCACGTGATCTGACTCAACTCATATTTTCCTTGATAGGTTATATTATAGTAACTTATGATTAATTTTAAAAGTTGTCTTAGTGTCTTTGATGAACTACTGAAGTTGATTTTACTTAAAATAAAATCACAAGGTGGTTAATGTGCTTTGAGCTGCGGTAGTCAAACAAGGTAGGTGAAGAAAACAGAGCAGAGGTACAAAGGCTCACGCAGTGGTTAAGGGCACTGACCAAAGAGGCTGACTCACTCCAGGGCAGGAAGCTCAGATTCAGCACTTACCAGCTGAGAAGGCATCAGCCTGTCTCCCAAGTTCCTCCACCAGCAACCCCATCACCCTCCCTGTTAACGCTGTAAAGCCACCCAGATACACCAAGTGATCCCATGTCCTACCCAGTTTATTAGCTCTATTCTTGCTTACTTCAATAAATTTTTATTTTTCCTAAGTCACTTAGCCCCACTCCAATTATTTTTGATCTCACAAATCTCACTTTTTGTACAGGATCCTATACTTTATCTCTACTTTTAGATAACATTGCCTGATTCAAGGCAAACAGTACGTATTTGTATTTCTTAAGAAATCCCCATTGGTTCATGACAGTAATGACAATACTAGAAACAAAATCCTCAGGCTCTGTATTTTTATTTGAATGCAGATTAATCTTCCTGCCTTCTTTCTTATTTTTATTTTATTTTTTTTGCCTTTTTTTTTTTTTTTTTTGCCTTCTTTCTTAAAGTGTCTTCGCAGTGTATCACAGACATTCCTTGAGGATGAAGGGCATTTTTTTTTTTAAAAGAAAGTGTTGTTAATTAGAACATTAGAAGAAAATACTTATTTAGTGTCTACTGAACTATAAAATCAAGCTTAAAGAACTATTCTTTCCATTCTTTCCATATTAAAAGTCTTCTACACTCAGGATGTGGGCAAACTAGATACACTGCTGACGGAAATAAAACAAGATGGCACAGCCACTTTGGAAAGCAGTTTTTCAGAAAGTTAAACATGGAGTTAACATATGAGCCAGCAAGTCTAATCCTAGGGATATGTCTCAGAGAAATGAAAATAGGTCCACACAAAAACCTGTACACAAATAAATACTCTGAGCAGCATTATTCCTAATAGTCAAAAAGTGGAAACAACCCAAATGTCCACACACTGATGAATGGATGACAAATTGTGGTATATGAACACTGTGGAATCTGAGGAAGCAATGGCATAAGCTGCAATGTGAATGAACACATGCTGAGCAAAAGAAGGCAGTACAAAGGATCACATACTCTAGGATTCCACTTGTATGAAACATCCAGAAGAGGCAAATCCATAGAGACCATAAGTAGGATAGTGGTTGCCTTGGGCTGGAGGGGTTGTGTCAAGGTGATGGCTAAGGGGCACTTGGTTTCTTTTTGGAGTGATAAAATGTTCTAACACTGATTGTGGTGATGATTGCATAATTCTAGGAATATACTAAACACAACTGACCAGTATATCTTAAGAGGCTGAATTGTATTATATAGGAATTATATCTTAATGAAATTGTTACCAAAAAAAAAGTTCTACTATGTGTAAGCCATTAAATGGAATGAGAGGGGGTGGGAGAACCCACAAATAATCAGACAGAGTTTCTCCACTTGGATGTCTATCATCTGGAGGGGGGATGGAAATATGCATTAGTAATTATAATAAAATAATCAGTTCATAATGACAAGTGGCGAGTGTACTTCTACAATAAGTGGTAGTATAGAAAATGTTAAGTGGAGTGGGGGTAAAAATTGCTAAGTTCCTTAGAAAAGGCCCAGGGGAAAGGTTACCAGGAATTCAGAAGAGGAAAGGATAAACAGACCAGAGGAAGTGTGGATTTAAATTAGCACTAGGACACACACATGAGGTTGCCAACTGGACAATAATATTTAACTTGCAGTGAGCATTTCTTATGTGCCAGGAACTATTCTGATGTTCTAGATGTTCTAATTTTTGTAATCACCTCACCAGATCTGCAGCAGGGAACACTAGCCTCATTTTAGGGTTGAGGAAACCCAGCACACCACTCTTAAATAACTTGACAAAGGCGGGATTGGAACCAGGTCATCAGGCTCCAGAGCCTGTGCTTTGAGGAACAGCCACCACCACCGGGTCACTGTGAGGAAGGACTCAAGTGGAAAAGTCAGACGCTCAGTAGAAAGTGGGAAAGGGCAGAATTAAGACCTAGACTAGGATTGATGTGAAGCATTGGTTCCAACAAAAGGAAGGCCAAGCTGTTGGCAGGGGTAATAGGACCCTGTGAGCAAGTTCTGACTGGGATGACTGATGGTTGCAGAGGAGGGAAAGGAGCTCTTGCGTGCAGAGGGAGCATGAGTTTGATGTGGAACATCCCAAGTGGGTGGCACACGTCCACTTTGTGTATTTGCACACAGAAAGAAATGCAGACCCAATACTGAGGAGCAATTGAGGCAGAAGAAGGTTGTGACACTCACCTTGGGGAAGATGTCTGAGGGGTCCTGAGGTTGGCTGAAATGACCCCCAAGAGAGAGAAGGGAGGCATGATAATATAAATCACAATAAATGCCCCAGAACATTCCAATACTTAGCAGGAAAGCAACAGCGCCAAGCCAAGACAAACACTTACAGTGGCTGTTTCTGGGTGGCATGATTGCAGGTTGCTATAAATTTCCCTCTAGTTAAGTTTTATTTTTATTATTTGCCAACTTTTCTATAACAATGCACAAGTTTTATAGGGAGAAAAAAAGACTTTACCGATAGATGATAAAAACGCCTGTGTATGCTATGGAAATAAAGTACAGACTATTGACAGTGTTCTTGCCAGACTGCAGATGTGATAATGGTCAAAGGGCCATTTTCTCAAAGGACAGTAGATCAAAACTCCTGGTGCTACAATTTGAAAGCTCCCAAATAAGGATTAGTCACACCTGCTCCACCTCCCTGACTCCCCCAGGAGCAGGGAAGAAAGAGGAGACTGTCACTTACTTCTCCTCTCTTTCTTCTTGTTCTATTTCTCCTCCCTCCTCTGCCTCCCTCTCCTCCCCTCTGAATGGAAACAAATTTCAAGAAGCTCTAGTGAATGGGAGAGGTGTGGGTAGAAGTACAAAAAAACACAAAATCTGCCAGGTTCCAAACCATGGGGGGCACAAGCCACCTTGGGTCCTGAAGAACAGCTGCCAGCCACTGTCTGCACCCCAGCCTCCTCTGAACCTCCTCCCTCCCCCTCCCCTGGTCTCTCTGGTTACCCACAGTCCTTTCACTGCCCAAGGTTATCAAAAATCCCCAAGTATTATTTCAAGACCTGAAATGTCCCCTTCCTTTCACTGGATCCGGGAGCCATGTGCCAGAGCAGTGGATCTGTATTCCCTAAATAGAGTGTGAAGGAGATGTGCTCCTCCCAGGAGGTATTTACTTCTTCAGAGAAGGGCTTGTGAATGCTCAGGCCTGGGGTAAGTATCTTATACATATTAGCCCATTTAATTAAGCCTCGCTGAAGTCTGGAGAGGTAGGAATGGTTTTTACTTTATAGTGGAGGATACTGAGGCTCAGAGATGTTGAATGACTTCTCCAAGGTAGCATAGAGGAGCATATGACTCTGAGGGGTAAGTCGCACAGTCAGCCTACTCTGGGCCTCAACCCCTGTGCAGGCCATTTTTCCTCAGCCACTCTTCCATCTTGTAGGATTTGATTTCCAGCCAGGTCATCAGTGAGTCACTACTTTGAGAAATGCAGAGGTTGATAAAATGAATCAAGCACCTAGGAAACCAAATGCCTTACGAAACAAAACAAATCCCATCAGACCGTGAATCAGAAAGCCACAAACAAAGCAGTTTTACAGAGCTCAGTTGACCTTCATCACTGTGACAATCGCTATTGAAATAATGTGTCCCAAGAAGATTTATAAGGAAGGGCCCCACTCTAGTGCTTCTTTACCTGCACACACCTACTGGCCCTGGAATAATCTCCTTAATTCAGCAAACCAACTGGTCAGAACATCACATTTCTAGCCCTCCTCAGATATTTTAGTATCTGTTTAACTACTTTTACCATCAGACGCTTTTAGGTTCACTACGCAGACATTCATCAGGCTTTACCCAACATTTGAGGAATGAAAAAAGGTTCAGCAGGGGAGGGAGAGCCAGTAAAGGGTGAACATTTCTCTCATATTTCTGAGTGAACCTGAATTGTTTCCTTTGTTTTTACTGTTGATTGACTTCACTCCACTTTATTTGTCAGATAGCCAAACAAAATGTATTTACCTTATCTAATCTTGGCTCATAAATCAATTCTTTCAGCTCCTAATTACTTTGGCTGTTCTCCCTTGAAAACTTTCCAATTTATCTAAAGCCTTCTTTTGGGTGGAGGAGAACATGTGCTGTATCAGATGCAAATGTGGTTGAACATAAACTGAGATAAACTCCAAAGAACAGCCGGGTCACAGTGTTATATAACACAAGGTTCTATTTAAGAATGCATTAGGTTGTAAATCATTATAGAAAGCATCTCGAACATTGTCTTCCTTTTGACGGTGTCACCAAATTTTCATTTCTAAGTTCATCTTGGAACAACTGACTTTGTCTCATTAAAATCAGTCATAAGACCTGCTCAATCAACCCAAATAAAGCAGAAGGGAATCCAAGAGGACATCTGAGCCTCAGGGAGAAACCCCTGGACTGAATTCTCAGCTTTCTCATAGTCACTAAGACTTATGAAAACCAACTTTATTACCCCAATTTATGTTCCAATTCCGAAACACCTTCGGCTTTGTAAGGTCCTTGAGTCTATACTGCCTGTCTCCTTGGGTCCTTGAGTCTGAAATATTAGCCACACCATCATTAATCCAACTGTGCAAGCCAGACTGAGGAGACTCCTTGACATTTATCTCTCTTTTTCTTGACATCCTCAGAGCCAGCCCATTGGGAAGCCCAGCTCTCCACCCAACCCTACAAATTCCATGAATCTCTTTCCTTCCTGTGTTCTCACCTCTGCTGCCCAGTGCTATCTTACATCTCCCAATTGAACTAGAGCAGTAGTCTCTTCACTGTCACCTCGTCGCCAGCCATGCTTGCCACTGCCAATCTTATATTGACTTCCCTTTGCCCTTAGGATGGAAAAAAAAGACAATTATTACACATAAGGCTGAACTTTAGCTGACTCCTCTGCTTGCTCTTGGGTCACCTGCCTCCAACCCACTCGTCCCACTCCAGTGACACCATTCCTCCCTCTCCTTGGAGAGCTCTGAGCTCCTTTCTACCTTAGAGAAAGACATTACTCCTGCTCTTCCCTCCCCAGCCCCTCTTCTACTTGATCCAGTGACTATAACCCTGGCTGCACACCAGCATTGTCTAGGGAAATTTATCCCATCCCTCTGAGATCCTCATTGGGTGGATGTAGTTTCACCTCTGTATGCCCCATGCCCATTACAGTGCCTGGTATATAAATGTTCTTTAAATGTTTAAGGGAGAGTTTATAAAGAAAACCACAGTCCCAAGATGGGATCACTTATGGTAGGCCAAGTCACCAAACCAGCTTAAAACCTAACCTAATTGCAGTTTAAGTCTCCCTCAGAAATGTAGTCAAGAACTTTTTGGTCAGCACCAGTGAGGTAATCTGTCACACTCGCCCTCTCCCAAATAACTTCCTTCCCCACACTCCTTTCTATAAAAACCTTCCATTTTGTAGATACCTTGTAGCTTCTTTCTACTTGCCAGATGGCATGCTGCCTGATTTAGGAATCGCTTAATAAAACCAATTAGATCTTCAAATTTACTCAGCTGAATTTTTGTTCTTTAACAGGAGAAAGGAATAGAGGGATCAGTGAATTTCCCCCAATAGGTGGGAGATGGGATAATTTTGATGGTTCACTTTAACAATAGCAAAATGGGAAAGCAGTGTTAAGTTGCATGTTAATATGACATTTCTTTAAAATATTGCTAGCCCTACCCATGTAGTTTCCTGGTTCCTTCTGTGAAAGTGTTAATGCAGAATGTAGACCCTGAGAGCATATGAAAGCTAAATGCTCAGTTGTGTCCAAAGCCTATCAATTAATCAGTGTTAACTAGGATTGTTAATACAACAGATTGTAATCTATATTTGCCTCAAATGATTTCTTGTGTGTGTGTGTGTGTTCTTAAGATTTTTATTTATTTGAGAGATGGAAGAATAAAAAACACACAAGCAGGGGGGAGTGTAGAGGGAGTGGGAAAAGGAGAAGTAGATTCCCCCCTTCCCCCCGCAGAGCAGAGGCACAACACTGGGGCTCTATCCCAGGACCTTGGGATCACGACCTGAGCCAAAGGCAGACACTTAACTGACTGAGCCACCCAGGGACCCTTGATTTTTTGTGTTTTTGTTTGTTTGTTTTGTTTTTAAAGATTACACTTTGTTTTACCTTTAGCTTTTAAGGTCTTTGTTTTTATGTGTAAACAGACTCTCAGGGTTTGGGAATGCATGATTACCATGACAACAACTTCTCTATTAGATGTAATGAAACATAACTGAAGAAGCGTCCTCCCTCAATTTGTGACTTGACATGTGATAAGAAGAGCACAAAGTGGAAGTGAGCAGTAGACTCTGGGTAGGTGCTCACTTATCAGTCAAATAGCTTGCTCAGAAACATACCTTGTGATGCAGCAAGCCATCAGGACTGGCAACCTCACAAAAGGAAAAGGGAACAAAGACCACCATGGTTCTCATCTCTCTTAGCCCAACCACAGTGCCTGCCACTTAGTGGGTTACCAAGAAATATTTGTTGACTGAAATAATAGAACCTAACCATTAACTTGAAAAATCCTTATTTAGGATTGTTCCATATTAGATGGCAGTGACAGGGCCCAGAGGAGTCCACTGTGCCGTAAAAATATTTTTTTAAAGATTTTATTTATTTATGAGAGACACAGAGACACAGGCAGAGGGAGAAGGAAGCAGGCTCTATGCAGGGAGCCTGACATGGGACTCGATCCCAGGGCTCCAGGATCACACACTGGGCCGAAGGCAGGTGCTAAACCACTGAGCCACCCAGACGTCCCATAAAAACCATCTTGAACTGAAGGTGTTTAAGAATAGGTGTATGTGTGTGTATGGGGGGGAGGGGTGAACTCCCTTATCTGCCTAAAAGCAAAGACTCTCAAAAGAATTCAACTGTAATGAATCCCCTTCTAGGAAGTTTCACCACCAGGAAAGATTGTGTCTTAACACCTGAGACTGGAAACGTGAACCACACCTCAAGAGACCCTGTCAGAAACTATCATATCTCCCACCAATTCTCTTAAGAGTCCATCTGTCTTCCTAAAAGCCACTTGTCTTCCCATAAGTGCCCTTTCTAATCCTCTTCTCTTATTAAGGTCATTTATTTTCCCATACATGCGCTTCTCCCCCTTCCTTTCCCCTGTTAAGGTGGGTTTATTACCCAAAATTTTAATTAACCCTTGAGTCACATTTTTTCTTTGAACTCACAAGTGCATGAAAAATTTAAAGACCTGTCTTTTCTCTTGTTAATCTGTCTTTTGTTGGTTAATTTGCATGCCTCAGTAACCAAACCTAAGAGGTTACAGGAAAAAGTTTTTCTTTCCAACAACAGCATCAGGGAAACCTTGATTTCTACACTACCTTTGTTGAACATTAAAAACATCTAATCCAGGCAAATGAGGAAGGAAACAAGCAGTGCCACTTAAAGGCATGGAGAACTCAAGTACCAAAACTGAGGGAAGACAAGTCCTAGATTCTGTAAAGTTCGGGGAAGGAATTCCTAACACACAACACCCTCAGTAGGGCCCTATCAAATGGTTTCAAAACCCATCAAGTGGTTTCAAATTAATCTTTGAGATTTTTTTTTCTTCCTCTGATTAGTTCCAAGATTAACTCTGTAATCAGTAAAGAGCTACTCAAGGAAATCAGAATTATAAACTCTTAGAGCTGGAACATGCAAACTAATAGCACAATAAGAATATTCAAATCTCAGCTTCACCAGCAATGAAATAAATTCTTGTTTAAAAACATTAAGAAATTCTATGTTTTTCCTACTAAATTGGCATTGATTTTTTTAAGGTAGCAGCTACAATTAGCTAGGATTCAGTGAAATGGGAATTAGAATGTATTGCTCGCGGAGCACAAACTGAAGAGCCATCTGAATATATGTATTAAATTCCTTCAAGACTGATCCAATAATCTTTGGTCTAGCCATTTCACTGGGGGGAGGGGTGATTTCTAAATCCATTATCAAGAATCTGTGAGATGATTTATGTTCCAACCTTGTTACAGAAGCAAAAATAAAAACCCCTGGAAACCACCCAAATGTCCACCACTGAGAAGATGGGAGGGAGCTATTAACAGTTTGTGAAACAGAATGAAAAATGAGGCACGGGGCGGGGGGCGGTGGGGGGGGGGCACTTGGAAGGAAAGATAAATCTGGTTTGGAACATACTGAATACAGAATGCTTGTGGGATATCCAGGCTGTGAAATCCTCAGGCAGAAATAGAAGTCTGAGGCACAGAGACACCAAGACCAGAGTGAAAGCTCTGAGACTCAGCCTCTGCAAGGATAACAGAACCATGGAAATCACGTTCTCCAATGATAGTCAAGGTCCCGTGGAAATATGTGATGAATAAGGCTGTCTCTGAAGAGTATGCAAAATTTAGTAGAAAATGTTTATATGCCCCCCCCCCAAAAAAAGAAAAGCATGAAGACACACAGGAAGCAAAATGTTAAATTTATAGGTGACTTAAATATTATTTTTCTTTACACTCAACTATATTTTCCTCTTTTAAAAAAAGAAAACTAATATATATTGAGCATCTATAATGGTCTAGCATTTTCCCAAGGTCTGGATAATGAGTAACATATTGTTTTTATTACTTCCAACATTTTTTTAAAATTAAAGTTGTTCTTCTAACCGATGCATCATTAGACAAACAAGGAAATGTTAATAACCCTGATATAAGAAGTGACTTGCCCAAGGTCACACAGTCAGCCCAAACAGCCTCAGAAGCCCAGCCCTGAGCTCCTGCAAGCAACAGAAAAGGGGATTTGGCTTGCAAACAAGTTTCCTGAAGCACAGTTCTCCTACAAGGTGAAGAAATTCTATAAATACACCACAAACGCACGCTTAATCACATACCTTCCACTGCCTTATTATAAGTAATCATCTTGATGGCACTTTACCAAAAAGTTCCAGAGCAAAGTATAATTTCCTTTCTTGATAACTTTGAAAGCTTTTTGTCTTACACACAAAAAAGTGTTCTGCGTCTTTTCCCAATTAAAAAAAAAAAAAAGATCCTTCCACCAGTTACTGATGCTGCCAGATTTTTATTTATTTATTTTTCAAAGTAATCTTTTTAAAAAAATTTTTTTTAGATTTATTTATTTATTCATAGAGATGCAGAGGGAGAGAGAGAGAGGCAGAGACACAGGCAGAGGGAGAAGCAGGCTCCACGCAGGGAGCCCGACGTGGGACTCGATCCGGGACTCCAGGATCACGCCGTGGGCTGCAGGCGGCGCTAAACCGCTGCGCCATCGGGGCTGCCCGCTGCCAGATTTTTAATGTGAATCCACCTACTCCAAGCTGCATATATGTCTGAATATCAATATATGAAAACTAGCCAAGCTTTTGTAATTTACTCTCTTATCATAGAATGTAGTAAAGCAAAGTCATAATTCCTTCAACTTTACCTAATTCACAATATCCACTTGAATAAAAAATCCCATTGTTTTTCCTCATGGATATTGAATTACAGGAAGACCACTGTACATGTAGTACAGACCAACAAGATGAAATATGATTTCTTTAAAGCAGAACATTACTTCTATTAGTTACATCAGATAGAAAGCTTTTACCTGTAATTAAGTAAATCAATTATAAGCTTTAACTCAACTCTGCCATAAATTAGATTGACAAAACATGTAACCTTTGGTTGACCTATATTTCGTTTTTTAAATTGGGCCACATCCCAATCTGGTGATCAATAAACAGGATACCACAAACAGGATCCCTCCTATGTGTCAGACATTATAAATGATCAGCCTTGTGCATGCAGAACGCAAACATTTGGAGCCCATCTCCTGAAAGCATCATATATCATTTTTCCTTTATAGCTTTCTGTACGTAAGGTACCCATTTCTGTATGGCCATAAATGCATGTACAAATGCCTCAAAAACCTAATGCCTGAGATGTGTATTTATTTTGATAACCTCTAGCTTTGGGAAGGTGAAGGGCTACTGTGTTTCTCAAGGATGACTGCTCTATTTTGCAACTTACCCAGCATTTTCACTGCATCATCTGCCACTAGGACAAATCTAAAACATCACGTTTTCCCAATAGTTTCAGAAAGGAAGAGAGCCTAGTAGGTAAGAGCCCTAGCAATGGCAGGCAGTAAGGAATTTGAAGAGTCCCATGGTCACTTACTGGTGTCTGACCTTAGGCAAGTGACTCAAATTTCAGTTTCCTCAATTGCAGAAGGAGATAATGGCACCGGAGATTGTTGGCAGATGATGCAGTTTCACACAGTGCCTGGCACACAGTGAGTGCTTAATAAAATAAATGTTACTTCAATACTATTAATACTATTGTTTTCAATATAATATACAGCACCAGCAGCATCTACAAAAGACTTCTTTGTTTCTTTTTCCCCCAAAACCAGAAACTCCAACATTGCCTTGGGAATTATTCTGAAGACTACAAAAGAGGACGAGGTGATTCCATAATGTTCTCCTTTCAGAACTCAAGCCGATACTTTAATGCTCTTTAATGCTCGTGTTTATCTATATTTACCCATCTGGTTCCCTTTTATGGAGTCTCCTCTGTTTCTGGGGGCAGGAGAGGTTATCTCCTGGGATCCAACCAATTCTGAAGTAGACTTTTGTAACTTAGTGTCTTTGGGAGTACTGTTTAATGTTCAACAGGAATTTAGCCTTTGCTAAATCTTTGACCTGAACATCTCTGACCATATTGCTTAATTAAGACCATCCTGTCTAATTAAGATCCTAAGGTCATGAAGAACATGTTTTTTTGTTTGTTTGTTTAATAGCTGGACAACGTTTAAGTATAGAAACACCTAGAGAATCAGCTGGTGGGTAAGTTCTTTCAGATGTTGATGACTGTAGTACCATAGTATGCTTCAAAGATCTGCCTTCTCATTTAGAACTGTAAATCTCTCCATGTTTAGGAATACCCAAATGTCCAAAGAACAACAGACAGAAGACTAAGAACCACCTTCCAGGGCCTTATAGCATGCATGCACCGATAATCTTGAGAAAGATAAGGAATGTTCTTCCTTTATTTTTTTAAATAAATTTTTAAAGATTATTTATTTATTTATTCAGCAGCGACACAGGCAGAGGGAGAAGCAGGCTCCATGCAGGGAGCCCGACGTGGGACTCGACTCCGGGTCCCCAGGATCACGCCCTGGGCTGAAGGCGGCGCTAAACCGCTGAGCCACCCGGGCAGCCCAATGTTCCTCCTTTAGAGCCTTCCAACTCTGCTTCCTGGCTTTGGGAAGGTGAAGGGCTTCCCAGGTTCTCTAGAACCCTGATGAGAAAAAGGAAGATGATGAGGGGAAATGATGCTAGTGGGCCTGGCAACTGCTGGTCCTAAGGAGCGACTTTGCACCTGGCAAACGGGTGTCAATGGAATGCCCTGCCATCAGCAAAGCACTTTGTTAATGATGAGCCTGTGATATGAGAAAGTGTGTGTACTGTAACTGAAAGCACCAGGTTACAAAAGTTCACTTACAGGTATCACACACACATACACACACACACTCGTACATACTTGCATAATATGATCTCAGTTATGTCAAATAAAGCATACTAGAAAGCGTAAAAGCAATACACCAACACAGAGATTGTAGGTAATATATTTTTTCCTACTTTCCTAATATCTTTTTCTCCAATTTTGTACAATCATGTATTGCTTTTATATCTGAGAATTGTATTTAAAACGTAAAAAATCAGTTCATTAAATTTCAGGAAATTTTCCTTGTTAACTAAAGGGCAAAATGGATATTCAATTTTCACAACAGATAATGGTATGTTCTACAAAAAAACTTTGACCACTGCCCTGATGATAAAAGTTAATAATTAGTAACTCAGAGTAGGCTTTCCAACTATTGAATTGAGCAGCCCACCCCAGATCTCTCTCTCTCTCTCTCTCTCTCTCTGGGTCAAATTGTTGTTTTTTCTATCAAACGTTCTAGTCAATCATACATGACTGGGAAATGTGGAGGGGTGTGTGTGTGTCGAGAATAAAACTACTTGAGAGAAGTTAGTAAGGTAAACGAGTCCAGACTGCTTGGAAAGCCTGCACAACCAACACCCGGACTAAGTAAACTGTTTCACACACGAAGGTTTAGGCCTTAAAGATATCAATACTTTGACTCTGGAAAGAGCCTTTTTTTTTTTTTTTTTTCTCCTGCAGCCCCAAAAATCAAGTCTCAAGGAGGGTGAGGGCTTGGCGTGAGCCAAAATGCTGAATGCGGTTTTAACTTTATGGCGCTGTGAGGCAGCCTGGTTCACCTCTAGATCTCGTTTTCAGGAGCTTTGGAGAAACGCTTAAGGTTCTTTTCGTTGACCAGAGCCCCTGGGCCTTTGTGTCTAGAGAAACCCACGCGGCGGCCACCTGGGTTTGGCGGCCTGACCCTCCTGCGCCGTGGGCTAATAGATGCAGGTGCCCCAGCAGCGAGAATCAGGTCCCTATTTGACGTCTCCTGGGCAAGCCGGTTAGGAAGAGATGGGGCCAGGCAAAGCAGGAGAGACTCCTAACTGGGAAACAAAGGGTTGCGGAAGGGGAGGTGGGTGGGGGACGGGGGCCTGGGCGACGGG